>NC_089568.1:0-1200000 GCF_040115645.1 Euwallacea fornicatus
AGGAACTATAGCAAAACTTTTGGGGTTCGAGTATAAGGTTATACCAGCTAATACTTTGGCAGTGTCTGATCGCCCCGCAAACATTTTTAAGGTAAATGCTATAAATATCGATTGCAGTATAGCTGAAAGGTCTTTTTTAAATGGTACACCAGTTCATGTAATACATCAGTTTTTTCCCAGTGTACCACCCGGTTTTAAAATAATTGAAACTCCCCAGAATGTCATTTATTTTCTCGTAATTGTGAATATTATAGATAAAATAACTGTAAAACTAGTTGATCAAGAAGGTAATTTGATTAATTTTCAAGAAGAATCCGTGACGTTAAGACTTCATCTTAAACGCTTGGACTCGGGCTGGTAATTTTGTATAATAGAACACCAAACCTAGATTTTGGCAGAACGCTTAATATCCTCGGTAAACAACAAAACTCTGATAGTACAAAAAAATACACAAGAGGGTTAACACCTTTGAATAAACGGTTTCTTATTTCCCTGGGATTTACATTAAAAAATGGAACATATAAACGTTCAAGAAAAAGTTCTTATTGATGATTCAATTTTGAGTTGGGAAGTGCTCTCTTTTGAACCATTCAATCCCACTAAATTGGGGTTGAATGATGAAATTAGAATATCTTTACAACAAACCGGGAAATATCCTTTACCATGCAAAAGTGAACTTTACCTCGAATTAAAGGTTACTAAAGAGGATGGTATGCCACTTACAAATACATACTTGATAAATAATGCCGCTGCGTTTTTATTCAAAGAGTTGAGATATGTTTTAAATGGAGTGACAATTGACTCAGTGCGAGATATTGGTATAACATCAACCATGAAAGGTTATTTATCATATAATTTAAATGAAAGCGTTAAGCTTCAAAATGCTGGATGGTATCCAGCGGAAAAAAAAAGAAAAAATCATTATGGTAGACTCTAATGGAAATGTTTCTTTATGTATTCCTCTCAAGATGTACTCTGGTTTCTTTGAAGATTACAAGAAAATAATTTTAAATTCACATCAAGAATTAATTCTAGTTAGAGCCAACGACGATTCCAATGCATTGGTGCAAACAGCAGAATCTACAGAAAAACCGAGACTTACGATAACAAAACTCTGTTGGAGAGTTCCACACTTGACAGTAGCAATTCCACAGGAATTAGCACTTACAAAAATTATTGACAAAAATATTGACATCCTACTAACTTTTCGAAGTTGGGAATTAGTTGAATATCCGGAGTTATTAGAAACCACCAGACATAATTGGCCGGTAAAGACATCAACCAAAATTGAAACTCCTCGCCATGTTATACTTGCATTTCAAAAAGATAAAAGAGACAATCTTAAAAAGGATATGAGCAAATTTGATCACTGTGACCTACGAAATGTAAATGTCTATTTAAATTCTGAAAGATATCCGTATGGTGATTTGCAACTGGATTTTAAAAACAATAAATTTGCAACGCTGTATGAAATATTTTCTGAATTTCGTCAGGTTTACTATAATAACACACAAGAATCGATTTTCACTCCATCAGAATTCAAAGATAAAGCACCCCTTGTTTATATCAATTGCACCCATCAAAGGGATTTACTTCAAACTGGACCAGTCACTATGAGAGTGGAATTTGAAACTGCAGAAAAAATGTCTGATAAAACGACGGCCTATTGTCTCATTATTCATGACAAAATATTTAGTTACAATCCACTTACAAAAATTGTAAAACAGCTTTAAATTCCCACCACAAATGACTATGTATATTAGGTATTAGAAAAAATATTGGGTTTAATTGAAAGATTGTTTATAAAAATACTACAAGTCATTTTGAGCATTTTGGTAAATAGACTTGAATCCTTTTTAGAAAATCCATGAAATCTTAAATGTTGGATTAGAGAATATTCTATCATGAAATCTACTTTCCTAAAGTTTGAACAATTAAAAATGTGATGACAGTTTTGAATATTCGAAGATGTAAAGATAACAAAAAGTGTTAAAGAACTTTAATGGGCATGCTTGCTAACAGCTATAAAATGGAGGATAATTCCGCAATACATATCAAAATGTTTTCAGAATTCAAAGTGAATTTGTCTATTTACATAGAAAATTTACAAAAATTAAAGCAACAAATTAAAAACTATACCAACAAAAAAACAATGTTTAAAAAGTTTGAAGAATTAAAAGTATGAAAGTATTGGTGATTGATGTGCAAGGGTTTTTAGTGGAAAATAAATTTATTCCCAAAGAACTAGCAGCGATAGCGATATAGCGATGAAGAAAAAATATGTCACTATATTTTTAAACCACCACACAAAATATCTCTCCTATCACCTGAGTGCTATAAACAAGCGGTTTGGTTAATGAGGAATCACCATCGGCTTCCATGGGATCAAGGATATACTCCCATTCATGAGTTTTCCAAGATAATAAGAAGTTTAACAGAAAAAGCAAAACATGTGTATGTAAAGGGGAAGGAAAAAGCTGATTATGTTAGAAAGTACTCAGTCAAGCCGGTTTTAAAACTAGAAGAAGGATTAAAAATTCAACATGCAGAAGCTAGATGTTTGTATCATATTAAATCTACATGTATTTGTGCATTATCTAATGTCTATTTTTTATATGAAAACTATTTAAATGTTTGAATAAAACCAATTTATTTAATAATTCTTTAACATCTTTTATACATTTTATCCTTCATTTCCTGGTTTCTTTTGGTATAAACTTTAATACTTCATCTAAAGAATCTTCTAATCCTAAATCTTCTAACGTTGTTAAAAAGGTTCTTAAATCAGATGTATGCAAAAACATATTACAGGCTTGTACTGCGTTTCGATATTTTTCACCGATTTCTTTACATTCTTCATATGTATATAATTTTTCCATTCCATATATGGTTTCGTGTTCTGCATCAAACTTCAAATCTCTAAAATGTTGGGCTAAGTTTTCTATTGATGAAACCAAATTAAAGGCTGGTTTTTCTTGAACATAAGCTGACCACATCTTAATCGATACTGAAATACTGTAATACGTGCAGTGTATTATGTTGTCAAATGATATTACCATATTTTGTTAACTATAATCACTTAGATAGAGGAAGTCATTGTGATGGAATCTCAATCTATCAATAAAAGTGTTATTTTTGTAATAAAATATTAACCTTACATAATATTATTGATTAACACTATACATCAGTCTTAAAAACACTGATAGTTGTAAAATAAGGTTTGCCTAAAATTATTCTTTCAAAGAGAGAAGATTAAATACTGTTAAGACAAATTGATAAAGCAACTACTTTGGGTAGGTATAAGATATTATTCACTCTAGGGGATCAAGTTTTTTATTTTTACATTATTATTGAATGCAAAAACAGAAAATTAATATCAAAAAGTTCCCATATGATTACCATACAAGTAAGTAAAAACCCAAAATTGGTTAAACACCTAATTTGGGATGGTATAAGATATTATTCATTTTAAAAGATAAAGTTTTTTATTATTACATTATTATTGAATGCAAAAAACAGAAAATTGATATCAAAATCTTGTCCATTAAGGGATTATTTTTTATATGTCGGTGCTGAAATAAATACGATCGGATCGAGCACTTCGTCATCATTTTAGTTTCATCAACCAAACATAGGAAGTGTAAAATTTATTTAATACTTCTATTATAACATGTGTAGCAAACCAAACGTTTATTTCTTAAAATCACTATGTGAAGAGGGTCCAGCTAATATACATCATCAAGTGGTGATTGGAAAAAAATCCAACCAACAACCAATTGTGACACTTCTTCAGGGGGCAAAACAAATTCTAATTTCACCAATACTAGTGGAAGATGAGTTGGATGGTAAGGAGGAGGAAGAGGAGCTACACAAAATATTATCTGAAGGTACAACAAATCCTTCTAATGATTCAAAAACTCTTCAGAACCTTGCACAATCACCACTAATATTGGATGAAATAGAAGAGGCCATAAGCAATTTAAATAATTCTTTATGTTGTAATGAAAGCACTGAAGCTCAAAAATGGGTGTTTGAAAAAAAGTAATCCAGAGGAAATTATAATGGACGAAAAAAAACAGCAGGACACGAGAGCATCTCGTTGGGAAGAACATCAAAAACGTTTGACTTTGCTCGAACAATCCATGGATGCAACCAAAGATAAAATAAAGGATCTTGAAACACTAATAAAGCTTCAACAAATAAGAAAAAGAAAGTTAATCGAACTTTATTCGAATATAAATGAAAAAGAAACACTTCGAGAAAAAATCAACAAAAGAAAATTGTAAATAAAATTTTTACCTTTTATTTTTGTGAAACAGATATGGACAACAAATCAGAGATGTTTCAAGAACCTCTTTCGAACCAAGTAAATGATGTGAACCAGGATGTAGAGGCAAGTCGATCACACGATGAGAAGCGGGATGGTCAATCAACTTCCACCCCTTTAGTTGATGAGAGCTGGGACATAGAAGAAACCCCAACATACAATCCAGAATTATATGTTCTCAACAACCCAATCATTCGAACTATAAGAGGAAAAACAAAAAAATTAAGAAAACAGTTTATTTTAAGTGAGCGAGAAAGGTGGATGAAATTTAAATAAACCATATATTATTTAATACCGTCTTTTTATTACCTAATCACAATCGGAATCAAACATTCGAATGAAAATTTTAATAACCCCTATAAGAATATATTCATCAAGAACAGGTAAACCACCATGTTAATATTCATCGTTGAATGAGACACACACACACACACCCTTGTTATATGATTAAAAATATAAATATCCACTTTATTATTCACTAGTGTTTATTAAGTCACTTTACACATACTTAAATAATAATATGATGTCTGTATACTTTATTACAAAAATAACACTTTTCTTGAGAGTCTGGGGGTCCATCAACATGTGTTCTCCATTCTGGTCGATTATAATGAACAAAACATGGTAACTTCACTTGAAGGGCAAAGTTTGTCTTATATTCCGTTGGAAGTTTTCCCCAAATATCCAACAATTCGAAAGAATTTGCAAATTGTATTAGATAATCTATGGGTAGAGATTTAAGTTCTTCTTGACTAAAATTTCTCAGTGACTTTTCTCCACTCATATGTGTCATCATAACAGATACTGAAGGACAACAATTCATGCTTTCGGACAAGATGTTTCGAGTTACTAATTATTCTGTGACATGTCAAAAATAGTTTATGGAGAAGTAAAGAGGTGGGGGAAGTAAAGTGGTGGGGGGAAGCGAGCCAAAATCGGTAATAACACACTACTGATCTCTCATGCAGTCGGGAGTCTCAAGAGCCGCAAGGCTCCGGAGATGGACGAGATACCGAACGAGGTCTTGAAGCTGTACCTTGGGGCAATCCCCCAGAGTATGGCAGATTGCGTAACGCGCATCTTGACCTCGGGCGTGTTCCCCAAAATTTGGAAGAGAGCCCGTCTGGTGCTGGTAGAGAAACCGAAGTGGGAACCGAGCGCGGAACCCTCGTACCGGCCCATTTGCCTAATCGACGGACTCGGAAGGATTGCGGAAAAGGTGATCAAGACCAGACTTCTGGAAGAGGTGATGGCGCACGGAATGATAAGCGAGAGACAGTGTGGGTTTGTGAAAGGCAGGAGCATCATTGATGCCATGCTGACCGTGACGAAGATCGTGGAGGACATCAAGTGGAAACATTGCACACAAGCGGGCTTCTGCGTTATGGTAACTATCGATGTAAAGAACGCGTTTAACACGGCGCCGTGGGACCTCATCATCCGAGTGATGAAGAGGTCCCCTATAAGCAGGTACTTGACGGACGTCGTCCAGTCATACCTGCAAGACCGATTTTTCGAGTTGCCGAACGGGGAGGTCCGTGAGTTGTCGTGTGGTGTTCCTCAGGGATCCGTTCTTGGTCCCGTCCTGTGGAACCTGTTCTACGACGAGCTGCTGACGGTGGGTTATCCAGACGGCGTCACTCCGGTGGCGTAAGCGGACGACTTGTCGTTAGTAGTCACGGCAAGGGACAGGGAAACTCTGGAGAGGAGAGTTAGGGGGGCCATGGAACTGGTCTCCGACACGTTCCGAGCCAAAGGTCTCAGCATGGCTACGGACAAGACAGAGATGGTGCTTCTGGTGGGAAGAAGATTGCTGAGGAGCTTGAGTCTCTAGGTGGATGGTGTCAGGTACGAAAGTCAGGAATGTGTGAAGTACCTGGGAGTGTGGTTCGGTAGGGATACTCGCTTCGGCGAGCATAACCGCCGAACTGCCGACAAGGTGCGCGGGATTCTACGGAAACTCGAGGGAATCCTGCCCAGAGTAAACGGATTGGCGTTTGAAAGGAGGCGAGTGCTTGTGACGGCGGCGGCGTCGGTCCTGCTGTACGCGGTTCCGGTGTGGCACACCGAGCTGACGTACCGAAAGTACAACGCCATCTTGGAACGAACAAACAGATCGCTCGCAATCAGGGTGGCGTGTGCATACAGGACGGCTCCGGGCGCGGCGATGTTGGTTTTGGCTAAAATACCGCCGGTGAGACTGCGAGTGGAAGAGAGAAGAAGGGTGTGGGAGCGAGGTAAGAATTCAAGGAGTGAAGCGAGCGATTGGGTGATTAGCGAATGGGAGAAAGAGTGGGCCAAGTACGATGGCAAGATGAAACTATTCGTACCCAGCGTAAGGCGGTGGTTCGAATGTAAGTGGACAAGACCGGGTTACGCGCTGTCGCAGGTGTTTACTGGGCACGGTGTGTTCGATAAATACCTGCACAAAATCGGAGTCGAAAGAAGTAACCACTGCTGGTTCTGTGGGGACGAAACCGAGAGCGTGACGGACACCCCGGAGCACACGCTGTGGAAGTGTCCGCAGTGGGAGGGGTATCGTGTGGAGGCCAGGGAGAGGGGACTCAACCTGGAACGAAACATGATCGAGCGTGAATTGGTGGAGACAGAGGAGAAGTGGATGGCATTTGAAAGAATGGTGGGAAAGATCATGTGGGATAAGATTGTAAGAGGGAGAGAACGGAAATCGGAAAGAGTGCAGGAGCAGAGCAACCTCGGCGGCACATAGTCCGCGAGCAGAGTGGAACGGGCCCTGAAGGAATGCCGAAAGGCGATACCGGGGCGAAGAGGGGAGGTGGTTTTAGTGGGTAGGCGGGCGACATAATGGTCGGTCGAATCCCACACTACCTGGCTGCACGTCGAAGCCAGGTGTCTTAAAAAGATTCCCACCTCCTCGCAAAAAAAAATTAAAAAATAATAAAAAATAACTGAAATTCGCGAAACTGGAGGATTTCGACGTCTTAGCAGGTCGTAAAAACAAAGTCTAAAAAACTAGACAAGGCCTCTGAAGCGAAGAAAATAAATGTCCCGGCGAAAGAAAAAGTAATTGTAGCACAAATGTGCAGACTTTGAGCCGAGTTCGGTCCCGAAAAATGATTGGCGCTCCACCACATACAGGGGATGTTGCTGACGAGTTTCAAAAAGATGATTCAGTTCATCTTCTGCGACAGTCCGAAAATACGGATTTTCACTACCAAATTAAAGACAGCCGAGGATAAGCACTCCACCCTGACAAGAAAGAAAAACTTCGTGATGTACGCAATTGTCGTGAACAAATAAAATGAAAACACGGCTGAAACGATCAAAAAGATTAATTCATCCTTTGGGCAGGAACGCCAACAAGAACAAAATAAAAATCATCAAGTTTAACAGAGAGGGAAACCTTACGATTACCATAGATAAAGACGAAACGACACTGGAAGAAATCGGCAGAGACGTCGCGAAGTCTCTCAGGAAAGATAGCGTATGCTTCCTGAAGGAGCGATAGGAGAAGCTCTTTATTTTTAACAGAGGCATGGGTGCTTCTGTCTCTAAACAGGAAGTATTCCACACTCTTAGGGCGGTAGTTTCCGACCTTAAAGAATCAGAAGTCACGATCAGAGAAATGCATCCGTACGCATGATCGAAAGAAGCAGTTACCGTGCGTCTGCATGAAAAGGACGCGGCCCCTATCCTACAAGGTACTTTGCGCAGGGCACTCGTCAGGTCCAAATTCCAGCGGCACCTGAAGATGGAATGATGCGCGAAATGCTGAGCGCATGATTGTATTTAAATAAGGTGGTTACCAAACCAAATGATGAGCTTTCACATAGTCAATTTAAGGTAAATTAACGTTATTTTGTCGTTCTGTAATGGTAGTGTCAGTGTTGTTTGGCGAGCGTAAGTCGTAATGTGAATACGACACAGATGTCGTAATATGAATACGACAGGGCCCCCTGGGGGTTGGGTGGTGAGTCCACTTTAAATACCTTCCACATCCTAAGGTGGGGTGCGCGTCCGAAGGGATGCATGGCTGGATGGGAGTCCAGTTCCTAGCGGCTCCGATAGGGTTCACCCTCATCCAGTGAACATAGGTGTGGCGAGCCTACGGATACCTAAGTTGGAATTGTACTAAGCCCCAAATGCAATTTGTCCAATCACCCTATCCTTGATGAATTTCGACTCCACGGAGTGTCCTTGAACTTATCCAGCATCCTGGAAGAACCCATCCTAATATCCTGTACTTACTCACGATTAACCTGGATTGAAGAGAAGATGAGAAAGGAATATAAAAGAAAAATGGTGAGTGACTTTAAACAAGAGGTATCCCAGGCGGGTATTAATCCCACCATTGGTTTCGATCGAGTGAGAGTCCCGGTGACCGATGCTGGTCCAGTGGATTTTGGGGAGGGCCAAAACCACTTTGGACAAGCAAGGACAGGAGAGAGAGGTAATGGAGGGGAGGGGAGGGTTCGCAAGGAGCGAGAAGCTCAAGCGGACGTCAACCAAGGAACGGAGACAGGTGAGTGAGGGAGCGATGGGGGCGAAGCTCTCTGGAGCTTCCTCAGAAGAAGGACCTCCTCTTGCGAGTATACCCTTGGGGGAAAAACGGAGGAGGGTGGAGAAGAGCTTCTCCACCATATATGAGGGTAGACCCCTGGTAAAGGTTGTGGTAGAAAAGATGCAGGTCCTCGACCACGTCGTGAAAGCGTTGCAGACAGAATTAGGAGCTGCTTGACACCGTGATGACGATGAGGTGCGCGCTGCGAGCTGTGGTGCGCAGTGAAAGGGCGGAAGAGGCTGAGAAGAGGTGAAGGGGAGGGGTAAAGGCAGCTACCTGTACTACGCAGACGGACACTCCAGAGGAAAGAAGGGTAGAGGAACAGCAGGACAAGATCCGTAACCTAGTCGCTTCTGGGGAGCTGCTTGAGGCTCTCCGGTAGAGGTGGGAAGCGGGTCATTTCCTACAAACCGAGGTGGAACACGGTGACCCCATGTCGGAGGAGAACCATAGTGACTTGGAAGTAGTAGTGGGGGAGAGGGCAGTCCGCTCAAGGAGCGGGTGTTGGCCTAGCTTCTTGAATTGGTGGAACTGGGGGACAAATACGAGGCGGGGACAATGCCCATCCTTGTGTAGTCCTGCCGGATGCGCAGGGGAAGGAGGACGGAGACGCTGGAGCGATACGTCTTCTACCGATAACTGGGGGGGGATCATGGGTCCGGAAGAGGTTTTCGGAGCGCTGAAGGAGGTCGCGAAAACCGCCCAAATGGAAAGGAGAACGAAGGTGGTTGTCCCTCAGGTCTCGGGATCTGATCCTGGGAAACTTAGGAAGCTGGGGGAGCTCGCTGTGGAGGGTAGCGAGGTTAAACTCTGTTTCTATTTGCAAGAGGCCAAGGAGACGGATAGGGGGAAGGGAAGTAGGGAGGAAGAAGGGGTCATCTTTGCGGCGAGGGAGGAAGGAACCTCTTACCTGGAAGTCCTGAGGAGAGTTAGACAGGTGGTGGCCAAGGGAGGCAACGAGGTAAAGGAAGGGACCGTCAGGGAAATGAAAAAGGGTGAGGTGCTCCTAACGGTATCGCAGAGCGAAAAAGGGGGAGAACTGCGTGAGCTGCACGCCAAGGAGCTGGGAAGAAGTCGGATGATGGGAGGAACGGGGAGATCTGCGGCCTTCCTCGTGCACGGCCTGAACGAGGTTGCCACGAGCGAGGAGATGGTTGGGACGGAGGCGACCGTGGCAGGGGTGGAAAGGTGGTGGCTAAGGCCGCTCAGTCTCAGACCCAGCTTTGGAAATTACCAAACCGCCACGCTCCTTGTGGAGGGAGAAGCAGGGAGGAGGATGCGGAGGATTATAGACCTTCAGGTGGGCATCTCCAGGTACCGTCTGACGGAACGGCGGGAGACCGGCCGCTGCTTTAGATAATAGGAGGTTGGGCACAGGGCGGGCGAGTGTAGGGGGGGGGGCCACTCGCGAAATTGTGTGTGAAATGCGCGCAGGGAGACCACATGATCGCGACCTGTCGCACCAAGAGATACTGCCCCCTATGCAAGGAAGGGGAGCACAGTGCCGGGGGGGCAGGGTATCCAAGAGCGGAGGGAGACAGAAAGTTGGGGGCGAACCCAAAGATGGGTGCAAACCCGAGGCTGGGAACGAATCCAAAGCCGAAGAGGAACTCAAGGCGGGGGGTGAGTCCGGAGTCGGGGGGGAACCTGCAGATGGGGCTGAGCCTGTGGCATACCTTGTTTAGGTCAGTGATGGAATTCAATTACCTAATTCTTCCGTAATAGTTAATGGTTCATCTATAATAATGTCGACATGTAGTTTGTTTATAGGTGTTTAGTTGCTAAGATAGTTTTATCTCAAGTTTTAGCAAACCACCATTTATTATTGTATTTTTTAAATATTTAGAATAGTTAGTGTATGTCATAGATTTAGATATATTAAGTTTTTGAACACTAACAAAAACCAGTTATCAATAAAGTCTCTCGTCTTCAACATCTTTTAATACAAAAGATTTTTGTTCGTACGTATTACGACATACTATTTTTCTGGGAAATGCAACAAGATGCAATGATGATGTGTTGTGTCATCATAAAGGTCTCGTCGAGTTGATTAATTTGACACTTTGTTTAAGAAATTTGGTCCTCATTTGCTGAAGTTATCGAGCTTCAAAATTTAAAGTCACAAAATTTGTGTGTTTGAACACATAAAGTACTGTTTATCTTAGAAATTCAACAAGATGCAATCATGATGTGTTATGTCATCTTAAAGATCTCATCAAGCTGATTAATTTGACAGTTTGTTTAAGAAATTTGTAGTTTATTTGCCGAAATTATGGAGCTTCAAAGTTTGAAAAATCAAAAAAGTTGCGTGTTTGAACACATAAAGTGCTAGTAAAGTTTGAACATTAATATTATCGGCGAATGAGCTCCAAATGCCTTCAAAATTGAATCATAGAATTAGTTCATCGAGCTCTTTCAAATGACTAATAATGCTACATTGCATCTTGGTGAGTTTTCGAGATAAAAAGTAATTTATGTGCTCGAACATACAACTTTTTTGGACTTTTCAAGCTTTGAACTTCAATATCTTCGATGAATGAGCTCTAAACGCCTTCAAAATTGAATCAAAGGATCACCTCGATTAGTTCTTTCAGATAACTAATAATGCTATATTGCATCTCGGTGAGTTTTCGAGATAAAAAGTAATTTATGTGCTCAAACAGACAACTTTTTTGGGCTTTTAAAGCTTTGAACCTCAATTTAATCGGCGAATGAGCCCTAAATGCCTTTAAAATTGAATCTCGGTGAGTTTTCGAGATAAAAAGTACAATAGTTTATTTGCTCAAACACTCATATTTTCCGACTTTTCAATTTTGAACCATTATAACTTCGGCAAATAATGTTCAAATTTCGTCAGTAGTGACTCAAATGAATCAGCTCGGCCTGCTCTTTCATATAACTTCGAAGTTTTGATAGTAACTTACTCATTTTTCGAAATAAAGAGTAATTTGTGTGCTCGAACAAACATATTTTCTGACTTTTCAATCTTTAAACCCCAATAACTTTGGCAAATAATGTTAAAATTTCGGTGCCGTTGTGCTGATTAAGGAACAATTTCAAATTATTAACAATTATTTTCGTATGTTAATTTCATTCCCTAACAGATTGCAGTTCTGTTCTACCGACCGCGTCAAATACGGTTTCAAATCTTCATCAATTTCATGTTAGAACCAGCCACAATTAACACATTCTTTCACTCTCCATGAATAATGGCTCTCTTTACTCATCTTTTAAGCAACACCGCGGGAGTTAAAAGGAGCTCCAAGATAACTCATCGGTAATTCTTAACAATAAACTCCACGCCAGTCTCGACTAGATCTAACCGAGATTAATCCCTTTGTAGAGGCTCGGGCGAAAACGTTTCGAGGACGAGCTATGGCGGACGGTGACATTCTTGTCACCACCTTCAGGATCTCTAATGATCGACCGCAAACCCCCGAACCAACCTCACTGAGCACCATCTGATTTCTCCTATTAAATGACGACTGACCTCGCAATTTGTCATGATTCGATCACGTGAAGGGAGAGAAAGTATTTGGCAGTACCCACACTTGTTATTTGGTGCCTTATTGAAACTCGATATACAGGACGATTCGTAAGCGACGCAGGACAGGTGCGTGTGGAAGACCTCAGCACATGTCTATTTTTTATATGAACTTTCTTCTAATGCCCGCGGTTGCTGAGGGTCGACTTCAAAAGGTGAATAAAAAAAATTGAAAAAATTCTGTATTTCAGGAAGGCCGTGAATTACCATATTTGTTTCATTGAGGTCTTCACTTGCTGGAAATTTGAAGTGGCTGAAACCCCAAATCAGAGGGGGTTTAGGGCCCCTTAGAATTATATGAATTTTTTGAACTTTACACACCTTGAATTTAACACACCACTGAGATTTAACAACTTGAGAGTAAAGTTAATTTTGCTCTTTTTTGTGCTGCTGCGCATTTTTTGAGAAAACGTTCGTTATTAAGAAAAAAAATGCGATTTGGCGTCGAAATCAATCAAATCGAGCAGAAAGAAATTACGCGCCTTAGAGGCAAAAAAGCCATGTCCGACTGCTCTTCAATTGTGCTATTGCTGAAATGCGACTCTTGTCAATTGCAGCATTCTCATTTGGAAAAAATCTGCAAAAGATAAATAAAAATAGGTTTCATTATTAATAAATGCTAAATAAAGTTTATACAAACGTTAACAGTATAATTACAGTAAATTCCGGTCGTAAAGTACTCTGTAGGGAGCAAAAATTGGGTACTCTGCAACCGGAGGTACGCTGTAAATATATAATAAAAAAATTCATATTTTTTACATCTTATGTATGTTACGCACATACGCCTTTATGTATCTTAAAGTTTGAACAAATCTAATTGCACGTAGTTCCTCACGTACACATTATATAAACTTTTGAGTGTAACACATATGAACGAATACGTGAATGAAATTTTCCAAAAAAAAATCCTCGACTACTTCAACTTTGTTTTCAAAAAGTACCTTCTGTGACGTATCGTTTGTGTCGGTAACGTCACTCGTATGCAAAATATATGACGTCGTCAATAAATTTTTTAAACGACACCCCCGACTTTTTTTTCCGGCATGCGAAGGTGCGTTATTTCTACTTCATGACTTATAGGAAATTATTAGTGTGTTACTCAACAAAACTTTCGAGAAAATAAAACTGGAAATTTGAAAATGAACTATTTAATTTATTTCAATAAATGCTCAAATTGAGCACCGTTTTGAATTCGACAACATCCTGAGAGGTCAACAATTCCTGGTTGGATTCCGTGTAAAACCTCCGGTACAATATTGTTGCATTGAATTCTTATCCTGTCTTTTCGCTCTTCAATGTCGACCGGTGTACACTACATTTTCAAGGTGACCCCAAAGAAAAAAATCTAACGGATTGAGGTCTGGAGATCTCGGCGGCCACTCGATGATACCACATTTTTCAATCTATTTATTCGGAAATATCTGATCAAAATATTCGCAAACAATGACAGAATAATGTGGTGGAACCTCGTCCTGTTGAAGGCATAAAGGCCGTATAAGGTTAAGGGGTCAATTCGGCTCTCACGGGCGATCGATTTGAAATTTTTACCAATTGTCCCTATCATTCAAAGGACTTACCACATAAAATTTCAACTTCCTAAGTCTCACCATTTAAGAGTAGGATGGGGTTGAGGGTGAAAACTTTAAAACGCCATATCTCGGGAACTATTCATCGTACAGTGTAGGGCAAAATGGTGCGTCTTTCAGTAAGCACCTTCTTATTTTCATATACTTGCAAATTTATCGGTTGATGCCAAAGGGCCGAAATCTCAAAAAAAAGCTTAGGTGGTTTTAGAGGAGTTCGCATTTTGGTACACTAACCATTTTTGCACATTGTGTAAAGGACCTCTCGAAGTATCTACCCACGTTAAATCAGATTTGTACCAAACTCAATATTTGAGATATAACAATTCAAAGTATACGCAGACCACGATGCAAACAAACACGGTATTTATCGCAATAAACTATTTTTTCTCACTTGTCGTCTTAGTATATGTCAGAAGAAATTTCCTTCTTATGAAAAAGAAATAAAATAAAACACAAATTTACGACAGTCTTCTTTATTCGACAACGATTGGATATGGAATGTCCCGTCGCAAGGTGTCGGGGTCATTCCAGTGTATCTGTTTTTCTTCAAAAACCGCTACACCATCCACATTCTTCTCACGCTTACACCCCTTAGTCATTCCTTTTCACACCCCATATGATCTCCAAGGGGACACTTTAAAGTGTCCGTGACATACCACATGTGCCCAAGGATAAGACATAACACCATCCTTGTAAGATAGCAGATTTATTGCTCTTGCTTTGAACGAATTAATAACCAACCCCGTATCACTTTTTTTATGAAAGCTCACATATACCTGTACGCATTGCAATAAACTATTGTGCCTAGTGGTGTGTACCTAGTATGTATATTTGTTATGCCAACGTTCACATCTTGCTAAATGCTGGATAAGATATTTGGCGTATCGATTGTATGGTTTATATTATTTTTTCGATTACGAATCGAGTCTCTAAAAGGGAAAGAACTGATTCGCTAGTCTATGCGATCAGACACCTTGTATTTTTTTTTGTCATTAAAATCTCGTTACCGAATCGTTAGTTTCAATTTTAAAAATTCCCGAAAATGAAATTTACACACAACATAACTTATTTATTTGGAAATTTTCGATTAATTTTTCGCAGTTTTTAAAAATTTATTATTATTGTTGAGGTATTTTTTTTGGTCTCCGTAGAGAACAAGAAATATACACTTCTACAAAGTAGTGAGAACTTTATTGAGTAGATCCTTATGGTACGAGTGGCAAAAATGAACTTACTTATAAAAAACACCGGGCCAATGCAATTGACCTGCCAGTTAAGGTTCTTAGAATTAGACAATACACATGTGCAAGCAATAAGAAAGAACTTTCACCAAGAACTACCCCAGTCTGACATCTATAATAAAGGATTGCCAGGTGAGTTCCCATATGGCCCTTTCTAGAAAGAACCAAGTAAATCGCTAAATTCTTGCAACATGAACAAAAGGCAAGCAGAAACAAAACATTCAAAGTACAAGCAGTGTAGCATCATAATTTCAACAATTATTTATTTTAAATTATGGAATCTAATGATTCATTACCTTCCACATCAGGTGCTGTTTTCTGCTGCGTTAATTATATGAATTATATGAATTTAGACTTATAAGTTATTGATATTTATATACCTATACTTTGAATCTTTATATCCCAAATATTGAATTTGGTACAAATCTGATTCAACGTGGGTAGATACTTCGAGAGGTCCTTTACACAATGTGCAAAAATAGTTAGTGTACCAAAATGCGAACTCCTCTAAAACCACCTAAGTTTTTTTTTGAGATTTCGGCCCTTTGGCATCAACCGATAAATTTGCAAGTATATGAAAATAAGAAGGTGCTTACTGAAAGACGCACCATTTTGCCCTACGCTGTACAATGAATAGTTCCCGAGATATGGCGTTTTAAAATTTTCACCCTCAACCCCATCCTACACTTAAATGGTGAGACTTAGGAAGTTGAAATTTTATGTGGTAAGTTCTTTAAATGATAGGGACAATTGGTAAAAATTTCAAATCGATCGCCCTTGGGGGCCGAATTGACCCCTTAACTTTACACGGCCTTTGCGTTAATCACTCTTGGGTTGTTTATATCCAAAAATAAGTGTGTCAGTGTAGGAACCAAACGTTCTTGTGAAAATCGAAGGAATTGGAGGCCATCTAAATTTCCGTTGCAAAAAACATCATATTATTCTTCCATAGGTTAATTTTCCCAAAATACTCTGAGCCTCTCTCACCCATTGAGGATTTTCTGATGCCCAGTACCTGCAATTCTGACCATTCACTGCCCCATTTAATGTGAAAACAGCCTTGTCGGAGAAAAGGACATTTTTGAAATAGAATTAGATGATAGTTATTAATATTTATCAAAACCTCGCAAAACCATATTCTTCAATCTGAGTCGTCTTCACTTAATTCTTGTACCTGGTGTGATTTGAAAAGATGCCATTTTCCTACCTTCAATATTTTATTCACCATGGTAGACATGTGGTGAGAAGATTTTCGCTAATCTGACGAACGCCACTGTGTGGATTTTCTTCCATGCTCAAAAGAACATTTAATTTAAGCTGTTCATTAAATTTAGGAGCTCCATTTCCTGGTCGATCGTTAACAGGTTCGGTCTCTCGAAATTTCCTTTCCACCCTACCAATTGTCTATTGCGTTGTGAACAACTCACACGCTTCTTGAAGTGATGGGTCTCTCTGTACCTTATCAGCATTAAAATTTCAATTCTTTGGGCAATCGTTAAGGTCAATTCTGAAAATAAATGGAATCAGAGTTAAATGTGACAATCCCCGGTATGTAAATGCAACTTTGTTGCTAGAAATAGAAGAATTTTATTTAAAATATTTTCCAAAATTTACATACAAAATCTGTAATTATTTACAATCTGTTTTGCTACCTTTAGTACATTTTATTCAGTAAAAAAGGCACCCGAGGGACTGTTTTTGATTCACAAAGTATTCGTGTTCAAATGAGGTAGTTTATTTTCGGATTTTGAATTTTATTTTCTCGAAATTTTTGTTATGTAATGTATTATACTAAGAATTGTTAGGATTATAATAAACAACCATATATGAAATTTGAATTCCTTTCGGCATCTTTAATGTTAGTTTTAAGACCAATATCGTTTTCTACTGAACGCATCATTCAGGTGATAGATTTGTATGTTTGCATAATCAGCATTAAACTAATGATTTTTGTTTTTGCCCTTTTTCAGTTTAGTTCAATACAGTTAGTCATTTCTAAGCTTTGATACCATACACTAGTTTAATAAACTTCTTATTAAAACGTTACGAAGGATTTTTCTTTAACAGTTACTGTTGGGTTATGAGGATAAAAGAAAAAACACTAATTCTTAATGATATTCTATTTTCTGATATGCGCGGTCCGATAGAGTTTAAAGAGTGTCTTATTATATCAGGACGTAGAAAATAAATGAATTGAATAAACAAGCATCGCTCTAAAAACACATAAGTCGAACC
The DNA here is from genome assembly GCF_040115645.1 of Euwallacea fornicatus. Lineage (NCBI taxonomy): Eukaryota > Metazoa > Arthropoda > Insecta > Coleoptera > Curculionidae > Euwallacea > Euwallacea fornicatus. Next base: position 17,474 of record NC_089568.1, read on the forward strand.
TGTGTGTTTATACAGGGTGTCTCTAAAAGGTTTGTACAAAATTGTACCACAGATTTCAGAGGTCAAAACATGACGATTTAACCCAATTTACCTTAGTCCAAAAGTGAACGGTTTTCGAAATACAGGGCGTCAAAGTGAAAAGAAAAAAAAGCAAAAAAATTAGTTTCTTGGTTGGTAATGCTGCTATCTACACAAAATGTCGTATCGGGCGGTTTTTGGGGATAAGAAATCAGAATTCGTTTACATTTTCGATGAACAATGTAGAGGGCGTTGTCAGCGCTCGATGAACCCTCTTTAAAAGGGCATAATTTTTTCATCACCCGGTATAAAATTTATTTATGACTAAACTTGTGTTTTCCTACATTTTTTAAGGAAAAAAGATCTCTTGTTAAAAATCTCTACAAGGCTTCCTTCTTGAAATATTGGAAGCTTAAAGTTCGCTGCATGTCTTGAACAATAATTTTAATGTACTACATATCTATTCTTACAGTTGGATCGAAAAAATCAAAACTTTAAAAAATCTTCAATTCGTATCTTTACCAATATAAGTGACATAAATTTACTCCACATCCTGCGTACAGTCTAAGTTCGGAAAGTGTAAACGCTACCAAGCCGACATGGACACTCTGTCGGGATTTTAAGAGTTTGCGTATACATGCTAGAATATAGGGGTAACGCGACGCGCAATCGGTGCCAACGGAGTAATATACGATTCCGTTACTGAGTGAACACGTAGGAAAGGACCAGTATTCAAATCCGACAAAGTAACTGGTCTTAGGTACTGAGTACAAGATGATATTGTTTAACTGATTTATTTTACTTTTATATTGTGACTCCATGGTCGCATAGCCTGTACTACTCTCTCGCGAGCCACCAACCTCCTTTTATCATGAACCCCAGTCGCGAATCTCCTGGGGGTGGCTCTCGAGCGGATAGTGCACCACAACTCTGTGGTGCACTATCCGCTCGAGAGCCGAGCACTCCGAGAACCCGCACCGACAAGTGACACACGTGTGGCAATTGACGGGGGTGGGAATATCAAAAAGCCGTTAGCTTAGAAGAGAAAAAGGGAAACCCCAGGAGATTCGCGACTGGGGTTCAGGATAAAAGGAGGTTGGTGGTTCGCGGGCGACCAGTACAGGCTGTGCAATCACATAACAACTATTTAAATAAATCTGTAAAAAGTATCATCTTGTACTCTGTTCTGAAATCCAATTCCTTGTCGACACCGACTGCGCGTTGCGTTACTCCCAATTCGATCGGTATACGCAAGCACCAGGAATCCCGACAACTCTAATCAATGTCAATGAGGTTAACTCTCTAGAACGATCTCTCGACTACGGCATCGCAAACTGTAAATGTTTTGTTTCGTTTTGTGTTTAATTTTAACGATTTGTCTTTGATTTGCGTTTGCTGATGTAATTTACTCAGTTTTAACAGTTTTAAAAGCATTATAAAATTCTATGAAGGCCCACCCAAACACTAATTATCACTATACAAAATGTTTTTTACTGCAAATTACATACATGTAAGATTTTCGGTTCAAGGATGAAGAGAAACGACACAATTTTCAGAGCACTTCTTTATTCCCCGTGAACCAAAAATGGAATCCCTATACAACCCGGTATCCATACACAGAACACATCCCCTCTTTGTGAGAGAACCGATAAGATGGAAGGGCCGTCCACCCTTTTTACCACGGGTACCAAACCCCTAAACGTCATTCTCACCTACGTTAAAGGAATTTATAAACAACCCACTCTTCCCATGCTAATCTGGGAAAGAGTTTGGTACCAAAAGTCTGTACCATTTTCAGATAATGCTAATTAATGATCTTAACATAAACAAGAAATGCGAAGAGATTCATGACAGCCTTTTTACCACTTTCTCGCACTTATCTTGGGAGGAATTTAGAGCCAGAACCCCATGATATTTTCAGATAATTGATTAATTGTTTCAACATGGATAAAGAATGCTCACATACATATCAGTAGTCTCTTGAGCCTGAAAGTGAAATTGGGTAAGTTATCCCTGATATATATTTGTTCAAAAAGTGCATTTGCTTTTTTCCTTTTAGACCTGTTTTGCAAGCGATCGATTTCAAAGTTGATGAGCAGCGTTGATGCATGAGTAAAAAGAGAGTTATGTTTTAATTTTATGAGATTGCCTGAATCACAATAAAATGTTACATTTTGTTCTTAGAAGTTATCCAAATTGTCATTTCATTTTGGTGTATCCGATTTTGATCCAGTCGATAAAACCTTGTTAATAGAGGAACTTATAAACAATGAAGAATGATATTAATCACTGTACCTCGTCGCTTTGGGAAGCTGGGAATGCTGAAAACGTTCCTTGAGATACAGATAAACGAAAACGGACAAAGTACCGAGCCATTCTGGAGAGGGCGAATCGCCTTCTCGCACTCAGGGTGGCCTGTGCTTACAGGACGGCCCCGACGGCGGCAGTGCTTGTCCTGGCCAAGATACCGCCGGCGAGAATGAGGATTGGAGAGAGATGCATGACTTGGAAAAGAGGGGGAGCACAGGGGAGAAAGAGGGAAGCGAGAGAATGGGTGATGAGAGAGTGGGAAGAAGAGTGGGATAAGTACGACGGTTCGGTGAAAACCTTTGTGCCCAGCGTGAGAAAGTGGTGCGAGTGCGAATGGACGAAAAGTAGCTACGCGCTGTCTCAGATATTCACCGGACACGGTGTCTTCGGCAAGTACCTGAAGCGAATACGTGCGGAGACGAATGCGGAGTGTTGGTTCTGCGACGAAAGGGAGGACACTCCGGAGCACACGTTCTGGAGATGTCCAGAGTGGGAGGAATTTCGTGCGGAGACCAGGGTGGGAGGACTCGCCCTGAACCAAAACACGATAGGGCAAGAGTTGGTGACAAGCAGAGTCAAGTGGGGTGCGTTTGAGAGAATGACAGAAAAAATAGTGAGTGCTAAAATCAAAAGGGGGAATGAAAGACAGAAGAATGGGGTGCAGAACGTCGAGTCCGCACCTAGTCCGGAGTAGCGGGGTGCCCTGAAGTAATGCTTAACGGCGGTTCCGGGGCGGAAGAGGAGAGGTGGTTTTAGTGGGTAGGCGGGCGACTTCGGCCATTCCGAAAGCTCGAATCCCACACTACCTGGCCCCAACCAAATCCTGGGTCAGGTGTCTTAAGATTTCCACCTCCTCGAAAAAAAAAAAAACGAAAACGGACAGGCCATTGATCCTAAGGCTTCGGCTAATTACAACATCTTCAAAAACAACAATTTATTAATTTTCCAAAAAGTAGACTTTTTGGAATCAGTTTGTCTGTCGAGCCTTGCTTACTGGAATATCCTATTTTGCTATTGTCAGTTTGTCTGGAGCTAATAACATTTTAAAGTTTATGTTTTTAGAGAATCATCCATTTTTTGAATTTTACGGTTTGACTGAGACAGAAGTAAATAGTCTATTTGAAAATTTTTTTTATAAATCAAAAAGATCGCGATTTAGTTAAATTACATTACAACGGTTATTCTAGTTTGAGCTAAATAAAATTATATTCTATATGGTCAATTCTGAATTACTTGAAATTTGGGCGTGTAGAAAGTTATTGGCAACAATCTGGTTTACTAGAACGACTTGAGGAGGTTATGCTGATTCCTAAAATAAAATATTTAATTGAGATATTGCTTCAAACAAGAGGGATTTATAGGGGTAAAATTCTAAAAAAAATAAAATTGGACGATATCGTGAAATAAAAAAAAGTCTTTTGGCACCTACTGATTCGCAACAATTAGGTCTTAAGGATCCTGCTCTATATATTTCGTTTCTTTTACAACAGGGTTATCTCACCTACATAAAAAGAATTAGCGATGAAGAATGTGAACTAAAAATTCCCAATTTTGAAGCAGCAAAAGAGTTCAGAGAGGCTATAACCAGTTTTTATGATCAGTCACTGGATCAAAGTATAAATGATTGTGCAAATGAAATTAATAATTTATCTCCAAATTAAAAAAAAAATAGAGTTTAACGATTCGCGAAGTCTTTTCAAGAGGCGATTGAAAAGTTAAACGATAAAATTATAAAAAATAACAAAGATGTCTTTCATTGCTTGTTATTTAATGTTTTGTGCAAAAGCCATTACTCGATAGGTACAGAATTGTGTTTTCACAATGGCAGGCCCGATTTAATTTTATGTCGTGGTAATTTAGGTATTATTTTAGAACTAAAGTATAACAAATGTTCTAGTGAAGTGCTATGACAAATTATTGATAATAAATATTTTGATTTATTCGAAAAGAAACCACGTTTTGATAAGATTGAACAGCGTATCTACATAGGAATAAATGTTGGAAAAAATATGGATGTTAACATGAGTTATCTTCACAATGGCGCAAACTTAGATCAGGACGAACATATTTAACTTTTAAGAATCTATAAAATTATGTCTTTATCTACAGTGTTGAAAAAAAGTATGGAAACTTTAATATATTAACATTTTTCTATAATATATTTAATTGAAATTGAACCTTTTAATGTCTAAAAGGTAAATAAGTCTACTTAAACAAATATGAAATTCCATTCTAAAAATAATTTTATTATTGTCAATATTTTTAACAAAAACAAAAATGTGCTGGAAAAAAGTATGGAAACTATTCATAAACAAGTTTATTTTTCTCTTAATGGTGTGCGATCTTCCAAAAGTACGGTGTATTTCAATTGAATCTTGTTTCCACAATGCCCAAAAGAGCATATTTCTCGTTTGACTTGAAACAAAAAGTTGTTGATTTATATCAAATGAATAAGAAGAAAAGTGAAATTGCAAGATCTCTTCTGATTAGTAAAAGTGCTGTGACGAAGATAATAGCCAAATTTAAGAAGCAGGGCAGTGTAGAAAACTTGCCCAAGACTGGTCGTCTCCGTAAAACCACCCCAGAAATTGATAAAGCGATATTAAGGATTTCAAAACAAAATCCAAGAAAATCCTCTAGACAAATTACTGTTGAAATTTCGGAACCGTTTGATATTCAAATAACCAGCAGTACGATACAAAATAGATTAATTAGTGGAGGACTTCATGGACGTGTTGCAGTAAAAAAACCATTATTATCCCCAACAAGAATCGAAAGGCTCGAAGGCTGTTTACGAGAAATCATCTGCATTGAAGCAAACAACAATTTAATACGGTCTTTTGGAGCGGTGAAAGCAAGTTCTACTTGTTCGGATCTGATGGAAGACAATATGTAAGGCGCCCCACAGGTGCTAGATTTAAAGCAAAATATCAAATTCCCACCGTGAAGCATGGAGGTGGTAATGTCCAAGTTTGGAGTTGTTTTTCGAGATCTGGCGTTGGGCCGATCATTCTAATTGAAGGGCGTATGGATCGATTTCAATATAAAGACATTCTAGAGAACAAAATGTTACAGTTTGCAGAAGAAGAAATGCCGATTAGATGGGTTTTCAGCAGGACAATGATCCCAAGCATTCTGCAAAGATACTAAAAGAATGGTTTTTGCAGAAAAATATTACCAAACTTGAATGGCCATCTCAGTCTCCAGATTTGATCCCAATTGAACATTTGTGGAATATTTTCTATCAACGGATTCGAACCCATTCAAATATTAAAAATTTGAAAGAACTCTTCGAAATAATTAAATAGGAATGGTCTAAAATACCAAACAAGACACTTCAACAATTAATAGCTTCTATGCGCAAACGATGCCAAGCAGTTCGAGATGCTAACGGTTACTCTACAAAATATTAATAACTTTTTTGTTGTAATCGTGTTCTTAAAACGTAAAAGTTTTCATACTTTTTTCCATCACTGTAGATATACAGGATGTTAAAATTTTTTTTTTTAATATTTAAAGAGGTAATAGTAAGGACTAAAATAAGCAAAAAAGTCTTGGTAAACTTGTTTTGTGAATAAGTGGTAAACATGGGTCCGCAAAGTAACGGTTTCAGAGATATGGAAGGATATTTTTTTTTACCCAATTTTTTTATATTGCAGAAACTTGAATTTTCTTATCATGGTATAAACATTAAGTATTTAATTGTTGTCTGTATACAAGTTTTCATTTGCTATGGCTGTTTACTCTAACGCAGAATTAACCGATATACATTTCATGTATGGTCGTGCTAACGGCTTTGCCACCAAAGAGCGACGACTTTATGCTGAATTTTTATGCTTATCCAAATCGCCAGATCCCTTCACATCGTATGTTTGGTATAATTCATCAAAGATTGCGTGATACCGGTTCATTGAACAAACAATGCTATTTTTCCAGGAGATCAAGGTGAGTATCTCCTAGAGTAGAAGAAGAAATTTTAGCACGGATAGAGCATAATCCAGGGACGAGTGTACGAAAAATATCAGCTGCGTGTTCCTTTTGTTTGGATAACCCTCTACGAGGAGCTATTTTATCCATACCATGTACAACGAGTACAGGTCTTAAATCCAATTGATCATCAATCACATTTGGTTTTTTGCCGTTGGTTTCTAAGCAGTAATGCTGAAAACCCCCATTTTCTGGCCAACATTTTTTTTACTGATTAGGCCGGATTCACACGAAATGGAGTTGTTCATTTTCACAATACACATACTCTGACTTTCAAAAAAACCGCAACACCAAGAAGAACACATCGTACACGTTTGAAATTCTGGCATTACGTCGGGTCAGGTAATAGATAAAAAGATCAAAATATCAAAAGAAAATTATTGTGAATAAGTGAAAAAATTTAATAATAATTTAATAATGGGTGGTATCTCCTCTTAAATTAATACATTCCTGTAAGCGACGTGGCATTCTTAGAATTAAATTCCTGTGGTGTTGTATCCCAGGCAATCTGCTCTGCTCGCGGAGTTCATCTATGGTCTCTGGAGGGCGAGCTACACGTTGTAGTCTCCGACCCATTATATCCCATACATGCTCTATTGGGGACAAATCTGGAGACCGAGCTGGCCAAGGCAAAGTATCCAAATTTTCAGCTTCCAAATATCTCAAAGTATCGTTGGCTACATGTTGTCACGCATTATCCTGTTGAAATGTGCTTCCAGGATGGTCGTGCATGTGTGGTACAAGAACCGGTTCTAAGACACTATTAATGTACCTCTGAGCATTTAATCTATCATAAATGAAAACAAGAGGAGACCGACTACTATACTGGATGGCACCCCAAACCATGACACCTGGTGTTAAATCAGAGTGACGCCTTTCCAAAAAGTCCAAATTTAATCGCTCTCCTCTGCGCCTTCTAACACGTAACCGTCCATCAGATCGCCGTAAACAAAATCGGCTCTCATCACTGAACACGATTCTTCTCCATTCATCCACCCATTACACTCTCAGACGACACCACTCCAGTCGGGCCACCCTGTGGTTTTGTGATAATGGAAGCCGACGCATAGGACGATATGATTGATATGATTTAGTCCAAAACTTCGAATTCTGCGATACATGGTACTAAGGGAGACCCTTCGATTTAGGGTGGCTACCTAGTTAGGACCAAGAGACAGAATTGTTTCAAACGTTGCTGAACGACGAAGTCGCCGGTCTTCGCGTTGGTTCGTCATTCTTGGACGGCCACTACCACGATGACGATTTACTGACCCTTCATCAGACCAATCTCTCCAAGCTCTTAACACTGTTGATGCGTTTCGATCCAATCTACGTGCAATTTCGCGGCAAGGTAAACCTGCCTCATGCATACCAACAATTCTTCCCCTTTCAAAGGGAGTTAACTGCCGATAAACTGCATTTTGGCGTACACGAGGCATTTGGCACAACCACACATTTAATATGGTACTAACAAAAGTACCTTTATCGCTATCCGCCTGTAAAAAAATTTGCAAAAAAAACGATCGTCACACATAAAAAAGTAAAGGAAAACTTCATATCGAATTAAAATACGAACTTGAAATTTTTATCATTTTTTTCTCTTTACAAATCTAAAATCATACCAAAATTTCAAATACATTCAATGCGTTCTTCTTGGTGTTGCGGTTTTTTTGAAAGTCAGTGTATTTCTGCAACTAAGCCTTAGTCATGGTTACATGCTACAAGTCAGTTAATAAATCGTATTAATGTTTAAAGGGTTGTCCTAATTACACGACTTTCGGGAAATCCCACGTGTTTACCTTGGTAAGCAGGTATCTAGTCCATCCTGGACTCTCGTACAATAATTCGCGGGTGGTATCTCCAACCTCCAAGGAAGGAACCCCTGCATATCGATCAACAGACGGCAAACAAAAAGTCTGTCGAAAAAAAAACTGCGAATTAAAACTGGAAAATATTATTCCAACAGTAAAGCACGGTGCCGGTTCTCTGACGGTATGGGGTTGTATGTCCGAATCTGGGGTGGAGAATTTGGTCTTTATTGTAAACATCCTGGACCGTTTTGGTTATCTGAATATATTGAAAGACAATTTGATCCCCTCAGTTCGCAAAATGTGCTTACAAGACCAATGGATTTTCCAGCAAGATCGAGACCCGAAACGTACCAGTGGGATTGTTAGAGAATGGCTACTCTATCATGTTCCTCACCAACTTAATTCTCCACCCCAATCACCTGACACAGACCCTATAGAAAATTAATGGGATTATTTAGATCGTCGAGTCAGGAAACACAAAATTTCAAATAGGAACGACCTGAAGAGAATTCTGCTGGAAGAGTGGAACAAAATACCAACAGAATATTTAAAAAAATTAGTAAGATCAATGCCCAATAGACTAAAGGCCGCGTTGGAAAGTAAAGGGGGACCAACAAAATATTATTTTTATTTATTGTTACTTTTTCTAAAATTAAAGTTATCCGTATGTATACTTTTTTGTCCGTGAAATGAACGTTTTGTTATATTTTTCAGAGATTTGACTATTATGGTCGATAGATTGATATAGTACGTTGTTATACAGGGTGTCTCTAAAAGGTCTGTACAAAATTCTACCACAGATTTCTGAGGTCAAAACATGACGTTATAACCCAATTTACCTTAGTCCAAAAGTGGACGGTTTTCGAAATACAGGGCGTCAAAGTGAAAAGAAAAAAAAGCAAAAAAAATTATTTCTTGGTTGGTAATGCTGCTATCTACACAAAATGTCGTATCGGGCGGTTTTCGGGGATAAGAAATCAGAATCCGTTTACATTTTCGATGCACAATGTAGAGGGCGTTGTCAGCGCTCGATGAACCCTCTTTAAAAGGGCATAAATTTCTCATCACCCGGAATAAAATTTATTTATGACTAAACTTGTGTTTTCCTACATTTTTTAAGGAAAAAAGGTCTCTTGTTAAAAATTTCTACGAGGCTTCCTTCTTGAGATATTTGTAGCTTAAAGTTCGCTGCATGTCTGTAAACAATAATTTTAATGTACTACATATCTATTCTTACAGTTGGATCGAACAAAATCAAAACATAAAAATAGGTTACAAATTACTTGAAAACATAGATACCAAACATAAACACAAAAAAATTATACTTTTAGTAGATATTCGAAATGACCACCATTGACTTTTTTTTTACTATAAATGTGCGCAACTATTTAAATCAACAGTACCCACGAAGATGGATAGGTAGAGGAAATGATGCTCCGGTACAATGGCCACCGCGCTCACCGGATTTAACTCCGATGGATTATTTTTTATGGGGGACTCTCGTCGGTTACTCATCAGTGGTTGTTCGAAAGTAAGAAATTTTGGTATCACCATAAAGCCCTTCAAAAAACCTTTAATTTGATGTATAACTCGACCCCCCTTCCCATTTAAAATTTCAGGGGTGGTTCATCCCCTGCCCAGGGGGCGAAGGCAACCACCGTAAATATCTAATAAAAAATCTTCCCCCTCCACACTAAAGTTGACGTGTCCGAGCATTTTTGCATAACTTTTTTATTAACCGAGAAAACAGCTCTGTTTCGTTTTAGTTGGCGCACCCTGTAGATTAAACTTTACATGTAATATTTAGTAATAAAATGTTGCTATTTACGAAAGTTTTTTCTCGCGCTGTATCTTCGGAACAAAAAGGCTTCTAAAAATCATCAAAAGGCAAAATACTCTAAGAGTAGTCTTTCAAACAACCCTCTGGACTTTTGACGTTTGTTTGATGAAAACCCTGTGTATTAAAGTGTGTATATTTAATTTAAATATATCCATTTATTATCTCGAAGAGTTCTCGGTTCAATATTTCTAATTTTTCGAAAACTTCAAGTCCAGTGTACTATCAATAAATCTAATTAAATGGAATTACCTGTAACCCCACATTTACCAGTAAGGACATTTCAACTTTTATCCAGCACATATTCGTTGTGCTGCGATTTGTGTCGTTGGTCGCAAATCTCAGACTTTCAAAACACTTCACTAATTGGTACATATGTCCATATTTTTCATGGTTTATACAACTTAAAAGCAGGTTACCTTACGTAAATCTCTAAAAAGGACACTAAAAAAAAGAAACTAATTGTGAGTGAACAGATTTTGTGACCTTTTTAATTTTTTCAATACAGGCGAAATTGAAAATTGTACAATTGACACCTCTTGTGTTTTTCAGTTATCTTATAAGTTATCAAGCAGGAAAAAATGGAACCTTGCACATTTTTTTAATGTAAAATCCAGTCTTCTGCTCATTTTTTCTCAGATCTCCTCTTTTTCAAGAAAATTCCCAAAGTTGAAAATTCTTAATTGGGGAATCCTGAATGTCAATTGCTAGTCACATTCTACTCACTAAGAGCTCTCCAGAAATACAGGGCGTTCCCGAATTGTACGGCGTTATTTGGACTATGTATTCTCTGGTACAAAATAAGGAAAAAAAATTATTCATTTGCGAATTCAATCAACTCTACAGGTTCCACGATGTTTCAAAATTGTAATCTGTGATTATCCACATTTTTTTTTGTGTAAGTTTCTCATCTTTTAACAGTCTCACAGTCACCCGAGCGCTATACGAAGTACCTAAGAATCATGGATTCGTCTGGCTGTATGCGCCATTCGACAGAGGCCATTTTGAACAGTTCCCCTAAATGCTTAATGGTTTAAGAAATATCTTTATGCCAGTATATCGATAATAAATTGACTTAAGACATACGCTTTTATGAACATTCTTCTTTATTTTGTATTGGAGAATACACACCACAAGTAGTGCTGCGCAATTCTGAAATTGCGTGGGATCCGTAGATTTGATCGAATTTATAGATAAATTAATTTATGAGGAAACTAAACGAGATTCGGCCAAAAGTCAAGGGACATTAAATTTAAGGTAATAAATTGAAGATCTTAATGAAAAATATTAACGTTTGCCAGTGGTGAACTAGCAAATATTTTTAAAGGATTTCATGTACTAAGACCTCAGTGAATTCACTACCTTGTAGAGTAGTTAGGGACAATCTACTCTCGTATTCAACAGCACCTATTATCGAATACGCATGTAAAATTTAAAAGCTTTATTTGCAATAGCTAAAACAATAAAATAAAAACCGAATTTTTTCTTAACTTTTAACACCCGGCAATTCCACTACCGATCAGATCGGATACATACTTACATAGTATATGATTTTTTCCCTGATTTTGTACCAGAAAATACATAGCTCAAATAGTGCCGCGCAATTCCTAAGCACCCCGTATAATAGTCGGCACTGTATTTCAAATCGAAGGTTAGAATTCACATTTTTTTTAAACAGGCTTTGGATTGCCAGTAAGAAGTATTGAATGGTGATTTATCCAGATGGAATGCCACTTTTCAAGAAACACATGAGTTAGTTCAATTTTTGTCATGAAATATTTTTTTATTGTAGTCTAACAGGCACGGAAAGTGAACAAGGTAAGCGTTACGCAATGCACAGGGTGCCCCTCAAAAAGTGCCCCTCCCTCTCTAACTTTTTAATGTATTGAAATAGAATTTTTTTTTTAACTAAAAGCGCTTGAAAGTTCATGCATTTTTCCAAGATTGGCAGCAGTTTTATACTGGGTGTTTAGTAAACGTGTGCTAACTCAACATTGCATTTTTTGAACAATTAAGGATTACTTTTTTTACATATGTAAATTTTACGTTTTATTACTAATTCAACGATATACAGTAGAGGACAAAAGTGGAGCAACAAACATATTCTTGAAAATATTCAAGGTTTGGTACGACTTATTCATAAACTAGTAATATCAAAATGATGTTGGGGTATCTAGAAATAACGCTGCAAAAAATTATAAGTTTATTCCTGAATTCAAGGCATTTAACAACAAAAACGAATAAATGCCGGACAAAAGTAGAGCAACAATATATAAAAATTCCTTCTGACGTCTTTTTTTAACAAACACTTTTGAGTTATTGTGTTTAGTATTATTAGTGAAAACCAGCAAACATGCCTCGTGGTAAATCTCTCTCAGTACAACTGAAACAATTAATTGTTTCCAAGTTTGAACCTGGAATGTTCCAAAGTAAAATTGCTAAAGAATTAAATCTTAATCGCTCTATAATCTGTAGAGTATTGAGCGCCTACAATATTCGCAAAAGTGTGGTGAGTCCTCCAAAAACAGGTCGTCCTCGAAAGACAACAAGAGTTCAAGACAATGAAATTGTGAACATCTCGAAAGGGGATCCATATAAAACAGCAGTTGATATTGCACAGGAATGATGTGTCTTTGGTGTTTCTGTAAGATCGATTCAAAGACGCTTACAAGGAAAAAGTTTGAATGCACGCAGACCCGCTAAAAAACCCTTCGTTTCTAAGAAGAACAGGATGGCCCGGCTCCGTTTTGCAAATGACCATCTTAACTGGAGTTTTGGAAAATGGAAAACTGTGCTGTTCTCTGACGACAGTAAATTTAATTTGTATTCGTCGGATGGAATTCCATATGTCAGGCGTCCTCCAAATGAAAGGTACAAGCCAAAGTACACTAAAGGCACAATTAAATTTGGTGGGAGTAACGTATTAGTGTGGGGATCATTTTCCGGGTTTGGAATGGGACCATTGGTAAAAATAGAGGGCATTATGGACCGGTTTAAATATCTGGAGATATTAATGGATCATATGCTTCCGTTTGCAGAGAAAAACATGTCATTTTCATGGATTTTTCAACATGACAATGACCTGAAGCATACTGCAAAAATAATTAAAAAATATTTAAAAGGGCAACGGGTAAATGTAATGCAGTGGCCTGCCCAAAGTCCCGACCTGAGTCCAATAGAGAACTTATGGGAGATAGTAGACCATAAGATAAGGGCACAGAATCCACAAAGATTTAGAAACTCCGCAGAATTATTCACCGCCATTTCAACTCCATGGAGTTCCATTTCAGAAGAAACCATCACCAAATTAATAAAGTCCATGAGGAATACAGTTGGCAAAAAAAGTATTTGCACACCAGATAAATTACCTTTAATATGGGATTAAAATATACTTCTGACAAATTAGGTATATGATTTCGAATATTACTTTATATAACATATATTTAACCAAAAGAAAATTTAAAACAAATATCTCATCCCAGTTCTAGAAATAAAATAGTTATTTTTTAATGCAAAATAAGTATTTGCACATCCTGCACGTTCATGATAATCGATTAACATCGTGGCTGAAAACAGCAAAAAATGCATTGGAATGTTGTTTTTGTCTGTATATTTTCTTCTGATTACTTGTTCAAATTTAGTACCACGACAAATTCATTGCAGCCAGCATGCTTTCGAAGAAAAGCGAAATCAATTGTCAAACAAGACAGGAAATTGTTATTTTGAGTAATCAGGAAAAAGTTAAAGAGAGATTGCATCAAAATTAAAACTAAACTTCTCCACAGTTAGATACGTAATCAAAAGGCACGAAAAGACCGGAACAGTTAATAATAAACCTCGAAGTGGTCGTCCTCATAAATTAACTACGAGAGATAAGAGTCACATTGTAAAAAACATTCAAAAAAACCCTCATCAAAGTGCTAGAACCCTTGTCGAAGACATCGCGTCATCATCTGGAAAGATTGTTACACCACAGACCATAAGAAATGTTCTCCATGAAGCCAGTCTTCGAGGGAGGCGACCTAGAAAAAAGCCATTTATAAGCAAAAATAGCCAAGCAAAGCGGTTAGAGTTTGCCCGAAGATATAGAGATATGCCCCTGGACTTCTGGAGAAATGTTGTGTTTTCCGATGAAAGTAAATTCGAGATTTTTAAGCCAGCTAGTATTCTGACCGTTTGGAGAAAAAAGAATACGGCTCTAGATTCGAAAAACGTTCTTAATACAGTTAAGCATGGTGGTGGAAATGTTATGGTTTGGGGATATATGGCATGGAGTGGTGTTGGAAATCTACAAATCATAGAAGACACCATGACTGCGCGCAGCTATGTGGATGTGTTGCAACGCAATTTCATGCCGAGTGCCCAAAAATTAGGATTGGAAAATAAATTTTACTTTCAACAGTATTAGCCGAGAGTGGTTGCTCTACAATGCACCAAGAAGGCTTTTAACACCATCTCAATCACCTGACCTTAACCCAATTGAAAATTTATGGCACTTGGTAGACCAGAAAATAAGATCCAAATATGTATACAGTAGAAAAGCTTTTAAAACGCTAATAAATGAAGCCTGGAATGATATGTCTCCAGATATTACAAAAACACTTGTAGAATCGATGCCTTGACGTTTAGAGGCCGTCATTAGAGCTAAAGGCATGCATACAAGATATTAAGACCCTACTTGTTTAAATTGTTGTTATAACACTATTTCTGCGTTTGTTGTTTGTACAATGTGCAAGTACTTTTTTGCATTAAAAATAATTTGTTTATTGCTATAACTAGGATTAGATTTTTATTTTCAATTTTGTTTTGGTTAAATGTATGTAGTATGAAGTAGCATTGAAAATTATATACTTGATTTGCCAGGAGTATGTTGTAATTTAATTTTAAAAGGAATTTTTCTAGTATGCAAATACTTTTTTTGCCAACTGTATGCATTTTAAATCATAGTATATAGAATAATTGGGTCTAACAGATGTTATAGTAAATGTAGAGCCAAATTTTACTTTTTAAATTGCATTAAATTTTGTTTTATTTACATGTTTTTATATCGTCAGAAAAATAACAGGTCAAAAAAGTATTCGTATACCAAGATAAATTTCAAATGTTTAACATTCTTTATTCGCTTGAATTTTAAAATTTATGCATTAGTAGTTTAGTGTTAGTGTGTTTTACAAGTTAGATAAATTAACTGCAATATTAATCATTAAAATGCCCCGAAAATGTTCTGAAGTAAGTCTTGACATGCGTAATCTGATTTTTGACCTCCATAAAGAGGGAAAATCTTTACGTGAAATTGCTAAACATGTAAAAAAACCCATAGTACCGTTCAATACATAGCAAACAAATTTAAAAATACGGGAAATGTACTATCAAATCGCAGTAAAGGGAGACCAAGGAAACTAAACAATCGGCAACGCAACTAAATTATCCGCAGTATAAAAAAAAAATCATCAAAAAGTGCTGCAAAAATTGCATCAGATTTGGAAAATACTACTGGCGTCAAAATATCTGTCCAATGTGTTAGAAATGTACTAAAAGAAGCTGGATTTAATGGTCGAATAGCTAAAAAGAAACCTTGGGTTAATGAGATCAATAGAAAGAAAAGAGTACAATTTGCAAGAGAGCACTTAAATAAGCCAATGGAGTTCTGGCGAAGGGTTATCTTGTCTGATGAAAGTAAATTTAACATTTTTGGATCAGATGGGCGAATTCATGTATGGAGAAAAGTCGGAGATGCCCTGAAAAAACAATATTTAAAGCCAACTATGAAACATGGCAGTGGAAGTCAAATGGTTTGGGGTTGTATGTCTTGGGGAGGTATCGGCAAACTTCATTTTATTGATGGAATCATGGACAGGTTTATGTACCGAGCTATTTTAGATGAAAATTTAGAACAAAGTGTTATTAATTTGGGAATTGTAGACGCTTATTGGTTCCAACAGGACAACGACCCGACGCATTCGTCGAAGCTTGTTCAAGAATGGTTGCTATATAACGTGCCCCACGTGTTGAAAACACCTCCCCAGTCACCCGACCTCAATCCTATTGAGAACTTGTGATCACATTTAGAGAAGAAAATAAGGAAACATGTTATATCCAACAAAGATGATTTGCGAAGAGTTCTTCAGGAAGAATGGTCTCTAATTTCTAATGAGGTCACTCAAAATTTAGTATCCTCAATGCCACGACGTTTGCAGAGTGTTATTGATTCCAAAGGATATCCAACCAAATACTGAGAAACATATCTTCATTTGTTATTTAATGGAAATTTTATTTTTTAGTAGCTGTACGAATACTTTTTTGGTTTATGTTTTGATTCTGAAATAAATATTTATGTTATACTAAAATATATACTGTGATTTCTCAATTATGTTATAATATTCTAATAGAGGAAGACTGGAACTACTTTAATTGCACATACAATTAAATTCACAATTTCATTAAAATTTGTTATATTGATTTGTCTGACAAAACTCTAGGTGTACGAATACTTTCTGTACCCACTGTATATGTCGGAGATTTATTAGTCCTTAAGTGATAAAGTGTAACATTACGAGCTGATAATATGACGAAGGGCAGGCTGACAGGGCCATCTTAAGACGAAGCACTGTCGAACGTGGTCGCTACCACCAAGGGCGAAATCAAGGGGCCATGTGTGCGAGCCTTCGTGGGAAACAGGGACTAGCAGGTACCTTATCCCTCGGATTTGAAGGACTCGCGAGATCTGGAAAACGATTGATGATCCGACATCAGAAGTGGGATTCAACCGCGAACAAGGTGATAGTGCTCAGTGGCGTGTTTTGTTCGAAACCCAAAACAAAAACATGTTAGAGTTGATAAAGGCAGTGCGATTTCCTCAGCCTAGTGTCTTCAACGCGCTAATTGTGTCATTACCGAAGTTCGACCCGGACGCTGATGCTTGGTCTACCATCGTGGAAATGTGCTTTTCGGGAAACCCATTGAAGGGAAGTGAACTAGTTTTGGCACTAAGTAGCGCTTTGGAAGGAAATGCTTCCCAGTGGTTGTCGCAAATATGTATGTTTTCCCGGTATTACGTGGGCTCAATTTAAAGAATTATTCATAGAACGGTTTCGAGGTTCTGAAACCCCTACTGCAACCCTTATCAATCTACTCAACAGTCGCCCAAGGGATAATGAATCTCTCTCGGTCTACACCAGCCGGCTGATCACATTATTGATGTCAAGATGGAAAACAATGAATACAGAAGAAATCGCTATATCATTGGTCCTGGCTCATGTGGCACAGTTTGACAGTCGGTTACAACGCATGTCTTTCACCACAAAAGTAACAACCAGGCAAGAGCTACACCAACAGCTGAAAGCATGCTCTTTTAAACTGAAAAATCTCTCCGAACCATCCAAGTTCGAAAACAAAAGGGCAAAATATCCTGGTATAAAATGCCATTCTTGTGGTAAACTTGGGCATAAAATAGCAGAGTGTAGGGTGAAGAAAGACAGATTAAAATTACCTTCAAACAGCAAGGGAACGACTGATAGTATGTCGACCACAAGGGGAAAAACGACTTGTTTTAAGTGCGGGGAAATATGCTATATTTCTACAGTGTGTCCCAAAAATACTAGTGAAAAACGAGTTAATGTGTGTAGTGTGTTGGAGCCCATTGGCAAGCTCGTGCAATCTGGTGAGTCGTATCCATTTTGTTTCGATTAAGGCGCTGAATGTTCTCTGATAAAAGAGACTGTAGCACGAAAATTTTCAGGCAAGAGATATAATAACTTGGTAGTCCTAAAGGGTATAGGGTAACGGTAACGTTAATAGTACCTTACAGATACTAAGTCGGGTACAAATAGACAATTTCTTTTTGGAAATATTGTTCCATGTCATTCCTGATGATTGTTTAAAACATGATGTACTGATAGGTCAGAATCTTATGGTTCAAGGCTTTAACATTAGCATTACGCGGGACAGTTTAATTATCTCTAGAAGTAAAGTCACACAACAATCAAAACGAATACAGAGTAGCAAAGAGAAATCTCAAAATACAAATTCAGGAAGCGAAAAGAAGAAACTGGAACAAAATCATTAAGGAATTGGAAGAAGATATCTGGGGGCGGGCATACAGGATTTTAGCCAGACAAAGCAGCGTGAATCCACAGTACAGGTTACTAGATGAGATGCAAATGAAAGAGGCAAAAAGACTATTCATAGAAAGGATTCAGCCGGAATGGGAGTCGATAATTATAAATGAAGAAGAAGTACCACTTTTTGTAACAGACGAAATAAAGAAGGCGATAAGGAAACTTAAAAGGGGAAAGGCACCAGAAACGGATAATATAACAGCAGAAGTTTTGAAACCATTAATTGAAGAAGAGGCGGATGCGTTCAAAGAAATCTTTAACCGAATTATAAAAACAGGAATCATTCCCAAAGCGTGGAAAGAAAGTAAGCTGATACTGTTAGAAAAAGGAAAGAAATCGACAGAAAAAAGGAAATCCTACCGACCCATATCGTTGGTAAACGCAATCGATAAAGTTTTAGAACATTTATTATTGGACAGATTAAAAAAAGAGATAGCAAACAAAAAGGAGTTACATGAAAATCAATACGGATATCGGAAAGGAAGATCGACGATTGACGCGGTAAAAAATATAGTGAACGTGGTGAACAAAATCAGACAGAGATCCCACAAAAAAAGAAAGATTTGTATACTGATAACTTTTGATGTACGAAATGCGTTTAATTCAGCGACATGGGAGGGGATAATAGAAAAATTAAAGAGAAGAGGCGTTAGCGGTTACATGCTGAGGGTAATACAGAATTATTTAAATAACAGAAGTATCCGGATAGGTAAGACTGCTCAGATGGAAATAACTTACGGGGTTCCCCAAGGATCCATACTGGGGCCATTCCTTTGGAATTTGTATTATGACGACATTCTAAGAATCGAAGATAATCCAGACATTAGAATAGTAGGCTATGCTGACGATTTGGCCGTCAGTATTACAGGCAATGACGAGTTAGATATAAAATTAAAAATAATAACAACAGTAAATAAAATAAAAGAATGGATGGAGATGCATAATTTAAAGTTGGCAGCAGGAAAAACAGAAACAGTACTCTTGGTCACGAAAAGGAAACTTAAAGAAATCACATTTAAAATACAGAACGTTAGCATAACAACGAAAAAGTCAATAAAATACTTGGGAATAAATTTAGACAAAAACCTAAGATTTAAAGAACGTATATCACAAAGTGTAAGAAAAGCAGAACAAACAGCTATGAGTTTGAGTCGAATCTTGCCTAATCTAGAAGGACCGTCGAGTAGTAAAAGAAAAACAATAGCAGCTACAATAAACTCAATAATTTTATACGGGGCATCAGTATGGGAGGAAGCTTTGAATTTTGAGAATAACAGAAAACAGTTTAGGGGGTTCATAGAAGGGCAATTTTGAGGATGATTTCAGGATACCGCACTATATCGTACGAGGCAGCAGCAGTGATAGGGGGGATGACATCAATAGTACTCTTAGCGAAGGAAAGAAAAAACACTTATAATAAATCAGGACTAGATATTAAAAAGGAAAAAAATAATATATTAAAGACATGGCAATCGGAATGGGATGCGCTAAAAGATAAAGGAATGTGGACAAAAGTATTGATACCAAACATAGAGATGTGGATAACCAGAAAACATGGTGAAGTGAATTATTACCTAATACAAATATTATCGGGACATGGATGCTTTAAACATTATTTGAAAAGAATACGTAAGGTAGAGAGTACACAATGCGAATACTGCCCAGAAGAAGACACAGCACGGCACACATTTTTCAAATGTCCAAGATGGAGAACAGAACGGTGCATAGTAGAGGAGAGAGTAGGGGAAAAATTAAAACCGGAAAATATCATGACAATAATGATTGAGAAGATGGAAAACTGGAAACTGATAAGTGATTTGGCAAAGAGGATAGTGATACAGAAGAAGCATGACGAGAGAAAGAAAAATAAAATAAATAAAATAAATAAATAAATAGAATAAATAATAATGTAGGGTTGTAGATATTAGTTGTAAGTTAGGATTAAGGAGTTAGGGGGAGGACTTAGAACAATCTACCCTTGCGGTGCGCCCATGGTGAGCGTCAACCACTTGACGACCATTGAGCGTGTGGCGCCAAGACGACGGACGGTACCTTCCAGCAGTGTCAGCGACAAGGGTCGTCGTTTCTACTGACTGTAGTGGTTGGGTATGATATGCGATGGCTAATCAATGGTACGCCTATGGTTCGCCACCCTGGGCACTTGTCCTGAAGGAGGCGAATAAGAGCGTGGGATAAAGGGGATGAGAGAGGCTTTTTGGGACTCTCTTCCGCGAACCTCTGCCTGACACACTTGTAAATACATGTACATACTAATAAACGACACTTACGATTATTTCTGACCTGTGATTTCATTAACATCTTAAATTCTAGTAGAATCGAAAACCTATCGATCCTACATTTGGGGGCTCGTCCGGGATTACAGCAATCAGAAAAATCATAAGAGTGCGTGAGATCGTATTGGTAGTGCGGGTAATAGTAAAGTGCGTGAAATTAGTGAGCCATGGAAAGTATAATTGACCAGGTTGCAAGTGGAGTGGCCGGAATAGAACTGGTAGACGACCAGCTTCTCGGAATGAGAGTTTCGGAGCTTAGAGAAGAGCTAAAACGACGAAACTTGCGAATAACGGGTCGAAAGCCTGAGCTATTAGCGAGACTGAGAGCAGCACTTTTATTAGAAAGAGACCAAGTGGCCGACGGCGAGGAAGAGCAAATAGACCACGAGGACGACGAGGAAGAGGAGCAGGAACTGGAGGCCGCTTCGGCATGGAGGTGCAGAGCTGCAGACAATGGTCACCATGGAGGACGTGTCCGGACCCCTGCAGGCAGCCGTCGAGGGAATGCTGACGATCAAGACGGCGACGATGGCACCGATGACGAGTATGTCCGTCGCGTACCGGTGATGCAGAGACGAAATGCGTCACGACAGGTATTGCTATCCTTCAGAGATGTGGAAGGATCTCTGGACAAGTTCAGCGGCGATAGCCACTCAAATATCCAACGGTGGTTGGATGATTTTGAAGAAATGGCTGCGCTATGTAGATGGAACGAAGTCCAGAAAATCACCTATGCCAAGCAATTGCTGGAGGGATCAGCGAAATTGTTTGTGCAGTACGAAAGGTGCGGAAGGACGTGGGCCAAATTAAAGAGAGCCTTAAAGGACGAATTCGAAGAAGCCGTGGACTCCTTGCAGGTTCATAGGGACCTCAGCAAGAGAAGAAAGAGACCCGAAGAAACGCTGCAAGAATACACATATAGAATGTTGCAAATCGCGGCGCCGGCAAATTTTGACGTGAGGACAGTGATCCAATATATAGTTGAGGGCATCCCAGATGATGCGATCAATAAAGCCGTGCTCTATGGGGCCAAAGACATCAGGCAGTTGAAGGAGAGGTTTTGCCAATACGAACGGCTAAAACAGGATATGGCCAAAACAAGAGCCAGAACAGCCGACAATAGAGCATGCAGGACGAGACATGAAGAAAGCCAACCTAAAATGAAAACTGGAGTTTCAGTGGGAGCAGCTAAGAAGCATTGTTTTAACTGCGGTGCGGAAGGACACGTGAGCACCGGGTGTCCCGTGAAAGAACAAGGGAAAAAGTGCTTCAAGTGCGGTGTTTTTGGACATGTCGCCGCGGAATGCGCGAAGGTGACCCGAGATGTGTTCGTGGTGTCGCGACCGCGCAAAGAGAAATATCAAAAGGAAGTGACAGTTAAGGACGGTAAGATCTTAGCGTTAGTGGACACCGGTAGCGATCTGACGTTGATGAAAAAGAGTGAATACGAGAGGTTGGGGTCACCCCCGTTAGCAAGTAAGAGAGTGTGTTTTGAGGGTCTAGGGTCTGAGGTGAATGAGTCGATAGGGCCGTTTGCCACTAGCATGTTAGCGGGATGCGACGAGTTTGCCGTTGAGTTTCACGTGGTTGCCAATCCCATACTCAAACATCCAGTTATTTTGGGGACTGACTTTTTAAACCACGTAGAACTTCGCATCCGGCGGGGTGAAGTCACTTTTCTTAAACTAAACGATCGAGATGACCTTAACGTGAGTCCATTTAAGTCGCCTCGCATATTTAAAATTAACACCATCGATGAGGCGAACGAGGTTGATTTAGGACACATTAAAGACCAGCTTTATAGGGACGAAATCGTAAAAGTCATTGAGACTTATAAGCCAGAAACGAAATGCGTTGTAGGCATACGGGCGAAAATTGTCTTAAAGTCGGACATGCCTGTAACGTCGCGACCGCGTAGATTAGCACCATTGGAAAGAAAAGAAGTGAATGAGCTTATGAATGTGTGGATGACAGAAGGGGTTATTAGGCCGTCTAGTTCAGAATACGCGAGTCCGATTGTCATAGTTCGGAAAAAGGATGGCACCATGCGTGTGTGCGTAGACTATCGTAAACTGAATAAGTTGATATTAAGGCCACTTTCCCCGCTGCCGTTAATTGAAGACCAAATAGATGCGTTAGCCGAAGGGGTATATTTTACTGTGCTTGATCTGAAAAATGGTTTTTTCCACGTACCAGTTCACGGCGACAGTATAAAATATACAGCGTTCGTAACGCCCGACGGACAGTATGAATTTCTTAAGTTGCCATTCGGGTTATGCATTTCACCCTCAGTATTTCAGAATTTTATCAATGTAGTTTTCAAAGAACTGATACAATCTGGACTTGTGGTTCTGTATATGGATGACGTAATTATCTTGGCGAAAACTATGAAAGAAGGGCTGGAAAGATTCAAAATGGTTATCGAGGTCGCCGCCAACCACGGGTTAATAATTAAATGGAAAAAATGCCAATTTCTTAAGGACACAGTGGACTATTTGGGGCATATAATATCTAGGGGTACTGTGAGACCGTCGAAGTTGAAAACAACAGCTGTACAGAACTTTCCGACGCCTAAGAATGTTAAGAGCGTGCAAAGTTTCTTGGGGCTCACCGGGTATTTCCGAAAATTTATTCCCCAGTACTCCATTATAGCTCGACCGTTAACTGATTTGACAAAAAAGGACTGTAAATTCAATTTTGGGTTAAGGGAGATTGAGGCTTTCGGAAGATTAAAGGCCGCATTGATAGACGATCCGGTCCTGAAGATATACCGAACGGGGGCAGAGACGGAGTTGCACACAGATGCGTCGTGTATAGGGTATGGCATGATTCTAATGCAGAGGGATTGCAATGACGGCAAATTCCACCCTGTCTATTATGCTAGCGGTAAAACGACCGAGGCGGAGTGCAAGTACTGTAGTTACGAGTTAGAGGTATTAGCGATAGTAAGGGCATTAGAAAAATTTAGAATCTATTTATTGTATATACCGTTTAAGATTGTAACCGATTGCCAAGCATTCGCCGCCACTATGAGAAAGGAGAAAATATATTTGAGGGTAGCGAGGTGGGTGCTATTGTTACAAGAGTTTAATTACGAAGTAGTTCATAGACCAGGCAAGAACATGTCGCATGTAGACGCGCTTAGTAGAAACCCTTTACCTATAAGTTTGTATATTTCTGAAAATGACGACGGTTTGATTGCGCGATTGAGAAGTGCTCAGGACAGAGATGAAGATTTAAAACGAATTATCAACGCCACAACGCGCAATGAAGCCGACGGCTTTTTGTTAAAAAATAAGCTATTGTATAAGAACGTGGATGGAGAAAGTTTGGTAGTAGTTCCTAAGAGTATGGAGACGCAGGTAATTAGGAGGGCTCATGATCGGGGACATTTTGGGATAACCAAAACTGAAGCGGTAGTCAAAAGAGACTTCTGGTTTAAGGGGATGCGTCCAAAAGTGGAACAAGTAGTCGCGAGCTGCCTTGATTGTATCCTGGCTGAAAGGAAGCATGGTAAGCTAGAGGGATTCCTGCACCCCGTTTGCAAAGGCGACGTTCCACTCGACACGTACCACATAGACCACGTGGGACCAATGACTGGCACGCAGAAAAAATACAAACACATATTAGTAGTCATAGACGCTTTTAGCAAATTTGTGTGGTTGTATCCGACTAAGTCGACAGGTACCGCGGAGGTACTGCATCGACTGCGAGGCCAATCCAATGTTTTCGGAAATCCTAGAAGGATTATTTCTGATCGAGGAACAGCCTTCACGTCTAATGACTTCCAGGATTACTGCAAAAGCGAAAAAATCGAACACTCCCTAATAGCGACGGGGATTCCACGAGGAAATGGGCAAGTCGAAAGGGTAAATCGCACTCTTATTCCGCTATTAACCAAGATGGCCGCGCCAACGCCGGACACATGGTACAAACACGTAGACAATGTGCAAAGATACCTGAACGCGACGCCAAATCGCAGTACGGGCAAATCACCGTGTCAATTGTTGTTTGGAGTTGCCATGAGGTTGAAAGAGGATGTGAACCTAAAGGAATTACTAGAGGAAGAGTGGATTACCCAGGTCGAAGAGGACCGCGAGGAATTAAGACAAACGGCAAGGAACCGCATAGAGAAAGTCCAACAAGAGAATCGCCGCGGGTTCAATAAGAGTCGTAAAGCAGCCAAGGCGTACAAGGAAGGAGATTGGGTGGCTATTCAGCGGACACAATTTGGGCCAGGATTAAAACTAAAAGGGAAGTTTTTGGGCCCTTATCAGATTGTAAAAGTACTAAGAAGCGACCGCTACCTAGTTGAGAAGGTTAGCGAGCACGAGGGGCCACAGCGAACATCAACATCAGCCGACCACATGAAACCATGGGGTATGGGTTTTGCTAACAAAGAATCCGACGAAGACAATTGAGGGCAATTGTCGCGGCAGGATGGCCGAATGTAGGATCACGAAACCGGGCCATAATTCAATTGACCATCGACAGTTCCTAGATTTCTGTATTCGTCCTTTCCGTTCGCAATGCCGCGTCTCATACTTAAACCATTATGATAAGGCAATTATAGTGATCATCCTTGGGCATCTGGTACCCAGATGTGACCAAGCGGGGTGAGAACCCAAGTAGCAGTAAGTTTAGTTAGTAAAAGAAGAGGCTGACCCGGGCAGTCCCAAAAACCGACGAGTTGAGATAAGACAGGGCTCGGTCAGCTTGCTTTTCTTTTCTTTTGTTCCTTTTTTCGTTAATAAACGCACACTTATAGCTTTATTTCTTGAACTGTGATTTCTTTAGTAGATATAACCACCATCCCATATCTACTCTAGTATTGGAGTTTGATATCCCATTAAATCCCGATACTACATTATTATGATAATGTGGACATTCCGGAATCAACCGGACTATTGGAACTATTGCTACTGTTAAGACTTGAGGGGCCAAGACTTGATATGTTAGTTAATGTAAGTCCCAAAGCTATGCCCCTGCACATCTTGTATTTGCTTGCTTCCCAGATGTCACGACCCGCCATAGTTGATACAAATGTTTTATTAGTCAAAATTCCTCGGCTTTGTGTTCTTCAAAAGAAACTATATTGTGAGGCAATCAAACTATAAAATGTGCATGGGATGTAGTCCTTGAATATCGAAATATCCCATCGTTACCCTTAGCGGTAGACAAAATTGAGGGTACCGTCACGTTCCGTTCGGAACGACGGCCATATTCCGGTCACGGGATAATCTGTTCTGGTCGTCGTTCTGGGCATAATGGGATTCCTTCAAGGGAAAGTCATCCCGAGTAGTAGTACGCCCATGTCGGTTGGCCATTACCTCCCAGTACTTAAGGGCTGGGAGAGGGTGGAATCTCTCTCTTTTATTTCTGCTCGTCTGCACAGCTACAACTCTGACCATTATCGCTGACGGTTCAACACCTCAAACACCCGACAAAGAAAAATTCGTACTAATACTCGGCCACGTAACCAAGTAATCTCGTGTTCGCTTCAAGTTTAGTTTAGTAATAACTATTTACGAATCATTTAATAAATAGTGCAATAGTTTGACGGGTTGTCCTAATTCCGAGATTTTCGGGAGATCCCACGTGTACCTCGCTAAGCAGGTATATAGTCCGTCCTGGACTCTCGTAACATAAAAGTACAACGTCGGTAACGTGAACCGACAAGTACTACAAGTAGTGCTCGCGTGTAAGCGCTCTCGTATAATAACTCGCGGGTGGTATCTCCAACCTCCAAGGAAGGAACCCCTGCCTATCGTTCAACAGCTACAAAATGAACAAAACCTAAATATACTTGTATACATATACAGGGTGACTCTAGATAAGTGGGACAAGCAAATGTCTTGAAATCGGGAAGATCTACAAAAAAAATGTTCAAACAAAGTCTTCTTCATTTTCGGGGCCTCAACTTTTTATGTCAATTTGTTTTTTCCAAGGTCACCTTCACCTGTCCTTTGGGACAAAAATGTTTCAGAACGTAACACTTTTTATCGTGTTTTGAATCGGTTCTTAGAAACAGACAATTTGGAGAGAAAGAAAAACGTGAAAACGCTCAACCACTTCATCTGAATGAGAATTATCAAATTGGCGTCTTAGGTGCAGTAGCCGCAAATTCTCACGTTCTCAAAGTACCGTTTGGCGTATTTTACACGCACATAAATTTCATCCATTCCACGTAAGTCTGCATCAAGAATTACACGGTGATGATTTCCGAAATCGAGTGACTTTTTGTACTTGGATACAAAGAAGACTCCATGAAAATGCGATTTTTTTTTCAAATGTACTATTTTCTGACGAATTCTGCTTCACAAACCACGGTGAAGTGACTCGCCACAACATGCATTATTAGTCGGTTGAGAATCCACGCCGGTTTCGTGTAGTGGAAAGTGTTGGATTCCCATCCACATCGCCATGTTATTTATGGTTCAAAAATTTGCCACTCCTTCTCGAAGAAGTTAATTCAGGGCAAAGGTTGACAATGTGGGTTCAACATGACGGTTGCCTCGCTCGTTATGCTAGAAATGTCAAAGAAGTTAACTGGCCAGCCCGATCGCCAGGTTTGACTTCAGCAGATTTTGTTTTGTGGGGTCATTTAAAACAAGTAGTTTATAATCGAGTACCAAATACTTCCAAAGACATGAAAATTCGAATTAAAAACGCTTGTCGAAACATTACAACTGAAATGCTGAAAAATAAGAAGCAATCACTTCAAAACAGAATTGTTAAGTGCCTTGATCAGTAGGGGAACCATTTCAAACATCTGTTGGACTGAATTTTTTTATACTAAATTAAAATTCACTACAAAATTAATAAAAGTGTTAAAATAAATGATTAAAGTTTAATGAAATGTTTCTTATTTTGTACCTGTTATTATTATCAATTTCGTTAATTTTAGCACAAAATGTTTCAAGTAAAAACATTTTTACTGCCAACAAAGAATTCAAATCTCCAAAAAAAGTTGAGTGTTACATTTGAAAAAATGAAGTTGACCCCCAAGGACAGGTGAAGGAGACCTTGGAAAATGTCTTGAAATCGGGAAGATCTACAAGAAAAACGTTCAAATGAAGTCTTCTTTATTTTTGGAACCTCCTTGATAAAGAAGACAGTTGAAGTTGACCTCGAAAAAAAACAAATTGACATAAAAAGTTGAGGCTCCAAAAATAAAGAAGACTTCGAACATTTTTATGTAGTTCTTCTCGATTTCAAAATATTTACTTGTCCCACTTATCTAGAATTACTCTGTATGCATGTAATTTCTCACCTAAATTGTAAAAACGTTTCCAATGCTGCCACGAAATTCTGCTTTTCTACCAGACTTGCAAATTGCAATGATACAGTCTCTTCTCCACGGTAGACGTAAAGCTCTACAATCAGTGTTTGTTCATCTTCGTCGTCCGATTCACCGTTATCAAACGTCGTTATATCGGTGTCCTTTAGAAAGAAAAACCCTTTCCCATTTTCGTCTTCGAAATTCACAGTAACGCCCTGATATATTGTTACGATTACGTCTGCCAGTTCGACAGCCCCTCTTTGGTATTTCACGACGTTGAAGCTCGACATTTTCTTCTTCACTATCTTAGCCTTCTGCCGTTCACGTTGGAAATGACGAAAATCCATTATCAGTTTTTTCATATCCATTTTATCTAAAAAAGAACTACCTTCACTGGTTTTTATCACTGGTTTAATGCGTACGAACCTATTCCGAGTCCCATCGGCCGTCCGTCGCTCTATCGTCTCTTCTGGTTCCAATAACAAGACCAGACGCGCACGTTGCATGTATAAATAGTTGCCTACGTTGCGTGCAGGATCGTACATATAATTATATGGTGCCTTTATAAATGTTTGTCCGCCACGTGATCTGCAATCTAGACAACCAAACATACAACGGGTGGTAACTTGTTCAGTTGCTAATGTCGGGCCTATAGGAGTTTATATGTACCGAGGAGATGTAGGGGTAACACAACGTGTAATCGGTGCTAACGGGGTAATGTATAATTCCGTTACTAGTCGTGCTCGTGGGAAAGAGTCGGTATCCAAACCCGACGAAGAAACTGACCTTGGGTACTGAGTACCCGTTTGTACTACTTAACTATTTTGTTTTCACTTCTACCATTGCTACTCTAATTTTTCCCCGCCTGTAGTCTCGACCCTCGTGCAGATGATGGTCATGCCGTTAGTTTTTTGAAGCTGCTTAATCCTTTTTTTCTCTCACCTCCGGCATTCGTCAATCGCCACTCGTGTAAGTGTCATTTGTCAGTGCGGGTTCTCGGAGTGGACGGCTCTCGAGCGAACAGTGCACCACACTGGAAGTGAATTCACTAAATAAAATCAGCTGACAATCCTTGTTTATAAGCTCGGGTCTTGAGGGTTATGTTATTGTTATGATTGGATATTCTGCATGAACTTTCCATTTATTTTAATCGTCATTTGCCAACAAAAACAAATCTGCTTTTCAAAATTTAATGCATTTTATACAAACAGATAACGCAGAGAAGACACTAATTTTAAGCACTGACAAGTAAGTTAAAACTTAAGAAATTGGAAGGATTATAGTTTACATTCATCATCAGCGGTTCGACTCGATTCTCCGTTATATTGCCTAATTTCCACGTTTTGGTTTCTACTTGGTTCCATTTACATGGTTTACTGCATCTTTGCTATTTGCCAACAGTAATATCATTTACGACGTCATCAAAAGTGTTCTTCACATCGACATATTTAAATGTTATGATCGGCTACAAAGTTCTTAACGTCCCTCTATATAATTTCTATCGGGTTAAGTTCACAATGGTCAGGTGGGAGTCTCCACACTGTTTTATTTTTAGCCTTGGCCACTTCGTCCACCATGTATTTGTTGTATTTTCCTTTATGTTCGTTAACTATTAACAGAAGTTCTGCCTTAAATAAATCCTCTTCACAATTGATGTGTTTAGATCGAAGCCATTGTTGTACTTTAAATTTTCTTGACGCCATTGTAGGAATTCCTTCTAACTTTCTAAAATCATTTGGGGCGTTATTTAATAACGTGACTCTATTTTCCTGGAGTTGAGGTAATACTCTTTTGAACAATTTTTCAAAAGAGCTTCCGTTCATTTCTTCATGGTAGTCTTCGGCCTTTTTCGATTCAAATGCTCGTCGTCAAAAAGTCGTTTGGAACAAATCCAGAAAATTGTGGGATTTTCAGTTAGTTAGGTCCTATAATTTTGGCTATATACAGTGGTGAACATAAGTATGGAAACATTTCCTTACTCGAAAATATTTATTAACACACTGTATATGAACAATAAAATAAAGTTGTAGTGTATACTCAAAAAATGCCTTAAGAATTTTGTTTATAAATATTCGAATCCGTATCTACTTTCGCCTCGATTGAATTTTTCGACTAACACTCGAATAATTCAAAATCAAATATAAGTTTTTTTCATTTATTTTGTACAAGTATATATACATATTTACAAATTCCTAAAATCTACTCCACATCCTGAGAGAGATCGGACAGCGAAAATACTTCGCACCTGATATCCGACAGGCTGATGGGACTCGGAATAGGTTCGTACGCATTAAACCAGTGATAAAAACCAGTGAAGGTAGTTTTTTTTTAAGATAAAATGGATATGAAAAAACTGATAATGGATTTTCGTCACTTCCAACGTGAACGGCAAAGGCTATGTCGTGAAATACCAAAGAGGGGCTGCTATCGAACTGGCAGACGTAATCGTAAGAATATATCAGGGCGCCATTATGGCATTTAAAGACGAAAATTGGAAAGGGTTTTTCTATCTAAAGGACACCGATATAACGACGTTTGATAACGGTGAATCGGACGACGAAGATGAACAAACACTGATTGTAGAGCTTTACATCTACCGTGGAGAAGAGACTGTATCATTACAATTTGCAAGTGGAAAGTGGAAAAGCAGAACTTCGTGGTAGTTGTTTTGTGGTCTTCGTCGTTTAGTTTTCCAAATTCTGTTGTTTCTTGAATAAATTCCATCCTCTATCGCCATTTCTCTATTTCTCTAATTCGTTCCAGAAAAATTACAGGTTGTTCCTAAAAATGAAAATCTTAATATTAATGTCTGCTTAATGTCATAAAGACTATCGTTTTTTATTATTTTAGTAAGAAAATAAGCACTCTTTTCCTAATTGTTTTTATTTTTCTCGCAATAACAACATATATTCAAACGTTATTTTGTTTATGTTTTTAAATTCATAAAAAAAATACTAATTTTACTAAATTTTAAAATTGAAACAAATATAATTATTTTTGAAGTAAAAAACTTTTTCACTTCCAGAAAAAATAAAATGTTTAATTAATGCTTTTTTTGGGAAATACCTGAATTTTATCAAAAGTTAAAACAAAATGATGGTTTTTTTTAATGAAATAGGAATTTAAAATTAAAAGTTTCGTGTCAGTCATGAAAACATTATTATTCTACAGGGTAGTTCAGGTTACTTTCCAGTCGATCTCCCAAAAAAATGGGGGAAAACAATTACCAAAATTACCAAATTCATCCATTCATTACATGAATTGTTTACAAAACATGCATTAAGAAATAATGAGAACTAGTCTCTCTACTAATCTATTCACCTAGATAGCATATTGTTTGCCTAGCCTGTATCCAGAAATCCATACAGCTTACCTCCACTGATCTGTTAACTTATTTAATTATCTGCATTTAGATCAAAATGAATATTATGACTGGCAAATAAATAGTTTTAATGATCAAAGTTATTGAAACTCCACTATCTTAAGCTACTTTCGACCCAGCAACCACACATTCGCCTTATCGGGAGTACCTTTCTTCTAGAATTTTAAGAGCGTTAATTATCGTGGTGAGAAGTTAAAGATTGGTCTCATGTACCAAAGTAACAGTTTGAGCAACCTTGTACAGAATCATCAATCAGTGGGAACGAAACATTCCACTTTTTTATAATTTCCTATACTTAATGGAAAAAAATTATTATTGACATATACAATTTAAAAATATGTACTGTTAGAAAAATTGTTCAACATGAAGAGCAAAAGAAATGGAACATTGTATACCGCGCGAATCTGAATTGACCTCCTTCAGTTAACTTTTGAACTTTTTTTAAAATTCAAAATCAGCATAAAAAGGACAAAACATAATAGCTGTTGACATTTGTTTGGTTTTTTAGATGTTATTTATGTCATCGGTAATGCAAAATAGCAGATTTTTTTAAATTCGAATATGGGTCAAGTGAGACTTCAAATTAAACATCTTTCAAAGCTATACGAAATGGTGTATTGCGATTCAAAATCTAGCGATTAGTTTTTGAGAAAAAGAGTAAAATTGGCAAATTGGGTAAAAAATTCAATACATGTACATATAATATAACAATTACATTACTTTTAACAAACAAATTGAATTAATTTGATGTATATTATCAATCATGATGTTATCATTCAATCTAATAAAATAATATTGTTTACAACTATAAACACTCTAATCCTTTTCTCCGATTTTTGACATGGAAAATAAGTTATAATGGGTTTTAATTGGGTGTATTAGAAAACAATTTTTACGGCATAAATAGAGCTTTTATTCTCTATATTTTGAGTCTTGGTTTTTTGAAATCGAGTTACAAATGCAAAAGTTACATTATACATTACAGGTGTTTTCATTTGAAATGAGTCACACTGTGTATAAGAGCACCAGAAATGCATGGATGGCATCCAAACATTTTAAAAACTGGTTCTATCAACAATTGCTCCCCGAAGTAACATTATATTAATTCTATATGTATAGTATACGCCTTTCCGGATACTAAATTAATTTCAGGTTAAGTGTTTCTTAAAGTCTTAAAATCTCCCTGAAAAAACTTGATTACTGTTAGAGAATGCCCCATAGCATCCAGCCATTAAAGAATTGAAAAAGTGACGGATGTTTTTTGTAATCTTCGTGCCACCAAGCGTCACCCCTCTAAACCAACCTATGGATCAGAATATACCAAGGCTTATAAAACTGTACTACAGAAACAGTATTCTGAGTTCCATCGTCGCTGTAGACGATACAATGGGAGAAGCTTTGAAGAAATTTACTTTATGAGATGCAGTTATTAATTTGACAGTTTCACGGAAAAAGTTATGTCCTTCAAACTATTATGAAATACTAGCAAAATACAAAAACAAAAACTAATGCGGTTGATAAAAACGATTTGGCGTTGTCTATTATAAAGCAGCATTTCGATGAAGAAAAAGTCTTTATAATGCCCTAGAAGAGACTATCGTGCTTCTACAAGCTATAGTACCCTTTAAATGTACAATTTTTAATGTGAAAGAATAGAATGAAGACGCAATAGTAGAAGATTTAAATCTGGAAGGCAAATGTAACACCGATAATGACTCTCAAAAAAGTGATGGTGAAATCCAAGAAGAACTACTTAATAAGGTTTCACACTCCGACGCAATTCAAGCTCTAAAAGTAGCAACGGAATGGATTAAACAAAATGTTTTAATCGTTACTGAAATAATTATCCTAAATATGTATGTGAGCATTCTCTGTCCATGTTGAAACTATTAATCAATTATCTGAAAGTATCACGGGGCTCTGGCTCTAAATTCCTCCCAAGATAAGTGCGAGAAAATGGTAAAAGGGCTATCATGAATTCCCTACCAAGCTATTCCCCGGATTAGCGTGGGAAGAGAGGGTTGTTTACAAATTCCTTTAGCGTAGGTGAGAATAACGTTTAGGGGTTTGGTACCCGTGGGAAAAAGGGTGGACAGCCCTTCCATTTTATCGGTTCTCTCAAAAAGAGGGGATGTGTGCTGTATATGGATACCGGGTTGTATCGGGATTCCATTTTTGGTTCGCGAAGAATAAAGAAGTGCTCTGAGAATTGTTTTTTTCATCTCCACCCTTGGACATAGAATCTTACATGTATATGAAAAAGCGATTGTGGCAACGGTTTTTATTAAACAAGACCAAATTAAAATAATATCATATTTTTCATTAAAGAATTTGTCATATTTGTAAACATATATATAATTATACGGGGTGTTCCTAATTATCGTGTACTGTTGGATAATGCTTTCTTTTATAAGGCAAAATTTATGAAGGTATCACCACTTCCATAAGACACATATTTTAGATAGATATGTTTGGTCTAGTCCCTCCAGGATTATATAATCACACCAGGTTCGATGTATGGGTGTCTGGAGCGATGCTTGATATTTTTTTTTTGCGTCCTGATATAATAAGACACTCTTCTATTATCTGTCGGACCGTGCATATCAGAAATAGTTGATCATTAGTAATAACAGTTTTTTTCTTTTAATCCCCATCACCGAAGATGTACATACGAAAGGGGGTAATTCTTTGGCTCATTTCACGACTAAAATGTCATATAAACGTAGGATCGCGAAAGCTTCGTTACCAATCTACAGGGTGTTTAAATTTTAAAAAAAGTCAGGTTTTTCTTTACAGCTTCTGTAGTTTTTGAGATAGTTGGTTAAAATTTGTAATATAGTTTATGACGGAGAACTTACATCATTGATCAAGTCAAATAATTTTGTTAATCTATAGAATGATATTTTTTCAGTGGTCGGGGCCTCTTTTCTCTCTGACCATTTAGCAATGCGTGGATGGTAAATGCTACAATACACGATGACTTCTTAATTTTATTAATAAACTGTTTAAGATCTTGTAGTTTTTTCGTATCTACATCGGTTATTGAAAAAAAAAAAAACAAAAAAAAATGAATTTTTGGTCAGATTGTCAACATTTCCGGTAGATTGGACTTTCCAATGATTTTTTGTATTCTTATTATAACGACTATACTGTAAATAGCGATAGAAGTTAAACGGTAATTTTTATTTATTTTTTCTAAGCACTCATTTACCAATACTTTTGTGACTTTTTGGAAAATACATAAAATATTATCTGAATCTGCAAACTTTAATTTTCATTTTTGATTATGTTTAGAATGACGTGTAAATTTTTTCGGTAATTAAAAAATGTATTTTTTAATAAGTAATCAACTTTTCCATATTACATTATACAAAAGTAGTCGTTAAGCAGCATAAATAAATAAATAATGTCAATGTTCAGTTAAAAGAAACAAATCAGTCTTCATAGAGACTGCAAGCAGTAAATGGAAAAGAATGAATTAAGGCACCATTCCTTTAATTGAGTTAATAAAAATATACAGTATAAATGAAATATTAGAAATTTTGACTTTATGTGAACCTAAAAATTAAGTTATTCATTGCCAGCTGATTTGTGCTAAGCTCTTTACATGGATCTGTTTCATCATCAAAATAATAATACACCTAAAACCTTAATAATGCTTAACGAAGCTTTATAATAGCCCATGAGTTTCATTTCACAGAAATGTGTATTTGACTTCAATTTAAATTCTTTGTCAATTGTAGGTATAAAAATTTGCTGTGTAAAATTATAAAAATTACCGTTATCAAGGTAACATTGTTTTACCTTAATATGTATATTGCACATTACACACCTATTACAAAACCTGATAATTTCAAAATCAAAATGAAAAGACTGAACTAATGCAAGAATAACATATGGATGGATGTTCTATTTCAAACTTCAAAACTTTACAATGTTGTTCTTTTGATTTTGTTCAATCACTTATTTAACAATATTTTTAAAGTTTACAATTATCAATATCCAACGTGACTATTTTCACTTAAATATAAGCCAACTCCAACAAAAAGACTGTTCAGTCCTTATCAAGTGGCTAAAAGACCGTTTCAAGCAAAAAAAAAATGTATTCAACCCAAAAAAAAAGGTAAAATCTCATTCCCGAGAAATTTCAACCGCACAATTATCAGCTTTTTCAAATGAACCATTAATGGTAATATTATTACTTTGGTCGGATCCCTAAATATTATTGTCACTTCTGGCCGAACCTCTTGGAATTCACTAAAAACTCAAACATGTTCGCAAAAGTCAAAATATATAAAAATCCTCGAGGTGAATGGAGCACTGGGTTCTTTATTTTTTAAAATAAAGAACCCAGTGCTCGGAATATATAATAGAATACTTCGAGGAAAACAAGAAGATTTGCAAATCACTATATTGCACACTCTACTTATAAATACATATATATATTATAAATTACCATTTTACATGATGCCTCTCCTAAATAACGTTATAGCAGTGAAGTAATGACGGTGTATGATTTCGACCACAAAACATGGAAAATATATACATATTTAAGTGGTGCTCGGATAGTAAACATTTGTCAACTTTAATGTTGCTTAGGGCTAAACATTTTTTTTTTCTGACTACATAGTAAAGTATAAGTAGCACTTTAATAACAGTTCCAATTATTTGGATCAAAAGAAAGGATAACGTGTTATTCGGAAGAAATCTAATTGTGACCTGACCTATATCAAATGGAACACTAATGGTGACTTTTTTATTTTGAATGTCTTGACATTATCACCATTGCCGACAGAATGTCCTGAAATTTTCCAAAAACCCAAGGAAAAATCACTCAGAAAATCCGGATATATGTAATTCGTGAAGATTGATAGATAGAAGAGAAATGAAGACTTCAATGCCCAGAATACATGACTCATAGGCACTTATATGAAAAAATAATGAGGTTTGCAAATCACTACATCGCATATTCCACTCATTAACATATTATTAATTTACATTTCATGTGGTACGAGGAAAATATAGTTAAGAGTAGTGGGACTATTAAGGTGAACTATTTTAAGCAGGAAGTATGAAAAACGTTCAAGTGGTGCCTGGGTAGAAAATCTTTATCAATTATAATGTCCCTGAGGACTGGTACTAGAAATTTATTTCCATTACCTACAGCACGAATAACATTTTAATATTAATAGCTGTTTTAAGTATTTAGCAGTAAATTAATTTGTAATAATTACCTTAAAATCTCACACAGTCATTAACAAGACTTAAGCCGCTATCGTTTCAACCTTACCGCCTCGCCGGCCGGGATCAAAGAAAGATTCAGTCAGAATCACAGAAGTAAAGTAGTAGTAGAAATGTATTCGATACGAATCGATACATCGATATCGATATACGGAATAACATCAGTACACTATTTATTAGGTATATTATCGATCGTTCGACAGTTTTATAATTTAAATGCAGTTTTAAAATTAAGTTTTTAGTATTGAGAATTTCTTACCGTTATACCTTTCTTGAAGTTGAGATTTTATATCGGCAATTCAAAAATCGATTCGCCTCTGATTGAAAAAACACGAATTGAAGCATATTGTATTCCCAATCTACTAATTCACTAAATTTAGATAGGATTACTCATCGTTCTCCTTATATTTTTGTTGCATATTTCATTGTTCAAACTCATTTCGTCTTGTTTTTCGACTCTTTTAGGTTGTTTTTATATTTTTTTACTAACATTTAGCTCCCTTTCTAATCAACTGTACGAACAGAAGTGTTGCACGTAGTAAATACATTTTTGTAAATTTAATTAATTATCTATGGTAGATTAGAAGATAAAAATTCATGAACATTATATAATTGTTCACAACATATTTATTGATCACAATAATGAAATAAATATTGTTAAAAATAAATTTAAAAGCATTTAGAGAGTCTTTTACATTAAAAATGCAGGTGTACGAATAGAACTGTTGTATACTGTAGGTACCTTTCCAACATCGCCGTATTTTATGCCCCTGAATCGATTTAGTTCTCTGCCTCTCTACCTGTCGATCCTTTTTTTCAATTTATTTCCGTTAGTAAGCCTCGAATGGATCTATATATAGTTTATACTGCGTGTTTTGTTCTATAGGCCGTATTATCGACGATATTTGTTTGATATTCGAAGGTGGTTTAAGATGGTTTGCAATAAATAAAACTATCATGAAAATTGTGATTTCCACAAGTGGTATCACCCGATATCATCTTCTGGATGTACGAGTGCCAGCAGAGGTTTTTATTTTTGTAACTCCGACCACTATTAACACCTTATGAGTGTTGTAATACCCCCTTAGGCTACGCCTACGCCTACGCCTACGCCTACGCATTACGGTGTCTTAGTAAATTGCCCTGGGATGACCGTACGTTGGGAACCCGTCATTTTTCTATAAGGGTTCCCTTACATAAAGAAC
The DNA here is from genome assembly GCF_040115645.1 of Euwallacea fornicatus. Classification (NCBI taxonomy): domain Eukaryota; kingdom Metazoa; phylum Arthropoda; class Insecta; order Coleoptera; family Curculionidae; genus Euwallacea; species Euwallacea fornicatus. The sequence continues at coordinate 54,958 of NC_089568.1, forward strand.
CTTTCACTCCTTACTCCTTATTAAGATTGACACTGTGGTTTTAACCATAGTGTCAATCCAACAATCTCCATTGCATTCGTATTGTGAAACGTATACGCTTTAAATTCCTCGTTTACACAAGACTCAATTCCAAATGAGTTATTGAAAATTACCATAAATCCTATTTTTAACGTTATATTACTGATAATACATTATAGATTCAAAGATTTCTAGAATTATTTGATAAAAATAGGAAAAATTAATCACTTGAAAAACGTAAATACCCCCTACAGCAGTGGCGTGCTAATATGAAGTGTTCAATTTGTTTGAACGATTTACAGTATATCAAACGTCGAAATCGAAGGGGTGTTCGTACAGTCAGTCTCAAATGTCTACATACACTCTGTAAATTGTATATAACTAATAAATTAGTGAATGCATTTTCTTTTGTTAGTTATGTAACAATACATAAATATTAAAAAAAATTATTTATTTACATTCCTGTGTAAATAAAAATTAAAAATCAAGAATTTCTAGCCCACAAAAGTCTACATACACTTTTAAATATAATTTATCTATTAGTTTGTATTTAATATTTCCCTCTATTTGAGTCAAACTCTGCTTCAAAACGTTTTGGTATTGAATTAAATTTTCTGTAACGTCAGAGGGTCTTTTTGCCCACGAAGTTTGTAAAGCGCGTTTTAATGTTCTTAATTATTTTTAATCTTTTAGTCTTTCTTTCTAATGCATCCCATAGGTGTTCTATAGGGTTCAAATCAGGCGACTGAGGAGGTGTGTGCAATTTTTCAGATACATTATATAAAATTGATTCACGAACAGCCCGAACTGTATGTTTAGGATCATTGTTTTGTTGAAATATTCAACGATCGCCAAACTTCAGTTTTTTGACTAATTGAATCAAATTGTCTTACGATATTTTTAAACATTGTAGATGGTTCGTGGTATTTATTATCAATGAAAACTAATTTTCCAATCTCGGCCGCTGATATTGATACTCAAACCATGACGTTACCTCCTCAATATTTAATAAACGACACTAAATTTTGAAGTGTGAGCTCTTTAATTACCTTTTCCATACTTTACCCTGTCCGTCACATCCAAAAATGTTAAATTTACTTTTATTGCTAAATAGTACGGTTTTCTAAAACTTGAAGCGTTTGTTTAAGTGATTATTATCACCCTCTAGTCTTTTCTATCTGTTTGCTGAAGATATAAATAGTTTTCTTCTTTGATAGTTATTTGATCGCAATATACGTCTTACTGTATCATCACTAACAGTCTTTCCGATATCATTTTTAATCTCTATAGCAAGTTTTGGAGCACTTGTTTCGGGTGCTGAAGAAACTCTTTTTAAAAGTGATCACACATCTCTTTCATTTCATTTTCTTGGGCGACCAGATCTTGCTTTATTGCTTGTATTTCCTCGATGATTATTATAGTTTTTAATGATGGTTCGAATTGTACTGCGAAAAAATTTTACCATGGTTGGTATTTTTATTCTTCCTATAATTTTCTATATACGATTTTTAAACAAGTAGAATACTAGAGAATGTTGATCTCATACTACTTTAAAATATAATTTTATGCGCCTTTCAATACATCATTCGAAAGAGCAATCAAGTCAAGGAGGTTTTTAAAGATATTTGAACGACTCTTCCATTTGCATGTTTCTCTTTATTTACTTACAAAGTCAAGGTTTGACATTAGAGAAATTCATTTATGAAATTTTAAAGCATCACAATTTTTTTTCATATGCAGATACTACTACATGTTTGATATCGATAAAATACATATTCAAGTTTATGCGAAAACCGATAGTCGCAACAAATGTTCTATTAAATTTTTGTTGTAACTTATACAGAAGTAAACGGCAAATTTGGTAAAATTCGGAAAAGTGTCGATATCTGGAAATGCGTGACACTTTGTATAATAGTATATGTATATGGTCAAATACGTTCACAATCATCTTACCTTTCACCCTCTTTCGGATGTGTATCGGTAAACCAAACACCCTGTATAGTAACATTCACTTTAGTACGCCCGTCCCGTGCATGAGTTCATTGTGTTTTAAATTTTTACAAAAATTTCGGTAATTACCTAATCAAATAATTTATTTATTACGTTAATTTGTTGACGATTTGTACTTTTTCTTATTTTACTACTTATTTATTACATTTTTTTTTTTTTTTTTAAATTTAAATTAGAGGAAAATCAAACAAAAATGGATTTCGATGAATCTATGTCTATGGCTTCAGTAAGCATTTTAACCAATGTGTCTGTAGAAACTGATGTCGATGATGAAAGAATCAATTCGTCCGATGAAGAAGTAAAAAGTCAACCCTCGACATCTAAGGGCACTGTAACTATTTCAGTTGTGGATAGAACTTTTTTCAAAATTTGTTAAAGAAAAATTTATTTCCACAAAAATATAGCCCAATGTAGAAAATGTTTACGGGAAAAAATTTTAATATCGAGAACAAAATCTTCATCAAATTTTATTTCACATCTGAAAAGAGTTCATAGTAATAACGTTTATAATGATTACAAACAATGCAAACAGTATGTAAAATATTCTATATTGCCAAAAAAATGTTGGAAAAAAAATCGGTGATTTCGATAAAACTGATTTTGAAAATGTTTTGATGAAGCATGTTATCCATACTATGGCTCTATTAAACCTAGCGGATGATATTTATTTCTGAGAAATTTTCACATCTTTGAGAATATCAACATTAGGACTTCGTATTATAAGCTATAGAACTTATACTATAGAACTCGAAAACTGGAAGAGCTATATATGCATATTACGATGTGTACAAGTATGAAATGCGGATTTTTTATTCGAAAAGAACCTGTTAAATTTGAAAGAACGATAAAGGATGGAGTATTGGAAAAAAAGGTTGGAACTCTTTCAAAATTTCAAATATTTTTTTAAAATTTTATAGGTAAACACTCTAGATTACTACGTTATAATTAGTATACAATTGGTAATACGAGTATATTCCAAATATAATTGGCTTTGAACTATGTATGTAAACAGGTAAATCTACAGAGAAATTTAGTTTTCAGCCTGGACAAAATGGTCGAAACCGAATTTTTTTAATCATTTTTTCTAAAAAAATTTTTAATGGAAATTCCAATTTGTTTGCAATTGAAACATATATTAGTATGCCTTAAGGTGTTGCCGTTTTTAGTAATTTGCAAGAGAGAATACTACAGCTACTTAATGAGGTTGCCAAGCAAAACTTTATTGTAAGTCGATTACTATTTAGAAAAACGACAGTTTCACGAATTATAAATCATTTTAAACGTGAAGGAACTATGAAACCCAAGAAAAGTTTAGGTCGATCGCGAAAAACTTCACGTAGATTAGATAAGAAGATTATACGACTATCACGAAATAATTTGTTGAATTTATTTTCAAACATTATGAGTATCATCAATGAAACTATTCCTACTGGAATTATGAATCGCACAGGTCGTCGAGGTTTGAGAGAGGTACGTAGGTCCTTCACAGTTTCAAAACTACCAAAAAACTCTTCTTCGTAGGAAGAACATAAATGTAATATCGGGATTCAATAGGACATCAAATTCCAATACTAGAGTAGATATGGGATGGTGGTTATATCTACCAAAGAAATCACAGTTCCAGAATAAAAGCCATAAACGTGCGTTTATTAATTAAAGATAAAAAACATAAGAAGAAAAAAGGAGCAAGCGGACCGAGGCCTGCCTCATCTCAGTTCGTCGTATTCGGGACTGCCCGGATGAGCCTCTTCCCTTTTCCCATTCCCTTAAATGCTACCTGTGCTTCTGGTTTTTCTCCCTCACTTGGGTCACATCTGGGCACCAGACGCCCAGAGGATCATCACTCTAATTGTCCTATAATAACGTCTTTAACTATGGGACGCGGTATTGTGACATAGAAAGAACGGACACATAAATTTAAGAAGATGTCGATGGTTAACTAAAATATGGCCTGGTTTTGTGATCTTACATAAAAGCAATATTATATTTTGCTGAAATCGAAGAACCGACGACGGGGGACCATCCAAAACTTTTCCTAAAAACATAGTCGAATCTAGAAAAGCCAATTCTGGCCGGTTTCTTCCTCGGAGAACCCTGGGAAAAACTTGCGATTTTTTTCTACCACGAAGTTCTGCTTTTCTACTTTCCACTTGCAAATTGTAATGATACAGTCTCTTCTCCACGGTAGATGTAATGCTCTACAATCAGTGTTTGTTCATCTTCGTCGTCCGATTCACCGTTATCAAACGTCGTTATATCGGTGTCTTCTAGATAGAAAATCCCTTTCCCATTTTCGTCTTTAAATGCCATAATGGCGCCCTGATATACTTTTACGATTACGTCTGCCAGTTCGACAGCCCCTCTTTGGTATTTCACGACATTGAAGCTGGACATTTTCTTCTTCACTATCTTAGCCTTTGCCGTTCACGTTGGAAGTGACGAAAATCCACTATCAGTTTTTTCATATCCATTTTATCTAAAAAAAAACTGCGTACGAACCTATTCCGAGTCCCATCAGCCTCTGTCGGATATCAGGTGCGAAGTATTTTCGCTGTCCGATCTCTCCCAGGATGTGGAGTAGATTTTAGGAATTTGTAAATATGTATATATACTTGTACAAAATAAATGAAAAAAAACTTATATTTGATTTTGAATTATTCGAGTGTATTCACTAAGTGGTTGTGGGAGCTATGTGGTTCGACCCAAGTTTCCCGGTGGCGAGGGAAGAGAGAACGAATTGCCTTGGTGGCTGGCTACGGTCTTTTATACTATTCCGACCGAACGTTCTAGAACGTCCTGCCGGAAGTTCTGTGGGAGGATTTTTCCGAAGGCCCTAGGGACCGGAAGATCGCTCTAGGGTACGTCGCACTGTCATCCTGACCGATTAAAGCTTGGCGCGCCGCTGCAGAGAACCCTGGGAAAAAACTTGCGTTTTTTTTCTAGACGAAATGGCGGACGGAATTTATTTAAAAAAAATCACAGAGCATAGGAATTTAAATGAGAAGGACGGAACAAAAATCGACGAATCCAGGGGGGAGGGGGGTTACAAACTGGTACCGGAGAAGGCGAAATCCGAAGTTCCACCAATGGGGGGCCGTTCAAAAAAACTCCGAGTGCCCGGCTGAAAATCGAACGAAAGAGGGAGCACAAACTTCTCACTACTCCGGCACTTTGACGAGAAACTGCGCGGCGAACTGTAATAACCATGAGGAGGTCGAAGTATCGGCAAATCAAACGGGAGGTGGATGCAGTAACCCGACTTAAAGATGAAAAATAAATAAATAAATAAATAAATAAATCCTGGCTCTGTTCGATGGAAGAATTCGCAAAAGATAAACAGGGGAAGATAAAGAGGCAGATCGTTGTGCTTCTTCTTTCCACACTGCACCGAACGTAACCGCGTCGCGCCACAACGAACCCCAACTACACTTAATCCTCCGCCTTCGTGGACGTTATATCCGGCGAGACAGTCCCAAATAGGCGTAGGACAAGAGTGGTAACCCAAGGTTTTTAGTGGGTTGGCGCAGCAGGCGTATCCCACACTATCCAACCGCCAGGACGCTAAGTCGGACGTCTTTTGAAGATTTCCCTCGTGAAAGAAGAAGGTATTTTGCAATTGGTCCGTTTTTCATCGAGGGTACTTTGAATAGGTTGAAATACCTTGATTTGTTCCAGGCACAAATTATTCTAACAAACCAACAATTATAAATTAATTTAGGAGATGTATGGTTTCAGCGAGATGGTTGTCCTACCTACAATACCGCTCCTGTTCGAGAATGTCTTGAGAGATATTTCCCAAACAGAGCGATAAGTGGACGGGGAACCACTGTATGGCCAGCAAGATTCCCCGATTCGAGTCCTGCAGATTATTTCTTGTGGAGTTATGTCAAATCTACAATTTATAGATTTCAGGATGATAGGGCTAATCATTTTGATGAGTTGCGAATTGAAATTCGAAATTGTATGCAAGCTACTAGTCCAGAAACACTTTCAAGAGTGCGGCAGGCTTCTTATGATCGGCTCGGTTACCGTTCTGCACAGGGAGGGGGCTGATTTGAACGTTTAATTTAATTTAATTTAATTTAATTTTCATTAACAACAAATGTTCATTGTTTATTTATTTATTTATTTATAGAATTTTACACTTACTTTTAAGTGTTGCATTTATTTTCTTATTTAATTATGAGCCGGAAAAATTATTTGAAATAATTTTGATGGCAAACTTTAAATAACGATTAAGCGTCCGGCCGGTTAAGAGCGAGCAGTACTGCAAATGCAACTTTTTTTTATCTCTTACTGAATTTTGATTTGGAGCCTCCATTAGATGGAAAAAAATTAAAATTTTCACATCGATTTCTGAAAAACAAGTTACAACGAATGCAACGCCTGTGTTGTGTAATTGACCAAAGCGCCGGCGATCGTTGATCTATATATGTATAATGTCGGTGAATGCATGTGATCGATTAGATTTGCCAAAGTTCGAGGAAATTTTAAAAAATGTATGCGCTTCGAGAACAAACAGATGTGTTGCTCACATTGGGATTTTGTCAGGGAAATGATCGTGACAGTGTCAGAATTTATGCGGAAAGATTTCCGAATCGGCAAACTCCAAACTGGAAAATTCTTGCGCGATCGGAGAGAAACCGCCGCGAAACTGGCAGCTTCGCTGCTCGACGTTATCTATGTGAGCGCCATGGAGCGCTACCGGTAAAACGAGAGGAAGAAATTTTGGAGAATCCAGAGCAGAATGCTCGTACCAGCATGAGAAGACTGGGGCTTCAACTTAATATACCAAAAACATCGGTGCATAGGACTTTAAGAGAACAATCAATCCGTCCCTTTGTTTTGTAATGTGGTGGAAAAATTGTACTTGTTCCATCCATTCTAACGAGTCAAACAAATATTTTCTGTTCAAGGAACGCATACTTGTTATACCATTTCAGAATCTAGAAGAACGACGCTACTTTTTGAGCCTGTGGGCTTCGAGATAGCTGTACATCAATCGCTACACTAAGGAACAACAGTTACATAATAGAAATGGAGTTATCAGGAATCCGTTAAGATAAAAATGTTTTTTTTTTTTTTTAATCCGAAGCGTACATGTAAAATCTATCGATGCGCTTTTGAACCATAAACATTGAGGAAACTAATACAGAAACAGTGATAGTACGAAATATCAAGTGATGTCAGTTTTTGTCGATTTTGAAAAAAGTGTAAATATCTCGAAGTCCACGATACTTTCGTTAAGATTTTATTTATTTATTTTTTTCGTTTTCTGACTTCCAAAGGATGGACCTTCAGGAGAATCAGGAGAAGTATTGTCGAAGGTTTACGGGACACCCTGTATATTTTTTCCAAATTTTTTAGACATTTTGTTATCGTATCACTTCGATAGATGCGATTTATTATATTTGGGACTTTCCTTTTCATCGCATCTAATGTATCATCCAATTCACTAACATATATCTCGTTTTTTAGATACGCTTCCGTAAAAAGGTGTCCGAAGGGGTGAGGTCTGGACTATTTGGTGGCCATGGAATTATTCCGTTTCTTGTTATCCATTCGTAATATTCCCGATTTAGGAAATCGCACACGAGATATGTGCTGTAAATTTTCGATTAAATCAAAAAAGTCTTCATTTAAAAACCCTTAATACCGTTGACTCGTCGAATACCACATCGCACGTCAACATTTTTTCTGCCTTGGACTTTTACTTCTTTTATTAAATTTGGATTGCGGCTGGACCAAGTACGCCTGTTTTGTCTGTCAAACACACCGACTGTTGAAAATATTGCCTCATCTGTCTATAACACTTTTTTAAAGAAATTTAGATTGTCCCTTTAGCGATTCAACATATAGTTACGACAATTTAGTCTGTTCTGAATGCGAATATCTGCTCATTTTTGCACAGCAGTAAATTTGTAAATTTTCATTTGCAAACTTCCAATTCGCAAAGAGCCACTAGAATTTTACCTATAATATTATAGTTTAGAATTATCTGACTTCTCCTTACGTTAATTGGCACAATTCTTTGATTTTTAAAGATTTTGTTTCATGCATTTTATTTTCAATTTTTTTTAAATGTCTTCCTGCTTGGTATATTCCCATTAGGATAGACGAGAGCATGCTCCTACTGGATTGAAAAATCAAAATTTGTTGGCTTTAGAAAATGAGAAAAATAAAAAATATCTTTTGAAGCAATTTTTTTTCCATTTTTGGATTTTTTGCAGTGCCGAATTTATATTTCTTAAAGTTTTCGTCAAATTTACAGAGAGCACCACATGCAACGTACTAGTGAACGTTTAAATTATGATCACTTTTTTGTGCCTCCTTGTAGCAGCTTTTTTCTTATCAAAATGAATTCCCCGTTTATTTTTTCTTGAAAAAGGTACTCTTGTTATAAATTGCTAAAAGTCACCGTTTTCGAGATATTTTGAATTTGGTCCCTAGTAGTTCGGCTAACCTGAACTAACCTGCTTCCACAGGGGAGTTGTGATTGAATAGTAAATAGTTTATTTTCCAGTTCTCCTAGTTCTTAAGTACCAAATTCGAGAACCTCCAGGCAGGGGCGTGCTGCCTTCTGAAGCCGTTTTTCACACGTCTGGTACCTAATTTATAAAAATGCGACCGTTAGGCGGATACTTTTACGACGCATTTTTATTAGGATATATACGATACGCTTTCTTAACCTATCGTAAGGATATCCCAATTTTTAGTGCCGCAAAAGGGAATGAGCGTATTTCCCCGCACTAAACGAACCTTTTACTTCTTGAGATGGTATGTTTATTGAACTATGCTGGGAAATAGGTTCTGCTGTACAGGGGCGTAGCTTAAGATCTAGAAATACGAATTAACCTACTTATTATCTAAATAGGGCCTATTTCTTAACCATGCTATGAATTCCGTTCGGCAATTATAGAAGAAACGCTCCCAGAAGAAGGAACTTCCGAGAGGCAATCGAACACCTCTTATAACCGCACCCCCCAGAAAATCGAAATTTGCGGAGGTAAAGGCAATAGGATAACGCGAAAAAAAATGGAAAGTTCGTTGGAATAAAGGAGTTATGGAAGATTCGGCACGTCACTGCGCCCCACGTCCTGTTGAGCAGAGTTTATTCGTTGGCGAGTGTTTTGAAGAGTGGCATAAATCCATGTTGACGTGTCCGAGCATTATTGCACAATTCTTCCATCATCCGAGAAAACAGGTCTGTTTCGTTTTAGTTGGCGCACCCTATATATTTGCTTGGAGGAGTAAGAAGCCAAAGTTTGGATCATAATTGTAGTTGTTTTTTTTTTTCTATTATAGTTTGGTGAAACAGGTGCGTGGTTTGTTTGACTGGGGGAGGATGAGAGATAAGAATCTACCAAAGAGAATTGGGAACATGAGACTAGAAGAGAAAACAGGGAGGAAGGTGCCTATCGGAGCTCGTGCCCCTGGCTTCTAGCTGGAGGACTATATAGAAATGGAAGAAAACTGTAATGGTTCGGAAGGGAATCTGCAAGAGCTAGATCGTGGCTGTTGGAGAAACTCCAACATAAAGATCGCTCTCACGCAATGCTTTAACATCTGGGCAATAAATAACAATAGACGGAAAACAGAACCGTTTCTCATCTCGTCGCTTTAACAGCAACTTCTCTCCTATCTCGATTTCACAAGTTAGAATAAATCACTTTACCAACTTCTAACGCATCTCGTCGCAATAGAAATCTGTAGTTAATTATTTAATCGTCAATCAAACCCTGTATTCCAACTAGTCTGCGATTAAATTTAGTGCGATTCGTGTAACAGAGTTTCTGTACCTTCTCGAACTTTCGGACCCCCATTATTTCTTGACGGTGGCCCGTCTGGTCCTTTGTCTCAAGTACAAAACACCGCCGACGTATTTGAATTTTTCTTTGAGTGCCTAGTGAGGCAGTCGCCACCGTTAGGCAAGAACTCGGGAAGCCCCTGGGATAAACAGTGGCACTAATTAACACACGACATGTTTGTTTCTATTAGTTATATTCAAAATTTCAAGTGGTCAGCCCCTTTTCTCAGGCCAAGTTAGCATTACCAGAGTCCTTTCTTGACTGCCTCCCTGTCTAGTTACCAACAAGAACCATCGTCCCTTATCGAGTCCTTCTTGGAGTCTTCTTGGAATCGGGCACTGGGGTGATTGTTTTATGGCCTCGACATGGTCACATGTTTCTAGAGATTCCATTTCCAATGGTTAAAAATTGTGTGACTTCAACACACAACAGTTCGTGTTTCCATTTAGATACGAAACATTATTATGATAATGTGGACATTCCGGAATCAACCGGACTATTGGAACTATTGCTACAAAATGAACAAAACCTAAATATACTTGTATACATATACAGGGCGACTCTAGATAAGTGGGACAAGCAAATGTCTTGAAATCGGGAAGATCTACAAAAAAAATGTTCAAACAAAGTCTTCTTCATTTTCGGGGCCTCAACTTTTTATGTCAATTTGTTTTTTCCAAGGTCACCTTCACCTGTCCTTTGGGACAAAAATGTTTCAGGACGTAACACTTTTTATCGTGTTTTGAATCGGTTCTTAGAAACAGACAATTTGGAGAGAAAGAAAAACGTGAAAACGCTCAACCACTTCATCTGAATGAGAATTATCAAATTGGCGTCTTAGGTGCAGTAGCCGCAAATTCTCACGTTCTCAAAGTACCGTTTGGCGTATTTTACACGCACATAAATTTCATCCATTCCACGTAAGTCTGCATCAAGAATTACACGGTGATGATTTCCGAAATCAAGTGACTTTTTGTACTTGGATACAAAGAAGACTCCATGAAAATGCGATTTTTTTTTTCAAATGTACTATTTTCTGACGAATTCTGCTTCACAAACCACGGTGAAGTGACTCGCCACAACATGCATTATTAGTCGGTTGAGAATCCACGCCGGTTTCGTGAAGTGGAAAGTGTTGGATTCCCATCCACATCGCCATGTTATTTATGGTTAAAAAATTTGCCACTCCTTCTCGAAGAAGTTAATTCAGGGCAAAGGTTGACAATGTGGTTTCAACATGACGGTTGCCTCGCTCGTTATGCTAGAAATGTCGAAGAAGTTAACTGGCCAGCCCGATCGCCAGGTTTGACTTCAGCAGATTTTGTTTTGTGGGGTCATTTAAAACAAGTAGTTTATAATCGAGTACCAAATACTTCCAAAGACATGAAAATTCGAATTAAAAACGCTTGTCGAAACATTACAACTGAAATGCTGAAAAATAAGAAGCAATCACTTCAAAACAGAATTGTTAAGTGCCTTGATCAGTAGGGGAACCATTTCAAATATCTGTTGGACTGAATTTTTTTATACTAAATTAAAATTCACTACAAAATTAATAAAAGTGTTAAAATAAATGATTAAAGTTTAATGAAATGTTTCTTATTTTGTACCTGTTATTATTATCAATTTCGTTAATTTTAGCACAAAATGTTTCAAGTAAAAACATTTTTACTGCCAACAAAGAATTCAAATCTCCAAAAAAAGTTGAGTGTTACATTTGAAAAAATAAAGTTGACCCCAAAGGACAGGTGAAGGAGACCTTGGAAAATGTCTTGAAATCGGGAAGATCTACAAGAAAAACGTTCAAATGAAGTCTTCTTTATTTTTGGAGCCTTCTTGATAAAGAAGACAGTTGAAGTTGACCTCGAAAAAAAACAAATTGACATAAAAAGTTGAGGCTCCAAAAATAAAGAAGACTTCGAACATTTTTATGTAGTTCTTCTCGATTTCAAGATATTTACTTGTCCCACTTATCTAGAATTACTCTGTATGCATGTAATTTCTCACCTAAATTGTAAAAACGTTTCCAATGCTGCCACGAAATTCTGCTTTTCTACCAGACTTGCAAATTGCAATGATACAGTCTCTTCTCCACGGTAGACGTAAAGCTCTACAATCGGTGTTTGTTCATCTTCGTCGTCCGATTCACCGTTATCAAACGTCGTTATATCGATGTCCTTTAGACCAAAAAATATTTTCCCATTTTCGTCTTGAAATGTCATAACGGCGCCCTGATATATTCTTACGATTACGTCTGCCAGTTCGATAGCCCCTCTTTGGTATTTCACGACGTTGAAGCTCGACATTTTCTTCTTCACTATCTTAGCCTTCTGCCGTTCACGTTGGAAATGACGAAAATCCATTATCAGTTTTTTCATATCCATTTTATCTAAAAAAGAACTACCTTCACTGGTTTTTATCACTGGTTTAATGCGTACGAACCTATTCCGAGTCCCATCGGCCGTCCGTCGCTCTATCGTCTCTTCTGGTCCCAATAACAAGGCCAAAGACGCGCACGTTGCATGTATAAATAGTTGCCTACGTTGCGTGCAGGTTCGTACATATAATTATATGGTGCCTTTATAAATGTTTGTCCGCCACGTGATCTAGAATCTAGACAACCAAACATACAACGGGTGGTAACATTGTTCAGTTTCTAATGTCGGGCCTATAGGAGTTTATATGTACCGAGGAGATGTAGGGGTAACACAACGTGTAATCGGTGCTAACGGGGTAATGTATAATTCCGTTACTAGTCGTGCTCGTGGGAAAGAGTCGGTATCCAAACCCGACGAAGAAACTGACCTTGGGTACTGAGTACCCGTTTGTACTACTTAACTATTTTGTTTTCACTTCTACCATTGCTACTCTAATTTTTCCCCGCCTGTAGTCTCGACCCTCGTGCAGATGATGGTCATGCCGTTAGTTTTTTGAAGCTGCTTAATCCTTTTTTTCTCTCACCTCCGGCATTCGTCAATCGCCACTCGTGTAAGTGTCATTTGTCAGTGCGGGTTCTCGGAGTGGACGGCTCTCGAGCGAACAGTGCACCGCACTGGAAGTGAATTCACTAAATAAAATCAGCTGACAATCCTTGTTTATAAGCTCGGGTCTTGAGGGTTATGTTATTGTTATGATTGGATATTCTGCATGAACTTTCCATTTATTTTAATCGTCATTTGCCAACAAAAACAAATCTGCTTTTCAAAATTTAATGCATTTTATACAAACAGATAACGCAGAGAAGACACTAATTTTAAGCACTGACAAGTAAGTTAAAACTTAAGAAATTGGAAGGATTATAGTTTACATTCATCGTCAGCGGTTCGACTCGATTCTCCGTTATATTGCCTAATTTCCACGTTTTGGTTTCTACTTGGTTCCATTTACATGGTTTACTGCATCTTTGCTATTTTCCAACAGTAATATCATTTACGACGTCATCAAAAGTGTTCTTCACATCGACATATTTAAATGTTATGATCGGCTACAAAGTTCTTAACGTCCCTCTATATAATTTCTATCGGGTTAAGTTCACAATGGTCAGGTGGGAGTCTCCACACTGTTTTATTTTCAGCCTTGGCCACTTCGTCCACCATGTATTTGTTGTATTTTCCTTTATGTTCGTTAACTATTAACAGAAGTTCTGCCTTAAATAAATCCTCTTCACAATTGATGTGTTTAGATCGAAGCCATTGTTGTACTTTAAATTTTCTTGACGCCATTGTAGGAATTCCTTCTAACTTTCTAAAATCATTTGGGGCGTTATTTAATAACGTGACTCTATTTTCCTGGAGTTGAGGTAATACTCTTTTGAACAATTTTTCAAAAGAGCTTCCTTTCATTTCTTCATGGTAGTCTTCGGCCTTTTTCGATTCAAATGCTCGTAAGTCGTTTGGAACAAATCCAGAAAATTGTGGGATTTTCAGTTGCTTAGGTCCTATAATTTTGGCTATATACAGTGGTGAACATAAGTATGGAAACATTTCCTTAATCGAAAATATTTATTAACACGCTGTATATGAACAATAAAATAAAGTTGTAGTGTATACTCAAAAAATGCCTTAAGAATTTTGTTTATAAATATTCGAATCCGTATCTACTTTCGCCTCGATTGAATTTTTCGACTAACACTCGAATAATTCAAAATCAAATATAAGTTTTTTTCATTTATTTTGTACAAGTATATATACATATTTACAAATTCCTAAAATCTACTCCACATCCTGAGAGAGATCGGACAGCGAAAATACTTCGCACCTGATATCCGACAGAGGCTGATGGGACTCGGAATAGGTTCGTACGCAGTTTTTTTTTAGATAAAATGGATATGAAAAAACTGATAATGGATTTTCGTCACTTCCAACGTGAACGGCAAAGGCTAAGATAGTGAAGAAGAAAATGTTGAGCTTCAACGTCGTGAAATACCAAAGAGGGGCTGTCGAACTGGCAGACGTAATCGTAAGAGTATATCAGGGCGTTAATATGACTTTCGAAGACGAAAATGGGAAAGGGTTTTTCTTTCTAAAGGACACCGATATAACGACGTTTGATAACGGTGAATCGGACGACGAAGATGAACAAACACTGATTGTAGAGCATTACATCTACCGTGGAGAAGAGACTGTATCATTACAATTTGCAAGTAGAAAGTAGAAAAGCAGAACTTCGTGGTAGAAAAAAAACGCAAGTTTTTCCCAGGGTTCTCTGAGGAAGAAACCGGCCAGAATTGGCTTTTCTAGATTCGACTATGTTTTTTGGAAAAATTTTGGATGGTCCCCCGTCGTCGGTTCTTCGGTTCGAGTCGTCGCCAGTGTCGACTAAAACTTCCTCTAGGATCCGTCGAATTTTGTTCCGTCTTCGTCGTTTAGTTTTCCAAATTTTGTGGTTTCTTGAATAAATTCCATCCTCTATCGCCATTTCTCTATTTCTCTAATTCGTTCGAGAAAAATCACAGGTTGTTCCTAAAAATGAAAATCTTAATATTAATGTCTGCTTAATGTCATAAAGACTATCGTTTTTTATTATTTTAGTAAGAAAATAAGCACTATTTTCCTAATTGTTTTTATTTTTCTCGCAATAACAACATATATTCAAACGTTATTTTGTTTATGTTTTTAAATTCATAAAAAAAATACTAATTTTACTAAATTTTAAAATTGAAACAAATATAATTATTTTTGAAGTAAAAAACTTTTTCACTTCCAGAAAAAATAAAATGTTTAATTAATGCTTTTTTTGGGAAATACCTGAATTTTATCAAAAGTTAAAACAAAATGATGGTTTTTTTTAATGAAATAGGAATTTAAAATTAAAAGTTTCGTGTCAGTCATGAAAACATTATTATTCTACAGGGTAGTTCAGGTTACTTTCCAGTCGATCTCCCAAAAAAAAAAGGGGGAAAACAATTACCAAATTCATCCATTCATTACATGAATTGTTTACAAAACATGCATTAAGAAATAATGAGAACTAGTCTCTCTACTAATCTATTCACCTAGATAGCATATTGTTTGCCTAGCCTGTATCCAGAAATCCATACAGCTTACCTCCACTGATCTGTTAACTTATTTAATTATCTGCATTTAGATCAAAATGAATATTATGACTGGCAAATAAATAGTTTTAATGATCAAAGTTATTGAAACTCCACTATCTTAAGCTACTTTCGACCCAGCAACCACACATTCGCCTTATCGGGAGTACCTTTCTTCTAGAATTTTAAGAGCGTTAATTATCGTGGTGAGAAGTTAAAGATTGGTCTCATGTACCAAAGTAACAGTTTGAGCAACCTTGTACAGAATCATCAATCAGTGGGAACGAAACATTCCACTTTTTTATAATTTCCTATACTTAATGGAAAAAAATTATTATTGACATATACAATTTAAAAATATGTACTGTTAGAAAAATTGTTCAACATGAAGAGCAAAAGAAATGGAACATTGTATACCGCGCGAATCTGAATTGACCTCCTTCAGTTAACTTTTGAACTTTTTTTAAAATTCAAAATCAGCATAAAAAGGACAAAACATAATAGCTGTTGACATTTGTTTGGTTTTTTAGATGTTATTTATGTCATCGGTAATGCAAAATAGCAGATTTTTTAAAATTCAAATATGGGTCAAGTGAGACTTCAAATTAAACATCTTTCAAAGCTATACGAAATGGTGTACTGCGATTCAAAATCTAGCGATTAGTTTTTGAGAAAAAGAGTAAAATTGGCAAATTGGGTAAAAAATTCAATACATGTACATATAATATAACAATTACATTACTTTTAACAAACAAATTGAATTAATTTGATGTATATTATCAATCATGATGTTATCATTCAATCTAATTCGTTTGAATTTGTTTTTATGGCAATCTAATAAAATAATATTGTTTACAACTATAAACACTCTAATCCTTTTCTCCGATTTTTGACATGGAAAATAAGTTATAATGGGTTTTAATTGGGTGTATTAGAAAACAATTTTTACGGCATAAATAGAGCTTTTATTCTCTATATTTTGAGTCTTGGTTTTTTGAAATCGAGTTACAAATGCAAAAGTTACATTATACATTACAGGTGTTTTCATTTGAAATGAGTCACACTGTGTATAAGAGCACCAGAAATGCATGGATGGCATCCAAACATTTTAAAAACTGGTTCTATCAACAATTGCTCCCCGAAGTAACATTATATTAATTCTATATGTATAGTATACGCCTTTCCGGATACTAAATTAATTTCAGGTTAAGTGTTTCTTAAAGTCTTAAAATCTCCCTGAAAAAACTTGATTACTGTTAGAGAATGCCCCATAGCATCCAGCCATTAAAGAATTGAAAAAGTGACGGATGTTTTTTGTAATCTTCGTGCCACCAAGCGTCACCCCTCTAAACCAACCTATGGATCAGAATATACCAAGGCTTATAAAACTGTACTACAGAAACAGTATTCTGAGTTCCATCGTCGCTGTAGACGATACAATGGGAGAAGCTTTGAAGAAATTTACTTTATGAGATGCAGTTATTAATTTGACAGTTTCACGGAAAAAGTTATGTCCTTCAAACTATTATGAAATACTAGCAAAATACAAAAACAAAAACTAATGCGGTTGATAAAAACGATTTGGCGTTGTCTATTATAAAGCAGCATTTCGATGAAGAAAAAGTCTTTATAATGCCCTAGAAGAGACTATCGTGCTTCTACAAGCTATAGTACCCTTTAAATGTACAATTTTTAATGTGAAAGAATAGAATGAAGACGCAATAGTAGAAGATTTAAATCTGGAAGGCAAATGTAACACCGATAATGACTCTCAAAAAAGTGATGGTGAAATCCAAGAAGAACTACTTAATAAGGTTTCACACTCCGACGCAATTCAAGCTCTAAAAGTAGCAACGGAATGGATTAAACAAAATGTTTTAATCGTTACTGAAATAATTATCCTAAATATGTATGTGAGCATTCTCTGTCCATGTTGAAACTATTAATCAATTATCTGAAAGTATCACGGGGCTCTGGCTCTAAATTCCTCCCAAGATAAGTGCGAGAAAATGGTAAAAGGGCTATCATGAATTCCCTACCAAGCTATTCCCCGGATTAGCGTGGGAAGAGAGGGTTGTTTACAAATTCCTTTAGCGTAGGTGAGAATAACGTTTAGGGGTTTGGTACCCGTGGGAAAAAGGGTGGACAGCCCTTCCATTTTATCGGTTCTCTCAAAAAGAGGGGATGTGTGCTGTATATGGATACCGGGTTGTATCGGGATTCCATTTTTGGTTCGCGAAGAATAAAGAAGTGCTCTGAGAATTGTTTTTTTCATCTCCACCCTTGGACATAGAATCTTACATGTATATGAAAAAGCGATTGTGGCAACGGTTTTTATTAAACAAGACCAAATTAAAATAATATCATATTTTTCATTAAAGAATTTGTCATATTTGTAAACATATATATAATTATACGGGGTGTTCCTAATTATCGTGTACTGTTGGATAATGCTTTCTTTTATAAGGCAAAATTTATGAAGGTATCACCACTTCCATAAGACACATATTTTAGATAGATATGTTTGGTCTAGTCCCTCCAGGATTATATAATCACACCAGGTTCGATGTATGGGTGTCTGGAGCGATGCTTGATATTTTTTTTTTGCGTCCTGATATAATAAGACACTCTTCTATTATCTGTCGGACCGTGCATATCAGAAATAGTTGATCATTAGTAATAACAGTTTTTTTCTTTTAATCCCCATCACCGAAGATGTACATACGAAAGGGGGTAATTCTTTGGCTCATTTCACGACTAAAATGTCATATAAACGTAGGATCGCGAAAGCTTCGTTACCAATCTACAGGGTGTTTAAATTTTAAAAAAAGTCAGGTTTTTCTTTACAGCTTCTGTAGTTTTTGAGATAGTTGGTTAAAATTTGTAATATAGTTTATGACGGAGAACTTACATCATTGATCAAGTCAAATAATTTTGTTAATCTATAGAATGATATTTTTTCAGTGGTCGGGGCCTCTTTTCTCTCTGACCATTTAGCAATGCGTGGATGGTAAATGCTACAATACACGATGACTTCTTAATTTTATTAATAAACTGTTTAAGATCTTGTAGTTTTTTCGTATCTACATCGGTTATTGAAAAAAAAAAAAACAAAAAAAAATGAATTTTTGGTCAGATTGTCAACATTTCCGGTAGATTGGACTTTCCAATGATTTTTTGTATTCTTATTATAACGACTATACTGTAAATAGCGATAGAAGTTAAACGGTAATTTTTATTTATTTTTTCTAAGCACTCATTTACCAATACTTTTGTGACTTTTTGGAAAATACATAAAATATTATCTGAATCTGCAAACTTTAATTTTCATTTTTGATTATGTTTAGAATGACGTGTAAATTTTTTCGGTAATTAAAAAATGTATTTTTTAATAAGTAATCAACTTTTCCATATTACATTATACAAAAGTAGTCGTTAAGCAGCATAAATAAATAAATAATGTCAATGTTCAGTTAAAAGAAACAAATCAGTCTTCATAGAGACTGCAAGCAGTAAATGGAAAAGAATGAATTAAGGCACCATTCCTTTAATTGAGTTAATAAAAATATACAGTATAAATGAAATATTAGAAATTTTGACTTTATGTGAACCTAAAAATTAAGTTATTCATTGCCAGCTGATTTGTGCTAAGCTCTTTACATGGATCTGTTTCATCATCAAAATAATAATACACCTAAAACCTTAATAATGCTTAACGAAGCTTTATAATAGCCCATGAGTTTCATTTCACAGAAATGTGTATTTGACTTCAATTTAAATTCTTTGTCAATTGTAGGTATAAAAATTTGCTGTGTAAAATTATAAAAATTACCGTTATCAAGGTAACATTGTTTTACCTTAATATGTATATTGCACATTACACACCTATTACAAAACCTGATAATTTCAAAATCAAAATGAAAAGACTGAACTAATGCAAGAATAACATATGGATGGATGTTCTATTTCAAACTTCAAAACTTTACAATGTTGTTCTTTTGATTTTGTTCAATCACTTATTTAACAATATTTTTAAAGTTTACAATTATCAATATCCAACGTGACTATTTTCACTTAAATATAAGCCAACTCCAACAAAAAGACTGTTCAGTCCTTATCAAGTGGCTAAAAGACCGTTTCAAGCAAAAAAAAAATGTATTCAACCCAAAAAAAAAGGTAAAATCTCATTCCCGAGAAATTTCAACCGCACAATTATCAGCTTTTTCAAATGAACCGTTAATTTTTTTTTTTTTTAATTATTATTATTATTTTTTTTTTTATAAGGTTCGTTTGCAGTATTTGCATGCCCACTTCTAACAGAACCCACTACAATTAAAACTAGTTTACATAACTAACGATCAATTTTGTTCTATCCTATTTTACTAGAGCTACATTGCTACTACTAAGTTATTCCCCTCGGGATCACTTATTGTTCGTTCACTTTACAAGTTCAAAAGGTTTCGTTCTTTTGAGTCTTCTAGTGCGATATTTCGCACTAAGAAGACCTGAGGCTTCTTTATTGACGTGGTTTTGAAGTCTGTTTTGATGCGAATCGGCAAACCTACCAATCACTTCCGAAATCATCTCAACCCCTAAATCGCGATGAAGATCACATATACGCACATACCACGGTGCATTCACGATAGACTTCAGTACTTCGTTTTGGAATCTTTGGATTATTTGGATGTTAGAAACGCTAGTACAGCCCCACAGTTGTATTCCATAGGTCCATACTGGTCTTAGAATTTGCTTGTATACCATAAGCTTGTTATATGTTGATAGCTTGGAGTTACGGCCAAGTAGCCAATACGTTTTTCTGAATTTAATATTGAGTTCATTCCGTTTTTTCTTGATATCTTCCTTCCACCTGAGCTTAGTGTCCAGTGTCATACCAAGATATTTTGCGGTATTGCAATATGGAAGTTTCACGCCATTAATGAAGATTGGCTGGGGAATTATCTTTTTGTTTGTGAAATTTATTTGTACTGACTTGGTTTCATTAAGTTTGATGCGCCATTTTTGGGTCCATGCGGCAACTTTGTTGACTGCGGATTCTAATTTTTTAGTTGAGTCTTTTACCGTCTCTGCTACTGCCAGGATCGCTGTGTCGTCAGCAAAGGTGGCTGTTGTGCTATACAGCGTTGTTGGAATATCACTGACAAAGAGAAGATATAGGACCGGTCCCAGCACACTCCCTTGGGGTACACCAGCTTTAGTCCCTTTTAGTTCTGAGTACGCATCCTCATATTTTACTCGGAAGTGTCGATCAGCTAGGTATGATTCTATGAGTTGATAGTATTGGCTGGGAACTTGTGTCTTTAGTTTGTGCAGTAAACCTTCGTGCCACACTTTATCGAATGCTTGTGCTACATCAATGAAGACGGCTGCGCACACGCTTTGGTTTTCCAACGTCTCTTCGATTACATCTGTGATACGATGTACTTGATCAATTGTTGAATGGTCGTTTCTAAATCCAAACTGATGTGTAGGGAGTAGTTTTTTTGTTCAATGAATGGCTTAAGCCGCTTTAATATTATTTTCTCGAACAATTTAGACATAGTTGGTAATAGCGATATGGGTCTGTAGGATTCAACTTTGTTTGGGTCTTTTCCAGGCTTTGGCAACATGATCACCTCAGCCGTTTTCCATACACTTGGGACGTATTTCATCCGTATGCAGGCGTTAAACAAATTAGTTAGTTTAACCAAAGACTTTCGTTGAAGGTGCTTTAAAATCTCGCCCGTTATAAGATCGTAGCCTGGTGCTTTTTTCGCATTTAGATTGTATTTTATCTCTTCAAATAGTTCTTTGGGTGTTACTAATGGTATTTCTTTCGAGCAGTTGCTGTTTATAGCTTGTGGTAATATATTGTCTCCTGCATTTGGCTGGAATGTAGCTTCAAGATGTGTTGCAAACATATTGGCTTTTTCCACATTGCTTTGAGCCCATTTGCCATCTGGAGTTCGGATTGGAGGCACATGGGGTATGGGACGTTTAAGATATTTTGTAGCGTTCCACAACGAGTGATTTGGGTCATTATCCAGGGTCAGGTTTGAAAGAAATTCGTTTGTTAACTCTTGTTTAATGCGTTTAGTTTCTTTAGTTAGTTGTTGAGTAGCTCTATTTAGTAGTTTTTTGTCTATGGGGCTCCTTGTCTGATGCCATCTTCTTCTAAGTTTTCGCTTTTCGGTAATCAGTTCGCAAATTTCCTTTGGATAGTTAAGACCATTTGTTCTTCTTTTGATAGTAGGAGTACTTTTCCAGGCGGTTTCTTGGATCGCTACAGTGAAGTTAACAATATCTTCTTCCAATTGTACCCACGTTTTAGGCTGTTTGGTTATGTTTATCTGGCTTTCCAATAGTTTGTTGAAGTAATTCCAGTCCGTTTTTTTGTTGGTTAGTCTTTGCTGGTATTCCCTGGTGATAATGTGGTTACTAAGTGTTAGGTATATCGGAGAGTGATCCGATGACATGTCAAGGCCATTCTCAATCTTAATAACGTTCAGTGACACTCTTTTAATAATGAAGAAGTCAATTAAATCCGGTGTTTTATTGGGGTCAGTTGGCCAGTAGGTTGGTTGTCCATTGGATATAAAATGGCAGCCATAACCAGCAGCTGCTGTATATAGTTCTCGTCCTTTGGGAGTGATGAGCCTTGAACCCCATTGGGTATGTTTAGCGTTAAAGTCACCACCCATAATGAATTGTGTTTTTAGTTTTTTGAAAAGTGTCATGTATTGCTCTGTGGTGATGCTGTATTTCGGTGGAGAATAGACAGCGCATACCTTTAGTTTTTGTTTGGTTGTCTCGATCGTAATAACAGTTGCTTGAATTTCCACTGTTTTGTGTTGTTGTTCTTCATAATGTTTGATGTTATTTTTGATAATAATAGCACTACCTCCTCGTGCTGTGTTGGCGGGATGTACTGTTTGATAGACTGAGTAATTTTTGAGTCTTATAAAGGATTCTGTGGTAAAATGAGTCTCGGATATGAGGCATATATCTATGTTCTCTGAATGTAATACTACCTGGAGTTCTTGTAGATGCTTCGCAAGTCCATTAGCATTCCATTCCATTATACGTAGGGAGGCCATTAATCGTTATTTTATTTTAAGGGTGCTCTCGATTTTGTTGAGACGCAGATCTTGGTTTTTTAATAGTTCCAGTATTTGGTCTAATCTATCTTCATTGGTTTTCGGTTCTTGGGTTCCTGAGGATTTCCTTTTCATCAACACTTGGCTATGTGATTCATAGCTTTCCTTGTTTTCCTTCCTTCCAGACACCTTCTGGTTAGATGTTTTTGCCATTATAGCTTCTTTTGCTACTGATTGGGTTTTGTTTTTATTTCCTCTTAGTTTTTGAAGTTCTTTAATAACTTCACATCCTCTGTAACTCACAGGGTGATTTTTACCGCAGTGACAGCATTTTGGTGCAATATTTTCCGGTTTTTTGCATTCAGATGTGAGGTGAGAGCCAGCGCACTTAACACATCTAGGGGTTTTGTTGCAATAGTTCTTTGTGTGTCCAAACGATTGGCATGTTTTACATTGTGGTATTAGTTTATTGGTTTTTAGTGGTTCTACAGTAACATTAGTGTTGCAGACTGTTTTAATGTCATATATTTTCTTTACATTTTCATTGTTTGAAAAGGCTACAATGAATATGTCAAGAGGTTCTTTAGTTTTCCATTTCAGTTTTAGCGTCGCATTCTTGTGTTGGAGTCTTAAGGGAAAAAGCTTCTGACACCAGGTATTCTTTTGTACGTGGATACCGCCACGTCAAATCAGGACGATGGTCGAGACAAAACACTACCGTAACGTCAAAAAGTCTATATTTTAAAAATCTGTGATAACTATTCTGTATTAGGCGCGTTCGAATCTCTAGTATTGACTAATGATTTTTTCCAAAAAAAAGGGGCAGGGAAAAAACGAGCAGAATTTGGTTTCAGCCCATTTTGTTCTAGTCGACCAATCAGAACACAGGTTTGGTAGATTCCCACGAGCTTAGGATTTTTAGATTGAATAACAAACAGACCTTAAAAGGTTTTTGCAATTAACGTCTTAACACATGTGATTCTGCGAAGGGCCAAATTACTGATAGGGACTGGTGAGTGGC
The DNA here is from genome assembly GCF_040115645.1 of Euwallacea fornicatus. Classification (NCBI taxonomy): domain Eukaryota; kingdom Metazoa; phylum Arthropoda; class Insecta; order Coleoptera; family Curculionidae; genus Euwallacea; species Euwallacea fornicatus. Next base: position 78,442 of record NC_089568.1, read on the forward strand.
GACAGAGTTACGGTGTGTTAAGTGTACTCGAGAATATTTTTACCTAATGGTTCTCACGGTCAAACCAGAACATCCCTTAAGTTGAGCGATTTATGTATATTGATTATCGCTTCGTTTGAGATGAGACATAGCAGATGATTTGGACGGGTATCCAACACTTGGCTACAAATCCCTGTTCGTTTAGGTTATTTATAATATTTTTAGGTTGGAATGAGTGGTGCAGGTTCTTTATCATTACTTTAATATCCCTATTTTGTTTGTTTTCGTAAGAGTACCATGCAAGGCCCCGAGTTTTGAGCTCATTCGTTAAAACCCTATAGCAATCCTCGTTCAAAACGTTTATTTTAACTGTATCCCTGTTTAGTAGTTTTGTTTGAAAGTTCTCGCTGCCGATAATTTGGCCAGTACTTGCACATAGCTCTTCCTGGTTTTTAATTCCTGATAGTATAATTGGCGGGGGTTTATGAATTCGTTTTTGTTGCTGCCGCTCTGGTTGCTTATTTAAATTTGTTAGTTTTATTATTATTTTTTTTTTTTTCTTTAATTTTTCCTTTTACAATCTGTCACTTTTGTAGTTGCGACAATAAGTAAAACTGTGATTCGAAAGCAACGTGACACTGTGAGTAATTTACATTAAAACACCCATTTTTGAGTTACATGACAGTAATCTAGAAAATCCGGATATAACTAGCCATACAGGAGTTTCTATTTTACAGTAGCATTGGTTGATCTGCAAATCTAACGTTTATGTCCTGGGGGTAGAATCTTCGTAACCTCCTTGTTATAAGTGGGTCAAGAAGGTTGGTAGCAAGATTGTTTGGGTGGTTTGATAATCTATTTTGGTATCGAGTTGCGAATCGATGAATTTCTTCACTTACAGTTGGTGTGTTCAAATCGTTGTGGATCGTGTAGTTAGAAACGTACCAAGGGGCATTTGTTATTACTCGAAGAAGTTTTGATTGAAAACGTTGGAGTATATTTATGTTAGTTTTATTATTGGGGTTGAATCAGTTTTAGTTCTTTTTCTTTTTTTGACTTTCGTTCTGATCCACTCTGTCTCCCTGGCAAGTTCTTCCTCATCTGTTCGGTATTCAATGGGAGCAATATCCTCTTGAGAGCTGAACGATAATTTTTGTTTCTTGTTCTTCTCTTCCAATCTTGCTTTCAGATTGTGTATCTCCAATTGTAATTGGGTAATTGCTTGTTGTAGTTGTTTATTATTCTGCACTTGCTCCTGCCAAGCGTCATAATAGTTTGAAACATTACTACCTTCATTTAATTCATTTTGTCCTAACGGGGATCTCCTAATTTTGGGTGCTTTTTTAAATGGTTCCTGGTTAGCCATCTTTATGGCAATTGGTTGAGTTTATTTTATTTTAAATATTTTAAGTATTTTATATTTTAAATTTTATATACGATTGCTTACGGTCTTAACCGCAATACCACCTCGTATTGGGAGTGGTATTTCATCTATGTTTATACAGGGTGGTCCACTTTTTTGTAGCAGGATTTTAACAGTCGATAGACAAACTTATTTTAAGAAGAAAAGTTCATATCAACATAGGCTCATAAATGCTTCGTCTTAAAAATACCGAGCGTTGAAAACTTAAGAAATATTCGATTATTTTTTTATAATACTCCAACCTCTGGAGATATTTAAACAAAATTTGGTGTACAGCATCACATTGTATAGTGCCATATTCAGTAATAATATTACGGCCTACGAGCAACTAGTCTCGGAGTTGTAGGATTTTACTATCATAAAATTCAATAAATTACTAATACGGTCCTGTCTAAAGTCAAATTTTAATTTTGTTCCTAAATGAGTAATTCATTTTCTACAAAAAATGTCTCTTGACATTTTTTCGTATCTGGCTCTGTTGCGTAACAAATTTGTATTCTTTCATTAGATAAAACATAATTTTAATTAAAAACATTATTTAAATAGAAACAATTTTTTAAAAAGAGCTACAAAAATTCACTTAATTTAAAGTATGTGTTCAAAATATGAACCGTTTTGTTGCACACATAATTCACATCGACGTCTAATAGATCGGAGAACCCCAATTAAATTATGATTTCTCAATTCAATGCACGCATCTCTAATGCGGCCAATAAGTTCTTCCCTTGTTGTCATAGGAGTTGCATACACTTGTTCTTTTAAAAATCCCCATACAAAAAAGTCCAACGGGGTTAGGTCGGGGGAACGTGGAGGCCAAGCGACAGGCCCCATTCGTCCAATCCATCTTCCCGGAAAATTATGGTTCAACCAGTTCCTTACATTTCTATGAAAATGAGCTGGGCAACCGTCAAGTTGGAACCAACCCATTAATCTCAAATTCAGCGGAATTTCTTCCAACATATTATGCATTTCTGTATTTAAGAACTGCAAAAAATTTTCTCTATTTATGCGTTCTGGCAGAAAATATGGGCCGAACACTTGATTGCTGTTAACTCCAATCCATACATTTACACTAAATTCTGCCTGAAAATTTCTTGGTCGAATTGCATGTGAGTTTTCGTGTGCCCACACATGCTGATTATGAACATTTACGACACCTCTACGAGTAAAGCACGATTCGTCAGTCCACAATATGTTGTTTAATAAATTTTCATTCTGTTCAATGGAGTTAAGAACCCATCGACAAAAAACTAACCTTTGTTCTTCATCTCCTTCATGTAAACCTTGTACATATTGCAAGTGATAAGCATGTTTGTGATCTTTTTTCAAAACCCTAAGAATTTTAGATCTAGCAACACCAAGGGTGACCGACATTTTTCGGCTACTTGTTGTCGGATCCCTATCAAATTCACAAAGAATCTGATTGTTGATTCTCTCTTGCCGGATATTATTTCTGTTTTGTCGTTCGTCGTGTCTAATATTCAGTCCATAAGCTGCAAATTGTCGGTGAATGTTCACAAACACTGAAGGATGCGGATGGCGTCTATGAGGAAATTTTCTTCTGTACTCCATTGCTGCTTGTACTTATATTATATACAGGGTGTTTGGTTCACCGATACATATCCGAAAGGGGGTGGTAGGTGCGATGATTTGGAATGTATTGAACCATATATACTATTATACAAAGTGTTACGCATTTCGAGATATCGTCATTTTTCCAAATTTTACCATTTTCGCTGTTTACTTCCATATAAGTTAAAATAAAAATTTAGCTGAATGTTCGATCTGGCTCTACCTTTTTTCACATAAACTTGAATATGTATTTTATTGATATCAAACATCTAATGAAGTCTACATATTAAAAAAAAAATAATGTAGCCTTTTAAAGTTCGAAAAAGAAATTTCTTAAATATCAAACCTTGACTTTGTAAGCGAATACAAGAAAAGGTGCAAATGAAAGAGACGTTCAAATATCTCTAAAAACTTATTGAACTAATGCTCTTTCGAATGATATATTGAAAGACTCAGATTTAATGTCGCATAAGATATTTAATTAAAAAAAAATTAAAAATGCGGATATGGCGATTTAACAATATGAATAAAAATTAATTAGTAATTATTATTTATACATTAATTATACTATTTATTTAAGATTAATTATTATGCTCGAAATGAGATCCACCATTTCTGATACAACATCGGCATCTTCGTCGCATCTCTGTGGTGGTTACTCCTAGCTTCATTTCAACCTTCATGACTTTTGCTGCCCTATTAATTTTTTGAATGAGATGGTCTCGATCGTGAATTTCTTCATTGTATACCAGTTCCTTCATTCTTCCCCAGATATGATAATCTACTGGGGTCAGATCCGGAGATCTAGCAGGCCATAATATTGGTCCGTAAAAAAAATAATATAAAAATAAAATAAAATATCTGGTAAGCCATGATACTGGGTTGCTTAGTAACTCTGCCATACATAAAAAGTATATCAGCATATTCAACATTTGAATATGCAGCCATTAATCTAAATCGTTAAAAATGAAATATCACAGTATTATACGAAATAAAATACATCGATTGACCACTAAAAAAATTTTGAATAAAACACTGTCTGTCATATCTCGTTACTAATACAAAGTATATATATACTTGTATTTATCACTAACTGTAAACACCACTATCGCTGCTGCGTGAACACGTCTACTCGCATCGACGGAGTATTTAAAATCCATATAGACACGAATGATCTATTTGAGTGGGATATTCATAGCGTTGTTTGAGAATAGCATAAGCGTTGGCAAAGTTGTCTTTTGTAACCTCTAGAGAATCAATCAGTTACAAAGGTTCGTCCCTTACGAATGATTTCAAGTAAAAGAGTTTTTGCACGTTTGTGAGTGAAGCGTTGTTGACTATAAGCGCTTGAAACAAGTCTGAAAAGTACGTCCACTCAGTGAACTCTCCTTTAAAGAAGGGGATAGAGATTTCTGGTAATCGAATACCGGTGTGTTGGTTTGTTCTATGCGGAGCTGAAACTTCCGTCCGCAAATTGGACAGTGAACACCGAACTGTCTGACTTTCTTAAGCTCGCTCGATGCACGTCTCAAGTTGCGCTAAAATGTGAAGAAATTTGTCTTCCCACTCAAACCTATCTTCGGTGTCAAGAATAGCATCATCTTCAATCGTAAGATCCTCAATTGCATCCTGAACTGTCATATATCACTCAAACGTGTCTTTTATTCTGTCCCTGCGGACTTTGAAGGGAGCAATATCGCTTTCGAAATGTTTATGTTCTTCCATTCAATTGAGAATCCGGGTTATTGATGCCTTAGCAGTTGTATGCTGCCTTATTAGTGTTGTGTAAGACATCGTCGTGAAATATAAATAGAATATACTAAGAGTTGCTAAATGAATTAAGCTTAACAGGTGGGTTCTACTTATACTGATGTCCCTGAGACGTCACGTCGCGTCACGACGGCCATGTCTTCTTCTACATTGCACACAGCTTTCCTTAAGGGGCACTGTCCTGTAATGCACTAATACACTGAGCACTGCACTAGCACAAATACTTGGACGGCGTTAAGATGATTTGTGTTTGACTAATGAGGGATATTCAATGCGTTAACAGCACAAGCTCGGTGGAGCACTTGAGGTTTGAACCTTTGGATTTCTGAAATATCCGGCTCGAAGGACCAAATGTTTCGATCAGGGGCATCCTGAGTTCCTGCCTAACAGTAGTGACTGCCTTACTAGGCACCCACAGAGGAATCCAAATACGCTAGCGGGGTTTCGTAATTGAGTCGAAGGACCAAACGGGCTACAGTCATAAAATAATGGAGTTCCAAAGGTTCAAGGGGGTATAGAAACTTTGTTACACGAATCACATTAAATTTAATCACAAACTAATTAAAATACAGGATTGAGTGGTGATTAAATTATTAACAATAATGCCCGTATATAGATTTCTATTGCGACGAGAGCGTGAGAAGTTCGTAAAGCTCTGTGGTTTAACTTATGAAATTGAGAGAGGAGAGAAGTTGCTGTTAACGCGACGAGGTGAGAAACGGTTCTGTTCTTTGCTCCAAGAGGAGTGATTCTCCTTCCCGAAAAATGCCGGTCTCCAAGTCTGGTTGTTCCCACAATTTCGTGGGAAAATCACCACCTTGATGTTTTCACATCATTGCTTTATCGCTAACACCCTCTGTTTCTTATCCACTTTGCGAGTTTGTTGCGACATTCCATCCTAATTTACTGCGGCCCTTTATCTATTTTACGATTTGCACTTCATATATCAGGGTGGAAATAAACCAGATGAAAGGTGATTAGCGCGGTATCCATGGTTTGGCACTTAATGGTATGTCGAGTTTTGGGTTTTGTTTTCCAGCTATTGTTATTTATTGTCCAGATGTTAGGGCATTTCGTGAGAGCGATCTTTATGTTGGAGTTTCTCCAACAGTATCCATTAGTTTGCCTAACAAGTGAGCAGCTAGTTGTTCGAGTTGAGGTAATGTCAGCTTTTTAACTGGAGCTACTCGTGATTTCCCATTTAGAAGTCAAAGATTGTGATTGTTAAAGCCGTCTACCAATCCTACATAGATACAAGCGCCGTAGGCCTTTTATGAGCTGTCGCTGAAGCCAAATGATGTTATCCCAATCGCGTTACCTAATATCACGTGTCTGTCTATCTTGCATTCATTTAGACATTCTAGCTGAGTCGCGAAGTCCTCCCAGAGTTGCTTAAATTCATTGGGAGCCTCGTGGTCCCAATCGAATTGCAATTTACATAGTAATTGAATAATTAGTTTGCCTCTAATCAATGTTGGCCCGATCAATCCAAGAGGATCAAAGATCTGAGAAATAGTTGACAAAGTTGTCCTCTATTACGCGAGTCGCATAGAACTTAACCTTAATGCTATACTTTAGAATATCTCGTTCGGGATCCCAATATATTCCCAAAGTTTTCAATTCCTTTTCGTTATGTGAAAAAATGAAGCTGTCAAGATTTTCGTTACCATTTGACATTAAAATCTTCTTTAATACTGTTCCACCATTCGAAGCTCATGTCCTTAGTTTAAAATTGGCTTAGTTCATTACTTCCTTAAGTTCTTTGCAAATATCTCATGTCTCTGCTTCCGAGTTCACGCTAACTAATAAATTATTAGTACAGAAAGACTATCTTATTTTCGACCTTCGATGATACGTGCTCATATTTTGCTCTGCTAATTCTACTAAACAGCTCATGGCTTGGAAGGGCGCACTCGATGTGCCGTATATCACTGTGTTGAGTTTATAAATATGGACAAGATCCTTACCATTTGACTGCCATAATTTTTTTTTATTCTCGTTCGCTTTCCTCAATTTTTATGTATCTATACATCATTTTAATGTCTGCACTTAAAATTGTTTTTCGAAAATGTAAACGTAACAATATTATACACAGTTTGTCCTGTACGATCGAACCTATCATCAAGATGTCATTTAACAAGATCCCCGTGTTAATTTTGCAATTCGCATGAAACTACGTGGCACTTTGTGGTGATTGAGTTTTTTACCAGTGCCCTGTGTGATAGAAAATAGCTCTTGCTGGACATAGAGTCGTCATTTTCGATTGATTCCTGTCGCGTCATGTGACCTAAAGCTTTGCACTCGGCCATAAAGTCTACATATTATTTCTTTAGTTCCTCGTTTTTCGTTAATTTTTTCTCCAGCTTTTTTTTTTTTTTTTTTTTTTTTTTTTTTTTTTTTTTTTTTTTGCGAGGAGGGGGAATCTTCTTAAGACACCCGGCCTTGTCCACGACCGGGTAGTGTGGGATTCGACCGACCATTACGTCGCCCGCCTACCCACTAAACCCACCTCCCCTCTTCTGCCCCGGAACCGCCTTTCGGCATTACATCAGGGCGTCCTGTTCTTCTCGAATAGGTACGGACGCGACCCCGTACACCACTCTTCTTCCTTTCATTCTCCTTTGCAATCTTTGCCCTCAAGATTTTCTCTATCAGGCCCTCAAACGCACACCACTTGCTCTTGCTTTCCACCAGTTCATTCCCTATCGTCCGTTGGTTCAGGTCGAGTCCCCTCGCCCTCGCCTCCGCCCGATAGCCCTCCCATTCAGGACACTTCCACAGCGTGTGCTCCGGTGTGTCCTCCCTTTCGTCACAGAACCAACATTCTGCACTCCTTTCCACTCGTATTCGCTTCAGGTATTTCCCAAACACCCCGTGTCCGGTAAATACCTGAGCCAACATGTACCCGCTCTTCGTCCACTCACACTCGTACCACGCACGGATCCGGGGTATGAAGGTCTTTGCCCAACCCTCATACTTCTCCCAGTCCTGCTCCCATTCGTTCATTGCCCATTCCTTCGCCTCTCCATTCCCTTCCCACATCATGCTTCTTTCCATCACTCGTATTCTCACTGGAGGAATCTTGGCCAATGCCAACACCGCAGCGGTCGGTGCCGTTCTGTAGGCACTGGCCACCCTGAGCGCGAGCAAGCGATTTGCCCTCTCCAGGACGGCCTCGTACCCCCCATACGCTAACTCCGTCCGCCAGACTGGAGCCGCGTACAGCAGGACCGACGATGCCGCCATTACCATCATCCTCCTCCTTTCATACGCCAATCCACTCGCCCTGGGCAGAATGCCCTCGAGCTTCCCAATCACTTTCGCTACCTTTTCGGCAGTCCGACGTACGTGCTCACCGAAGCGAGCATTTCTGCCGAACCACACTCCCAGGTGTTTCACGCATTCCTTCGTCTCGTACGAGACGTCGTCCGCTCTCAGACTCATACTTCTGATTTTCCTTCGGCCGGCCAGGAGCACAATTTCGGTTTTATCCGTAGCCATGCTAAGCCCCATGCGCTGAAACGTATCGGCGACCAGTTCCATGGCCCACCTAGTCCTCGTCTCTGGGGTTACCCCATCTTTCGCCGAGACCACCAACGCCAAGTCGTCCGCGTAGGCCACCGGAGTGACCCCTCGCGGATACTCGACTGTCAGTATCCCGTCGTAGTAGAGGTTCCACAAGACGGGGCCCAGGACGGACCCCTGAGGAACTCCACACGACAGTTCTCGGACTCCCCCGTCAGGCAACACCAAAACCCGATCTTGCAGGTACGACTGAACTACGTTCAAGAGGTACCCGCTCACCTGGGCCCTCCTCATCACGTCGATGATTAGGTCCCAAGGCGCCGTATTAAAAGCGTTCTTAACATCAATTGTCACCATGACGCAGAAGCCCGCGTGCGTGTAGCTCTTCCCCCTGATCCCCTCAACTATCCGCATGACCGCCCGCATGGCGTCCAAGGTACTCCTGCCCTTGACGAACCCATACTGACTCTCGCTCACTATTCCACGTATACTCGCTTCTTCCAGCAATCTGGTCTTGACCACCTTTTCGGTCACTTTTCCGAGTCCGTCCACGAGGCATATGGGCCGGTACGAGGCCTCTGCACCTGGATCACGTTTTGGTTTCTCCATCAGCACCAGTCGAGTCCTCTTCCAGACTTTAGTGTATTCGCCCGAGGTCAAGATGCGATTTACGCAACCCACCATACCCTGGGGCACTGCCCCAAGATACAGCTTCGAGACCTCGTTCGGTAACCCGTCCAGTCCCGGAGCCTTGCGGCTCTTGAGACTCCCAACGGCCTGACGGATCTCTTCCACGGTGACTCGAGGTACGTCATTCGGCCCCACTTGCACCATTTCCCATACTACCCGCGGCTTCACCGGAAATAGCGTGTCCACCTGCCTGCGCATTTCTGCTTCGGGCAAGGGACCATTACTCAGACGGCCAAGTTTCCCGGTCACAATTTTGTAACCGAGCCCCCAGACGTCCGTCTCCAGCTCCGCACAAACTTGCTTCCACGCCTCCCTCTTGGCATTCCTTATGGACTCCTTGAGGGCCTTACGCTCTCTCTTGTATTCTTCCGCTGCACCTGTGTCTATCACACTACCTCTTCCTCTCACCCACGTCCATCTCCTTCTCGCCCTTATGCACGCTTTTCTCCTTTCGGCAACTTCATCACACCACCAGTACATCGCACGCTTCGTTTTCCCATTGCCACTATCGCGCTTCCTCATACACTCGTCGCAGGCATCGCTTATCTCCCGAACTATTCCTTCGGGAGTTTCCACGACACCCAGATCGACTCTCTCGTTCACGTACCGGTCCACTTTTTCTAGACCTTTCGCACTCATCATCCATCCCCCTTTTTCCACCTTTTCTCTCCCACCATCAGACACTATCCCTCCCCGCGCTATGCGATAGGAGATGTATCTGTGGCCACTACCACTCTCCATTCCCACTTCAACCCTCCAATCTCTCACCCAGCCACTCACCGACGCTCCCGTCATGGTCAATCAGTGACCTGCCGTTTCGGTTGCCGAACGTCCACTCATCCCCGGTGTTGTTGGGGACGAGCTCTGCTGCGTCCAGAAACTCCACCAGGACCCGTCCGTAAGCATTGGTCACCCCAGAGCCGAACCGCCCACTCTTAGCGTTCAGGTCCCCGGCAATGAGGACCCTCCTGCTGTCACGCCCCCTGACGCACCCCCCCAACCGATCGAGCCACGCCGAGAAATCGGCGGTGCTCTTGTTCGGGGAGAAGTACGCGGAGACGAGAGCGATGCCGTCCAGCTCCGCAACAACGAACCCCCGGTCCCGGTGGATCGACTTCACCCTCACACCCGGCGCAAGCCAGATGAAGGCGTCATCGACCCTGTCCCGGACGAGATCCGTCCCAGCGACGCACGGCTCTTGACCGAGCACCACATGGATGCCCTGCTCCCTGACCACCTGGTACATGAGGTCCGTCGCGAGACGGCCCCTGTCCAGGTTGATCTGCAGGCACCGCAGTTCCCCGTTAGACGCCATGATCCCAAACATACTCCACGCTCACGCACACGCGCATTCACACGCACTCACCCACTCGTGTCCGCGCCTAGTCCTTCCGCTGCCCTTCCCCGCCGCTCACCATGGACCTGAAGAATCTGGTAGACGGTGAAACATCCATCTTCTTCCCCGGGCCCGGTGTGGACGTCTCTGTCGGCTCCTCCCCGGCATCCAGTACCCTCTCCGCGCCCTTGGGCTTCCCCTCGGCCTCGGACGTGCCCCCATCCTTGGGTTTCCCCTTGGCCTCGGGCTCGCCCCCAGCCTTAGGTTTCCCCTTGGGCTCGGGCTCGCCCCCAGCCCTGGGTTTCCCCTTGGCCTCGGGCTCGCCCCCAGCCTTGGGTTTCCCCCCAGCTTTAGGCTCCCCCGTGGCCCCGCTGATCGCTCCGCACCCTAGTGCCCCGGCACTGTGCCCCCCTGTGTTGCACAAGGGGCAGAACCTATCCGCGCGGCAGGCCGCGGCCTTATGGCCCCCCTGCGCGCACCTGTGAGCGGTTCACCCCCTTGCATTCCCCCGCTCTATGGCCTCTTTCCCAGCAGCGGTAACAGCGGCCTGTCTCTCGCCTCTCTCTCAGCCGGCACCGTGAGATGCCGACCTTGATGTCCGAGATCTTCGGCAGTGCCACCGCAGCCTCTCCTTCCGCGAGAAGGGTGGCGGTTTGGCAGCTCCCAAAACTGGGACGCAGACTGAGCAGCCGCAGTCGCCCCTGCCCCACCCCAGCCGCGGTCGCCACCGCCCCCACCACCTCCTCGACCGTAGTCACCCCGTCCAGTCCATGGACGAGGAAGGCCACGGCTGTCCCGGCTCCCCCTCTCACTCTCCGTCCTCCCAGCTCCTTAGAGAGCAGCTCGCTCAGCTGCTCCCCCTTACCCCCCTTTGGCACGGTCAGGAGCACCTCTCCCTTCTTTGTCTCCCTGACCGTGCCCGCCTTCACCTCCGTTCCCCCCTTGGCCACCACCTGCCTCACCTTTCGGAGAGCGTCCAAATAGGAGGTCCCCTCCTCTCGCGCGACGAAGATGACGTCCTCCTCCTCCTTAGGTACCGCCACCCTCGCCTCTCCCTCCTTTCCTCCCGGCACATAGAAGCGGAGTCTGATCCCGCTCCCCGCCGCCGCAAGCTCCCCCAGCTTCCTCAGCTTCCCGGGATCGGATCCCGGGACCTGAGGGATAACCACCCCCGTCCTCCCCTCCATCTGAGCGGTTCGAACGAGCTCCCTCAGCGCTCCGTAAACCGCCTCGGGACTCATCTCCCCACCCAGCTGTCGGTAGAAGACGAAGCGCTCCTGCGTCTCCATCCTCCCCCCCCTGCGCATCCGGCAGGACTGCACAAGGAAGGGCATAGTCCCCTCCTCCTGGTCCCCCCCTAGGTTCGCCAACTCTGGAAGCATGGCCAGGATCCGCCCTTTGGCCGCACTGTCCCCCGCCCCAACAATAACCGCCATATCCCTGCGGTACCCCTCTGAGAAGGGGTCACCGCGGACCGTCTCCGTCAGCGAGAACAAACCCGCCTCCCACCTTTCCCAGATCGCCGCACGCAGCTCCCCGGAATCGACCAGGAGGCGGATTCGCTCCCGCTGTTCCGCCGTTCTCCTTTCCTCCTCCGTCTCCGTCTGGACCCTGCAGGTAGCCGTTTCGACCCCCTCCCTGCGCGCCTTCTCGGATTCCTCCAGTCTCCCTCTCAGCCTTTCGACTTCCCTCCTGAGGCTCTCTTTTTCCTCCTCCTCCCTCTCCTCCGTGCGCATCGCGTTCCGCAGAGAGCTCCTTAATGCCCTCATGGCATTATTGAGGTCCTCCGTGGACCTATGCCCCCTCTTGATGACCCGGTCCAAGTCCTCTACCCTGGCCAGGATCCCCTCCAGCGACGAACCCCCCGTAAACGAGAGGGAAAAGCTCTCTTCCGCCCTCCTTCGCTTTTCTCCTTTTGGAGTACTTGCCGAAGGAGGCATCTCATTCGAGAAAGCAAAGGAGAGTTCCTCCCTCTTCGCTCCCTCATCCATTCCACACACACCACTCACTCCACTCACACCACTCATCTCATCCCCTCCATTCACCTGTCTCTCCTTCCCGCTGCTTCCCTCTCCTTTCCCCTTCGGTGGGGTACGCTTTAGTTTCGCGCTCCTCGCGAACCCCTCCCTCGTCTACATCCTCTCCCATTTCTCCGGTAGGCTGGATTGCCTAGAGTGTTTCTGGCCCTCCCCAGAATCCTTGGGGCCAGCGCAGGCTACCGGGGCTCTCACCCGGTCAGAACCTACGGCGGGACTAACACCCGCCTGGGGTACTCTGTTTTGCGATTCACTCATCTTCATTTCATTTTTTTTTTAATTCCTTTCCCCTTATCTTTTCCATCCAGGTTAGTCTTTGGGTAAGCACAGGATATCAGGATGGGTTCTTTCAGGATTCTGGATAATTTCAAGGACACTCCGTGGAGTCGGAATTCATCAAGGATAGGGTGATTGGATAAATTGCACTTTGGGATTTAAGTGCAATTTCAGCTTAGGTATCCGTAGGCTCCCCACACCTATGTTCACTGGATGAAGGTGAACCCTAACGGGACCGCTAGGAACTGGACCCCCACCAGCCATGCATCCCGTCGGCGCGCATCCCACCTTAGGATTTGGGAGGTATTGGCCTCACCACCCGGCCACAAGGGGCCCCCACTCATCTAACTCACCCCAGTAGGAACAGCATTTCTACCATTCCACCAGTTAGAGCAGATGTTTGCGGTCTGATCTTTGGATAGGACAAATAAGGATTCTCCTTAGAGCGGAAGTTTTCAGGAATAAAGGTAAGTTGGAGGAAACTGCACTTTGGTAGGTAAGTACAATTTCAGCTGAAGTTCCGCAGACTCGCCACGTCTGTCTTCACAGGGTGAATCTTCACGGGGTCGCTCGGAGCTGGACTTCCCTCCAGCCTTGCACCCCTTCGGCACGCACCACACCTTGGGAATTGGGAGGTAGTTATAGTGGCCTCACCACTCGATCTCCTAGGAGCTCCCCACTCTTCCAATTTGCCCCGTCAAGACAACATTTCTGCCATCTTACCAGGACAAACCCGAAGTTTACGGTATGATGAGCTGGTCCACGGCAGAAGTTTTCGTTCCGGACTTGCAAGTTTTAAATTGCAGCCATCACTTATCACTCCCACTAACCAAAGCCCCGCAAAGAGCCTTGGCCGTTCCCCTATCCGCCACCCGGGGGACGCGCCTGATAGGTTGCTCAACCCACAGGAACTTTTTCTCCAGCTACATTAATTGTTTTAACGTTACAGTCTTTGAATCTCGGAGACTTAAGTTTGCATCATGCTTAAAGGCATATCTAACCATAAAGTTGCTACCCTTGTCGCAGGTCGTGGATTACGTAAAGTATTCTTCACAGTAGGATTCCTCTGTCGATAAAAATTTTGGTTTATTGAATTACTCAACGTGTCAGAATTTGGTTAGCGAGTCATTTAACATTTTATTCAACATTCACGTTGATAAGTTGCATACCGTTTTTTGAACACGCGATTTAAAAATTTCTAAATTTCCTGATATCACCCAACCTAAGGAAGTTTTTTGTAATATCGGCAACTTACTTCCTAGTCCTACTTTGCCCGAGGCCAATAAGTCCTAAAATACACTGCTCCACGAAAGTAACGCACCACAACGTAACTTCTAATTTTTATTTTTATTTACCTGAATTAAGGAACAAAAAATAATTCTTTTTTAACGTCAATCAAAATGCTTTTAAATAACCGATTTTCTTTTGTACATAACATCAACTAAACCGTGAATCAGTAAAATTTGGCATTAATAATACTGTGAAAGAAACAAGTGACTTATTAAATTTACATAAGTCCTAAAACTTATGTAACATCTTGCAAATTTAATAGCGGGTATTTTCACCTCTGCTTCTAATCGTGTCCTGACAACGACGATTCATGCTTAGAACCAGGATGCGGATAGTGTCTTTATCCAGGTTGTTACATATTTCAATGAGAAGGCGCCCGAGATCTTCTAAATTGTTAGGCTGGTTAGGATGACTCCGCAGTTGTCGTCCTAGTATGTCCCAGACTTGTTCTATTAGATTGAGGTCGGGACTTCGAGCTGGCCAAACCATAGTCTCAATACCAACATCCAATAGGTAGTCACGAACGACTCGAGCCGTGTGGGGCCTAGCATTATCTTGCATAAACAAGAAATTGTGACCAATGTAGGGAGCAAATGGGACAAAGTGGTCTTCTAGGATGTTCGAAATGTACTGATCAGCATTCAAAGTTCCGTTGTTTAACACTACTAAGTCAGTGCGTGCTGTCAAAGAAATTTCACCTGTCTTGGGGGGAATTCTGTCATTCCCCTGGACAATGTAGTAGTTAGTGGGTTCAGCTTCCGCGGCTGGTTCTAAACCTTTTGTTACCGAAGGACCACTCTCGTTTTTGTCAGACCGAAAGAAACTGAGTTAAATTGAATTGCTTGATTGACTTTTTGAATTTGTATATTAACAAAGCTCAACAGTTAGTTTCCACTACCCTTCCTTTGTCACACGGTAACAACCTTTTATTGAATTACTGAAATTGGACGTCCTCCACGGTACCAGGGATTGGTCCTTTGTTTGCCTCTAGTTGGGTTTTTTTTTCTTGAAATCACCAGGGTTTACAACCTTTTCTACGACTATTGCTAATTGCAACCAATATCACAGATGTACTGCCATGGGATTCTTGGAAAATTTTTACAGTGTAAATTTTTTTTCTATCGGCAATAAACTACTTCAAGGGACACCATTATGGGAAAGTTTCCAGGGTTATGATACCCTTTCGCTATGGTTTATTGCCGACATTTGGCATTCCCGAAAAAGTCAGATTGTTTTCAGACACCACCCCACACCATAACTGATCCTCCACCGAACAACGTTGTGTTCATCATGTTACATTGGGTATATCATTCATTTGGTCTTCTAAAAACACGATCTCGTCTGTCGCAAGTATAGAGACAAAATCGCGACTCATCTATCCAAAGAACTCGTTCCCAATCAGCATCTTCCCATTGCACATGATTTGTTGCAAACTGTAATCGGACTCTGCGGTGATCCACAGTTAACACTGGACCTCGGGCTGGAATACGAGGACGCAAGTTTGCTTCCAGAAGACGTTGCCGCATTGTTTCCAGACTTATTCGATGGTTATGTGCATTTTCAAGCTCGGATTGTAACAATCTTGTTGTCACAAACCTTTGCCTAAGCGCGGAAAGCCTTAAAAAACGATCTTCACGAGGAGTCGTGACGCGGTTTCTGCCTTGTCCTGCTCTTCTGGCATGGTCACCCGTTTCTCTGTAGCAGTCAATCATACGCGATACGGATGTATGGGACACACCAAATCTTTCTCCTATTCGCCAATAATTCTATCCCTCTTCATGCAGTACGACCGCTTGGGCACTTTCAGCAGGTGTCAAATTTCTGGATTGCGGTTGCATGATACAATTCGAAGGGGCTACTATCAAATTTACGTATGTACATTTTACACCACACCATCAAAATTCAACCCAATATTTGAGATACAATTCATTTTAAAGGCAAAGAATTTTATCAATACCAAACAAAAAAATTTAATAGCCAACTTATGGTTCGCATAAATAAAAATTTTTTTATAGACATGGAAACTAATCCAATCTCATCTAAGAATTTTTTTTTTCGGACCTCAAATTATCAAATACAGTAATGTTCGCTTATAACGAACCCCAAGGGACCGTAGTAAATAGTTCGTTATAACCGAAGTTCGCTATAAGCAATAAATGGTGTTATGATTGTTTTTTTAATTAATACATAACTCACTTTATTTACATACATATATATTTTAAAAAAGTCAACAAGTAACATTCTTCAACTAGTAACCAATTTAAATAATACATATTTGTTAAATTTAACAACACTTTTTAGGAATTAGAAAGAAAAAAATCGCTAATTTTGGTTTGTTTTATTGTGGTGAAATGAATTTCATTTATATGTAATTCCACATGGGCTATTCCATCGAGAACATTTTGTGGAGTATTTCGCGATTGAAGAAATTGACGAATACTAGAAACATATCGAAGTGCTTCTGTGGTTGTAGGAACGGATATTATTTCATTATTCTCATATGTTGCATCTTCGCCTTCCTCATCATCATCATAAGTGTCAGATGCAGAAGACACAGACGCAATAATGGCATTATCGTCTAAAAACTCAACGCTCACAAGATTGTCATCCACATGAACAAATTCATGAAAATCGTTGTTGGTTTGAAGAAAATCCTCTTGAATATCGGTTTTATTTTTGCATTAATTTTTTTTAAGCCATTCGACTAATGGTAAGTCATCATCTGAATCAAAATTCTCATTTTCGAAAAAATCGGCATGTCGAAAACAATTTCTAATCGTTTGCTTTGACACCTTTTGCCATGCCATATGAATAAAGCGTATTGCATCCAAAAGAGTAATAATAAATTTTTCCTTACCACTATCCATACAAGATATCATTTCCGAGAGGAGGAGTCGTCGATAATGACTCTTTAGACTATGGATAACACCCTGATCCATTGGTTGTAATTTAGAACTAGTGTTTGGTGGCATAAACACTAACGTAATCCACATCAAATTTTTAACATCGGGATGAGCCGGACAATTATCCACTAACAATATGATTTTTCTTTTTTTACGGCGTAATTCTTCATCCCATTCACGTAATGCATTTATAAAAATCTCTGAATTCATCCATGCCCTTTTATTGGACTTATAAGTTACTGGCAATTGTACAATATTCTTAAAACATCTAGGGTTTTTAGATTTTCCAATTACCAATAACTTTCTTTTTTCGGATCCTGTCAAATTCGCTACAACAAATATAGTGATTCTTTCTTTGGAAAGCTTTCCACCTTCACAGGTTTGCCCTTTAAACTTTAGTGTTCTATCAGGTGTAAGCTTGAAGAATAAACCGGTTTCATCTCCATTGAAGATGTCCACATCCTTAAAGTTTGACCTAATTATTGGCCATTTGTTTTGCAGCCAGTCATCTACAATGTTCATATCAACTGAAGTCGATTCTCCAGCAATTCTTCCACTCGTAATATTATGCCTTCTTTTGAACCTTTCGATCCAGCTTCTATTAAATTTCGGTTCCTGGTTTCCGGATACCTTACTTGCAAAATCTTCAGCTTTTGATTGTAATATAGCACCGCTAACAATTGCGTTATTATTTCTTTGTTGAGAAAACCATTTTAAGAGTCTTTGGTCAACTTCGTAATTATTGGGCTTTTTGATTTTTTTTACATTTGAATGTTGTCCACTTTCGAAGGTTTTTAGGATTGTTTCTTTATTTTTCCAAATTGTTGCAACCTAAAATTACATATGTATAGTCAAATTTTAATTCGTATTAATACTATTTCAAATTATATAATTTATTACAAAGCCGGAAAATTACTGGAATAACAAAAAAAAATATCTGTGAACATTGCATATTTTATTGTTCTTACCGTTGATTTACTTAATCCCATTTCTGAACAAATTTCACTCTGTTTGGCATGTCTCTGCAACCATTTAACAATGTCATATTTACAATTTAAAGTTAAAGCTTTACGTTTTTTTTTTAATGATATAACTCATGATTTTTTTAACGAACGAATTCTTTGAACGCTATCAATATACTGGAACAACTGTGTCGTTTGTGTCAGCAATTTGCTTCAAACGATTTTGGACTTTCCCCGAGAATTGTTTACTTTTCTTCTTTGGGACTTCGATAAAATCCCGCGTTAAGTTCGTTATAACCGTAAAGTTTTTCTATTCTTCTAAAAATTTAAGGTTCGTTATAAGCGAAAGTTCGTTGTAAGCGGGTTCGTTATAAATGACAAAAATAACATACGTTTAAATGTACTTGAGTTCGTACTTCATAGATTAGTTCGTTATAAGCGAACATTACTGTATTTGGATTTATTCTTTTCCATTATTGAAGAATAATTTGTCTCAGTTCTGATTTTGAGGAAATTTGTTTTTTTCTAATGTTTCTTTTCAAAATGGCCCATAAATGCTCAATGGGATTTAAGTCGCTGGATTGTGGAAGTGTTTGAAGCAATTTTGGAACGTTCCAAATTAACCATTCTTTATTGAGCAGAGCCGTATGTTTCGGGTCGTGGTCGTGTTGGAATCTATAGACCCTGGGCATACCTAATTTTTCGGCACTCTTCTTGACGTTTCTTTTCAAAATTTCATTGTAACCGTGTTTGTCCGTAATATTTTCAATAGTCAACAGATCCAACTCCTCTTGATGACATACACCCCCAAATCATTAAAGATCCACCACCATATTTGACAGTTGGAAGTGTATTGGGTGGATTATTGTCTTCATTGGCCTTTCTCTATACTCTATGGATTCCATCGGACCCAAAAAGATTGATTTTGGTTTCGTCGGACCAAATGACACTATCCCAAAACCCTTCGTCTTTGTCTATATGCTCTTTAGTGAATAGAAAACGTTTACGGCGGTTTACCTTATTGACATAGGGTCTTTTCCTGGGTACTCTACCATGATTTCCGTTTTTCTACAGTACTCGACGAATTGTTTGAAGACATACAAGCTTTCCTGTTATATCTTGAAGGATCAGACGAATTGTTGGTACACTAATTGTAGGATTTTTCTTAATTTCTTTAATAATTGTCCTTTCTTCTCTTTCGCTTAATTTCCTTTGCCTCGGTTTTTTGCGTAAATTTTTAATGGATCCTTGAGTTTTAAATTTATTAACAATATATTGAATTTTTGAGCGCGATTCGTTGGTCATATCAATAATTTTTCTCAAACTATAGCCTCTTAAAGCCATATTTATGATAGAATGTTTTAAATCTGTACTTAACTGCACTCGTTTCGACATTTTCCAAACGACTGATGAAAGAAATATCAAATATGTAAGTGCATTTTTATTCATCGTGAATATATCAAGTTTTAAGTCGTTGTGACTTCAAAAAAATATATATTAAAATGATTACAAAAATGCTTAGGATTAACATCCACGAGCTTCTAATTACTAATAATCTCTCTACTGATACTGGCTTGTGTTTCTATAATAAAAATATGCTGAACCATCTGAATCTGAAGCGTGTTATGGGTTTCACGTGTTACATGTGTTTTATCCCATTGAAATGGACATATAATTTATCCAAAAGAATTCTTAAAAAAAAACTGTTTACTAACATTTAGCTCTCTTTCTAATCAACTGTATGAACAGAAGTGTTGCACGTAGTAAATACATTTTTGTAAATTTAATTAATTATCTATGGTAGATTAGAAGATAAAAATTCATGAACATTATATAATTGTTCACAACATATTTATTGATCACAATAATGAAATAAATATTGCTAAAAATAAATTTAAAAGCATTTAGAGAGTCTTTTACATTAAAAATGTAGGTGTACGAATAGAACTGTTGTATACTGTATCTACAAATTACATAATTTTTATTTCTTAATTTGCACAAATAAATAAATATTTAATAGCGTGTATTACACCCTCCTGCTTTGGTTACTGCTTCACACCTCCTTGACATTCTTGAAATTAAGTCTCTAATGTTATATTGATTAATGTGATCCTACACTTCCGTGATCTGCAATTACAGCTCATAGAAGTCCCTAGGGAGAACCCATAAGGTTCTTGTTGAGGGATTCCTTCGATAATTGAAACCACGACAACGATATTTTGTTTTATGTAGATGGACTGTATTTAATTGGCACTTATATCAAGTAATGAAAGAGTTTTTGAGTCAAAGTAGAAGTTGGAAGAATGCTTAACTGGGCGGGTTACATTTTATGATGCCCTTTACATCCCGACACCGATGCAGCTTCCACCCGAAGAGAAAAAGAAGAGAGAGAAAAATTGTTTCGATTATTCCTTAAGTACCAATCCTGAGGAATTCCAACTAGGGGCGCACCACTACCAAGAACCATTATGGGCTATGGCTACGCCGGGTCCCATGTCTCGTGGCCATCTGGGAAATATTTATACTAGTCGCTTTTCTGGGAATATCGCAGGCCCAACAAATTGACCAACATAGCAATAGTTCCGATCGAGAAAGCTTCCCTTGACTAGTAGCATATTCCCCAGTCAAACGTACCCTTAGCTTTTGCCTAATGGGCCATGTGGCCTGGCACCCAGATGGTATTCTCCGAATAAGTATTGCCGTACATGGGTGTAACTTAAGGGATAGGTACAAATATACACCAAACTAAAATTAACAACAATAAAAAACAAAAGCTAATAACTTAGAGTCCCTAACAGTTCTAATTTGTGGTCTCATGTTGTCCCTTAAATATTCGATGGGGTTCAGATCAAAGCTTCTTGCTGGCCAAAGCAACGTTTGAATTTTCACATCTTAGAGGTAATTTTGTACTACTGGTGCCACGTGTGGACGTGCATTATCGTGCATCAATAAGAATCCCTCATTGATAATTGGAAAATATGGCACTACATTGAGTTCTTAAATATCGGTTATGTATCTGTAGGCTGTCAAAGCATCATTCTGAAGCACAACTAATCCGTGCGACTATCCAAACTAATACCTCCTCATATGATAACAGATCCACCGCCATAGTCCACAATTCTGACAGTGATACGCTGGACGCATCGCTCTCCAGGACGTCGATGAGATTTCCTACGACGATCATCACTAAAAAGACAAAATTTAGACTCATTCGTAAAGAGTACGTTACCCCATTGACTGTCTTCCCAATCTTGATGTTGTCGAACAAATTGAAAATGCTTCATTCGATATTCTACGGCCAATAAAGGATCGCTTGCAGCCCTATAAGGAGTAGTATTGCTTTTTGTCAACCTCCTTCTCACTGTATCTTGACTGATATGAAAGTTATATCGGTAAGAAAGTTTCTTGTAATTAATTCATTTCGTAAAACTTGCAGTTGCAAAAATCGATCTTAATTATTCGTTGTCAACCTTTGTCGTCCTTGTCCAGGTGTTTTTTCATTCGTATTAGTCTCCCGAAACCGTGTGAGTGCTCTGAATACCATAGATCGGCCGTTTACCAAAAGCGAGCTGGCAACGTTGCAGAGCTGCGCCTGGCCATAGCACCAAGCGAGCAGTACCGCAAATGAGCTCCATCTCGTTTTATTCAGATTTTGTCAACTATGAATGGAGATGCGCAGAAAGATACACTCCTTCATATGCCTAGTTCGCTGGGATGTACTTTATAATAAATTTTAAAAAAGTATTTACAGGCCCATACTATTGCCAAAATTTATTTTTTTATGGCACTATACTTGATTTCAGAGTGGTTAAACGTTAAAAAAGCGAACGAAAAGAGTTTATGTGAGCCTATTGGTCCTTGCGACAAAATGGCTCCTAACGCAATATTCGACACATCTGTTTTTATGATAAACGATCTTTTAAAATCTGGATATTTGAGTATTGGAGCGTTGATTAATAAAGGCCGCGTAAGGTTAAAGGGTTAATTCGGCTCTCACGGGCGATCGATCTGAAATTTTTGCCAATTGTCCCTATTACTGGAAGGACTTACCACATAAAATTTCAACTTCCTAAGTCTTACCATTCAAAGGTAGCTCGGGGTTGAGGGTGAAAACTTTAAAACGCCATATCTCGGAAATTATTCATTGTATAGTTTAAATTTTATGACCATTTACGCGTGTAGATCATAATAATAACACACGACACACGTTTACTTAGTTGATAAGAATGCACTTCTTAGCTATTTAGTTTAGTCAGCTCTTTTTTATATAAAAGTAATCCCAGCACAGCATAAGTAGTCATTAAGTCATTAAGCTCTTAAGGTGCTCGAACCTGTAACTTCGATCTTTTTTAAATAAATATATATTTTCTTGAACTCATCGAAAGAAATAATAAAACTTTTGGGACAAAACGGTAAGTCCTTCAGTACCCAAATTCTTATTTTCATATACTTGCAGATTTATCGGTTGATGCCAAAGGGCCGAAATCTCAAAAAAAACTTAGGTGATTTTAGAGGAGTTTGCACTTTGGCACACTAACCATTTTTGCACACTGTGTAGAGGGCCTTTCGAAGTATCTATCCACGTTGAATCAGATTTGTATCAAAGTCAGAATTTGGGATATAACGATTCAAAGTATAGGTATATATTTATATATAGTATATTTATACTGCGTGACAAAAAAAGGTGAACACTCATTAAAGATAATTTTTTTTGTACGTGTTCAGTACCACATACTTATTCAATGATTACATTCTCAGCAAGATCAGAGGAAGAACTTCATTTTTTTTTTTAAATAGTGTGTTGAGCATCCACGGTTCCTTATACACTCAATGACACGCCTGGGCTCGGATCTAATAAGATTGTCAATGTCTTCTTGTGGTATCTCATTCCAGGCAGTCTGAACTTCATGAGTAAAGGCTGCTAAAGTCTGTGGAGGATGCTGTAAATTCAATAGTCTGCGGTCAATAATGTCCCAGACATGTTCAATAGGAGATAGATCTGGCGATCGAGGCGGCCAGGGTAAACGGTTGATTTGATGTTAATCCATGAACGTTGTTGTTTGTCTAGCAACATGAGGTCTAGCATTGTCTTGCTGGAAAATAGCATTCGGTATAGTGCGAAAGTATGGAATCAAATATGGCTCCAACGCTTCTTGGATATTGCGTTGAGCAGTCATGTTGCCTCTAATGAAAACTAGAGGTGACCTGCTACCATATGCGATAGCATTCCATATCATAACGCCTACAGTACGGTGGACATGACGCTCTCTGTCAAATTGTGAATCTCGCCTTTCACCCCGTCGCCTTCTCACCCTTGCTTGACCGTCGTTCATCCCCAGAGAGAAGCGGAATTCATCACTAAAGATCACCTGAGTCCATTCTTGGTCCCACTGAATCCTCTCTCTACACCATTGTAAGCGGTTAGATCGATGTTTGCAAGTGAGAGGCAGCATCCAATGCGGACGATAGGACAAAAGGCCAAAACTTCGTATTCGGCGATATACTGTACGCATACCAACCCTATTCCCATGTTCTTCAAACCACTGATTTGCAATAGCTCCATTGCTGCTAAATCTGTCTCTAAGAACCAAAAGTCCCAATCGACGATCTTCGCGCTCTGTGGTTCCTCTGAGTCGCCTAGTGCCTTTGGCTCTGTGCCCACGGCCTTCCTGAGTCCACGCCTGGTAACACCGCACTATGGTTCCTAAGGATCTGTTAGTTCTTCTAGACACTTCTCTGACCGACAGACCTGCGTCGCGTAACTTAAAAATCCGCCCCCTCTCAATGTCACTAAGCTGACGGATCTATTCAATTCTACGCACTCTAGGTATAATGAGTAAAAATTATGACCGATTGCAACACACTTCACAAAAGTTGCGATACAAATATGAACAAGAATGTTTAAACAAAATTTTATTTTTTTAAAGAACGATTCATGGAAACTAAAAAAAATTAACAGATAAACTTGAAATTTTGACCATTTCTTTCTTTTTTTAAGATAAGTCAATATGCAAAAAATTATCAAAATGAAATGGTTTTTAATGGGTGTTTACCTTTCTTTGTCACGTGGTATAATCATTTTCTACATTTCTTTAAAATCGGCTGGACAAAATTAAAGCGACTCTACAAATAATTCATAATTAGTGGTTGATTTTTCAAAGATATTGATCCTACTTTATTAGTATTTCGTCCAATAACCCTTATTGATAATAACTGCCCCATATCTTTCAGGCATTGATCGAATTAAATTATCAATTGTTTCTTGTTTGACATGTTGCCATGTTTGGACGATCTCTTGATATAATGAGGCCCTGTTCGAAAAATTTTTGGTTCCAATTTGCCTTGCCACAATCTTCCATAAATTCTCTATGGAATTTAAGTCGGGACATTTTGGTGGCCATTTCAGAACCACAATTTTTTTGCTCATCAGCCATTTCTTCACCAGTTTGGAGTTGTGTTTCGGGTCGTTGTCATGTTGGGAAATGAATTTCAGGGGCATTTCCCATTCAGCATAGGGTTTCATTGTGTTTTCAAGGATGTTTAAATATACGAATCGGTCCATCGTTCCCTTGATTTGTGTAATTGGACCCATTCCATAGAACGAAAAGCAACCTCAAACCATGACGCTACCGCAACCATGTTTAACAGTGCTTGAAACATATTTTGGGTCCAGTGTTTTGCCTTTGGGTCTGTGTACGTAATTTGCCCCGTCAATTTGAAATAAATGAAATGTCCAATTATGGTGACGCGTCGCAAACAACATCTTTGCGTCCCTATTTTTTTTGATAAAAATGGTTTTTTCGCTGGTCTTCTTCCTGGAAGTCCAGCTTCGGCCAATCTACGTCTTATTGTTCTCAAAGACACTTCTACGTCTTATCGTTCTCGAAGACATTTATACGTCTCCTGGGTCTGTGAGAATAGTAGTTGAGGACTTCTTTGGTTCTTTTTGGATTAGCCTTTTAATGCGCCGTTCCAGTTTTTTATCGGTTTTCCTAGGTCGACCTCCTCGTTTTAAATCGTAAAAAAATTTAAAAAAACCTTTCCGCGAATATTGTTTTAAGGATTTTGGAAACTACATGTTTAGAAACGTTAAATTCATCACTAATTGTTTTTTGTGAACGGCCATTTTTGTATTCTTGAATGATCTTTTCTTTCAAATCGAATCGTTTTTCTCAGAAACTGTTGCTTCTAGCGACTTCAATAAAGTATACCTTTTCTAAGTATAGAAGGTAGGAAAAAAGATTTTTCAATGCTAAAATAACATACACTTTGGCACAAAAAAGTTACAAAGGATTAAATGTGTTCTAATGGTCGCTTGTGGTGCCCTCTAGAAAATACAACTAAATGTTAAATAAATTTGAATTTCGCGTTCTAAAACACCCTCAGATACGAAACTTGGTGAAACTAGCTCAAAGGAGTCGAAAGACATGAAAGGAAATTCGACTTATTTTTACTTAAATAATCTGCGGTATCATTTTGGCCACGCAATTCGAGGACACCCTGTAGATGAATCCCTTCGATCTCACCTATGAAGCAATAGTGGCCCAAAGCAATTGGGGCTATATTTTACACTGTAAACATTACAAGTTCGGTTAAATAAGACGAAAGTTGTTAAATTTGATGACAAGTGAAGGTCTCTAGGCACTGTTGTCAAAGTTTGTTCGGTTTCGGAAATATTGGGAAAAATCGAAATTTTGACAAAAACGCATTCTATTTTCTTATACTTTTAGGTATGTCTTTTGGAAACTATACATTTTATTTTACTCTGATTCTAAATTTTAAATATAGGACAAAATAAATTAGGTACCTCTTTTGAAATAAGAAATTAACGTCCATTAATCAAATCGATATTATTTAATTAATAAAGCATGGTGTTGAAATATCTCTGTAGGATAGTGTGATGACTTTCCTCATATCATCTCGAAATGCTCAGTGGCAAATAGTAGTCGTGAATCACGTACCCGTGAGTAAATAATTGCTCAGTTGTGATGGATTTTAATGGATTTATTGTAACAAGTAACGAAGATAACTATTAAGACAGTGATAACAAAACTATCCCCGAAGGGTATCAAGTGCGTCCGTTTTAATTGCTTGCCAAGGGTGTTCTGGTTTCTTGCAGTATATCCCCATTGCCCCTCTTCCTGACCTTAATCATCTGCACCCCATGTGCAGCACACATGTTTTCTATCCGTTGTAAGAGACTTGTAAAAAAGGTACATGCAGACCCAAGTGTTTCCCTTCTAACAACGGGTATTCCTTCCCTTGGCCGTAATTTACAACGGGAGACGGGCAATGATTTACAACGTGTAAGAAATCTGAACAATCTCAATTAATTACAATACCGGCACACATACTACACATAGGTACAAATGTTGAAAATGTCCTCTATTACATTGTAGACGTTCTCAAGCGTTTTTTATAACTTTTTTTTTATAAATTATTTTACGTATTAACCGTCAGTTTGTTACAGGCGTCTCAAATTACAAAAATAAGGTCGTCCAAATCCACGAGGATTGTTCTATAGGGCTGATCTTTAATCAAAAATCAGACCGAAAAATTCATGAGCATCAAATCTGGTGATCAATGTGGCCAGTAGTAGGATTACTGTTTTCAATTCAAGCATTGGGTTTCCAGCTATTTAGATATCATGTGCAGTGAAGATCACGACGTGCTGCAGCATCGTGTTGTTGAAAATTCTTAAAATTTCATACATATCAAGGGAAAGATCATTTAAAAGTGCTTGTAAGATAGTTTATAACAAATCTAAATATCTAGCTGCTGTCCGATGCTCATGAAAAAAATATGAATCCACGAGTTCTCTGTCTAAAATTCTCATGCAGACATTACGCCAAATCTCTCCTGGGATGCCGGTTCTCGATGAATTTTTTGGTATTAGTGGTAGTGAATGTTTCGATTGAGCCATTTATTGGTGCACAAACGGCTGACTTTCATTAGATCACAAAATTGCTTTACAAAAATTGTCATCATGCCTTGTTTTTCTGACTAACCATCTACAAAATATTCGCATTCTTCAGTAGTCCTCGGCCCTCAAATGTACTATTTTTTGAAACTTCCAGTTTCCAACTTTTTGCTCTACGAGAAAAATGCAGTTTTTTTAAAATTGTTTGTTATTTCTTAGCGCTAAACAAACTTGTTGCTAGTGTCACATTTTCGTGTTTGTAACTACGCAATACATATTGAAAAATGTTTATTGGTAATATTCTCAAGTTATTAAATGAAAAATTACCATTTATCAATATCTTTACCGAGGTTTCCAAACTTTTGTGCAGAAGTGTAATTATTCGTACATGTGAATGCCTCGTAAGCTAACAATAATTTTTTTAAAGTTAATTAAATTTTTATTAAGTCCCTAGAAAGAGTAATTCGACGTAAGAAGTTGGAATGAACCCTAGCCATCAGTTCCTCCTCGTTTCTTAAAATATCCATTGAATTTTCAATTCGTCTCCTCAAATCATCTTCATTATTTACAGTTGTTGAGAGTACCATGGATTTTAGAGCCCCTCATAGAAAATAATGAAGTGGAGTTTATTTTTCTGTTTACTATGA
The DNA here is from genome assembly GCF_040115645.1 of Euwallacea fornicatus. Classification (NCBI taxonomy): domain Eukaryota; kingdom Metazoa; phylum Arthropoda; class Insecta; order Coleoptera; family Curculionidae; genus Euwallacea; species Euwallacea fornicatus. The sequence goes on from NC_089568.1 coordinate 105,771, forward strand.
TCCTTGCAGTCGGTTATTATTAACAAAAATTTAAAAATAAATATTTCCTCCTCAATATAAAAAAAATATTCGGACATTTGCTGATTCTTCAATATTCTAATATTTGTTACAACAAATAACTCAGTTTGGCAGTTTGAAATCTCCGTTTTCTGTAACTGATGATTATTTATTAGGAGTTCGATTTAATTCGTAGCGTTTTTTTTAAGAAAAAAATTTATTGATTTTAAATTAAAATAAAAAAATACATTAATTAAAGCATTGCCCATCGTTTTCTACTACTTTTGACTGTCTTTCGGGCAGGGCACGAATACCGCGTCGGAAGAACGCGTTGTCTTTAGATGCAATCCATGAATCGACCCATTTTTGACAATCTCCGTAAGAAGTGAACTTCTGCTCAGACAGACTATGAGCCACCGAATCGAAATAATAATCAGATGGAGCAACATCTGGGGAATACGGCGGGTGGGGCAGGATTTCCTATTTAAGTCTTTCCAGGTACACATACGTCCAAAATTATTGCATAGGAATGTTGGTAAAATCAAAAGACTTTCCAAGTAATATTTACTTCTAAAGTTAATCAGGACTTACTTCCGACCACAGGGAAAAGATATTTCTGTACTATTTACTTTTGTTACAAATAAATTCAACAAATAATAGAAAATTTATTTATAAGATTTGAAAATTAAATATTACATTCCAAGTATAACAATTAGGAACAGGGAAAAATATTGGTCCTAATAGTCTGTATTTCCTCCTCGGACATTGATGGACTCTCTAAGACGGTTTGGCACGCTACCAATTAGTTTATCTACGTAGACCTGTGGAATTTGTTCCCATTCTTCGATTGCTGCAATTCTGAATTCTCTTAACGTTAAGGGAGGGTTATTTCTTTTCTTTATCCGTCTTTTTAGGAAGTCCCAAGCATGCTCTATCACATTCATATTCGGAGATGCGGGAGGCCATCGTAATCGAGTTATTCCTTCTTCGTCACAAAAGTGTTGTACTTCAATTGTTCGATGTGGAGGTGCGTTATCATCAACGAAGCCGAAATCTGCACCAACTGCCCCTCGGAATAAACGAACAATTGGGTTTGACACCTCCTGAATGTAAACTTGTCCCGTCATTGTTCTGTCGATAACAACTAATGGTGTTCGAGCACCTCTCATTATGCCAGCCCAAAACATTACACTACCCCCTTGAAATGGGACACGGGGCTGAGCTGTAGCTAATCTGGCTTGTCGTCCTGGAGCCCTCCAGACTCGGGTACATCGAGAATCCGACACTAGGCCTATTCGTGTTTCATCTGAAAACATGACATTTTCCCAGTTTTGATTTTGATCCACCATTTCTCGTGACCATTGTAACCGTGTACGTTTTTGCTCTTCTGTTAATTTTGCAACTCGCAAAGGTCTCCGGCAATGTAAATTAATAGACCTCAATCGACGTGACACAGTAACTCCCTCAAGCCATGCAAGCTCTCTAGATAAAGCACTCGCTGTGCTTGTTGGGTTTCTTCTAGCAATTATTGACAACTGACGATCTTGTACTGCAGTGGTAAGCTTTTTCCGACTTCTTCCTGGACGATCCTTGACATCATTGGTTTCGGGAAACTTTATTAATTCTGTTAAGACGTAGGTCCATTTAAATAAAAAATAGATTAAGTTATAATTTAAGACCTTAAGTTACGCCTCTGTCCCGCAACTTATTTCCCAGTATTCTTCAGTAAACCAAACTACCTCAAGAAGGAAAAGGGCCGCTTAGTGCGGGGAGAGATATGTTCGTTCCCTTTTACGACGCAAGAAATTGGGATATCTACGATGAGCTAAGAAAGCTTATCGTGTATCCTAATAGAAGTGCGTCGTATAAGTACCCGACTAACGGTCACATTCCTTAAAAATAGGTACCAGATGTGTGAAAGTTGGCCCGGGAAGGCAGCACGCCTCTGCCTGGAGGTTCTGGCATTCTGGTACTTAAGATCTGGGAAGGGAGATTACGGGGCTTTTTCTTTTGGATTTTTTGACAAGAACTCGAACAAACCGTTAGTAAATTTTTCGGGAAATAGAATAAAAAATATAGATACTTTGAATCAATACTCAGGGACTTAACTGAACCACAAAATTTATATAGTGGCTCGTTGTCAGTTAGTCCTTACTCGTCTGGCCAAATTAATTAGCAGCAGTTCAATAAATCGTTATTATTGTTTCGGGGTGTTAATTAATTGAAACCAGAACCCAGTGTCCCTGATCCTGTAAGATCAGGGTGGTCCTTCAATAGTCCAGTCAACGTTCAACGTGAGTTTCACAACAAGGACCAACAAATTCTTGAAACATCACTTTGATTAACGCCTACACTTTCTGCCACTTCATTTTGTAGTAGACCCTGTTGTAACGAAGTTACTATTCGACATCTGTTAAAGTACGAAATGACACTTCTTGGCATTTCTATACGATATTAGCGTGGTTAGAATGGTAGAACACCTCAATTAACGCTAATCCGGAGGGCAAGAATTAACAATACATACCTACCACATATTTAATTCCAAAAAACCAGAAATAGTCTTTTCATCGATATGCAATAATTTTGGACATACAGTGTGACCCACTTAAGAGCGGGACACCCCTGTAAAATTTTTATTTGTGGTTCGATTTTGATCATTTTTTTATATGTTGTAGGGCATCAAAAACTCTATTTTGTGACAAGTTCTTGTTACGCTCGCTTAAAATCTAAGGTCTACTTTGCCCCTTTCTCATGACGAAATTTTAAGAAAAGACATTAGGGAATTTTTTATTTTAAATTTAGCTTCAGTAATAACTTTAGAATTATTCAAAATGGCTGTATTTCAAATTTCGTTAAAAAATGTTTATCCATAAAAAAGTTATAGAACAATCAAATTTTATTTAATTTCAATTAATTAATGATTCAATGTGAAAAAAAAATTGTAACGAAAAGAGATTTAATTCATTTTAAAAAACACTTGCTTCGATTAAGCTACCGTTCAACTGGATACATTTCTCGTATCTTCTTCTAGTATTACTCATTACTTTTCTGAGAGATAAGGGAGTAATTTCTTCACAGGCGCGTCTCAACCTTATGCATAGTTCTTCTCTATTTCTGGGGCGGTTTTTATATACTTTTTGCCCAAGAGTACCCCACAAAAAGAAATCTAAAGGGGTCAGGTCCGGTGATCTGGGTGGCCATTGTATTAATGGACTATTCCGTCCGATCCATTGATTGGGAAAGTTTGTATTTAGCCACTGCCGAACAATTTTCGCGTTATGTATAGGACTTCCATCAAGTTGAAAGTACATGTTACTTGTGTATAATAGCGGAAGATTGTCAATCGCATTGGATAATTCATTTCTCAATAGTTCTAAAAAACTTGCAGAATTCATATTGCCCTCAAGAAAAAATGGACCGATAAGTTTGTCATAGATTATTCCACACCAAACATTTACTTTTTGGGAATATTGACTTTTGCAGTTGATAATCCAGCGTGGATTTTCATGAGACCAAAATCTACAATTCTGTGAAGAAACTATCCCGTTAGTAGTAAATGTAGCTTCGTCACTAAATAGAATACATTTTAGAAAATTGTTGTTATCTTGATACTCCCCTTGCGCCCACAAACAAAATTCCAATCTTCTGTTCTTGTCTTCTTCCTCCAAAGTATGCAGAAATTTTGGTTTAAATGGCTTAATTTTATTCTTTTTCAGGCATCGACGAATGTTTTCCCTCGGTACATTTAAATCTAAACTTGCTATTCTTAATGTAGCATGTGGGTTATTAGTAAAATAATTTAAAATTGCGATTTCTGTATCACCTTCATTTCTATTTCCAGGACGGTTGTTTTTTAACAAATATCTATCAACGGCTCCAGTTTCATTAAATGTACGATTTATTCGATTCACTGTACTTTTAGTAATCGGACGTCGATTAGGATATCTTGTGTTAAATATTCTAGTCACTTCCCTTACACTTCTGTCATTGTCACCAGAAAGACGCACTATTTCAATTTTTTCCCTTAAAGTTAATTGATTATTCATATCTGAACTTTTTCTTCAATCAAAAACAGTTAAATTTTCTTCTAAACCACCAAGAACTGGTTTATTTATTTACAAAAAGACAATTGCATTGTATTTAATGACAAGGATAAAACAAGTGACTTAACTATGTTTATTGGATCCGTACTCAGCCAACTTGACCAAAAATTATTACATCCAGATGGTTCAATAAATTTAAAATTTGATTGTTCTATAACTTTTTTATGGATAAACATTTTTTAACGAAATTTGAAATACAGCCATTTTGAATAATTCTAAAGTTATTACTGAAGCTAAATTTAAAATAAAAAATTCCCTAATGTCTTTTCTTAAAATTTCGTCATGAGAAAGGGGCAAAGTAGACCTTAGATTTTAAGCGAGCGTAACAAGAACTTGTCACAAAATAGAGTTTTTGATGCCCTACAACATATAAAAAAATGATCAAAATCGAACCACAAATAAAAATTTTACAGGGGTGTCCCGCTCTTAAGTGGGTCACACTGTATGTGTATGTTTGTACCGGTTTTGCGACGTGCGGACGAGCATTGTCGTGCAGCAAAATGACTTTGTCCTGTCTTTTGGAGTATTCCGGCCGTTTTCCTTTCAATGCACGGCTCAATCGCATCAGTCGTAGTCGGTAGCCGTCTCGAGTTATGGTTTCATTCGGTTTCAACAGTTCATAATAAATCACACCCCTCTGATCCCACCGAATACAGAGCAGAAGCTTAGACCCATGGATATTCGGCTTTGCCACTGATGTTGACGGTTGACCGGGCTTAACCCATGACTTTCTGCGCTTCGGATTGTCGTAATGGATCCATTTTTTATCATCAGTGACAATCCGATGCAAAAAACCTTTTCTTTTTTCCCGTTAAAACAGCAGTTCACACGTCGAAAAACGCCTCTCAATGTCCCTTGGTTTCAATTCATATGGGACCCAATGTCCTTCCTTTTGGATCATGCCCAAAGTTTTAAGACGTTTTCCTACCGTTGATAAGTTAACTCCCAATGATGTAGACAATTCTTGAAGTGTTTGACATGGGTCTTCGTTGAGCAATGCCTCCAAAGCACTGTCTTCAAATTTTTTTGGCTGACCAGGTCGCTCCTTGTCAACCAAGTCGAAATCACCAGCTTTAAAACGTGCAAACCACTTCCGACACGTTTGTTCAGCTAAAGCACGTTTATCATATATTTCCACTAAAATACGATGAGCTTCAGCAGCAATTTTGTTCATATTAAAGTAATGAAGTAAAATTCCCCACAAAAACCCTTTATTCGGCACAAATTGTGACATATTCAATAAATGATAATTTTTGTTTTTTTTTTTTTTTTTATTTATATAAAAATTACAATCTGTCACTAACGGAACATTTAGTAAGTCAGGTGTGTGAAAAGGGCTTTAAGATAGACTCGAGTCTGGAACAACATTATGAACCCGACGTTAAAGAATGTATTTTGTATTTTGTCTTGGGTTTTCATATTTTTTTTTTCAGTTGAAGCGTTCTAGCAGGTCGTGCGGCTTGGTTCTTTTCAGTCTTCGTGTGATAAACTGGGTGTTGAGAAGATCATTGGCCAGGTGGTTGGGGTGGGCATCCAGTCGGTCATGGTATTTCAGCGAGAATTGGTATATTTCCTCGCGGACTCTTGGGGTGTTAAGGTCCCTGTGGATCGTGTCGTTGCAGACAAACCATGGACTTCTGCTGAGAGAGCGCAGTGTCTTAGATTGGAACCTTTGCAGGATTTCAATGTTCGACTGGCTGGCAGTGCCCCACAATTGGATGCCGTACGTCCATACTGGTTTCAGTATTATTTTATAAACCAGTATTCTGTTGGAGAGACTTAGTTGTGATTTATGTCCAATAAGCCACCACATTTTCTTGACCTTTAGGTTGAGTTCCGCTCGCTTTGCTTGGATATGTTTTTTCCAATTGAGTCGTTTGTCAAGGTGCATTCCGAGGTATTTGGCTGATTCGTGATAAGGGATTGTGACTCCATTTAGGGTAATCGGAGGACCGTCACCTTTTTTTAGAGTATACGTCACATTTCTGGATTTGAGCTCGTTCACAGCGATGCGCCATTTGGAGAGCCATTCCTCTATGTTATTTAATTCCGATTGCATGTCTTTAGCGGCCAGAGTGCGATCACTGTCTACGGTTAGTAGGGCAGTGTCGTCGGCAAATGTCGAGATAAATGATAAAATGCCGTTATTTATTATTCAAAAAGTGGATATGCAAAGCAAATGACCTCTAATGACCGCTGTTTCACGATAAGTATATTATTATAGATAACAACGAAATACTGTCCTATCTATGCCATCTCTTGTAGAACGCTACGAATTATTTCCAACTCCTAATACAATTTTCCAACTTTGAAATCGAGTAAATTCGAGTTTTCACGTAGGCACGTGTCGAATAACTAGGAATACTAATTTTTTTGAGCACTTCCAAGTTTCCATAAACTAAAACATTTCTCGAGGACCCCTAAAAATGGATGTTAATCAATAAAATCACCAGCAAATACTGCTCCTTTATTCATAATTTATCAATACAAAATGAGTATAGTATTCATTTAATTGAGTATTGGAACTTACAACCTTGGGGAAGTTCGTCGTGCTTTCCATATCGATTACTATGTTGATTGAATGCTTCTCATTCGCGAATGACACAATAGCTCATCGCTGTAAATATAAAAGTATCATTAAACCACATTTGTAATTGCAATAAAACTCCAAAAATTATACCTAAGCGTTCATAGGAACTCATACATGTTAAAGTTCCGTTTTCTTGTACATAACGTCAACTAAACCGTGAATCAGTAAAATTTGTCATTAATAATACTGTGAAAGAGACAAGTGACTTATTAAATTAAATAAGCCCTAAAGCTTATGTAAAATTTTGCAAATTTAATAGCGGGTATTTTCACCTCTGCTTCTAATCGTGTCCTGACAACGACGATTCATGCTTAGAACCAGGTTGCGGATAGTGTCTTGATCCAGGTTGTTCCATATTTAAAGATGTTCAATGGGGTTTAGATCAGGCGACTGAGGGGGATGATCAAGAAGTTTCGGCATATTGTAGGCTAACCGTATCTTTACGTTATGAGCGGTGTGTATTGGATCATTGTCCTGTTATAAAATCCAATTTTGAAGTCCCAGTTTTTCCACACATAATGGTATATTATCACGCAAAATGTTCATATATTGATACTGATCCATTTTGCCTTCAGTAAATGCCAAACTTCAAACCCCATCCGCTGACATTCCTCCCCAAACCTTAACCCTGCCACCGCCATGCTTAATGGTAGAACATAGATTTTTGGCCTCCAATGGTGTGTTTTTCTGACGTCAAATTTTACCTTTCCCATCTGATCCATACAAGTTAAACTTGCTTTCCTCGGTATATAGAATCCTTTTCCAAAAACTTTTGTCCTCGTCTTTATATTTATTCGCGAAAGCGAGTCGTTTCTGCCGATTAGCGTTAGAAATAAACGGTTTCTTTCTGGGCATTCTTCCGTGAAGTCCTGCTGATCGTAGAACCCTTCGGACATTTTCTGGATGCACATTTTTACCACTCACATTTGATAGTTCACTTGCCAAAATTGGAGCACTTGTCTTTGGTTTTTTTCTGATTTTTTGAATAAGAAAACGCTCTTCGCGTAAATTTAAAACTCTTTTTCTTCCAGATCTTGGCTTCTTATGCACATTTCCCGATTCTTTGTAGTTCTTCACAATATACTGTATCGTAGATCGACTTCTATTAACGATTTTATTAATTTTGGAATAGGATTTTCTTGTTTTATGGAGTTTAATAATTAAATTTCGAATATCTTGAGAACACTCTTGTCCTTTACGCCCCATTTTTACTAAATGCTTCAAATGTGTATTCAACAATTTTGATATCGTAGAAACTTTGTTACATGTGTCGGTAATGGATGCGCGTGGGGCTTTCACTACCCGACTTAGGATTGTAGACAGAGTGTAGAAAATTTATTGAGTATTTAAACATATATTACGAACACACAATAAACTTATATCTAATCGAATACAATGCCTTTGTTCCCCGAGTCGAGACAAAGAAGTGTCGCAGATGTAAGAGAGTGCGTTGTTGCGCAACCCTGCCTTTTATACCTCTCCCGGCCGAACCTTCTGGAACGTCCCGCCGGAAGTCCTGGGAACCGTTTTCCCGCCGGCTGTTTGAATCGACTCGGGAATCGACAGGTTGCTCTGGTGCGCGTCAAACTGTCACGGTCGGACAGTTGACAGCTTGACGTTCAGCTGGCACCGCCACACATGCAACGTATGTCAACAAAGTCTTCGCTATTGTTGTATTTGAGGTCAATGTTTAGGTTTTCTATGGTTACCTTCCAGGAACCCGGTTCCCGGTTTTCCAGCAATTCATTCAGCACCACATGCCATCCATCCGGGTACGCTTCGAAGTTAAATATGACCGCTTCCGCCCCCATACCGTCTGGACCGGGGGCTGCTGCGTTCTTTAATTCGCAAACCGCCGTTCGTATTTTCTCTAATGAGAAAGGGATGTAGACGACGGGCATTGTTTCTTCTAAAATATGGCCGGAGCCACTCGAGAAGAGGTGCCTAGCGATTTCCAGTTTTCTATTTGTAGTCAGTTCGAAGGGATTTCCCGGATTAAGTTGCCACATGGCGATCTTGTAGCCGTCTTCCCAGATATCCTCGTCGAGCTCTGTGCGCAATTCATTCCAACAGACTTTTCCGGACTTGATACGACGCTGTCTATTTTTAAACAAATATGTCTGTACGGCGAACACGGTTCGTTCTGTAGTGCTTGCAATTCAGTTACGTGAATGGCGAAATCCGCGCTGGCAAACGTGATGTCGATGCACGTTCGCTGTTTCCTTCTCACGAACGTGGGCTCTTCCGTATTTAGTGTTACTAGATTGAGACCTACGTACATTCATGAGAAATCCGCCCCCCTTGCGTCTTCCGCAATGGTGTCCAGGTCTGGACACTTGGCATTGAAGTTGCCCATTAAATTTAATTTACTGCGTTGTCGGCCGGTTGCGACTTGCTGCAAGTCGATCAGATATTGGTTGAACTGTTCTATTGAATAGTTAGGCGAAATATATTCGGCGATGATTTTGTATTCGTTTCTGAATAATATCATTATCTTTTCTCCACGTATTAATTTTGAGAATCGCACATTCGTTCTCACAAAAATAACGACGTTACCTAGGGTGTCGCTAATCCACTTTCAGTTACTATTTATCATTTTCTTGTTAGACCCACTGGCCACGATTCCATCGACGTTTCGCCTGGCTGCTTCCAGGAAAGATATGTCGTGGGTTTTGACCGTACGATCGGCATTTACCTGCAAGATGTATTTTAGTTTGTATCTTCAATTCGATATCAACGAGAACATTTTGCAGAAAGCTCCGAGAGTTGCTTTTTTGTTGTCCACCAGAACCAGGTAAATTTTTTTTTATCGACGATTGGTAGTAACTATCAATTTTTCGGCCTGTCTGGCCGATTTTGTGGCTCTGAGACCCTCGCGGAATTTTGTGCAAAAGCCGTTCTCGGTGAAGTGTCCCGTTTCTTTGCTGAGGATGCAGACACAATCCTTTGCTTTTTTTGAGCAGTTTTTTTCCTGTGATCGATTTTTCCGTAGTATCTTTTATAATCTTACACTGAGGGGCACAGTGCTCATAGGCCCAGTACCTGCTGTATTTATTTATTTTGAGACGTTGTTCGACGCGGCATCTCACCAGCCCCACATGAAGAGTTGCTTCCAGAACTTTGAGCTCGACCTTCTCTAGCATGCGGACCGAAACGGCTTGTCCAAATAGCGCATAGGGACACAATTCCCCGATCGCGACATCCGCTTCCTTAATGTCCGGAAACTTGGCTTTTAAAGCTTCGAAAATATATTTTTTTGATGCCGAGACGTCCATTCCTCGGGCGTATAGCGTGGCCTATTCTTGTCGTTCAGTGCTTGACGCCTCGGAAAATGAACTGCGCCATTTTATGGAATTTATTCATGGAGATCTTCTTCACATGGCAAAGAGCTAACTTTTCGTGACCGTATTCGGACCTAAGCTTTTCCAATTTGATGAAGATTTTCCTGTCGCTTCTCGGCAGGAAGATATTCACAATTTTATGGCCGGCCACTGCTTTGTTCAAGTTTATGGATTTGATTTTGACAACCTGTTCTAGGATGTCAAAATTCTTGAGATCCGCCAGTGCCGGATAGCGCGTGTTGTATTGGGATTGGATGCTATTATCCATCCATTTATCGTCTGGCTCTACCAGGACGATCTTCGTTTCCCCCGAGATGTCCTCCAGAGGATGTTCGACTATCATCCTGGTCGATTTGAAATGCGCGGATAACCACTCTTTATTTTCAACCATTTTCCACGTTTGAAATGTGGTTTCTCGAGGTAAGGAAACAAGCTCCGATTCCATGCCTGTTTACGCCTGGGCGCTCGCAGTTTTAACCAATTTAGTCGCTCCGATTTCCATGTGGTCGAAGACTTTTCCCCTCAAGATACTTGCCCGCACAAGCTTTTAGTTTTTTTGTGGATTTCTTAATCTCGTGTTTCGTATTTATGTTGGCCCTGATTCGGGTCATCAATTTCCTGCACTCTAAGAAATTTGCCCTGATGAGAAGTTTGAGCTCCTCGATAGGGAGATTTTTTTCCGGAGCATTGGGGAGGGGGGAAGATGGAGCAAGGCAGCCGACTTAGCGACGATTCATTCTCCGAACTAGAGAGTGAACAGTGCTGGCGGCTTACTTGTGGGGATCTCCGTTTAAGGCTTCGTTCCGACCTTTGGGAACGTGCGTTCCCCGCACTGGTGCAGCCATCCTACGTAATGGAATCCATTGCGAATGTTTAACAATCACACGGAATTCCTCAAACCCACTTTCTGTACCTTTCTTCAAATTACAATAATGAATCGAAGAAAGACAGTTGGTTTACAGATGTGAAGAGTCCAGTTTTATTGTCTCGTGTTTCATTTCCCTCTTTGTTCGAAAAAGTCTTTCTTCGGCATAAAGAAAAATTACAGACTAATTCAGATTAATAATCCAAAAACTTCCTTGTAATTTCCTTAATGTACACTGCACTACTTTCGCACTTGCGTCCACGCACGGAGCTTAAGTAACACTTAATTGTTCACCACAAAAATAATCTCAATCGGATCACTGTAGCATTCACTGGCCAGAATTTTTTTTGGAAGCAATCTCATGCACGTCCGTTTCGGACTGAGTTTCGCACCGAACTCTATGCTAGGGGCAGTATTTTACCAATAGAAATGACATAAATATTTAAAGTTTATCGCTATAAAAAGTTTGCAGGAGCTTGTTAACGAGGACGTTGAGGAAACTGAGAGTAGAAGAGAAATATCCCTCGACCAAAGTATTTGAGAACCAAAACCGGTGAATATGCTTTTTACATTCTATCAAAGTAGTTGCATGCATAGAAAATTAATATTAGTTACGTGTTAAAGTTTTAATCTTAATTGCTTTTCGTCCTAATAATTCGTTTAGTGTGAAGCTCTTACTAAAGATTTTTTTTGAAAAGTGATTCGAATTGATATCTCACTTAATTCATTCTTTGTAGAGAACAGATGGTATGAGAGGAGGCTCTGACCAGTCAGGCCGGCAACCTTTCTGGAGATGTTTTGGCACTCCAAAAGGACAACTTTAACCTCCGGGAGCGTGTTGCCTGACCGTGGCAACACGCCATCCGCCACCGAATGGAAACCGGTGGCGGATGGCCGAGTCAAGACCGTAACGGCCTTCGTCAATTGTCATGTGGAAATCGAAGAGGAAAGGAGAGTGGCGGAGCAACGCAGAAGGGTGTGCCTCTTGATAAGTGAGAGTAAGCTGGAGAAAGTGCTGCGAGAGGGATGAGAGGCGGGGTTGTTCCTCGAATTCGTTTGCGGGGGTACTGGGCGGATCTCTAGATAATAGTTTGCAGAGAGCCTAGCAACCTCAGGGGGAGTTTTCTACTGTTTCTTTCAGAGTTGAACAGGGCAAGGATTGGAGAACTGAAGGAGGAGCTTAACAACGGACTCCCCTTCCTCTGTAGACGTGTAATTTACTAAATAGCGAGAAAAAAGAGCGTTTGTTCTTCAGCGAGGCTGGAGAGCACAGGGGGTGTTGGGGGCGGTCAATACCCTCGTCATTATGATATAGGGCAGGGGAGTATTAATGTGTTCATAAGTTGATTCCGGAATTCGAGCTCTGGAAGCTGTGTAACATCTCTAAGCTTCCGGACGGGGAGGAGGGCGTTGAAGAGGAAACTAAATATAAAACTGTATTTACTAGCAGGAATGAGACCCCGGGGAGTCGCTGTTAACACAACTGCCACGTCGGGCGGCAGGAGGGCGCCTACGAGAATGTCGTGAAAGTCGCGATAGGGGAGGAAACCACTTGCAGCAACACCCTCAAGAGGTTGCGCCAGCTGATGGTGCAGACCTAGGTGAAGTTGGAGGTAGGCAGCATTAGAGAAACTAAACAAGGCGACGTCTTCTTGATGCTGCAAAATAGAGAGGGAAAAGGGGAGGAGGAACTCTGAGAAATCTAGGGAAAGGCGCTGGTTGGTAAGAAGCTACTATCAATGAAGAATATGTTGAGGGGTGGGACCTACCATGAGGAACATACTAGGAAAAGAACTAGCAAAGGATAACGCAAGGTCGGAGTGTAATGAGCAGGTAGTTGTGTACCAGATGACAGAACGGAAAAGGGTGGTTACGGGAAAGGAGGCTGTCGCCGCGGTAGCTGTTAGGACCAGGTTGGACCTTAATAGGATCCGGCTGAAAGGACTTAAAACGAGCTGTGATAGCCGTCAAATAGCTACTTTCCTCGTTAGAGAGGACGGCGCGTCTCGACTCTGGGACATGACCGCTCTAAGGGTTGACATAAATATGTGCGGACTAAAGGAGCGGAAAGACTCCAGACGCTGCTGCTATTATTGCGAACCGGATCACAGGATTCAGGTGTGTAAAGGACCGGAGAAGACTGGGCAGTGTGTCCAATGTGGGAAGGAGAGACACAGGGTGAGAAAATATAAAGACGCTCGCTAGTGCCCCCTCTGTAAAGTGGAGGGGCACAACGCGGAAGGATCTAACTACTAGGGAGCAGGTAAAGCTGAAAGGGCCTATAGAGATAAAAATAGGGAGCAATTAATGTGTAAGAGAATGAGAGTAATAGGTATGCGTGGTTTTGTTGGAAGAACGGATGGCGATGGTATAAATGGTACATTGTCGCCTTCTTTTGTGTTTTCAGTTGCTCTGTTTCCCGTTGGGATCTTCTCCGGGGGTTACCTTTGTTTTTTCTCTTCTTTGTTCTTTGTGTGCCTTGGTTCTCATTATGTTTTCCAGCGTTTCCGTAATTGCGTTCCAGCTGTATTTGTCCCGAAGTATGATATCCGAGATGTTGTGGGGGTCCAATAAGGAAGCTTGTTTGATTTGGAATTTATTGACAGCTGTATGCTGCTACTCGAAGGTCAAACTTTATTCCTCTAGTGTGAAGTCGATTGCTGACTGGATTTTCTTTAAGGGCCATTTTGAGTTTTACAGTCTCAGAGAAACTGATTTCAAACACAATAACTCTCACTTTACTTTATATATGTGCTCCGCTTAATATTAAAGAGTTACTATTAACAAAAAACCAAAATTAATAATTCTTAAATTTGAGTTAGCGGGTGAGTTCGAGACCGTTCGTGTGGTGTCTCAAACCTAACTGCCTTCCTGAAGTTCATCTAGGTTCCCTCCCATATTCCGCACAGGAACATAAACTAAATTCATTCCCACGCTGGAATATAAGAGTTATGCGAATACCTAGACTAAATAGAAATAAATTCAGGCGTAGGGTGAGACACAAATGCTCGCACTTAAGGGTTCTCTTATCACCGCTAGACTAAATCAAACACTTGATGGTGACAAATTAATTGATGAGAAAAAAGGAAAAATCTTAATGTATGTGTTTATTATAAGGTCCCAACAATGTTGTCCGCGGTCACTTTGGCGTCGCACTTTGCTTCGGTATTCTTCCTATTCTCCTTGGTTGGGGCACACGAAGATTGTGTGTTCCGGGGTGTCCGTGTTGTTGCAGAACCAGCATTCTTCATTTTCTGCTTTTTTGTTTTTTTTAGATACGTTACGGATACTCCGTGACCGTATATCGCCTGGGTAACGAAGTTATTCACGTTTCCGTGTTTCCTCGACGTCCATTTTTTCACGTCTTTTATGAATACACTCGCAAAGCCCTGGTGGTTTATCCATCTTTGCTGTCTTTCTGGCTTCCGTTTTGGATTCGGGTCCGTTCCTGTATATCGTTGTTTTTTCCTCGATGATCAGATCCACGGGCGGCATGCCGGCGGTTGTTTGCGCGGCCTCTAGCGATATTGTTCTGTGGGCGGAGATTATGTCAATGGACAATCTTCTCTTTAATCACTCTAGTTTTGGCAAGTGGCATTTCGCATTGACAATTTCCTTCCGTATTGGCACCGCGTACATTGTTACGGACTTTGCGACACTCGCGAGCGTTTTCTTTTTGCCCGAGGAGTAGCTCTCCTGTATTCGGCATGAGTTTCGTTAACGCGTTCACAATTGCATTTGCTTTTTCGCAAATTTTCTGTACGTGCACTTCAATTTTTATGTTCCTGCCTATGTGCACTCCAAGTATGTGATGTGTTCTTGACTTGTGATCCTCTCGTTCCCCAGATCGAAGGCCATGTTCCTGATTTTCCTCCTTCCGACCAGTATGACGAGCTCCTTTGTCTGTTTTGCCACTTTCAGTCCTATGCTCTCCAGTTTCATTGTCTCTTTGTTGATCGCGATGTTTGTTTTCCTTTCCAGGCTTTCTCTGTTCTTTGCCCTCACTATTACCGCAAAGTCGTTAGCGTAGGCCACTGAGTCGACTCCCGGTCTGGCCTTTGTGTTTAGGACCTTCTCGTAGAAGGTATTTCACAGTGTAGGGCTGAGGATCGAGCTCTGTGGTACTCCGCATGATATTTTATGGCTTTTACCGTTGTCGGTTTGGCTCTCCCTGTCTTCCAGGTAGGACATCATCATCTCAGTCAGGTAAGTGCTGACGTTTTTTCTTTCTAGTGCTTTCACGATTCTATCTCAGGGTGCGCTGTTGAAAGCGTTCTCTATGTCTAGGAGAACCATGGTGCAGGTATCCTTATTCCTCATGGTTTTTTCCTAGATTTCGACGGTGACTCGCTTGACTATCGAGTGCATCGATGGTCGATCTTCCTTTCCTGAAGCCGTACTGCTCGTCCAAAATTTGGCCTCGGGACGCTAGTTTAGCATGGAGTCTTTTCACTATCATTTTCTCCAGCAGTTTCCCGGCTGCGTCGATGAGGCGTATCGGTCTGTATGAGACTGTTGTTCCCTTGGGGGGCGATTTCTTCGGTTTTTCAAGCAGGACCATTCGGACTCTCTTACATATTTTGCGAAACGTTCTGAAGTCCAGATACTCCTTGTAGAGGGTCAGAAAGACGTTTTTCTGGGCCTTCACGCGTTTGCTGAGAATGTCCGTTTTTATGCCATCCAATCCCAGAGCCTTTTTGGGGTTCATTCCAGTCAGTGCCGAGATCAGTTCCTTCTCCTCGAATCTTTCCTGGCTTTCGGTGTTTCTTCACTTCTTATATCTACGCCAAGTGATTTCCGGTTTGGTCGGAAATAACATAACGACTTGTTCCCGAATCATATCGTTTGTGTGTGGCGATCCTCCTGGGTTGCCAATTTTCATTTTCTTCATTATTATCTGATAGGCATTCCCCCAGGCGTTTTCCTTCAACTTGTCTTGCAGTTGGGTGCAATTCGTTTCTTTACTATTATGATTTCTCTTCTCAGTCTTTTTTTCATCGTTTTGTGTTCGTCGACGTGTCTGCCTATCGCGGTTTCCGGTGCGTTTCTTTTGGCTTTGAGTCTGGTGATCTTTCTTTTTCGGGCATTGCAGGATTTTCTGAGGTCCGCTATTTTCTCGTTCCACCAGTACACCGGGATTTGTCCTGGTTTTCATCCTCCTGTCTTCAGGTGCTTGTTGCAAACCTTTTGGAACTGTTCGATCACCTCCTCGACTGTCGCGTTTTGTTTTCCTCGGAACAAGTCCGAAAGTTCGAATTTCGCAGTGTTGTCGAGCGTTAGCTTCCATGGTCTTCTGTTTGAATTTTCTTTTTGGGTTTTTGCCTCCAATGCAAGTTCTCACTTATATTTTAATCTATCCTGCAGTGGTCTCTGTAGTTTTCCTGGTCTTCGTCCACCTTCCAGTATTTTAGCGTCTTTGCCATGTTGCCATGTAATTTCTCAGGGTGAAGTCTATGACCGACGTGCCGTTTGATCTGGGGATGATAGTGCTGAACGCACTGTTACCACCGTTCAGTACCACCAATCCCGCGGAAAAGACCAGTTTTCCAGGAGGGTGCCCCCTTCTGTTGATCGCGGGGGACCCGAAAATTGGTGTTTTCACATTTAGGTCGCCGCCGATTAGTATCTTTTTTGCTCTGGGCTCGTCACCTATGTGATTAGGTTCTCTAGTAGTTCTTCGAAGTCCTCGTCCGTTCCGTTTGGGGAAAAGTAGCAGGACATTACAGGTTAATAGGTACTTGATGGGAGTGGTACAATCGAACTTCGACAAATGGACTATGCAGTTGTCTAACCGAGAGGTCCGAAGACTGACGTATGGGGTTCTTCAGGGGTTTGTCATGTGTCCTGTTTTCTAGAACCTGTACTATGAGTTGCTGGCGCTAGTGATTAAGACGAGGTGTAGGAAAGCACTCAAGGTGAGGACCATGGAAGTCATGGAGCTGGTCATCGACACGTTCTATGCCAAGGGTCTAAGCATAGCGTCAGGAAAGACAGAGGTGGTGTTACTGGCCGGCAAAGGTAAGGTCACTCGTATGAGTGTTGTTGTGGACGGATTTAGATATGAGATGAATGTTCATTACTTGGTGTAATTAGGAATTGATTAAAAGAACGTAGTAGAGGTTTTGCATCTCTTCAATACCGTCAAAACTTATTTGCTTGAATCTTAAAAGTGTGTATATATAGTAGAGACTCGATAATCCAGATTATCCCGTCTTGCATTTTTATACATATGTACGTATATGTACATTATAAAAACATTTAAATATGTATATGGTATGTATAATACACTTTATTCTCAAAATATCGAAACAAATATAATACAAAAAGATTAAAATGTATTAGATCAACCTACTTACTACAAATGTACCTATTAGTATGTATCTACATACTAAATACTAGGTACATACTACATTATACAAAATAATTAGAGATTTTACTTTGTTTTTAAGCGCAATAATTGAAGAATTCTTAATTATAGCTTTCTGTTGTAAACTTTTGAGTACAAGAATATCTGTGACGCTAAGATTTTCTTCAGCCCATTGCAATCCCAATGTAAAATATTTTATTGCATTCACATGCTTGATTTTTTTTGGCTGGATATCGACTTTTTCATCACTGATCTCATCGTCTATAACCTCATGCTCAAGATCGCCATCTTCTACAGGGTGTCCTCGAATTACGTGGCCAAAATAATACCGCAGATTGTTTGAGTGAAAATAAGTCGATTTAACTAAACTTCCCTCAGTCCAAAAGTTGATAATTATGGAGCTACAGGGTGTTAAAGTTGAAAAAAAAATCACATTTTCTTTAATATCTTTCGATTTCTTTGAGTTAATTTCACGAAATTTCATATTTGAGGGTGTTTTAGGATACGAAATTCAAATTTATTAATGATTTAGTTGTTTCTTCTAGGGGGCGCCACAAGCGACCATTAGGACACATTTAAATCTCTGTAACTTTTTTGTGCCACGGTGTATATTATTTTGGTATTTAAAAACCTTTTGCCCTACCTTTTATACTTAGAAAAGGTATACTTTATTGACGTCGCTAGAAGCAACGGTTTCAGAGAAAAATGCATCTAAGCCTGATAATGCATGCAAATTACCTTAAAATTATTTTCCGTTAAAAAAAATTAAGTTTTTCAAAAATAATTATTAATAAGGGTATAACAATAAGTTTTCAAAATCAGATATTATTAAATAGAAAACAAAAATAATAATTAACAAAGAAACAACAACAAGCGAGAATAACACTTACTAATTAATTAAATTAACTTATGTAAATTGTTGGTTTAATTGTTTTTCATTTAATCTGTCAAATCAATGTTGATGAATCAATGAATCATGTTCAAAGTGTTTACCATTTTTCTGCATGCATAAGTTCATCCTTTTTAAGAAATTACATTGTACTCTCGACAATATTTCAGGGGTATTCTTCAATAATTCCACTTCATGAATTATTCTTGCCTCCAATTCTTGTCGCGTATGAACTGGAGATGCATAAACTTTTGATTTCAAGGCACCCCATAAAAAAAATCACAGGGTGTCAAGTCTGGTGATCGAGCCGGCCAATTCACAGGTGCACCTGAACTAGCACTATATTCAGCAATCAAATATTTTCGTCATTTTCTTGATGGAAGACCTTTCACAATTTATACAGATCACAAACCACTCACTTATGCATTTATTTAAAAATCTGATAAAGCATCTCCTAGACAAATGAGATATTTGGATTACATCTCACAATTTTCAACTAACATACTTCACATAAGTGGTAAAAGCAACATTGTTGCAGATTCACTCTCTAGAATTCAAGTAATTTCTTTTCCGAATTCTATAGATTACGACGAAATAGCAAAAGCCCAGTCAACCGACTCAGAAATTAAACATATTCTCGAGAATCCCCAACTTACTTCACTTCTTTTAAAACAATTTCAAGTTCCCAATGCACAGAGTTTGATTTATTGTGATGAAAGTAACTCTACAATTCGTCCTTTCATTCCCAAACAATTTCGTCAAGTTATTTTTAATAAATTCCATAACCTCTCCCATCCAGGTATAAGGGGTACCACAAAACTTATTTCATCTCGTTTCGTTTGGCCTTCAATGAACAAAGATATCCGAGAATGGACTCGTTCTTGTATTGGCTGTCAGAAAGCAAAAATTCATAAACATACCTCTACTCCTTTCAAACAAATTGAAATTCCAGATTCTAGATTTCAAGACGTTCACATTGATATAGTAGGCCCCTTACCTCCTGCAAATGGTTTCACTTATTGTCTTACAGTTATTGATAGATTTTCTTGTTGGGCAGAGGCTTTTCCTATGATTAATATATCATCTGAAACTGTTGCCAATTGCTTCTACAGCAATTGGGTTTGTCGTTTTGGTGGCAGGTCATCACCTCCTCTTCCAATCCAACGTTGTGGGTATTCCTCATTTAAATGTTGCCTTACATTTAAAGTAAAATGAGGGGGTGTGCCATCATGCATAAACCAAAGATCACGACGAAGGAGTAAAGGCAAATCTTCTAATAAGATAGGTAGAGTTTGTACTAAAAAGTTCAAGTAGTTATCACCATTCAGCGTATCTGGCATTACAAAGGGACCAACAATAAAATTATCTACTATTCCAGCCCAGACATTTACATTTTATATTGTTTAGACTACAATGTAATTTCTTAAAAAGGATGAACTTATGCATACAGGAAAATGGTAAACACTTTGAACATGATTCATTGATTCATCAACATTGATTTGACAGATTAAATGAAAAACAATTAAACCAACAATTTACATAAGTTAATTTAATTAATTAGTAAGTGTTATTCTCGCTTGTTGTTGTTTCTTTGTTAATTATTATTTTTGTTTTCTATTTAATAATATCTGATTTTGAAAACTTATTGTTATACCTTTACTAATAATTATTTTTGAAAAACTTAATTTTTTTTAACGGAAAATAATTTTAAGGTAATTTGCATGCATCATCAGGCTTAGATGCATTTTTCTCTGAAACCGTTGCTTCTAGCGACGTCAATAAAGTATACCTTTTCTAAGTATAAAAGGTAGGGCAAAAGGTTTTTAAATACCAAAATAATATACACCGTGGCACAAAAAAGTTACAGAGATTTAAATGTGTCCTAATGGTCGCTTGTGGCGCCCCCTAGAAGAAACAACTAAATCATTAATAAATTTGAATTTCGTATCCTAAAACACCCTCAAATATGAAATTTCGTGAAATTAACTCAAAGAAATCGAAAGATATTAAAGAAAATGTGATTTTTTTTTCAACTTTAACACCCTGTAGCTCCATAATTATCAACTTTTGGACTGAGGGAAGTTTAGTTAAATCGACTTATTTTCACTCAAACAATCTGCGGTATTATTTTGGCCACGTAATTCGAGGACACCCTGTATAACATTTTCTGCATTCTCAACCCACTGATTCATTTCAATATTTGAATGAATCTCACCATCAATTTGTGTCAGCACATTTGACATGTCTTGGTAGCTATGGCTGCCATTTATTTTGTAAAGAGCTTAAGGGAATCAGATCATCTGAGAGATAATCAGGTAAATTGCCTGATAAAAATTTGTCTCAACACTTTTCTAAAAGGTTCGTGGACACTTTTTGCCATGAATTATGGAGCACACAAACTGCATTCATAAGATTAACACTTTTAAGGCACTTAACAATATCATCCTCGTCTTCAAGTATTGAAAGAATGTGCGTTAAAAGGCCTTTTCGGTAGTTTAGATTCTTTAATGTGATAGCATTTTGATCCATGGACTGAATTCAAACTGTGCAATTTTGTGACAGAAACATAGTGAACATTTTTCTATGTTCAGTAAACAATTCCTCTTCAGAACAGTGACGTGATGCATTGTCAATCAACAATAAGGCTTTTTCAGGAATTTGTTGGTTTTTTGAAAATTACTTCACTTGTTTGCAAAATGAATTGTGAAACCAGTCCTCAAAAATTGTACAAGCCATCCATGCATTACTTCTAGAGACATATTCCACAGGTAGTTTTGTTCTTGAGTGGCCTTGGATTCTTAGCTTTTCCAATAACAAGAAGTCGAAGTTTTTGGGTACCATCACCACTTGTGCAAGCTAGAAACGTGATTCGTTTTTTGATGGATTTTCTTCCGGGCGCCTTTGCTTTATTGCTGTGAACTAAGGTTTTATCGGGCAGCAACTTCCAAAAAAGACCCGACTCGTCAGCATTATAAATTTGCTGAGGAAGAAAATCGTGAGCTTCTATTACTTGCCTAAGATTGGCAATAAAGGGAGTTCCAGCAGTTGCATCTTTCGATAATTTCTCTCCGCAGATTTTAAGATGTCTCAACCCATGTCTTTTTTAAAAATTAAGTATCCAGTTTCTGCTTGCAACAAATGTATCTTTTCCATAAATATTCTGGAAGAGCTGTCGAGCTTTGGCCCCTAGTATTTCATACGAAAGGAGAATATGTTTGCTTCGTTGTTTAATGAACCAAGTATACAATTCTTCCATCTCCGGATATTTTGCTTGCTGCAAGGCTTTACGAGAATCTGGTTCAGAATGATAAATTCCAATAAATCTAAAATATTGATGAGTAAGTCATCATCAAAAGACATTCCCAAATAAACTAATCTTACCTCATTTTATCCTCGTTTTTTTTTAATATCGGAAATAGTAGACGTTCCGACGCCGTACTGTAGCGCAAGTGATTTACCACTAACATCATTTTTTAATATGTCTAATATTTCACCTTTTTGTTTTATAGACAAAGTAATATGTTTACGTTACGTTGAAACACACCCAGGCAGCAAATATACAGGGTTCGCCGTTACTCCGGCCTTGGTTCCTGGTGTTTTTGCATTAATATCAATATGAAATGTTTAGTACAGTACTCATTTATATTGGAAAGCTGCATGATTTAATAATATTTTTGTTTATACAGAGTGTTCCGTTTTCGCTGGGCAGCATAAAGTTTTAATTTTTTAAATAGCAACCCATAATTTTTTTTATGCCATTTGGTGAAACCTTAATTTATAAGGAAAATATATTAAACATTTTTTAAATTGGTTGCGGCGTTGCCATATTAGAGAAATTTCTTTAAAAATGCAGCGTCAGAAAAAAATTACCACAAAACTGATGTTTTCTGAAATTTGTTTTTGTAAAGTAGTAAATGAAAGTCAGTGGTACTTAAAAACTTTAAAACGTTTTTTTAATGCACCTTACTTTTTTGTATAAGAGCGCGAATTTGCAAATTTTACAAATTGCTGAAGCTCGTTTTTTTTTTAATGGTACCCATGATTTTATTCAAGTCCTTCTAATGTAGTTTTTAATTCTCTATTAATTTGCAATAACATCTTTTCATCTAACATTTACAGTTATGGAGATATTTACAAAAATTCAATCAAATTGCAACAGGCATTATTATAATCTAACAGGTTTATTCTAGTAGAATTTGCCCGTTTATCTCCCGAACTATTTCTTCGGGAGTTTCCGCGACACCCAGACCTTCTCATTCATGTACCGGTTCATTTTCTCTAAACCTTTCGCACTCAGCATCTATTCACCCTTTACAACCCTTTCTCCTCTGTCCTCAGATATACCCTCCCTCGCACTATACGATAGGAGATATACCTGTGGCCACTCCTAATTTCCATACCCAGTTCAACTCTCCACTCCCGCACCCAGTCACTCACAGACGCCCCCGTCATGGTAACGTCAATCAGTGACCTGCCGTTTCGGTTTCCGAACGTCTACTCATCCTCGATGTTGTTGGGGACAAGCTCGGCCGCATTCAGGAACTCCTCCAGGACCCCTCCGTAAGCATTCACCTTTCCAGAGCCGAAACGCCCACTCTTTGCATTTAGGTTCCCAGCAATGAGGACCTTCCTGCCGTTACGCCCCCTAACACACCCCCCTAACCAATCGAGCCACGCCGTAAAGTCGGCGGTGTTCTTGTTCGGTAAGAAGTTCGCGAAGACGAGAGTGACGTCCTCCAGCTCCGCAACGACAAACCCCCGATCCCGGTGTAACGACTCCGACACCACATCCGGCGCAAGCCAAATGAATACGTCGTCCCACCTGTCCCGAATGAGTTCCCTTCCGGCTGCGAACGGTTCTTGCTCGAGCACCACATGGATGCCCTGCTCCTTGATCAACTGGAATATGAGGTCCATCGCGAGACGGCCTATGTCCAGGTTGATCTGCAGGCACCGCAGTCCCCTGTTCAACACCATGATCCCAGACATACCTCGCATTCACACACACAATTTCGTACACTCACCTGCGTCCCCACCTAGTTCCCTTCCGCTTTCCGCGGTGTCTCCCACCAAGGACTTCGGGAAGCTCGTGGATGGTGAGTCTTCCATCCGCTCCTCTCGGTTCGGTGTTGACGTCGCCACCGGCTGCTCCCCACCAGCCACTCCTGACATTCCCGGTTCGGATTCGGGCCCGGCTTTGGGTTTCCCTTTGGCTTTGGGTTTCCCCTTTGCCTCAGACACGCCCCCAGCCTTGGGTTTCCTCTCGGCATTGGGCTTGCCCTTGGCTTTGCCGTTAGCCCAGCACCCTGGTCCCCCGGCACTGTGTCCTCCCTCCTTGCAGTGGGGACAGTATCGCGAGGCACCACACGTCGCGGCCCTGTGGCCCCCACTACCGCACCTCGCGCACAACTGTGTTCTGTCCGCCCTCTTGCACTCATTGGTCTTGTGACCCTCCTCCCAGCAACGGAAGCACCGTCCCGTCTCTCGCCTCTCCCTCAGTCGGAACCGCGAGATACCCACCTGGAGGTCCGAGACCTGACGGACGCTGTCCGCCGCCTCTCCCTCGACCAGGAGGGTGGCATTTTGGCAGCTGCCAAAGCTCGGCCGAAGACTGAGTAGCCGTAGCTGCCTGTTCTCCACCCTCGCCGCAGTCGCCACTGCCCCCACCACCTCCTCTCCCGTGGTTACCCCACCTGGTTGGCGGTAGAAAACGAAGCGTTCCAGCGTCTCCGCTTTTTCTCCCCTACGCATCCTACAGGATTGCACAAGGAAGGACCGCCTCGTGGTCCTCCCTCAGTTCCCCCAGCTCTGGCATGGTAGCCAGCGTCCTCGCCTTCAGGGGGCTTGCCCCCTCCCACTATCACGGCTAGGTCGTTCTGGTACCCCTCGGATAAGGGGTCCCCACGCACCGTCTCCGTCCTTTGGAACAGACTCGCCTCCCATCTTTCCCGGATCGCCGTCATTAGTTCCCCGGAAGCTACGAGGCTGCGGATTCGTTCCCGCTGTTCAGCCGCCCTCTGTTTTTCTGCCGTCTCGGTCTGGACAGCGCAGGTGGTTGTTTCCACGCCTCCACTCAGCCTCTAAACCTCCTTCCTCAAGTCCTTGGCCTCCTTTCTCTCCCGTGCTTCCTCCTCCTTCTCGGTACGCGCAATGTTGCGTAGCACGCTCCTCAACGCCAATATGGCATTGATCAAGTCCTGCCCTGTAGGCCGTCCGCAGGACTCGATCTAGGTTAGGTCCTCCACCCTTGCCATGGTTCCTCAAATAGAGTAAACCCCTGAAAACTAGAGGAAGAAACGGTCCTCCGCCCTCCTCTGCTTTTCACCCTTAGGGGTATTAGCCGGAGACGGCATCTCTTCCGAGAAGACGAAGGAGAGTTCCTCCCTCATCATCCCCTCACTTGCCCTCCTTACCTCTTTTCCCGGTGATCCAATTCCCGTCCTCTCCCCTCCTTTCTCTCCTCCCTAACTCTTCCTCTCTATCTCCTTGGGTGGTGTTCGCTTGAGCTTAGCGCTCTTAGCGAACCCCTCCCCTGCCTCCATACTCTCCCATCTGTCCGGAAGACTGGTCTTCTTCTTTCTGGTTCTGGCCCCCCCTAGAATCCATGGGGTGAACACCGGCCACCGTGACTTGCACCCGGTCGGAACCGGCGGTGGGATTACCACTCACCTGGGGTATACGTTTTGTGTTACCACTCATCATAAAAATCAAAAGAAATTTAAACACATAATATACATTACAGCATCTAAGTACGTATAACGTAAGTATAGGATTTAGGATAGGTTTTTCCTAGGATTTTATAGGTAAGTTAAAGGACACTCCAAAGAGTCGACTTTTCCAGGGATCAGGTAAGTAGGACAAATTGCACTTTGGGATTTAAGTTCAATTTCAGCTTAGGTATCAGTAGGTTCGCCACACCTTGAACCCTAACGGGACCGCTAAGAACTGGACCCCCATCAGCCATGCATCCCGTCGGTGCGCATTTAACCTTAGGGTTTGGGAGGTATTTATAGTGGCCTCACCACCCGACCCCAAAGAATCCCCGCTAACCCAACTCACTCCAGTAGGAACAGTATTTCTACCATTCTACCAGTTAGAGCAGATGTTTAGGTGTGTTTGGTCTTTGGATAGGATAAATAATGATTCTCCGAAGAGCGTAAGTTTAATAGGATAACAGGTAAGTAGGAGGAAACTGCACTTTCGTAGGTAAGTACAATTTCAGCTAGAGTTGCGCAGACTCGTCACGTCTTTAACCCTATCCTCGAGGTGGCAGAGTCGAGAAACCTCAAGGTGATCCTCCTAGGATACGCTGGTGACCTCGCACTGGTGGTCTGCGGTGACGACGCCGAAGACATGAAGACAGAAACGAACGCCGCTAAAGCAAGATGCGAGAGATGGCTCCGAGAAAATTCTCTACAGCTAGCTCCAGAAAAAACGGAAGCCGTGATCCTGTGCGGAAGGAGAGACAAGAGAGAAATATCTTTCCGGAGATCACAAGATAGAACCACAAAAATCACTGAGATACCTCGGAGATCATTTCGGAGAGAACTTGTCCTTTTCGAACCATGTCTCCGAAATATGCAGAAATAGCATCAACATGCTTAGCCACCTACAGCGCTTGATGCCATCGATCGAAGGCCCTACGACACAAAAGAGACGCCTCCTATACGGAGTGATACAGTCGACGCTTCTGTACGCAGCCCTTGCTTGGGGACAAGTTAGAAGCGTCCGAAAGTACAGAAACATGATGCTGAGAGTCCAACGCAAAACACTGTTGAGAATCGTGTGCGCGTACCGCACGGTATCACTGGACGCAGTCCTGGTACTGGCCGGCGCTCCCCCCATCGACCTATTAATAGAAGAGAGAATTGAGCTGCACGGCAGACCACGAGTGACCGAAGCGGACAAGAAGGAGGTGCGTAAAACCACCATCGACAAGTGGCAGACCCAATGGACGTGCCTCCAGGACAAAGCACAATGGACGAAACGCCTAATCCCGGATCTACAAGGGTGGATCGACTGTAAACATCGACGGCTGAACCACCACCTCACTCAAGCATTCAGCGGCCACGGTTCCTTCCGACACTTCACGCACCGCTTGGGCAAGACGGGGATGAACTGTGATATCTGCAGTATCGACGACATAGCAGAGCACCTCATTTTCACTTGTCCCAAGTACGATGATTTGAGACACAGTCTGTCCGAGTGCGTGAATGATGGTCGACAAAATCCGCAGAAGGAAGTAATTCCGGAAACACTCATCGACAGGATGCTCCAGAGCGCCGATAAGTGGAACGCAGCTACCGAAGCAATCACGAGCATGATCAAACGGAAGGAAATCGACAAACGGAGAAAGGCCCAATCAGAACCGAAGGCCTACACGAACAGCGAGGAGGACTCTCCATCAAGCGAAGAGAACTCCCAATAGATGGCAGCGCAACATAGCGCACCACACTCTCAAGACACTGATAAGATGTCCCTTGGGACGGTACCGGGTCTTGGCAGTTAACAAGAGAGAACGAGGTTTTTTTAGTGGGTAGGCACTCGGGGACCGTCGGTTAGCGCCGGAGAGTGTTCCTCTGGTGAATCCCATACTATCCGGCCGCCAGAACAACATTCCAGGTGTCTTTTGAAGATTTTTTCCTCGACAAAAAAAAGAAAAAAAAAAGACTCGCAACGTCTGTCTTCACAGGATGAATCTTCACTGGGTCGCTCGGAGCTGGACTTCTTTCCAACCTTACATCCCTTCGGCACGCACCACACTTTGGGAATTGGGAGGTAGCTGTAGTGGCCTCACCACTCGATCTTCTAGGAGCTTCCCACTCTTCCAATTTAGCCCGTCAAGAGTGCCATCTTACCAGGACAAACCCAAAGTTTATGGCATGATAAGCTAGTCCACGGCAGAAGTTTTCGTTCCGGACTTGCAATTTTTACATTGCAGTCATCACTTATCACTTCCACTAAACTGGAAGCCATTAGTCCCAGGGTGAATGGTTTAAGTTTCGACAAAAAGCGGGTGATTAACATGGCGGCATCGTCGGCGCTGCGGTACCCTATACCAGTGGGTCACAGAGTGCTAGGGTCCAAGACGTGTAGGGCCTTCCTTGAGCGGAAGACCCAGATGCTCGCATTCAAGAGAGCCTGCGCATACCGAACAGTCCCGTGTGCGGCTATGTTGATACTAGCCAAGATGCCGCCGACCAGATTGCGTGTTGATGACAGGAGAATGGTTTAGGAGAGAGGTAAGGGTTCCAGGAATGAGGCCAAGAATAGATGCTGAATGAGTGGGAGAGTAAATGGGCGGTAAATGATGGGTGGATGAAGGACCTGGTCCCGTGCATAAGATAGTGGATCGAATGTAAATGGACAAGGACGGAGTATGTGCTAATGCAAGTATTTACTGGACACGGAGTGTTCGGGAAATATCTGCATAGTATAGGAGTTGAGGAGAGAGACGGATGTTGGTTAATGTGAGGTACCAGGGGTTCCCGGATAACCCGTGTTGGTTGGAAAACTGTGCAGGGAATTAAGAAGGGTGATCAGAATAATACACACTAAGTTATAGAAGTATATGTAATATTTAATTTTTTATTAACGAAAAGAGTAATCTAAGGGTTTGTGAGACGATATTTAGCTTCTCGCGCATTCTACGAACGACTAATTGGCTAGGGAGATTAGGACTATAGATTCGGAGCTAAAAGAAATATAACTCATAGCCCAGACATAAACATAAACAATCTCCCTTGCATGAAGCAATCAACCGTGAGAGTTTATGTCCTATAAAAGAGCCGCTTTCATAATTAATCCTTAATATTGTGATTTTCAACAACCCGGAGCACACACTCTGGGAATGTCCAGAGTGGGAGGCTGAACGTATCGAAGCTAGGAGGACGAGACTTAACCTGGACAGACAGACGATTGGCAGCGAACTGGTGGAGAGCACGAGTAAGAAGAAGGTATTCGAGCGCATGCGAAATAAGATTATGTGCAGGAAAACTGAGAGGCAGCGTATAAAGAGGAGGAGAGTAGAAGCCTACAGTGCAGATATTGCAACTGGGCGCCCCGGATGAATGTCGATCTGGCGATAGCGGGGCCATAAGAAGTGATTGGTTTTAGTGAATAGGCGGGCAGAAGCTCGAATCGCACTCTATCCAACTCTGTCAGATCTGGTGTCTTTTGAAGGTTTCCACTTCGTCAGGCATACGAATAAAAACTATTCAAACTTGTACCTGTAATAACCTATGCATGTTAATTCAGAGAGAGGTCTGGGGATCCACGTAGAGAAGGTAGCAAATTGGTTGCATTTTATTGAAAGACGTCTATAGTGGCTCTTGCCATATGTGGTTGTGCATTGTCTTGATGAAAAACTCGATAAGCAAGAGTTTCCAGATGAGGTGCGAATTATATCTTTCGTACCAGAAGATACGTTTTTAAAAAACACGAGTTAAAAAATAAGGAAATACTTGTTTATTCAAGGAATAGTAAACTTAGATTTATTTAAATCTAAAGAATAACGATTTACTGTCTTATTAGCTTACTAAGTAACTGACTTCCTAACGGACTCTGTAACTAACTCATTAAAAGGCTGTCGATATTAGCATTTAATATCAAATTAATACTGAGGTTGGCTTTTTAGTCCATTGTTGGATAGTCCGGGTCCCCATATAACTCGCAAGATGAGGTGTCAGGATTCCTTAGATATATCGTTGAGCTATATGATACTTCCTCTAATAAAAAGTAAAGGTCACCTGTTACCATATTCAATAGTACCTCAAACCACTACCTCAACAGTTTGATCACCATGGCTCTGTAATGTAAACTGAGAATCCGATCTTCCACCCCGTCTTCTTACTCTTGCCCGACCATCATGCATATCAAAATAAAATCTGGATTCGTAACTAAATACGGTATTATACCATACCAGATTTCAATGTATCCATTCTCTGCACAGCTGCAATTGATTATGGTGATGATTTAAGTTGGAAGGTAACACAGAATGGGGATGGTCAGTCCAGTCAGAAATCAGTCCAAAACTTCTTATCCGGCGATAAATGGTGTTAAGACTTGAGGGGCCAAAACTTGATACATTGGTAGTTGATGTAAACCCCAAAGCTATGCCCCTGTACATCTTGTATTTGCTTGCTTCCCAGATGTCACGACCCGTCATAGTTAACACAAATGGTTTATTAGTCAAAATTCATCGGGTTTGTGTTCTTCCAAAGGAACTATATTGCGAGGCAATCAAGTTATAAATGTGCATCGGACGTGGTTCTTGGGTGTCGGAATTCCCCATCGTTACCTTTGGCGGTGGGCGAAATTGGAGTACCGTCACGTTTCGTTTGGAACAACGGCAATATTCCGGTCACGGGATAATCTGTTCATTGGCCGTCGTTCTGGGCACAACGGGCCTTCTTCAAGGGAAAGTCATCCTGAGTAATAGTACGCCTATGTCGGTTGGCCATCATCTCCCAGTACTTAAGGGCTGGGAGAGGATGGAATTCATCTCTTTCATTTTCTTCTCGTTATCATAGTCACTACTCTGACCAGTGTCGCGGACGGTTCAACACCTCGAATACTCCACAAAGGCACAACTCGTATTAATACTCGGCCACGCAATCAATCAATCTCGTGTTTGCTTCAATTAAGTTTAGTAATAACTATTTACGAATCAGTTAATAAATAATGCATAATTATAATATATTTTATTGCACTATTATTGCACTATTTATTTAATTATAAATTAAATCAATAGTGCAATAATTTGACGGGTTGTCCTAATTCCGAGATTTTCGGGAGATCCCACGTATTTACCTTGCTAAGCAGGTATATAGTCCGTCCTGGACTCTCGTAATTAAAAGTGCAACGTCGGTACTTTGAACCGACAAGTACTACAAGTAGTGCTCGCGTGTAAGCGCTCTCGTATAATAATTCGCGGGTGGTATCTCCAACCTCCAAGAAAGGAACCCCTGCATATCGTTCAACAAATGGTTCGAATCCCAACGAACCTTCCATACTCAGCAAACCACTGATTCGCCAGCATCCTCGGCGAGACGAACCTATCTCTTAGTGCCACAATTTGAAGGCGGCAATAATCTTGGTGTTCGGTAGTTTTTCAGGATCATCAGTACCTCTCCTTCTGTCTGGTTGGTCTTTTTGGAACCTTACCTGACAAGATCTCTCTATAGTGTTTACATTACGGTTCTATCTAGTGGCGATTTACCTAAATGGCCGATTAATCACTCATAGACTTAGAAATTCGTCTCCAGGGGCCGATCGGAAACCTACGGGACAGCGGGGAGGTGCCGGAGCAGGCCTCGCTGTCGGCCGTAATAAAGCCTCTACAACAAAGACAGGATGGTGTCGGAGGACCCCAGGCCACACCCGCAATGCGAACTACTAAAAAGAAATTAAGAAAACGTCCCACGACGGGGTACAGGAACTGCCAATGTGCAAGGATAGTCCATCGTCATTGGGTTTGTCACCCGTAGACGAGGCGGTCAATCATCCGGATCGCCATCTAAAGACGAATTGTAGACCTAAAAAAGACATTGTCAACGTCTTGTCCGACCTGCGCAGTGCGCTCCGTTGAGCGCGAATGCAAAGGGAGGAGGAGCGGGCTTGTCTAGCAGCAAATGACGAGGTTGGAGTGCAAGGAGTAATGGAGAAGGATGGCGGAACAGAGGGATCACATCCACCGTCTCGATGGACAGGGGGAGTTGCTGGATGCCATACGCGAGCGATGGGAGCGCGATCTCTTTGGCGCCACAGAGGTTGCGTACGAGGACCCAGTATGTGAGGGCTATCGTGCGTATCTCACATTGATAGTGGAAATGGAGTCTAGTTCCCTCAGGGAAAGATTCCTGAGGTTCTTCTTGGAGCTAACGGAGATAGAAAAACAGCCGAGATCGAAGGATGGAATTTCGTACCTGTTGTAGACTTTTTTTTATAGAGAGGAGAAAAACCTTCAAAATGTACTTGGCCTGGTCGTTTGGCGGCCGGGTTATATGGAATTCGTCCCTCTAGGGGACACCTACCCAGTAAAAAACTCCCCTATCATCCCAGCCCGCGTCCCATCCGGTACCGCCGTACATGCATTCTTTTAGATGGGAAGGTTTGAATTTGGTTTGACCGTTTGGTCCTCCTCCGAAAGTTGTTATATATAGCTTCTTCGGAGGGGACTTGCGTACCTCTTTCTTGAATGGTCTTTTCTTGCATGATGCCTTCTAGTATTCCGGTTACGGAGTTCCAGACTTCCGGACATTGTAGCAACAATTGCGCTACATTGTCCTCTTTAATGGCCACGCCGCACTCGATTCCCGCGCGTGCTCTGTACCCGTTGAATTTTGCACCCTTGAAAACTCTGTGTTCTGGAGTGTTGGTTTCGTTATAGTACCAACACTAGCCCGACGCCGATTTTCGGATTCTCTTCAGGTAAGTCCCGAAAACTCCGTGCCCGCCCATTGCCTGTGTGCTTTAATAGCTGAGGTCACCGTGTTTCCTATTGACCCATTTATCGACGTCTTTAACGAAAATCTTCGCGTACCCGTCGTACTATTCATCCCACCGCTGTTGCCAACTGCGCATTAATTCCTTTTCAACCGGGATTTTTGGCTCGCAGCCACCGTCATGCACTTTCAATCTCTCCCATATCAGAAGATTGATTGGGAGCATTCCCGCGAGCACCTGCGCGACCATCGTCGATATGGTTCGATATCCGCGCGTTATGCAGGTAGAAAACCTTCTGTTTATTCTGTTCAACTTGGACATGTGCATCTTTTTTCCGATAACCTGTCTCCATGAGGTCGGCATATAGGATCATAGAGATCCCGGTTGAAGCCAGTATTTTCCTCTTCACCAGGGAACAAGCACCGATTCCCTGGCATAACTCTAGCTAACGCATTGATCTTTTGATTGATCTTTTTCGCGATTTTGAGAATGTGTGCCCCAAAATTTAAATTCCTTCCAAAGTAAACCCCCAGGAGTCTGACGTATGTATTTCTGGGTGTTTATAATGTCGCCGTCTATTTGGAAATTAATGTTTCGTATCTTCCTTCTTTCCCGCCAGCATCACCGATTCGGTTTTCTGCTTGGAGACGGACAGACCCATACTTTCCAATTTATCTATGACCTTTTTAACGATGTCCGTGGTTTTACTCTCCAGGATACTTTTGTTCTTCGCCCTTACGGTTATAGTAAGATCATTTGCGTAGGCGATCATTTCCACTCCCGGAGGAGCTTCTATATCCAATACCTCGTTGTAGTAGACGTTCCATAGGGTCGGGCTAAGCACGGATCCCTGCGGGACGCCACAACTCATGACAAAAGAACCGATGTCTTCGTTATTCGTCACTATTTTCCCACTTTCCAAGTATGATCTTATTATGTTAATAAGGTGACCTACTGCAAACCTGCATACTGCTGAAGGGCGGGAAAATAGAACAGCGGGAGAGGCACCTGTTCTTAAGGCAACTGGAAAGCACGGGTCAAGAACAGGTACTGAGCTCAGTCGGGACCCTAGTTCGCACCATGGAGGAATTGGGGAGGACTAGGGTGGTCATACCTCTGATTTCGGGATCTGATCCTTGGAAACCCCGCAAGATTTGCGAGCTGGCGGCGATGAAACTGGAGTGTAGATTTAAAATCAGAATCTATCTATCAGAGTCGGCGAAATCCGGGAAAGCTGCCGCAGTCACCACGTAGACGAGATGGGGAAGCAGTATTCGTGGACAAGGAGAAAAAGGGGCCACATACTGCGACATAATCAAGAGGGTGCGTCCACTTGTGGCGCAGTACCAAACCAAGTTGGACGTAGGCAGCGTCAGGGAGACTAAGCGCGACGAGATCCTTCAGACTTTGCCTAAAGAGCGAATGGGGGGAAGGATCTTCCGGACATTCTCATTTTTGGGAGTAGACCGGGTTCAAACGGGGATGAGACACAGACCCGTGACCTTCCAAGACACTACCTGTAGGGAATCTAGGATCTTAAACATTGACAAGTACTAGTTTCCACTTTTAGTGATTTTGACACAGGGGTTGTGAAAATTCTTGCCAAATAGCCTGAAAATTCCAATAGTACAAACATTCTTTAGGGCGGTTTACTACAGTGTAAATATATTTGAAAAACGCGTATTACAAATCTCAGAATGAGTACTTGCTACAATTGACATCGAAAGCAAAATCTCCCTACGCCCAGGATACATCTACTTTTATATCATTTATTATGTAACTTGAGCGAAATATCAGGTAGAACCATAATACCCTTCCGGTTTTAGGTTATTTATTCAAATCTTCATAAAATTAATTATAATCATCGGATTTAGGTTAAATATGCGCCGTTTTGTTCGATAACTTGTTGCCAACGAGATTCCAACTTCATTATACCCCGTTCGTAGAAGCCTACTTTCCTATTGGCAAAAACTGGGACAGCCAATCTTCGCAGACCTCTCTGGAGGCCAACTTTTTATCACTAAGCGCATTCGCCAAGGACAGGAACAGGTGGTAATCACTTGGTGCCAGGTCCGGACTGTAAGGTGGATGCATCAGGACCTCCCATCCAAGCTCCCGGAGCTTTTGCCGCGTCGCAAGCGATGTGTGAGGCCTTGCGTTGTCCTGATGGAACAAGATTTTGCTTCTGTTGATCAATGCAGGCCGCTTTTTAGCCAATGCTTGTTTCAAGCGGTCCAGTTGCTGACAGTACAGTACCGAATTGAGCGTTTGGCCCTACTCGAGGAGCTCATGGTGGATGATTCCCTGATAATCCCACCAAACACACAGTAAAACTTTCCTGGCCGTTAATCCTGGCTTGGCCACCGTTTGGGCTGCTTCGCCAAGCTTCGACCACGACTTTTTGCGCTTAACATTATCCTACGTGACTCATTTCTCATCGCCACTTACCATACGGTTCAGAAAAGGGTCGATTTTGTTCCGATTCAATAGCGATTCGCAGATGGAAATTCGGTCCATAATGTTTTTTCGCGATAACTCATACGGCACCCAAATATTCAACTTTTTTGTATATCCAGCGGCCTTCAAATGTCTTTTGATCGTTGTGAGTGGTACATTCAATTCTTCTGACACCGTTTTGACTGAGACATGGCGATCTTCCGCAATTTTTTCAAGAATTCCGTCGACATTTGTAGTGTGAGTGGTCTTCCTCCGTGGTAATGGTCGTCGGTGTCGAAATTTCCTGCTTTAAATCGTCTAAACCATTCTTTCACCGTACGAAGTGATACAGTTCCATCTATCATAACATCATTGATCTCTTTGTGTGTTTTTGCACCCTTTTTGCGTTGAATGAAAAAAATTTTCAAAATTTCACGAATATCTCGGTTGTTTGCTTCCATTTTTAAATGGCCATATTTCGAGAACTATTCAACCAAACTAAACAAACTGAGTGTCGTATTTTGGCTAATGACATAACCTTTCAAATATAACATAATATTGCTCGATATGACATCACATACATCTTCTACAGCTATCGAAACAACATCTTTCAAAAAACCGGAAAGGTATTATGGTCCTACCTATTATAATATTACTGACCTAGAACGGGGAATGGTTATTATATGCATTCCCTTCGATGAGACAATACATTTAATAACACATGTAATTGAATAATGTAATTTGCGTGTTGTATGCCGTTTTTAACTAAATCAGCTGATCCTCGAATTCCCGGTTTTTCATTGTCCCTTCTGTGGATTTTATATCTTGCGATTTTTATTTCATCCGTGGGTTTTGGTCTGGTTTCTTGTACTGCAGCAATATCAATGTTTAGACGTTCGAGCAGCTCCTGCAGTTCGTTTTTTCGCTCTTTCATACCATTGATATTCCATGATATGATCTGCAGTGAGGTAGGATTTTGGTGTGCTTCCATTAACCCTATAATTTTGGTAAATTGGCAAAGAATGCACTCATTGCGGATTACATTGTTTGCATCTGCTTGAGGGCCTGTTGGAAATCAACAGGCTTCGTTTGGCACTTTCTTTGCGTTGTTTTAGACTACTGCTGCGTAGCTAGTGTCTGGCTTGAAGAGTGCTGGAATTGGTGCATCTTTCATCATCGTCTTTCTCTTTTGAGGTTTAGCGAGTTGGGGAAGTTTCTTGCACCCTCTGTAGTCGGCGGGGTGGGGGTCACAGCAGTTAGCGCATTTTGCGGTAACATTCTTTGTTTTTTTGAAATCATACGTATCATGATCGCCTCCACACTACACATTTGGGTTTAGCAGTGCAAAACCTCTGTGAGTGCCCGAATTGCTAGCACCTGTGATATTGATTTGGTTCTGTTTGCTGTCGCTGTGCTTCGACCCTCACGCTGAGGTTGAGCATCGGTTAATTGAGAAGATTTTTTCTTTATCTTCTCTGCTGACCTGCACCAGCACTAATGGTAGAGTTCTTTTGTCCGCCCTGCTGCGCATCTTTTGGACTGAGTTGGTCTCAATCTCTTGCTTCTTAAGATCATTTTTAATTTGATCTTCCGTCACATCAGACGGGAGAAGACCTATTACTACCCGGACTTTTTTGTCCTCGGGCAGGCTGTACGTGTGATATTCACGTGTTTCTTCATTTAAGAGCTTAGCTGTAGCTCAATAATTTTCTGGGCTTTTGGGCAATATTGTAACCCCTTGTCCTGTCATTTTCGCCTTATTATAGGGGATCTTTTTGGTCCTCATCCTATTGGAGATAATAGTCCAATCATTTACATTTTTGTTAACGATTGGTAGCATCTTCTTGCTTATCTGCTCGGGTTGTCGTTCAGGTTTTTTGTTCTCGGATTAATGGCCTGGAGCGATGCTGGTGTCGTTTTCCTTTGCCAATTTCCTCTCTCTTCTTTGCTCAGCTTGGATTTGCCTGAGGTTGACCTCCTGCATTTTCTCGTCAGAGCTTGAAAATTTAGCTTCATCCGTTTCAATCTTGACGGCCTCTTTATGCGTGGCTTCGTTGGTCCGTTTTTCCTTCTTCTTCTGGGCCTCGTCACCGCTGGTTCCGATCCTGTCTAGCTTTGCTTCGAACCTCTTTATTGACTCGAGTAGCTCATAGTTGATCCTTCGGACGTCCTTGACGAGGCATTGTAGTTCCGCAATCCTCTTGTTCTTTTCAGCATTCTGCTCGAACAGATGTTGATTCGCTATGAACAGCGCGCCTGGGTTTCTTTTCAGTCCCATGGCTGTCATGGCTCTTTCGTCGACTATCAATCTTGATTCGGTCATTTTGTAGGCCCAATCAGCAAAAATTAATCCTTTCTGAAATAGAAAATATTAAGTTCCTATAAAAGAGTGGGGTCACATAGCACTGTGTTACTTGCGTTGCTTTCGCCGATTTAACAGGGTTCGCCCTTAATTTGGGAAATCCCATTTATTTATGATCCGCATTTATCTCTCGAAATTTAGCAAGCTCTCGGCACGTCCGTTCTCTTCGTTTGCATGATCGGAACTCTATCTGCAGTACTGAAGAATTTTGGTGTGCTTCCATTAACCCTGTATTTTCGGCAAATTGGCAAAGAATGAACTCATTGTGTAGTACATTGTTTGCATCTGTTTAAGAGCCTGTTGGAAATCAGCAGACTTTTCATTTTTTGCTACTCCTGCGTAGCTCATTCCTGGCTTGAAAAGTGGTGAGGTTGGGGCAGTTTTTAGTTGCTGCTTTACCTTTTTTTTTCCACTGGTTTTTGTTTTTTGGTGGCTTGTTTTGTTGATTGAGAGACTTCTTCGCATCTCTTGTAGCTGGCTGGGTGAGGTCTTCCACAATTTGCGCATTTGGCCGGTACATTCCTGGCCTTTTTGCAATAACCGCTGTGGTGATTTTGGTCACACTTTACTACTGCAGTGCAGTGCATCTGGGAGTGGCCGCACTTTTGGCGCCTATGACATTGAGTCGGGCCTTTCGATTGTTGCCGGGCTTCAATTTTTACGCTGAGGTAGCAGCAGTATTTCAGCCCGAAAATATTTTCTTTGTCTTCCTTGTTAACTTGCATAAGTACAAGTCTAAGAATTCATTGATCCGCCTGACTTTTCATCCGACGAACAGAGAAGGGGACGATGCCTTGTTTGGCGAGGTCGTTTTTGACCTCTTTCTCTGTTATATTGATTGAGAGCAGTCCGATTACTGCTCTGTACATATGGAACTATTTTTTTATCGTCCCTCAGTAGTCTTGTCATCGCCCTATAATCTTCTGCGGTATTTGGAGTGATTTGCCACTCCTTTGCTCGTCATCTCGGCTTTATTGTACTCTATTTTTTTGGTCCTTAGTCTGTCACAGACTATGGTACAGTCCTGGGAATTCTTGATTATTATTGGTGGGATCTTTTGTTTTTGGGGTTGCTCAGAAACTGCTGAGTTAACCATCCTGCTGGGTCCTGGTTGGCTTGGTTCTGCTGCTTTTTCCATGTCTTTGTCCTCTTGAAATAGTTTTTGTTCCTGAATTGGGTTTTCCTCAAAGATGGGTGCCCTGGTCGTATTCTTCTTCGTCCTTATTTTCTTTTTTCTCCATATTGGTTTTTATGGTTTTCAGCATATCCGCCTGCTGCTCAATCATGGTTGTTTGTTTCTTAAGCATTGTCTCCAATTCCTCTACCCTCCTGGATAGAGCTTGGTTAGCCTCTATTAGTCCTTTGTTGCTTTCCATTAAGTATTTGTTAAGCTCCATAAGACTCTCTGGATTTTTTTGGAAGTCGTTAACCGCCATTTTTCTTTGGGACTCGCTCAGTTCCTCCTTCGGTCGTAATAAGTTCATCGCATTAGACCGCACTGTGTCGGCTAATACCTGACTTATAATCTTCGAGCAGAAAATTAAGAATTCCTTTTAATAATTACTTTTATTACAAGTACATTAAATACAATCAATTGTACTAATACGTACAGAGTGAGCTTCTTACTGACGCTTGGGGAAAAATGGCGATTTTAAGTAAACTAAGGAACTCACGTTTATCGTGGATTCCCAGGATGCGTCAGCTTAAGAACAGGTGGGTTCTTAACTTGAGCGATATTCTAAGAATAAGGGAAAATGGTAGTTCAAGGTAAACTAAGGAATGTTATATCAGTCGTGGATTTCCAGGCAGCGTCAGCATAAGCACAGGTGGGATCGTAACTCCTGCGTCGCTTTTGCCGATTAAGTACGGATCGTTCTTAATTTGAGTGATCCCAATTATTGACGATCCGCTTTTTATCTCACGAAATTTAGCAAGCTCTAGGCACGTCTGTTCTCTTCGTTTGCACGATCGGAACTGAAAGAGGCTTGTCAGTTTCACATTCTCCTTAAATACTGAAACTTGGGTACAGCACCCATGGACGTACCCCAAGAAGAAAGCAATTAGCGGCCTAATGCCTACCTTTCGCATCAAAGCGTAACAACCAGATGAAGGATTGATGGACCTGTTTATTGGAGTATCGGCATTGTGCGGGCTAGGCGGGACTTAAATTGGACCTAGCTTTTTAAGGTCTATAAAGGGAAATGGTTAGGAATTCCGTCCGTAAACCGTCCACAGATGCGGATAATGACCACTATTATGCGGGGAAATCCAACCATATGGACAAATAGACTAAGCTATCCATGGGCGTAACAATGGTAGATTAAACAAGCACTGAACTAGAAAACACGTATCATAACATGTGGCCCCGTTAAAATGTCCCACTTTTTAAGTTAATCAGTGTCTATTGGTAACGGGCATATCTCCGACACTGTTCCTCGAGAAATTGTACCATTAGGTAAACGCATATATACTACACGTATCACATCATCATTTCCTTCATGAAGTTGAACTGCTCGTGCTAGAGCCTATTGCAGGGGGGAAGTGTTATCCTCACCTAGATGCACCAGGGATCTAACGGCTACAGAAGTGTCCAAGGGCTGCTTCCATTCAGAACGGGTTCGTATATTAGTCAGATAGTCCCGGGACCAATTATTCCAAAACTGTTATTGGAGCTGCTGCAGACTTTCGTATCGAGACAGCCGAGACATAGCAATATCCATAACGTCATGTTGCGGTAAACTTGCCAGTGAGTCATCAATGAGGAAATGGGAGGGAGATCATTAGAGATAGGCATTAACGGCAGAGAGTCAAGACATGCTTCGATTGTCACTACCACAGTGTACATTTCTATGTATGTTAGGGCTGAATTCCCGAGCACCCGTCGAAGATGAAACTTGGGAGATTTCACGACTGCTTCCCACAATCCACCCATATGGGCATTACGCGCAGGTATGAACTGCCACCTAATGAGATAATTTCCCAAAGATGCGGTTGCTGCATTAACATGCGATTGATCGTTTATTAAGGTGTTGAGTTCTATGAAATAATTATTAGCTCCTTTAAAATTAGAATCATTGTATGAGTATATGTCTGTGGGATTTTCCCATCTCGAGTACAACTTTTCCAGAGCGTTCAAAAAACTATCGGTTAACAGATCTTTCATGAGTTCGATATGTATGGCACGAGTAATCAATAAAATGAAAATACAAATATAACTCTTTACGAGTTTGGACCCTCGTAAAGTGTCTACTTTTATACAGGGTTATTCACTCTATACGGCACGGAATATTGCGGCCAAAATATGAGGCTTTCAAATAACGAAGATAACTATTAAGACAGTGATAACAAAACTATCCCCGAAGGGTATCAAGTGCGTCCGTTTTGATTGCTTGCCAAGGGTGTTCTGGTTTCTTGCAGTATATCCCCATTGCCCGTCTTCCTGATCTTAATCATCTGCACCCCATGTGCAGCACACATGTTTTCTATCCGTTGTAAGCCACTTGTAAAAAAGGTACATGCAGACCCAAGTGTTTCCCTTCTAACAACGGGTATTCCTTCCCTTGGCCGTGATTTACAACGGAGACGGGCAATGATTTACAACGTGCAAGGAATCCGAACATACTCCCCCCGTTGAAGTGATCCCTTCACTTCAAGTAATCTTCTTCTCAGAAATTTAACAAAGACTTAACTAATAAATACATCCTCATTATCCAAAAAGAAAATGAACCCTCTGACACATTAATGCATCATCGACCTTGTGCCCTGAAGTTCCAACAATTGTGCAACTTAACTTACAAAAAAGAAATTTAATTACACTAGCCGATACTTAAAAGTCTAAATTCTTACTACTACACCTAATTATATTAGCGACAATTACACAAGTACACATCAGTTATAAATTATCTGTCACTGGGAAGGGGTGATATTTTTCTGATTGGTCTAGTTAACGTTCCTCCCTTTGTCTTTAACCTTACTAATCTAACTCTTCCGTCAGCTCCACGAAGTAGTTCTGTGACTCTACCCATTGCCCACCTAAGAGGTGGACTGTTATCTTCCCGGATTAGAACGATCTGGTTTAATTTCAAATTTTCACAGGGCTTCAGCCATTTAGGACGATTTTGTAATTGATTTAGGTACTCCACTGACCACCGACTATACAGGGTGGTCATTTAGTGCGGTCTCGGAAGATTACGGCTAAACAATTTAATATTTTGAATTTCTTTTTTTTGCGTTATATAGAACTCGATTATGGGTACATTCTAAAATTGTTTTCGTTTTATACAGGGTGTTCTAAATAAGTGAAAAATATCAAAGTTATGTTTTTTTAAATAGGACACCCCATATATTAATATCGTTTTAGATTTCTTGAGAAAAATAAATGTAAGTTTCATTAAGGTTTACTTGTCCTAAATCTTAAGGATTTCGAAATAATTAAGTTTTTTTAAAAAAATCATGCAATTTTAAAAACTTTGTTTTGAAGGAAGTTTAAACTGGAGTAAATCGAAATTCATATCAAACCTTAGATATGAGACGTATTTTATGCCAGAATTATTAAAATTGAAATATCTCATACAGTGCGTCCAAAAAATAACATGAAAATTGCATTCTTTTTGAAAGGAAATAACTTGCTTAATTTAAATAGAACACCCCATATTTTATTACTCGAAATAAGAGATAAACATATGACTAATCAAAAATCGTTACACTTTCCTATACCTAAATGTACAGGTTTTCTTCGAAAAATAAGATTTAAGAAAAGGTAGCAAAATTAATAACCGCACTATCTATTTTTATTTAATATAAAAGAATTTCTTTTAATAAACACTTAATTACACACAATTTTCAATATATCCTCCATTCTGATCAATGCAAGCTTGAAGTCGAGTAACATTTCCACGACAAACATTTTCCAGAATATCTCTATTTGCTCTAATAGAGTCAAAAACATAGCGGATTCTGATTTTCATATTGTCTCTTGTTGTTGGAGTTGTACTATAAACAATATTTTTGACATAACCCCACAAAAAAAAATCTAGTGGGGTAAGATCGGGCGACCTGGGGGGCCAAGATACAGCTCCTCCTCGACCAATCCATTTATTTGGATACTGTTGATTTAGGAAACTCCTCACAATACCACTATAATGAGAAGGAGCTCCATCATGTTGGAACCATATGGAACGAAAAATGTTTAAAGGTATGGTTTCCAACAAATCTGGCATTTCATGTTCTAAAAAATGTCTATACACCATTCCCGTCAGATTTTCATTAAAAAAATGTGGTCCAATTAAATGTGTTCCAAGTATTCCCGCCCATACATTGAGGGACCAACGATGCTGATTGTTTAATGATCTTATTAGATGAGGATTTACATTATCATAGTAATGAAAATTGTGACGATTGATAATACCATTTTTGTGAAATGTAGCTTCATCGGTGAACAAAACCTGACCCTGTATAAGGGTCTATAATGACTACTTTTTAAAATTATTTTTATATTATACATGATGTTCCAAAAGCCCTAAAAGTATCAAAGTTTTGTGTTTTAAATGGAACCCCTTGTATATTATTACATTTTTGAATTTTTCGATCAAAATAAGTGTCAGTTTTAATAAGATTTACAATATATAACACTTAAAGCTTTTTAAATAATTGAAGTTTTATCAAAATTTTACATAATTTTCATGTTTTAAATACTTACGAAGTATTTACGTTATGTAAGTGTAATTTGCAGTGTAGTGTAACAATAGATCATATTTTATATCCCAATCATGATAACTTTGTTATCTTATACAGGGGGTGCAAAAATGAAATCTAATCAAGTAACAACTTTAAATGGCTACAACTTCTTTAGTTTAAATACAATGCCATATGATCTAACTTACCATAAGATGTAATTTTTAATTATTTATCGAATGGTACTAGGATGTTCACAAATAAGTCTTCGTGTTTCTACAGAATACACTAAATGATTGTTCTTTGCACCATTTGGTGTATTTTAATTCAAAGTTCTAATTACATATCAACTACAACATAAAACAAAAACAAAATAATTATAGCAGATGTTCAAAATATCGAGCGTCAATTTCCAGACACGTACAAATTCTTTTTTCACAACCATTGCTAACTCTGGACAACATTTGCGGGTTAACAATTTCAAACTCGTCTCTTCTACGTATTTTCATATCGCGTGGAGTTGTCGGAGGCGTATTGTAGACAATTCGTTTTATGTATCCCCACATAAAAAAATCTAGAGGAGTTAAATCCGGAGATCTGGGGGGGTCAATTTTGAAATCCATTTCTCCCAATCCACCTTTTTTTTTAAATTGACATTTAAAAATTGCCGAACTCACGACGATAATGAGGCGGAGCTCCATCCAATTGAAGCCACGTGATGGTTCTAATATTTAAAGGGACTTTTTTTAATAATACTGATAGTTGGTGTGAAAGAAAATCTAGAAACATTATACCATTTAAAGGTCCGTCAAAAAACTACGGCCCAATTAAATATGAACCCAGTATTCCACCCTGCACATTAACGGACCACTTATTTTGATTTCTCACGACTCTGTATTCATGCGAATTCGAATCAGAATGAAAGTTGTGTCTATTTACAAGACCATTGTTATGGAAAGTACATTCATCACTAAATAACATTTTATCAAAAAAGTTTTCATTTTTTGCCACTTTATCTAACACACACATAGAAAATTCAATTCGGTTGTCAACATCATATCAATAAAGTTCTTGGCGAAGCTGAATTGTATAAAGATAAAAACTGTGTTTTTTTTTAGAATTCTTGAAACACTTGTTCGACTAATGTTAGTAA
Source organism: Euwallacea fornicatus (assembly GCF_040115645.1). NCBI lineage: Eukaryota > Metazoa > Arthropoda > Insecta > Coleoptera > Curculionidae > Euwallacea > Euwallacea fornicatus. The sequence goes on from NC_089568.1 coordinate 148,993, forward strand.
CTTTGGATATCAAATTTTGACTAATAATGGGATTTTCGAACTAACCTGAACCAACTACCATAAAAACATTTTATCCACCTTCAGTTACAGATTTTCTTCTAATGGGCTTTTTGTAACTGATACTTCCCGTCTCTTGAAACTGGTGCAATAATCTCTCAAAAACAGCTGGCTTAGGATGTTTTTTTTTTTCGGAAAACGTTTGAGCATAAACTCGAGAAGCCAATAAACAATTTTTATGACATTCTCCAAGAATAAAAATCATGTCAATACGCTCTTCTTTTGGATGACTCTTCATTTTGGCTACGCAACACAACAACAATATTTAAATAACAATAATCTAAACGTCCAAAATTGCAAAAATTAATACCACTCTAGCAAGAACAAACTTTGCAGACTAAACTGACACATTGAAGTAATGATCTAACATTTTGAAATATCCTAGGCAACTACCTATAAATTGAGATAAAGCGCTCCTTTATCCCAAACAAACTTGTTTTGAAACATTTTTTTATTAAATTCTTAGTTTTCGAGAAAATCGCATGTGCATGATAAATCGAACACCCTGTATATTCAGAAAAACAGAAATAACGTTCGTTATAGCAGAGACAGATTGTAGAGATATTAGTAAAACAGAATTAAGAGCGCTGTTAGGTGCATTATTTCTAATAGGAACCAAAAAGGACACCATACAAATTGCTGTGAACTATGGAACACTGATGGGACAGGGACAATTCTTGTACGTGCCTGTTTAGCTCCCGAGTTTCTGTTTGGCAAACATCGCGAGGAGAGATCCATAATATTTGGATTTTAATGTGACTACATGTTGGCCTCAACAATTCGGAAACGAAAGAAAGCAGTAATATTTCTGTCTACAATGTCTACAAAGAAAAGTCGTTAATAAATTTAGATTATAATGCAACAAAAGGAAGCGTTGACACAGTGGATCAAATGTGTTCAGCTTATACTACACCTAGAATCACCAGAAGATGGCCCCTTGCCTTATTTTACAGACATGTCGATATACAGTATTGGTCATAAATATAGCAACTTTTTATAAATCCATTTTTTTAACGTCCCTTTACTCTTTCGAGATCATTTGTTTATACTTGTTAGAACTGATATTGACAACAAAGTCGATGTTTACACTTTCATAGGTCAAATCACATTCTTTGAAATTTTAACAATTTTTTTCAATTTTTGACTGGTCAAAAAGACAGCAACTTCTGCTTTTTGAACGATATATTTTACTTCAGTTGCAAAGTTCCATTTGATTAGTACTGTATTGCATTCTACAATATTTCTTATGATGGGTCGAGGTAAAACAATATCAAAGAATTTAAGAAAAATTGTGATTGAGAAATTTGATTAAGGCGAAAAACCTATCGAAATTAGTCGAAGTTTGGGCAAAAATAAGTCGATAATTTCTCGAATTATTGCACAATATAAATCTAAAGACATCATTGGTCCGAGACCAATTCTTGGGAGACCTAAAACGTCACCAGAAAAAACCGATCGCTTCATTGTTAGGATTTCGAAACAAAATCCATTTCTGCCATCAACTAAAATTCTTGGCCAAATAAAAGGAATAACGGCAAAAGATGTTAGTGCAAGAACTGTGCGAAGAAGATTAGTAGATGCAGGACTGTTTAGTAGAAGACCAGCTAAAAAACCATTTTTATCCAAAAAGAACGTGAAGGCCCGATTGCATTTTGCTGAACAACACGTTGACTGGAAGTCTGAACAATGGAGAAAAGCGGTTTTTAGTGATGAATCGAAGTTCAACTTGATCAGAAGTGATGGTGTAAATGATGTTAGACGTCCTGTGAGAAAAAGGTTGAACAAAAAGTATATTGTACCATTCGGTGATGGTTTGGGGATGTTTCTCCGGTCAGGGAATGGGTCCCCTTCACAGAATTGTTGGAAAAATGGATAGATTTATGTATAAAGACATTTTAACTGAACATCTAATACCACACATGGATGAAAAAATACCCCTGAGATCGTATTTTCAACAAGATAATGATCCCAAGCATTCGTCGAAGCTGGTTAAGAAATGGTTTGAAGATGAAAAAGTTGCTGTTCTGCCGTGGCCATCTCAAAGCCCCGACTTAAATCCAATTGAGAATATGTGGGAGTTTGTTGACGCCAAAATTCGTGACAAAAATTATACAAATGTGAATTACTTATTCCTTGCATTACAGAAAACTTGGGGAGAAATTAGTGAAGACTACATTAATAAATTAATTCTTTCCATGCCTGAGAGATGTAAGCCTGTAATTAAACAAAAGGGTTACTATAATAAGTACTAACTAAATATACCGGGTGGTCTATTTAACCTGACAAATCGGGATATCTCGAAAATTACGCATCAGATTGAAAAAAGTTTCAAATAAAAGTATTTTGTCTCGAATGGATCCACGATATAACACTAACCATGACTTCCCAACTCTTTCGCTTGGGGTTGGGGCGGGGGTAACTTTGAAATCTCAAATGGCAACTCTCATTTTTTATTGCAAATTTGAATTTTACGATAAAAATTACTCGGAGTTTGTCTGAAACTTTTTTTCGATTCGCTACAGATGGCGCTGTAATCGGAAAAATTTGTTTTATTCTGATTCTGAAAGAAATCATCGTGTTTTTCATATTTTTAATGGAAACTTGTTGGTTTTTTGGGTACCTCCGATAGTTTAAAGAAATAAAACCGTCTGTGACAAAAAAATTTTATTTATTATTAAATTTCTAAATAAACTTAGATCCACATTGAATTTTCATCTTCTCGATCTTTCGTCTTTTGACTTCTCGACAACATGACAGTGTCAAATTTGGAATCCGACTTTCGATTTTCCGGACCCATCATCAACTTGTTTTTTCTTATGGGCGCCATCTTCGATTTTAACATTTTTTGATTCAGTTTTTTTTTCCCGATAATAATGATGTTTCACATGTTAAAATTCGAACTTGTCGTTTAATAGAAATATCACAAATCCTGTTTTGGCACTCTAGAAAGAATAACCTGCCGAACAGGCTTAGCAGATGGAGGTAAGGAAAAGGCTTGCGAGAAGCTCCAAACTCAAGCGAACACCTCCAAAGAAGAAGAAGCAGCAAAGGATGAGATGGAAGACGGGGAGGTGACAGAAAAGAGAGTCCCTAGGAATCAGATAAGAAGAGTGAATGAGAAGGCGATGAGGGAGGAGCTCTTGTTAACCTTCTCAGATGAAATGTTTCTTCTGGTGAATACTCTGAAAGAAGGAAAACGGAGGAGAGCTTTTCTCTCATTTGCGGGGGGGGCTAACCGAAACTGCCATATGCGCCATCCAAACATAAACAAAAAAAAAAGGGGAAAGAAGGGCCGAAAAACAACGGGGGCGGATCCGTGGCCTGGTCGCGTCCGAGGTCCCTCTTGCCACGATCCGAGAGCGTGTGGAGGCGAGTCTGTTCCTGTAGGCGGAAACGGACTAGAGAATCCCATAGCAGAGAGATACAATACCGATTTGAGGGGTGATTGGGGGGGAGAGAACTAGCCCCTTCAAGGAGAGGGAGCTGACCTTACTTCTGGACTTCAAGGAACTGGAGGAATCCCACGAGACAGGGGTTATGTCCTTTGTGCAGTTCTGTAGACTACAAAGAGGGAGTAGGACGGAGAAGCCGGAGCGTTTCGTCCTCTACCGTCAACTGTATGGAAACGTGGGTTTGGAAGAGGTCGTCGGAACACTGAAGGAAGGATCTGATGAAAACCGCGTAAGGAGAGAGTAGGACGAGGATGGTCGTCTCTCAGGTTCCAAAGTCAGATCCTGGAAAGTTCTGAAAGCTGGGTAAGCAGGAACCACCTTCCTGGCTGCTCTCCGGAGGGTGCGCCAAATGTTGGCGACCGGGAGCACGGGGAAGAAAGTGGATATGGTCAGGGAGATCAAAAAAGGTGAAGTCGTCCTCATGGTGCACAAAGGGGGAAAAGAGGAGCAGTTGTGAGAACTGCTCTCTACAGAATTGGGGAGAGATCACGCGAGGGTGGAAGGGGATGTTCGATGGCATTCCTTGTGTATGGCCTGGAGAGAGTCACTAGAGAAGGGAAGTAGTAGAGGTGGTGGCAACAGCGGTAGAGGAGAGAAACTGCTGAACCTCCGGCCCAACTTCGGGACCTGCCAAATCGTTACTTTCCTAGTGGAGGAAGACGCGACAGATACTTTGCGACGATTTGCGGATCTCCGGGTTGGTATCTCGAGATATCGTCTGCGAGAGCGCCGAGAGACTTTCTGCTGCTTCAGGTTTTGGGACGATGGCTACCGGGCAGAGGAGTGTAAGAGGGAGGACTGTTCGCAATTGTATTCGAGGTGAGCGTATGAAAGTCAAAGGCTGCGACCTGCCGTGTAGAGCGGTACTGCTCCCTATGTAAAGTGGGAGGGTATAGCACCGCACCGAGGGACTTGAGCGCGTTCCCTTCTCCAATGCCAAGGACAGACCCAAGGTGGAGGGAGAAAGTGAAACGCTGAGAATCAGGGGGGGCTAAGGGCAGTTTCTACCCACAGGAACGAGCAGGGAGGGAATGGATTTCCATGATGGAATGACTAGGAGGGAACACGGGTGAGTGTGTGTAAGTGTGCTTGTGTGTGCAAAGTATGATTGGGATTATAGCGTTGAGAGGGAACTGCGGTACCTGTAGGTTCACCTGGAGCGGGACCATCTCATGATCGACCACATATTCCAGGTGATCAGAGAATAGAACATCGAGATGGTGCTCGGGAAAAAACCATGCGTAGCGCAAAAAGGCTTCGTTTAGAACACGGTTGACGACGTCTTCATCTGGTTAGCGCCGGATGTGGGGTCAAGTCGCTCCACCAGACCGGGGGTTCATTGCTGTGAACCTGAACTACATCATTGTCATTTTCGTGTATTTCTTCCCGAACAAGGGCATCGCCGACGTTACGACGTGACTCGATCGGTGAGGGGGTACGTTAAGGGGAGCAAAAGTTCTCATTGGCGGAGACCTGAATGCGAAGGATGGGTGATTCGACTCTAGGGGGATGAAAACCCACGGGCGGGTCCTGGAGAAGTTTCTGCAAGCGGCAGAGCTCGTCTCCAATATTGGGGACGAGTGGACGTTCAGTTATCGAAATGACTGAACGCTGATTACCATGGCAGGAACTTCTGGATATGGTTGGATGCTAGACTGGAGAGTAGAGGTAGGAATGGAGAGTGGGAGTAGCCACAGATACTTCTCCTATCGCTTAGCGCGAAGGGGAGTAGTGTCTGCAGGCGAGAGTGAAAGTGTGAGAAAGGAAGGATGGATTGTGAGTGAAAAAGGACTGGAGAGAATGAGTCGGTATGTTAAGGTTCAAGAAGGTTCAGGTGTCATCGAAGCTCTCGAGGGCATAGTTCGGGAGATAAGTGATGCCTGTAATGAGTGCTTGAGGAAGCGTAACAGTGAAAACGGGAAAATAAACCGGGGATGTATTGGTGGAGTGATAAGATTGCTCTGTAGACATCTGAGTTCCTTAAATATCGCTATCGTGTCATTTACACTCTCCACATTTACTCCCGCACCTAAAACACGCATACTGATTATACTATTTAATCTACTTACTTGACTTGTTCCGTGCTCCTCTCCTCGGTACCCTTCCGAATCTCGTCCTTCTTTTTTGACGTCCCTGGTTCCGACTTAACGGATTTTTTTGGGTCAGTACCCCTACCGCCTGCATGTGCCTTTACTGGCCCCTTGCAGTTGGGTCCACCTGCGCTGTGGCCCTCCGCTTTACAGAGAAAGCAGTAGCGAGGATCTTTACAAGTCTTCACCCTGTGCCCTTCTATCCTAAAACGGGCGCATAGTCGGGTCCTGCTTACCCCTTTGCAGGTCTGGGCCTGATGTCCCACTCCCAGCATCGGTAGCATCTTCCCGAGTCCTTCCTCTTCTTGAGCCGGCACATATTAATGTTGACTCTCAAATCGGTGACTACACGAAAACTATCCGCGTCCTCCTCTCTAACGAGGAACATAGCAGTTCGGCAGCTTCCACAGCTTGCCTTAAGCTCCTTGAGCTGGAGCTTCTTGGGGTCCAGCACGGTCGCAGTGGCCACCGCACCAGTGGCTTCTTCCCCTGTAGTGACTTCATCCAGTCTCCTAAGCTGGAACACTACAACCTTACTATTCCCTCCCGACCTTACGTTACATTCCTCCATTCCTTTCCCCAGGATGTTTTTCAGCTCCTCTCCCTGTTCGCCTCCTTTAGGGAGCGTGATTAGCACCTCACCTTTTTTAGTCTCCCTGACTGTCCCGATGTCCACCTTGGTTTGGCTGTTGGCAACCAGTTGTCGGACCTTACGGATGGTGTAGCTATAACTTACCTCCTCCTGTTTAGCCACGACGACTACCTTTTCTTCTGGTCTTTTAGGACCCGGTTCTTGTACTGCCTCCCTTCCGGAGGATGTCCCTCCAGGTAAGTACAGCTTTACCCTGATGTTGCCCTTTAGGGTCCAGCATGCAAGCTCGCAGACCTTTCGAAGTTACCACGGGTCGACACCCGGGACCAACGGGATGGACACGCTGTCTCTCCCCTCTTCCAGCATTGTTGCCGCGAGGACCTTGAGGGCTTCAAAAACTCCTTCCGGCCCCGTACTCTCCAACTCTTGAAAGTAGACGTGCTTAGTTTTCGTAACTACTTTACCTCCTTTCCTAAGGTTACACGTCTGCACGAGGCTGGATATCCTCCCTTCTTCAGTCTCGAGCTCCCTCAGCTCTGGGAGAAGCTGCAGAAATCTATGTTTAAGCGCGCTATCTCCCTTATCTACTAGGACCGCCAGGTCCATACTAAACCCTCACTGATAGGGTCTTCACGAGCTATCTCAGTCGCAAAGATCCCTTCGTCCCATCTCTCCTTGATTGCCTCCAGGATCTTTCCCTCCCTAGCTAAAGTTGTTAGCCTCTCTTTATACTCACCCTTTTTTCTCTCCTCCTCAGTTTTCGTCTGGCATTCAACAGACACTTCCTCCGTCTTGCCAGCCCTTAGCTGAGTGACCTCGTCCGTCAGTTTTTCATTCTCCTCCTCGAGTTCCCCGTTCTCCTGCCCCTTCCCCTCTTCTTCCAGCACAGAGACAGCCTCCACTAGTTCCAGTATGGGGTGGTAACACTCCTTCAGGATCCCATCAACATCACATACCTGTCTCCTGGCTACTTCCAAGAGAGCCCTGGGTCCTTCTTCCTCTCCTCCCACAGTGGATTCATCTATACTCTTCCTCTTCCCTTTTGGTGCACTGTTTGGCACTTCCTCTACGGAGAAAACCGGACAATGCACTTCCATGTTTTGCCCACTTACCACATTTTCCTCAGTTTCTCCTCCTTTGTCCTTGGGCGGAGTCCTCTGTACCTTACCTCTCCTTGCAAATCCTATCTCAACTCCTTCTACCTCCTCTTTCCTCATCAAGCTCTCCGGAACACTTCCTTTCCTTACGAGCGGCATATTTACTCTCCCAATTAAATCCCTCCTAACTTTGGTAATTGCTTTCGATACAGCCCCTTTCTTTCCCAAAGGTCCCCCCTGTTTGCATAAGTGAGAGTTAGGGAGTGTGTAGTGTAAATGAGGTTATGGCTCCGAATTTCAAGGTGGACAGTTGATGTAGTCAAGCCGTGTGTGTTAATGGTGCATGCAGAACTCTCCAGTAGCTGGACATAACTTCTTGTGGGCGGAAGCCGGCCTTTGGACGTTTTTACGGCAATTCACTTCTCCATGCTTTCTACTTATTCATGGCTCTATATCTGGCATCAAAATTTTTGTCCACATTCCTTTGTCTTCAAGAGTATCCTATTCGAATTTCAATGTCCTTACTGTAGCTTTTTTTTATTTTTCAATATCTACTCCTGTTTTCTTATAACTTTTTTTTTATTATTCACTAAAAGTATTATTGGGGTCATCCCTCCAATTAAAGCTCGTTCCTCATACGCTATGGTGCGATACCCAGAAATTACCCTCAATATTGCGCTTCTGTGTAAACTTCTAAGCTGTTTCCTGTTATGTTCAAACTTTAAAGCCTCCTCCAACGTTGGTGCTCCGTATAAGATTGTTAAATTTATTGTTTTTGCTATAGTTCTTCTTTTACTGCTTTTTGATTCTTCTAAATCAGACATGTTTCGACTTAAGCTCGTAACCGTCTGTTCTGCTTCTCTGACGCTTTTGTATTATATGCTTCTTAAATCTTAAGTTTTTGTCCAAATATATTCCTAAATACTTTATTAAATTCTTTCTTGTTATATACAGTGTGTTCCATAAGTGTTTCATTACATTTTAGTGGGTAATAGTACATTGAAAAATAATATAACTCCCCATATAAACCATATTCCAATTACGCTTCATTAAGAAAATACAGGGTGTTAAACTTTACTTAAAAAGCCAACTTTTATTGATGTATTCAAAAACGCTTGAGATATGTAAGTGAAATTTGGCACGTTTTGAGAGTTAATGTAGACGCATTTATTTATGCAAAAACTATATTCCATTTCACTAGTGGCGTGGGTACGATCACCTCTCAGCACGTTTTTAAGAAAAAAAAGGTGTGCCACTGCTTTATATCAAAACAAAAAATATTTTTAGAAGTTTCATTTAATTTAGAAGAGCTCCCTTGAATCTTTTTAGTCCGATGTAGTGTTTGCTAGTATAAAATTGAAAACCGTCTACATGCACGATATTATCCTCTAAACAGTTTTAAGAATATTAAATGTGTTCTAAATATTATTTATTTGCTATAACATTACAGAAATTGTTCAAATTGGTGCCCTTTTGTTCAAGACATAATTGAGCTCCTCCTTATATGCTGTCTTTCAGTCTTTCTACACATAATGCTATTTACCATGTGCTCGAACACCTTCCAGTTCTCCTCGCTTTCTACCAGTTCACTGCCAATCGTCCCTTTGTCCAGGTTAAGTCCCGCCTTCCTAGCTTCCATACGTTCCCTGATGCAATGCCGCGAGGCAGTCCCGGGACAGAAGAGGGGAGGTGGGTTGAGTGGGTAGGCAGGCGACGCAATGGTCGGTCGAATCCCACACTACCCGGTCGTGGACCAGGCCGGGTGTCTTAAGAAGATTCCCCCTCCTCGGAAAAAAAAAAAGCTTCGATACGTTCAGCCTCTCACCACGGACATCCCAAGAGCGTCTGCTCTGGGGAATCCGCGATTCCCGACATTCTGAAAAACCAACATTCGTCGCTCTCCTCAACTCCTATTCTGTGCAGGTATTTCCCAAACACTCCGTGTCCAGTGAATACCTGCGTTAGTATGTACCCCGTCCTCGTCTATTAACATTCGACCCACTGCCTTATGTTCGGGACCAGAGCCTTCATTCACCCATCATACACTGCCCACTCACTCTCTGGCTTCATTTCTGAAAACCTTACCTCTCTCCCAGACCATTCTTCTCTCTACCACACGTAATCTGGTCGACGGGACCTTGGCTTGCACCAACACCATCGCACGCGGGACCGTTCGGTACTCGCAGGCCGCCCTGATCGCAAGCATTCTACTCGTTCGCTCCAGGACGGCCTTATACGTCTTGACCCCCAGCACCTCGTGTCATATTGGTGCAGCATAAAGCAGCGGCGACAATGCCGCTGTGATCATCACCCACCTTTTGTTGAAACTTAAATCAGTTTGGTTTTGTAGAATACCTTCCAGCTTGCGAATTATTCCCCCCACCCTGTCAGACGACCTTTTTTTGTACGAGGTAAACCTTCTAATCTGAAATAGTTCTTTTAATTAATTTGTTAATTATGCACTTCCAAGACGCACTGTTGAACGCATTCCCCATGTCTACCGGGATTAATGCGCAACACCGTTCTCCGCGAGTTCGGCTTTTGACGTCACGGGCCACTTCTAGAACACACGTCATGGCATGCATTGCGGATTTTCCTTTTTTGAAACCGAATTGTACGTCGGAAAGCGAATATTTTACCGTCAGTTTTTCTTCGAGGCGGCTCTTGATGAGGTGTTCATACAATTTAGCCTCAAAATCCATTAGACAAATAGGCCTATACGATCCCAGCTCTTCGCTATTCTTGTACGGTTTTAGGAGCAAAATTAGCTTCGCGACCTTCCAGGAATCCAGAAATTCTTGGTTTTGCAGCACTTGATTGAGCACTCGTAGCCATACATCCGTGTATGTTTCGAGACTATATTAAACAGCTTCCGCACCGAGCCCGTCGTGACCCAGTGCTGCTGCTCTTTTTAATTTGCAAGCAGCCGCTTTTACTTCTTTTAGCGAAAAAGGAGTGAGAACGATCGGCATCTTTTTGGCTGGAATGCGACTGGGGCTCTTCGGGAAAAGGTACTCAGCAATTTCCAATTTCCGTTGTGCAGTTAACTCAAAAGAGTTTCCAGATTTGAGTTGCCTCATGACAATTTTGTAACCCTCGCCCCTGATGTCCTCTTCGAGTTTCGTGCATAATTCGCTCCATGTCGCTTTTCTGCGCGAACTAATTTCTTTTTGAAGGGATTTTCTTTCCTCCATGTGCTTTTACCAAAAGCGCCTCCGTTTCGGCATCCTAGCTGTTTGAATTCACGTAGGCGCGAAGCGCACGTCCTCTAGCTTTTATGCAGCTCTTCCTTTTCTGATCGATCTGTTCTGTCCACCAGTACGGATTTGGGTTGTCAGTCACTCCATTGTTATTTTCTGCACAAACCTTCCGGAAAGTATCCTTAATAATTTTTGAAATCTCTTTCCCGCTATTTACATCAGTGTGGCGTTGTAGAAGATCGCCAAAAGCTTCAATAAATTTCTGTTTATCCGGATTTACACTTCCTGACACTCTCGTTTTCCGTTCCGGTATTTTGCCGATTTTAAAATAGATGTGCCTATGCATCCAACATGGTTCATTATCGTGACCTATGTCGTGACCGTATATGACCTGCCATCCTTCGCGTGATTTGTCAGGCTTTGGCTTACAAGAGTGACATCGATGCACGTTTGCTGTTGACGTCTAACGAACGTGGGTTCTCTCATGTTAAGACTCACCATATTAAAGGTTCCCGTCATTTGGAACAACGCCCCACCTCTTGCGTCCTCTCTCGTCGAACTTAGTCCAGGGATTTGGCATTAAAATCGCCCACTGTGACTATTTTACCACGTCGACCGGCGGCCTCTCGGTGTAGATCGACCAGGTATTGGTCGAATTGCTCCATTGTGTAGTTAGGCGAGATGTAACAAGCTATTAATGTGTATTCGGCGCCGAATAGGACAATAAGGCCGTCACGTCGAATTACTTTCGAGTACTTTACATTTTTTGTTTTCGCGAATATAGCTACATTATTTAACTTGTCAGCGATCCATTTCGAATTATTTTGAACCAACTTTTTATTTGGCTCACTGGCGACAATCAAATCGACATTTCGCTTCGCTACTTCCAGGAACGCCATTTTGTGTGCTTTAACAGGTCGGTAAGTATTTATCTGAAGGATTTTAGTTATTATTTTTATTTTCGTATCGAAAAATATTTGTAACTTGAAAACGAAAAAAGGGAAGAAAACTTCTTTTTTTTGTTTTTTTTTTAAATTTTTATATATTTTTTTAATTTTTTATTTATTTTTTATTTTTTATTATTATTTTTTTTTATTTTTTTTTAACGATTCTCCATTATCGTCGCGTCGTGCTCACTATCTAAGGGCGCGAACTCTTCCTGTCGGCGTACCTGTTGTCGTTTAATTAAGTGAGCACGATCCAGTGCGTTGCGGAACTTTGCGCACTTGCTGCTGGTAAGGCGGTGTCCTTTCTTGTTGCAAAGGACACCTATTCACTCTTTTTCCTTGTGGAGATAGTTCTTGCCGCGGTGGTCCGGTTTTCCGCACAGGTAACAGCATATTCTTCGGCCTGGGCCGCTGAAATTTCTTATCGCGTGGTCGTAGGCCCAGCACCTCGAGTAGCGGTTGATCGTGGAATGCTTCTGAAACTTGCACCTGACGAGTCTGCCTCGTAGGGGTTCCGTCAGTATCGCGGTCGCGTGTTTTAACTGGATCCGTACCGTTGCAGTCTGTCCAGATTGTGCGTAGGGGCGCATTTCCCCTATAGTAACATCTTTTTTCAGGTCGGGAATTTTGTTCTTGAGGGCTTTGAGGACCTCGTATTTCGTAGCTGCTGCGTCCATGTCCCGAATGAATAGGATTTTTTTTTCTTGCCTCTCCTTCAGGAGGCGGACGCTGTCTTACCTAAAGATTTCTCTAGGTCCCGACCGATTGTTTCGAGCGCCTTCTCATTTTTTTCCAGGGTGATAACGAGATTCCCTTTTTTATTTGATTTTCCTTAGCTTGGCGATTGACATTCTCTTCAGATGGTGAACGACCGGCCTCTTTTCATTCCCGGTTTCTTCGCGGAATTTGACGAGGATATCAAATACGTCTCTTTCTGCCAGCGGAACGTTGATTTTGATTATTTTTTTACCTATGCATTTGTCAGCTTTTTTGGATTTGATTTTGACGACTTGTTCTAGCACGTCAAAATCTTCGAGATTTTCGAGTTCTGGATTCCGGTTTTTGAACTGAAATTGGATATTCTATCATCTTTTAGTCCTCGTTTTCGACGAAGACCACTTTTGTTTTCTCAGGGAGGCCGTCGTCAACGGGGTTACCGATTACCATTTCTGTTTAGATAAAAACGGTGTTAGTCCACATTCTCCCTTCCAGCACCTTCCATGCCTGGAAATTGGTTTCAGTCGGAAGTGCTCCGACAGTCGTTTCTTGAGCTGTTTGCGTCGCGATGATGATCACCGTTTTTCGTTTCAAGCGTGTTCCAGGATAAATTTTTGGTTATCGCAAAACTAATTTGTGCACGCAGAAAATTTCTGAATTCCCTGTTTTACCTACCGCTTGGTATTTTTATTGGCCTTGAAGAGAGCCATTAAATCTTTGCCTATATAGAACAGTGTGTCTATTAAGCATTTTAATTTCTTCGCGGATAGGTTTGTCGTCTCGTTAATGATGACCGGTATTTTTTTCGAGTCGTGACTCGTTTTCACTTATAACGGAGGAGTCGGAAGTTTTCCCCATGTTGTTCGAACTAGGCAGCTTAAATCGCTTAGTAGGGTGCCTCTGTTTCCGTCTTGCATGGGATTTTACCCCAATATCGTCTTCTTCGCTGCTATAACAGCTGCTATAATACAGCATTCTTCTTTCGCCCTTAATAACCTCCACAATGGGATCCATTTCGGGGGTTTGCTTTAATTGTTTTCGGAGCGCAAGGTAAATTTTTTTATATTTAGAAAGTGGTCAAAACACGATACAGGCAACCAAATATTTCACACAAACTTTTGTCCCAACGAGAAGGGTCGATTTTATTGCCTTTCGGCCTAAAGCAGTGCAATAAAAATTCCAACGACTTACCGAACAATACTCCCAGATTTTTAAGGCTTTCACTCGTCGCGTATCTAAATCTATCCACAACCAAACTTGACGGGATCTTACGTCAACTGGCCAGTAGCACCACCTCTGTCTTCTCTGGCGCCATATTGAGATCCTTGGCATGGAGTGTGTCTATGACTGGCCCCATATAGCCTCCCTGGTCCTCACCTTGAGTGTTTTTCTGCCCTCGCCGTACCCACCAGCGCCAGATCGTTCACGTACCCATCGGAGTGACGCTCCTTGAGTAATCCAGCTTCATCAACTCGTCGTAGTACAGGTTCTGCAAGACGGAACCAAGGACGGACCCTTGGGGAACGCCACACGACATCTCTCAGCCCCCTCCCCCAGGCAACACCAAAAACAGATCTTGCAGGTACGATTGAACGACATTCAACAGGTACCCGCTCACCTTGGCCCTTCTCATCACGTCGACGATAAGATCCCAAGGCGCCGTATTAAAGGGGTTATTTACATCAATTATTACGACGCACAAGCCCGCGTGTGTGTAACTTTTCCCCCTGATCCCCTCAACTATCCGCATGACGGCCTGCATGGCATCCAGGGAATTCTTGCCCTTGACGAACCCATACTGGCTTTCGCTCACCATACCCAAAAACTTCGTTTCTTCCAGCAGTCTGGTCTTGACCACCTTTACCGCTACTTTTCTAAGTCCGTCCACGAGATATATGGGTCGGTACGAGGCCTCTGTCCCCCGGGTTCTTTTCCAGACTTAGGGTACACGCTCTACGTAAAGATGCGATTAACGCAACTTGCCGTACCCTGGGGCACTGCCACTAGGTATAGCTTCAGCATTTCGTTCGGTAGCCCGTCCAGTCCCGGTGTCTTGCGGCTCTTAAGACTCCCGACGGCCTGTCGGATCTCCTCAGTCGTAACTCGAGTAACATCATTCGGTCCCTCTTGTATCTTTTCCCACGTTCCCGCGGCTTCTACGGGAACAACGCATCCACTTGCTTCCGCATCTCTGCTTCCAGCAAAGGACTGTTTTTAAAGCGACCAAGTTTCCCAGTCACTATTTTGTAATCGAGTCCCCAGACGTCTGTCACCAGCTCTGCACACAGTTTTTTCAACTCGTCCCTCCCTGGCAACCCCTTGCCTCACCTTTCTGAGAGCATCTAAGTAGGAGGTGCCTTCCTCCCTTGCAACGAAGATAACCCCCTTCCTCTTCCCTATGTCCCGCTTCTTGTGTCTTTTTCTTTGCTCCCTGCCAATAGAAGCAAAAGTTTTACTCTACTTCCCTCTGCAGCAAGCTCCCCCAGCTTCTTGAGTTTCCCGGGATCCGATCCCGATCCTTGGGGGACGATCACCCTCGTCCTTCCCTCCCTTTGGGAAGTTCCCACGAGCTCCTTCAGCGCTCCGAAGACCGCTTCCGGACCCATGTCCCCACCCATCAAGCAGAAACAGCCGAAGCGCTCTAGCATCTCCGTCCTCTCCCCCTTGCGCAATCGGCAGGTCTACACAAGGAAGGAGATCGTCCCCACCTCATGGCCGCCCCCAGTTCCGCCAGCTCGGGAAGCCCGGCCAGCACTCGCGCTTGAGTGGACTGCTCTCCACCCCCATTATCACACTTAAGTCCGTCGTACGGGTACCTCTCCGATACGGGATCCCCGTACGACACCTCCGTCTGTAGGAATAGACTTTTTTTTTACGAGGAAAATCTTCAAAGTACACCTTTCCGATCTTGGACGAAAAGGTGTGTGGGACTCGTTGCTAGGAGCGCTAACCCACTAAAAACCTCGTTGATGCTTATAACCCTTTCCGTGTCGGTACTGTCCCTGAGGGATATGTTTCGAGCACGAGAAGGGCTTCAGTGTATTTCGATTTGGCATTAGCGCGTAATTCCTTGGCCCATGTTTGGCCTAAGTTTTGAAGTCCTAAGAATAAAACTCTTGGGGCTGAATTTCGCCCGAAAACTAACTGTGGCAACAACTGGGAGGGGCCGCGGCGGTTTGGAAGGATTTTTTTTTTATTCGATAAGGGAAACCTGTAATAGTTTCTAGCCCCCGGACGGTAGAGAGTGACTTTGGTTGAAGCGGGAGTCTGTAATTGGATAGTGGAAGAAAACTGTAATAATTTCTAACCCCCGGGCAGTAGATGGCGGGATAGATTATTGTAGGAGTTTATAATTAGAAGAGGGAAGAAAGCTAGTAATTTCTAGCCCCCAAACGGTAGGTGGGGGGATGGATTTATTGTAGGTACTTGTAATTGGATGGGGGGGAAGAAGACTGTAATATTTTCTCACCCCCAGACTGTAGAAAATGAGAGTGGTTTGTTCTTGAATCTGTGTTTGAGGTCAGCTGAAATTGGCGGATAACACCAACGCAGCTGGGGAGGTGGAATTCTTGGGAATTTGGTTAAGTTAGGCTGGGATGGTATGGGGGGTGATCAGCTGCTACCGTACTAAATCCCCCTCGAAGCTTTGTTGGCGGGGGAATGCCAAAATGGTCGGGACAGCTCCGGGATGTTTAACAATACAAGTTTGGTGTAATTAATTTGGTGATTTTGCTTGAAGAATGGACTTGCTGGGTCCTTTGAAAAACAAGGGGGGTGCAAGCGGACCTGGGGGCGAGGTTGAGGTGGAGATGGGGCAGACAAGGTGGATTGACGCCAAGTAACTGTTGTTGGGGGCGGGTGCTATTTTAAATGAAACAAAACGATGTGGGATCTTTACTAACCAAATCGCTAAAAAAGTGAGGAATTCGCCGCTTATCTCCATGACTGCTTCGGCTAACTAGCTTGTAATTAAACTGCCGTTTTTTACCGCGGTTCCCGCAGAATTAAGCGCTTTGACGTTCCATCTGTTCCTTTAATTTTACCATTTCGACTATGGCGTTCGCACAGCGGTTCCAAGTTACTTTACTTGTTAATATTGCTTCAATCAAATTCCCCGGAGTTAGGGTGTTTACGCATTCATCCAGCACGGCTCTCTGAACTGCGAAATCGGGACACCGGAAAATGCAGTGTTCGGTCATGTCGTCCACGCCGTACATCCTGCATTCCGGATCCGTCTTTCCGAAGCGGTGCGTGAAAGCCCTAAAGCTTCCGTGGCCGCTAAGCGTCTAAGTTAAATAATACTTCAAGCGTTTATGTTTACAAGTTACCCAAACATCCAGGTCGGGGATCAATTTCTTGGTCCACTGGCTTAATCGCGTCCAACGCGTCTGCCATTTTCTGATGGTATTCTTTCTGGCCGTCCTCTCTGCCCCGGGTGACGGGGGCAGAGAGCTCAAATGAGTTCTCTCCTCCAACAAGAGGTTGATAGGAGAAGTACCCGCGAGGACCTGTACCGCTTCATACGATACGGGGCGATACACACATATGACGTTCAGCAGCGCTTTGCGCTGCACGCAGAGCCTCATGTGTGAGAATTTTTGATATTCATCATTTTCCCTGACCAGACCTGGGCCCCATAAAGCAGCGTTGATTGCACCACTCCATATAGTAGGTGTCTTTTTGGCGAAGATGGTCCGTTAAGCGTCGGCATAATCCTTTGTAGGTGCCCTAATTTAGCTATCGCTTTAGCACAGATGTCTACGTGTTGGCCAGAGTACGAGTTTTGTCCGAATTTAACTCCCAAATATCATACGAATTTTTGGGGTTTAATCTGGACGCCCTAGGCCAGAAAGTCTTTCCTGTTTCTTTTCCCGCTCAGGGTCACCGGTTCAGTTTTTTCCGAAGTTATGTGAAGCGAATGTTTGGCCAGCCATTGCATGCAATGGTTTATGGTTGCATCCGCTTCTACCATGAGCTCCGCCCTGTCAGTGCCGCGAACGACTAGAACAATGTCGTCCGCGTAACCAATCAGAGTCACCGCCGCAAATCGCTTCGCCTCCAAGATGGGGTCGTATAGTACGTTCCACAGCAACGGGCCAAAGGTGAACCTTGCGGTATACCCATCGCCATTTTGAACTCGGTTTCTTTGTCTGTTTCGACTATTCTGTTGGTGAAATAGTCCTTTATCAAATTTATTAGATAGGCGGAGACGTTTCTCCGCAATACTTCATCAATTATGCATTGCCACGATGCGCTGTTGAACGCATTTTTCACGTCTAAGGTGATCAGTGCGCTCCACCGTTCTCCGCGTCGTCCATTACCGACTTCGCGGGCCGCTTTGAGAACGTGCGTCATGGCGGATCTTCCTCTTCTGAAGCCAAATTGTACGTAAATTGTACAGCGGATATTTTACCGTCAGTTCCTCCTCAAGTCGGCTCTTGATGGGGTGTTAGTACAACTTGACCGCAGCATTTACCAGACAAATAGGCCTGTACGAACTGAGCTCGTTGCTATCTTCATTCCGTTTAAGAATCAAGATTAGCTTGGCTATTTTCCAGTCATTTGGAATTTCCTGGTTTTCCAGGAGTTGGTTTAAGACCCTATGCCACACTTCTAGGTGGACTTAGTGACTGAATTTGATCGCTTCCGCCCCCAGACTGTCGTGTCCCAGGGCTGCTGCGATCTTTAGCTTGCCAACAGTCGCCCCTATTTCCTCACTCGAGAAAGGAGTAAAGACGACTGGTATTTTTTTTCTGGAATATAGCCGTTACCTCTGGGAAACCGATGCCTGGCGACTTCCAGCTTTTTTCCGGCCATTAACTTGAAGGGGTTTTCGGGTTTGAGATGCCTCATGACGATTTTGTAACTGTCACCCCAGATATCTTCTTTGAGCTTGTGGCATACCTTGTTTAGGTCAGGGATGGAATTAAATTACCTAATTCTCCCGTAATAGTAAATGGTTCATCTATAATAATGTCGACAGGTAGTTTCTTTATAGGTGTTTAGTTGCTAAGATGGTTTTATCTTAAGTTTTAACAAACCACCATTTATTATTGTATTTTTTAAATATTTAGAATAGTTAGTGTATGTCATAGATTTAGATATATTAAGTTTTTGAACAATAACAAGCGGGTAGTTATTAATAAACTCTCTCGTCTACATCATCTTTTAATATAAAAGATTTTCTCGTTCGTACGAAATACGATAAGCTTTTCACACAACTCAATCCAGTTGTTCATCCGCTTTTTTATCTCCTTTTGGAGTGCTTTTCTCGCGTTCTTGTACTCTGACCATTTGACTTCCGCTTCGGCATCCGTGTCGTTGGAGTTTCCGCGGACGCAAAGCACCCGACGTCTGGCCGTAAAGCAGTTTGTCCGTAACCTTTCGATCTGTGCTGACCACCAGTACGGTTGTTGACCCCGGGGGGCGCCGCCGCCATTTGCATGGCGTGCTGCCCGAAAGGCTCTTTTCATGAGTCTCGTAAAGTCCTTGTCGTCGTTCGTCTCAGGACGAAGCGCCAACTCTGTTTCAAAGGCATCGATGAATTTTTTCCTGTCGAGCTTAACGCTCCCCTGAAGGTCGGTTTTCCGCACTTGTATGTTGCTGTCAATTTTAAACAATATATGTTTATGCGGCGAACACGGTTCGTTGTCAAGTACCTGCCAATCCTTGACGTGAATGGCTAGGTCAGTGCTGGCAAACGTGACGTTAATGTACGTTTGCTGCTCTCTTCTCACAAATATGGGCTCTCCCGTGTTCAATGGCACTAGGTTGAGGCCAATGCACATTTGTAATAGAGCCGCACCCCTCGCGTCTTCCGCGAAGACTCCCCAATCGGGAGATTTCGCATTGAAATCTCCCATCAAAATTAATTCCCCATGTCTGCCGGCAGCCGCCTGTTGCAGATCGAAAGAGTTCGAACTGCTCTCTCATGCAGTTTGGCGAAACGTATCCGGCCATGATTGTATATTCGTCTCCGGATATAGCAATCATCCCTTCTCCGCGTACCACTTTTAACAGTCGGACCTCCCTCGTTCGTGCGAAGATGGCTACGTTCGAACGGAGGTCCGTTATCCATTTAGGATTATTGGCCGTTAATTTTTTATTTGGCTCGCTGGCCACAATCAAATTGACATTTCGCCTCGCTGCTTCGAGAAACGCCATGTCGTGTGCTTTTCCGAACGATCGGCATTCACTTGCAAGACTGTTATTTGGGTTTTTATTAACATAAACAAAACAAACAACTGATACCCGCTGAATACGCTCAGCTCAAAATTTATTGCCGATTATTGGCGGCTTTTTCGGCTACTTTGGCCGCCGATAACGCTTCCCTGAATTTAGGGCAAGTGCCGCTGCTGGTGCTATGGCCTTTTTCTTTGCAGAGGACACAAAAGCATTTCTCTGGTTTTTTTGTATAATTTTTACCCCGATGATCTGATTTGGCGCATCGGAAACAGCACTTTCTACGATCCATGCCCTTGCATTGCGCAGTCACGTGATCGTAGGCCCAGCACTTCGTGCACCTACTAATCCTAAGGTGCTTTTCCACCTTGGACCTGACTAACCCCACCCGAAAGGGGCCCTCGAGGACCTTAGCTGCAGCATCCTCGTCCAAGCGAACAGACACCGCCTGGGCACTTCTCGCGTCGGGGCGCAATTACCCAACCGTGACGTCCGACTTCTTAAGGGAGAGCACTTTGTTTTTGAGTGCTTCGAGGACGTCCTGTTTTGCTGCTGCAGCATCCAGCCCCCTGATGTACAGGGTTGCTTTTTGCTGTTTTTCTTTCAGCAGCCGCACATTTTCTTCACCGAGGGAGTTTTCAACTTCCCTCCCGAGGGCCTGAAGGGCTTCCTCGTTCTTTTCGAGGGTAATGATGACATTACCCACCTTGTTACTCTTTATGGACATCTTGTCCTTACTATCGTTGGTGTCCAGGGTGGCGCTGAGCTTTTTTTATAGTGTCCGGTACACTATTGTTTTGTTTGTTTACGACAATCGCGTACATCGTAAACCCTTTCTTTTTGGGGGGGAAGACGGGAGATTGCTTCCATTCCGCTTTTTTAGCGAGGGTCGTAAAGATCCTCACCCATTTGCATTCCTGGAAAATGAACTGAACCATCTTCTGGAACTTTTCCAAAGATAGCTCCTTTACATGGTAGAGCGCCATTTTTCCTTGGCCATATTCGGCCTTCAAAACTACTAGTTTGTCATAGATTTCCCTTTCCCCTCGGGGGAAAGAGACCTTGACCACCTTGGAGCCCGCGGATTCTCTATCGCTCATTTTTCGGGTACTAATTTTGACTACCTATTCCAAGGCGTCCATATCTTCCATTTGCGCCAGTTCGGAGTTGCGTTTTCTATATTGAGATTGGATGCTTGCACCCATCTCTTTGTCGTCGTCTTTCACCAGGACTACCTTTGTTTCTTCCTTGAGGGTGTCCTCTAAAGGGTGACCGACGATCGTCCCAGGCCCTGTTGGCCACCGTTTTCCACGCCTGGAATGTGGTGTCCTTGGACAGGGAAGCAAGCTCTGATTCCACCCCCGTTTGCGTCGAAACGCTTTTGAAGCGGCCGCTTGCACTTGGCACAAGCTTTTATTGCTTTCGCGGATTCTTTCATTTCGCGCTTGGTATTATTATTAGCCCTAATTAGGGCCATCAATTTCTTGGATTCGAGGAAATTCCTCTTGAGTAGGAGCTTGAGCTCCTCAATCGGGTCCTTCTCAGGGGCCTTTGGGGGGGTACCACTAGCTACCCTACTAAGTGGCAGCTCGTCCTTCGAGCTTAGGCTATCGGGCGAACTGCAACATTTGGGAGACGTCCTCTTGGGGTGCCTCACTGGTCTGGGGAGCTCCTGCTCGCCGTGCTCTCCGGGGATGATAAATCCTCCACAATGGGATCTATTGTGGAGGATGCAAATTTCTTGACTCGCCCTCAAGTGAGTTCTTTTCCCGCTCAATTAAGCAACTAAACGTGTGCCAAGAAGGACCGGTGGTCCCCAGATGTTTTTGGGAACCGAGCTAAATTGGCCCAAGTGTCCGTATACAATGGCCAATGACCCAGATGACTAAAAAAAGGTCTGTCCTTTCTGTTTTTATTCATAAAAACGGTCGTTCTTGGTACCTACTTTGATTGCAAAATGTGCACTTACCCAGATTTAATCAGCCAATTAATCCGAGAAAATGCATAAATTCACACACAAAACTGCACAGGCCGCACTAAGTACTTGCCCTAGGCAGTTTCAGAATCCAAAACTGCTCTCAAGTCACCCCGAAAGGAAGAAAAAAGGCAGATAAGTCCTGATACGCCCCATAAAGTACGGAGAAAACCCTAGCACGTCTTATCCCAGCGGTGGTTCTCACCGAACTGTGTAGGAACAGACCTGCCTCCTATCTTTCCTGAAAAACCTCCATCAGCTCTCCGAAACGAGGCTGCAGATCTTTTCTCGCTGCTGCTCCGTGCGTCTTTCCTCCGGAGTGTCCGTCTGAGTGGCACAAGTAGCTGTCTCCAGCCCTCCCTTGCACCCCCCTTGGACCTTCTCTAACTGCTTTCGCAGCCCCCTCACCTCTTCACGGAGCTCCTCCCGCTCCCTTTCCTGTTCTTCATCCCTCTTCTCCCTAGGTCTAACCGTACGCAGCGCATTCTTGACCGCCATTACAGCGTCCAAGAGCTCCTGCTTCGGTTTACGTATTGTCTTAACCATAACCCAGTTCAAGTCATTCACCTTCTCCTCCAGTACCCTACACTGGCCTATAGGAGAGAAGCTTTCCTCTACCCTCTCCTGTTTTCCCCCTTGTGGGGTACTCGCGAGATGGGGCTCCTCTTCCTGGGAGACGATGGAGGAGGAGCTCTCATCCCCATCACTCACCCGCTTCACCATTTTAGGCGGCGTCCGCAGGAGCTTCTTGCTCCTCGCGAACCCACCCCTCCCTGTTCCCTCCTGCATCTGAATGGACATCTCCCTACGTTCGAAGTAGCTCTAGCCCTCCCCAGAATCCTCTGGGCCAGCGTTGGTCACCAGAACTTTCACCCGGTCGGAACCAACGGCGGGATTACCACCCACCTGGGGTAACTCGTTTTTTAAGTCACTCATCTTCATTTTTTTCCATTTTGTCTTCTCATCATCGATTCCGTCCACGTTAGTCATTGGATAAGTACAGGATATTAGGATGGGTTCT
Source organism: Euwallacea fornicatus (assembly GCF_040115645.1). Taxonomy (NCBI): domain Eukaryota; kingdom Metazoa; phylum Arthropoda; class Insecta; order Coleoptera; family Curculionidae; genus Euwallacea; species Euwallacea fornicatus. The sequence continues at coordinate 171,323 of NC_089568.1, forward strand.
TCCAGGATGCTGGATAATTTCAAGGACACTCCGTGGTGTTGGAATTCATCAAGGACAGGGTGACTGGACAAATTGCACTTTGAATTTAGTACAATTCCAGCTTAGGTATCCATAGGCTCGCCACATCTATGTTCACTGGATGACGGTGAACCCTAACGGGGCCGCTAAGAACTTGACTCCCATCCAGCTATGTATGCCTTCGGTGGACACTCCACCTTAGGATTTAGAAGATATTTAAAGTGGCCTCACCACCCGACCCCCAGGGGGGCCTCTTCTCTCCTAATTAGCCCCGATGATGACCATATCTCTGCAGCCCCCATTAGAGCCAGTCGGATGTCTACGGTATGATCTTTGGATAGAACAATTAAGGATTCTCCGAAGAGAGGGAGTTGCCAGGATCACTGGTAAGTTGGAAGAAACTGCACTCGGTTGGTAAATAAAATTTTAGCTAAAGTTCCGCAGACTCGCCATGTCTGTATTCACAGTGTGAACCTTTACGGGGCCACTAGGAACTGAGCCTACCCCCAGCTCTGCATTTCTTAGGCGCGCACGACTCCACGAAAATTGGAAGGTGTTTATAGTGGTCTCACCACACGATCCTATGGATCCCCACTCATTTGATCCGCCCCAGTTACCCAGGACATTCCTACCACCAGTGCCAAGGTTCACCAGAAGATTACGATATGATAAGCTGGTCCACTGCAGAGGTTTTTGAGCCGGACTTGCAAGTTTTAAATTGCGGCCATCTCTTATCACCCCCACTAACCAATCCCCTAGGGGACATTGGCCGTTTCCCTATCCGCCACCCGGGGGACGCGACTAATAGGTTGCTTGACCCACAGGACGTTCTTGGCACCTGTAGCTTCTCGATTCTAAATTATACTCTCCTTCGTCGTTCACCTCCCTCAGCAAGTCCGCCTCTGCCAGGTGGTCTTGATTCTGACGCCCCAGTTTCCCGTCACAATCCTGTAATCGAGGCCCTAGATGTTCGTCTTCCGGTCATTGCACAACTTGTTCCATGCCTTGCTCTTGGCGCTTCTTATTGACTCCTTGAGGGTCTTCTTCTCTCTTCTATACTCCTCCTCAGCCGCTCTTCTGTTCTCATTCGTCTTTCTATTTTCCTTGATCCTTGTCATTCTTCGCCTAACCTACAGACATTTCTTGCTATTCGTATTTACCTTAGCATTCCACTAATATACCGTTCTCCTGTTCCTTGCCTTTCCATTCTTCTTAAGCAAGCACGCGTTACAAGCTTCACCGATTTCCTTTACTATTTAATCCAGTTCGGTTCCACCTGAAATTATTTCATTTACATATCTACTGAACTTAATTATTTCTCTCTCTGTTACGATCACCCCTTAGTTCCTGTGATATTCCTTCTTGCTAGTGTCTCGCGTCCATCCCCATGATGCCATATGTCCACTCCCGCTCTCAGTGTTCGGCTCGACCTGCTACTTATCCACCATATGCACCACAACATCTCCGGCCATTGTCACATCTATGACCGATCTTTTGTTCTTGTTTCCGAATGTCCACTCCTTGCCGTTGTTGAGTAGCGTCAACTCCCTCACCCCCACAAACACATCCAACACTCTTCCATAGGCGTTCACGATGTCAGATCCGAACATTGTACACTTAGCATTCAGGTGTTCAGGTATGTGGACCCTTCCTGCCGTTTCGGCCAGTGTAATGGAACTCGCGAAACAAAACTCAGGAACACTTTAGTAGATTTTATTCCACTCATTATGACACACACAACACTAAATCGTTACAAAACTAAAGATCTTAGGCTTTGACTAGCATTTAAATAGAGAGAGTCAAGAGTTAAGGATGCAGGATTTTACAAGACTCCGGGAGCGTCGAGCTATATCAGTCGTATCGTTATTATTAAGAAATAATATAGAATAGAGTAGAATAGAGTTGGTATAGAGTTGAATAGCGAAATGAATTGAAATAGTAATAGAGAGTAGTACAAGTTTCGGGGTGTCTTAAGTACTAAAAATGGGGGTCAGTACCCATAGGCGTACTCCGGTTTTAGGCATTAAGCAAAATAATCCACGGATGGTAACTTTCCAAATTCTTAACCCGTAAAGTCAAGACAATGGTAAGAAAGGGAAATTTATGAGGGTGCTGCAGCTGTAGTCTGATTTTAGTAAAATGTGGATATTTTAGGCTTTTGTCTTTATAAGGAAGAGGAGTGAAAGTCTTTATGAAGGGTAACCCTTATTGGAAGATAAGGGGTTCCCGACATGTGGCCATCCTGGACATTCCACTAAGGCAGTGGGAATCCATAGGCGTAGCCTAAGGGTACATTACACCTCCCCCCTTAAATTAGACATTGGGGAAACTGGCGAAGTTTGTCACAATGGATAAGGTAGTACCACCTAGGGTACTTAGTTATACAATAAGAGCTAGATATGGAAACATTGCACAATGATTTAGAAAAGATATACATGATACAGTAGCTTAATTACTAAATTATGAGCTATACAGAATGTAAGTATTATAAAGTAAATAGATACCTATTATGTGTATAATTATGTAAAAGTTCAAATAAGGATTATGAGCGTTTACAAAAATTTAAACCTTTTCAATATATCGTTCAGTCTTGGAAATTCGTCACTAAAACGTGCCTGGGTCAACCTTAATAATTGCAAAGTGGTTAAAGCAGGAGTTAGAGGATAAGATTTAGGGTTTTAATCAGGATAATTAGGGAACTGACACAAATACTCTTTTCAATCGATTTGCGTGGACCTTTACTGGTTTATTTTTTATCAGAATTGTGTAGTTTACGGGTGAGGGGTTATCTATAATTTTATATAGTCCATTATAATTACGATTGAGTTTTCGTGATTTCCCTGTTGGCAATTTTTCACTTAGTAAATAAACGTCTTCTCCTATAGTAAATGAGATGTCGTTTACCCTGCGATCGTAATATGATTTATTTACTTCTTTACTCTGGTTCAAGTTGCCCTTAGCTAGTTCATGAGCATTTTGCATCTTGAATTTTAACTGATCTAAATAAGAGTCGTAGGTATATCTGAATTCTGGAGGCCTTAAAATTGCAGTCGGTAAATTAGGTTTGATTCCAAAAACTAACTCAAAAGGTGAGAATTTTGTAGAAGAGTGAATTGTGGTGTTATATGAAAATATAGCGCAATCTACCCACTTGTCCCAATCGGTTTGTTCTTTATTGACGTAGTGTTTGAGATAGTCTGTTAGGGTGGCATGGCTCCTTTCAAGGGCGCCGTTACTCTGAGGGTGATAAGCTGTGCAATTAATTTGCTTGATTTTGAAAAACTTTGCAATTTCCTTAAGTACTTTTGAAGTAAAATCGCGACCTTGCTCTGTAACTAGTGATTCTGGAATTCCGAATCGACAAATAAATTCGGGAACAAATTTTTGAGCTATCGTAAGAGCTTCGTGGTTGGGTAGGCTGTAGGCTTGAGAAAATTTAGTTAGGTCGTCTTGCAATGTTAAGATATATTTGTTACCAAACTCGGACAATGGCAGGGGACCTACTATGTCCAAAAAAACTTTCTCGAAGGGTTTCGAACTAGTGGTTGTGATTTCCATTGGTTTTTTGACTCTATTACGAACAAGTTTGTTTCGTTGGCATGATTCGCATGTTTTAATAAAATTCCTTATGTCCTTTTTCATGTTGGTCCATTTGTACGTTTGTTTAATTTTTTTATAAATTCGATGAAATCCAGTATGTCCTGCTGATGGCAAGGAATGATATTCTTCCAGTATTTGAGGGATCTGTTCGGGTTTGGGAGTCGAAGTCGTGTTATGGCAAATAGTGATCTTTAAATTTACATTCTTAAATATTTCTCTCAACATGACTCTGATTTTGGTAAAGCTTAGTTTATTAAAAGGGGATTGAATTCGAGACATTGAAACTGAAGATAAGTCCAATTCTAACAATTTGCCTTTGAGCTTGGCTAAAGAGTTATAGATATCTTCATGGGTTATATGTTCCCAATAGTGATTCGACAAGAAGCAATAAAAAAAGGTAGTTTTGTCTTCTCTGAGAAATATTATGTCACCCCTTTGAGGATTGCGGGTTTTTAAATGTTGTATATGATTGTGACGATTACAAATTTCGTTTTGGTGTGGTTCTGTCCAATTCAAGTCGCTTGATAAAAAGATGCAGATGTTGTCCTTGGAGGTCGAAATGTTAGTGTTGTCTTCAATTATGTTATTATTAATAATTGGTGCGTTTTGCAGTTTAAGCTTAAAATTTTGATAGGAGTTAGACTCACTCGTTAAGTGTTTAATAGAAGTTGTTGGAAAATTGGAAAAGTCATTTGAAAAAGGGTTAGGCATGAGCGGTCTACTCAGGCAATCAGCGTTTTGATTGGTTTTGTCTAGTTTATATTCAATGGTAAAATACTGTACTCTGATAACGTTAACTTCCATCGGAATAATTTGGAATTTGGATCCTGACAGTTCTTTAGCCAAATTAACGGTTTGTGATCTGTAAAAATCGTAAATTTACGGCCATACAGATAAGGTCGATAGTGTTTTATGCTCCAAATTATTGCTAAGAGTTCGCGTTCTGTAGTACTGTCGTTCGAATCTGCTCTATTTAGGGTTCTACTTGCGTAAGAGATGGGTAAGTCAGTTGGAGGATTCCCTTGAGACAAAATTGCTCCTATGGCAAAATTACTAGCGTCGGTAGTCAGGTAAAAACGTTTAGAAAAATCCGGGTATTGCAAAACAGGTTCGGAACATAATAAATTTTTGAGTTGATCGAATGAGTTTTGTTGTTGATCGGTCCAGTTGAAAATTTGGTTTTTTCTTAATAATTTAGTTAGGGGTTGCGTAATTTTGCTGAAATTTGGTATAAACCGTCGGTAATATCCTGCTAAGCCTAAAAATGACTTGATGTCTTTTGAAGTTTTTGGATTGGGAAATTTCGAAACTGCTTGAACTTTATTTGGGTCAGGTTTAACTCCAGTGGCCGTGATGATGTGTCCTAAGTACAAGGTGTCCCATTTTCGTTGTAATCGTGGGATATCTCGGACATTAACAAAGATAAAGAGATGCGGTTTTCGCGAACCTGTGTCACTTTTTAGTGAAACTAATGATGACGTTAACAGAATTGATCCAGCTATCTTAGTTTTTGCACTACAGGGCGTTTTTGAAAATATTGTATTTTGGGACCCCCCTATAGTTTGAATATGTATTAAGTTATTGAAAATGTATAAACGGTGTCGGATAGAGATTTTTACGAAGAATCCAGTGGCATACTCAGATTTTATTTATAATTCTTAGTTTTCGAGATATGGACCAAACTTATGTTTTTTTTTAATGGGACAACCTGTATATTTTTACTTATTTTGATTCCCCTAATTTTCCCCATTCCAAAGATGCTAAACTCGATATGGTTATTTCAAATAATAATGACAATAATTGACATTTTCTGAAAGAGGATATTACGTAGCGTGCCATGATCAACAGTCAACCATATTTAAAACAATAGAATACTTAACTTATCTATTGACATTTGCGATTGTCAAAATTTAATAATATAATTGCAGTTGTCTTAAAGTTACCTTTGTATTCATATTATGTCAACCAACATGAATGATAATCAGCAATTTGAAAACTATGAATATTATGATATGCTCCTAGTTTTTGCAATTTGTCAAAAGAATTCCAATGAAGCATCTGAACTTTATTTTAACAGGTAAATACTAGTTGACTTATTTGTTAACCGACATTTATATCTTTTCATTGTCTAAAATTAGGTATCCAGAAAGGCGCCAATCAAATAAAATAATTTTTTCGAGATTACGGCAAAATTTAATAAATTTCGGATCTTTTAAGAAACCCAGAAAAATTTTATACTATAAAGAAAATAGAAATAATGAAGAAATTAACGTCTTGGCCTGTGTCAATTTTGAATAAGTAACTTCATGCAGGAAAATTGAATCCCAAATTGGAGTCTCAAAAACTAGAGTGCAAAAAATTTTACATAAACATAAATTTAAACCATACAAATGTAGAGTAGTTCAGAATCTTCATCTTGGAGATCGCGAGAAACGCATTAGATTCTGCCGGTATTATTTAGAAAGGGCCAATGTTGATCCAAATTTTTGTCGCCAAATTATATGGAGCGATGAATCTTATATATCTAGTGCTGGAATATTTAATATTCATAATACCAGACACTGGACACGTCAAAATAATCGTGTGATGCTACCTTGAGAGCGGCAAGGACGATTTGGATTTAGTGTAGCGTGCTTCATACTGGGAACTAGGGTCAAATATGAAATCTTTGAAACAACACTGACTGCAACACGATATGTAGAAATATTACAAGGCATATTACCTGAGTTGTTAGAGGATACCCCTTTAGCTCAACGACATGATATATTTTATCAGCAAGATGGAGCCCCGCCTCATAACTCAAGGTGCACAAAGGCGTTTTTAGATGAATACTTTCCTGAAAAATGGATAGGGACGCCGCATAGGATGGACCTGTGCGTTGGCCACCCAGATCACCTGATCTTTCAGTTTTAGATTTCTTTTTATGGGGATATTTAAAAAACAGGATTTATCGAAGACAACACGAAAATATGATTAGTTTACGCATTGCTACAGAGGAAGCTTTCCAATACTTAGAAAGACACCCGGTAATAGTTTTAAACGCCTTAAACAGAATAGCCAAACTATGTCAAAAATGTTTAGATGAAAACGGAAATCAGTTTGAACATTTGCTTTAATTTACCTTATTACGCAGTTAAAGAAAAATGGTAAATTTGTTAGTGTTAGTGATATATTCATGTTCCAAAAATAAAATTATACGTTGAGCCCTTTTATAATTCATATTATTAATTAGATATTAACTATTAATATAATTATTGACAATTATAATTGTCACTAATTATTTTGTTTTATACAGGGTTTGTTCAAATAATATGTCAATTATTGTCATTATTATTTGAAATAACCATATCGAGTTTAGCATCTTTGGAATGGGGAAAATTAGAGGAATCAAAATAAATAAAAATATACAGATTGTCCCATTAAAAAAAAACATAAGTTTGGTCCATATCTCGAAAACTAAGAATTATAAATAAAATCTGAGTATGCCACTGGATTCTTCGTAAAAATTTCTATCCGACACCGTTTATACATTTTCAATAACTTAACACATATTCAAACTATAGGGGGGGTCCCAAAATACAATATTTTCAAAAACGCCCTGTAGTGCAAAAACTAAGATAGCTGGATCAATTCTGTTAACGTCATCATTAGTTTCACTAAAAAGTGACACAGGTTCGCGAAAACCGCATCTCTTTATCTTTGTTAATGTCCGAGATATCCCACGATTACAACGAAAATGGGACACCCTGTACATTAAAATTATTGTTCAAGACATGCAGCGAACTTTAAGCTTCAAATATCTCAAGAAGGAAGCCTCGTAGAGATTTTTAACAAGAGACCTTTTTTCCTTAAAAAATGTAGGAAAACACAAGTTTAGTCATAAATAAATTTTATACCGGATGATGAAAAAGTTATGCCCTTTTAAAGAGGGTTCATCGAGCGCTGACAACGCCCTCTACATGGTGCATTGAAAATGTAAACGGATTCTGATTTCTTATCCCCAAAAACCGTCCGATACGACATTCTGTGTAGATAGCAGTATTACCAACCAAGAAATTAATTTTTTTGCTTTTTTTTGTTTTCACTTTGACGCTCTGTATTTCGAAAACCGTCCACTTTTGGACTAAGGTAAATTGGGTTAAATCGTCATGTTTTGACCTCAGAAATCTGTGGTAGAATTTTGTACAGACCTTTTAGAAACACCCTGTATGTTGTGACACCAGCCGATATTTTGTACGTGATCGACAACACGATGTTGATTTGTCAGGATTGAAACGACTTCGTTAACTCACTAACAACTTTTTATTTTTAATACTAAGGTTCTATACTTTAGCTCTGAAATATTTTTATAGGGATTTGAAGAGCGTCTAACACTATCAATCTGTCTGAAGGAAAAATTATAATGATCTCTTTTTTTGGGCTGAAAGCTACTTATATCTGTGTAGAACAACTTATCTAACTTATTTTACTAAGGGCAAACACCCGGGGACTTGGGACTTTGATCGCAGTTAATTGTTAGTGTAGATGAAAGGGCAGTCTGGTGAAAGTCCAATTTCTCTAAATTATTCTTATGATAACCCCATATTATTGGGAAAGGTTCGTGTCGTCTGGGATAATAAATTATGTGACAGCTATTGGATTTGTGGATAAGGAGGTATATAACATGTATTCCAAATTTCAAGTATTCAGCCCCTTTTCTTGGGCCAAGGTAGCATTACCAGGGTCCTTTCTCGACTGGCTCTCTGCTAGTTACCAACAAGAACCATCGTTCCTTATCGGGTCGGTCCCTCTTCTTGGAATCGGGCACTGGGGTGATTGTTTTATGGCCTCGACATGGTCACATGTTTCTAGAGATTCCATTTCCAATGGTTAAAAATTGTGTGACTTCAACACACAACAGTTCGTGTTTTCATTTATTACGATAGTGTGGACATTCCGGAATCAACCGGACTATTGGAACTATTGCTACAAAATGAACAAAACCTAAATATACTTGTATACATATACAGGGTGACTCTAGATAAGTGGGACAAGCAAATGTCTTGAAATCGGGAAGATCTACAAGAAAAATGTTCAAATGAAGTCTTCTTTATTTTTGGAACCTCCTTGATAAAGAAGACAGTTGAAGTTGACCTCGAAAAAAAACAAATTGACATAAAAAAAATTGAGGCTCCAAAAATAAAGAAGACTTCGAACATTTTTATGTAGTTCTTCTCGATTTCAAGATATTTACTTGTCCCACCTATCTTTTTTTTTTCTTTTTTTTTCCGAGGAGGGGGAATCTTCTTAAGACACCTGGCCTGATCGTCAGCCGGGTAGTGTGGGATTCGACCGACCATTACGTCGGCCGCCTACCCACTAAACCCACCTCCCCTCTTCTGCCCCGGGACTACCTCACGGAATTACTTCAGGGCTCCTTTTCCTCCGGACTAGGTACGGACACTATCCCGCACCCCATTCTTCTTTCTGTCATTCTCTCTTGCCATCTTGGCCCTCAAGATCTTCTCTATCAAGCCCTCGAATGCCATCCATTTCTTCTTGCTTTGCACTAACTCATTCCCTATCGCGCCTCGGTTCAGGTCGAGTCCCCTCCTCCTTGCCTCCGCACGATAGTCCTCCCATTCTGGACACGTCCACAGCGTGTGCTCCGGCGTGTCCTCCCTTTCGTCACAAAACCAGCATTCCGCACTCCTTTCCACTCGTATCCGCTTCAGGTATTTCCCAAACACGCCGTGTCCGGTAAACACCTAAGCCAACATATACCCACTTTTAGTCCATTCGCACTCGTATGACTTACGGATCCGGGGTATGAAGGTCTTTGCCCGACCCTCATACTTCTCCCAGTCCCGCTCCCACTCCTTCATTACCCATTCCTTCACCCCACTTCTCCCTTCCCACATCATCGTTCTCTCCGTCACTCTAATTCTCACCGGAGGTATTTTGGCCAATGCCAACACCGCATCGGTCGGTGCCGTCCTGTAGGCACTAGCCACTCGGAGTGCGAGCATACGGTTTGCCCTCTCCAGTATGGCCGTGTACCTTCCATACTCCAGTTCGGTTCCCCAGACTGGAGCAGCGTACAGCAGAACGGACGATGCCGCCATCACCATCAACCTCCTTCTTTTATACCCCAACCCACTCGCCCTAGGCAGAATGCCGTCGAGCTTCCCAATCACCTTAGCAACCTTTTCGGAGGTTCGTCGTACGTGCTCGCCGAAGCGAGCATTTCTGCCGATCCACACTCCGAGGTACTTCACGCATTCCTTCGTCTCGTACGAGACGTCGTCCACTCTCAGACTCATGCTTCTTATTTTCCTTCGCCCGGCCAGCAGCACCAGTTCGGTTTTATCAGTAGCCATGCTTAACCCCATGCGTTCGAACGTGTCGGCGACCAGTTCCATGGCCCATCTGGTCCTCGCCTCTAGGGTTACCCCGTCCCTCGCCGAGACCACCAACGCCAAGTCGTCCGAGTAAGCCACCGGGGTGACCCCTCGCGGGTACTCGACCGTCAGTATTCCGTCGTAGTAGAGGTTCCACAAGACGGGGCCCAGGACAGACCCTTGAGGAACGCCGCAAGACAACTGTCGAACCCCCCCGTCAGGCAACACCAAAACCCGATCTTGCAGGTACGACTGAACTACGTTCAAGAGGTACCCGCTCACCTGGGCCCTTTTCATCACTTCGATGATTAGGTCCCAAGGCGCCGTATTGAAGGCGTTCTTTACATCTATCGTTACCATGACGCAGAAGTCCGCGTGTTTGCAACTCTCCTCCCTGATCCCCTCCACTATTCTCATGACCGCTTGCATGGCGTCCAAGGTGCTCCTGCCCTTGATGAACCCATACTGACTCGCGCTCACCATTCACAAAGCATTCGCTTCGTTCAGCAGTCTGGTCTTGACCACCTTTTCCGACACTTTCCCGAGTCCGTCCACGAGGCATATGGGCCGGTACGAGACCTCTGCCCCCGGATCACGCTTCGGTTTCTCCACCAGCACCAGTCGGGTTCTCTTCCAGACTTTAGGGTACTCGCCCGAGGTTAAGATGCTATTTACGCAACTAGCCATACCCTGGGGCGCTGCCCCAAGATATAGCTTCAAAACCTCGTTCGGTAACCCGTCCAATCCCGGAGCCTTGCGGCTCTTGAGACTCCCGACGGCCTGACGGATTTCCTCAGTCGTGACTCGAGGCACGTCATTCGGCCCCGTTTGTACCTTTTCCCACACTACCCGCGGCTTAACCGGGAACAGCGTGTCCACCTGCTTTTAGATCTCTGCCTCCGGCAGGGGACCATTGCTCAGGCGGCCAAGTTTCTCGGTCACTATTTTGTAACCGAGTCCCCAGACGTCCGTCTCCAGCTCCGCACAAACTTTCTTCCACTCGTCCCTCTTGGCATCCCTTATGGATTCCTTGAGTGCCTTACGCTCTCTCTTGTACTCTGCCGCTGCACCCGTATCTGTAACATTCCCTCTTCCTCGCTCTCGGGTCCATCTTCTCCTCGCTCTTATACACGCTCTTCTCCTTTCGGCAATTTCATCACTCCACCAGTACACCGCTCGTTTCATCTTCCCTTTCCCGCTGTCACGCTTACTCATGCACTCGTCACAGGCCTCGCTTATCTCCCGAACGATTTGTTCGGGAGTTTCCACGATACCCAGACCTTCCCGCTCCTTCACGTACCGGCTCACATTTTCCAATCCTTTTTTACTCACCACCCATCCACCTTTTCTCACGCTCGCTTCCTCACCACCCCCAGATACCACCCCCACTCGCTTTATGCGGTACGAGAGGTACCTGTGGCCACTACCGCTTTCCATTTCAACCTCAACTTTCCAGTCTCTCACCCAGCCACTCACAGACGCTCCCGCCATGGTAACGTCAATCAGTGACCTGCCGTTCCGATTACCGAACGTCCACTCATCCCCGGTGTTGATGGGGACGTGCTCCGCCGTGTCTAGGAACTCTTCCAGAACCCGTCCGTAGGCATTCGTCACGCGAGAACCGAACCGTCCACTCTTAGCGTTCAGGTCCCCAGCAATGAGAATCTTCCTGCTGTCAAGCCCCCTGACGTAGCCCCCCAACCGATCGATCCACGCCGTGAATTCGGCGGCGGTCCTACTCGGCAAGAAGTACGCGGAGACGAGAGTGATACCGTCCAGCTCCGCAACGACGAACCCCCGGTCACGGTGGAGCGACTTCACCCTAACACCCAGCGCTAGCCAGATGAAGGCGTCGTCACCCCTGTCCCGTACTAGGTTCCGCCCGGCTAGACACGGCACCTGCCCGAGCACCACGTCGACGCCCCGCTCTCTGATCACCTGGAACATGAGGTCCATCGCGACACGGCCTCTGTCCAGGTTAATCTGCAGACACCGCAGTTCCCTGTCCGACGCCATTGCATACAACCACTCCTCACGCTCACGCTCACTCAAACACGCACACTTACCCGTGTCCCTCCTAGTCCTCCATCCTCGGTCTCCCCTTCCTCCCCTTTCCGCCACTTCCCCTGTCGCTAGCGGTTGCCAGCGACTTGAGGGAGCCGGTGGTCGGTGAGTTTTTAAACCCCCCGTCCTCTTCCTTCTCCACGTTGACTTGTTCGGGTTCCTGCCTTGTCACGGGCACCAGGGGAATGGTCAGGAGTCTCTCCCCGGCTCTGGGCTCGCTTCCAGCCTTGGGTTTCCCCTTGGCTTTGGGCTCACCTCTAGCGCCGGGTTTTCCCCCCTTTACGGCCTCCCTCTCGGCCTCCGGTCCTCCCTTAGTCTCGCGCTCACCCTCGGCCGTAGGTCGCCCCTTGGCTTTGGGCTCGTCCGTAGCCTTGGATTGCCCCTCGCCTACGGCCTTGCCCCCAGCCTTGGGTTCCTCCCGGGCTTTGGGCTTGCCCCCCGCTTCAGGTTCTCCCCGACCTTTGGGTGTCCCGCACCCCGGTCCCCCGGCGCTATGCCCCCCCTCTTTGCATAGAGGACAGTACTGCTGCGTGCGGCAGGTCGCGGCCTTGTGGCCTCCCTGCGCGCACCTCGCGCACAGACGCGAGCGGTCCTCTCCCCTACATTCGCTCGCCCTGTGGCCCCTCTCCCAGCATCTGAAGCAGCGATCGGTTTCCCGCCGCTCCTTCAGACGACATCTGGAGATACCCACCTGCACCTCGGTGACCCTCCTCACCCGTCTGACCACCTCGCCCTCCACCAGAAGCGTGGCGGTTTGACAGCTTCCGAAACTTGGGCGGAGACTGAGTAGCCTTAGCCACCCTTTCTCCACTCCAGCCGCGGTTGCTACCGCCCCCACCACCTCTTCCTCGGTGGCGACTGCGTCTAGGCCGTGCACTCGGAAGGCCGCCGACCTCCCTGTACCCCCTCTCACCCTGCTTGGTCCCAGCTCCTTGGCCAACAACTCACGCAGTTGTCCGCCCTTTCCTCCTTTTGGCACTGTCAGGAGCATCACCCCCTTCTTCGTCTCCCTAACGGTGCTGACTTTCACCTCTTGGCCGCCCTTGGCAACCACTTGCCTCACCTTCTTGAGGGCATCTAAGTAGGAGGTGCCTTCCTCCCTCGCCACGAAGATCACCCCTTCCTCTTCCCTCTTCCCCGTTCCTTGCGCCTTGTCCTTTTCCTCCTGAAAATAGAAGCATATTTTAATATTACTTCCCTCGGCAGCAAGCTCCCCCAGCTTCCTTAGTTTCCCGGGATCGCATCCCGGAACCTGGGGGACGACCACCCTCGTCCTTCCCTCCCTCTGGGCAGTTCCCACGAGCTCCTTCAGCGCTCCGAAGACCGCTTTCGGACCCATGACACCACCCATTTGGCAGAAAAAGACGAAGCGCTCGAGCATCTCCGTCCTCCCTCCCTTACGCAACCGGCAGGTCTGCACAAGGAAGGGGGTCGTCCCCGCCTCGTGCTCGCCCCCCAGTTCAGCCAGCTCGGGGAGCCCGGCCAGCACTCGCTCCTTGAGCGGACTGCTTTCCTCTCCCACTATCACCTCCAAGTCGCTCCGGTACCCCTCCGACATGGGATCCCCGTGCGACACCTCCGTCCGTTGAAACAGACCCGCCTCCCACCTCTCGCTAAGAGCCTCTATCAACTTCCCGGAAGCGACGAGACTGCGGATCCTTTCCTGCTGCTCCTCCGTACGTCTTTCTTCTGCCGTGTCCGTTTGAGTGGCACAGGTGGCTGTCTCCAGTCCTCCCGTGCACCCCCCTTGGACTTTCTCCAACTGCTTCCGCAGCTCCTTCACTTCTTCGCGGAGCTTCTCCCGCTCCCTTTCCAGTTCCTCATCTCTTTTCTCCCTGCGCCTAACCGTACGCAGGGCACTCTTGACCGCCATTACAGCGTCCAAGAGCTCCTGCTTCGGTTTCCGGAGACTCCTGATGACCCGGTCCAGGTCCTCTACCTTCTCCTCCAAGGCCCTACGATCGGCCATGGGAGAGAAGCTCTCCTCTGCCCTTCCCCGTTTTCCCCCTGGGGGGGTGCTCGTGAGTTGGGGCACCTCTTCCTGAGAGGCATCGGAGAACTCCTCCCCCATCGCCCCCTCATCCCCATCACTCACCTGCGTCGCCTTCATAGGCGGCGTCCGCAGGAGCTTCTCACTCCTCGCGAACCCACCCCTCCCTGTTCCCTCCTCCTTTTGCGCGGACGTCTCTCCCCGTCCCAAGTGGCTGTGGCCCTCCCCAGAATCCTTAGGGCCAGCGTTGGTCACCGGGGCTTTCACCCGGTCGGAACCAACGGCGGGATTATCACCCACCTGGGGTAACTTCTTTTTTAAGTCACTCATCATTATTTTAATTTTTTCTGCCTCTTCCTACTCTGTTCTATCCAGGTTAATCTTTGGGTAAGTACAGGATATTAGGATGGGTTCTTTCTGGATTCTGGATAATTTCAAGGACACTCCGTGGAGTCGGAATTCATCAAGGATAAGGTGATTGGACGAACTGCACTTGGGACTCGGTACAATTCCAGCTTAGGTATCCGTAGGCTCGCCACGCCTATGTTCACTGGATGAGGGCGAACCCTAACGTGTCCCACTTATCTAGAATCACTCTGTATGGATGTAATTTCTTACCTAAACTGTAAAAATGTTTCCAATACTGCCACGAAGTTCTGTTTTTCTACCAGACTTGCAAATTGTAATGATACAGTTGTCGTGGCGCGTCGACCAATTTTTCTGTAATGACGTAACCACTCGCTTAAACAGATTCGCTAGGTGTCTTGGCACCAAATTATATAAAGAAAAAGAATGAATTACTTATCCACCTTTATTCATGATATATATCAAAAATCATTTTTTTTTTGACATTGACACACACACACCATGTCCTTCTTTAAAAATGAACAGTCTCCCCACCAATCAACTTACTGGTATCACCAACAGTGCAACCACCACTTAAGGTGACAGAGAACATAAAAACAATAATACCAAATGTACGATAGATAGTCCTGAACAACAGTCTCTTCTCCACGGTAGATGTAAAGCTCTACAATCAGTGTTTGTTCATCTTCGTCGTCCGATTCACCGTTATCAAACGTCGTTATATCGATGTCCTTTAGAAAGAAAAACCCTTTCCCATTTTCGTCTTCGAAAGTCATATTAACGCCCTGATATACTCTTACGATTACGTCTGCCAGTTCGACAGCCCCTCTTTGGTATTTCACGACATTGAAGCTGGACATTTTCTTCTTCACTATCTTAGCCTTCTGCCGTTCACGTTGGAAGTGACGAAAATCCATTATCAGTTTTTTCATATCCATTTTATCTAAAAAAAAACTACTTTCACTGGTTTTTATCACTGGTTTAATGTGTACGAACCTATTCCGAGTCCCATCGGCCGTCCGTCGCTCTATCGTCTCTTCTGGTCCCAATAACAAGACCAAAGACGCGCACGTTGCATGTATAAATAGTTGCGTACGTTGCGTGCAGGATCGTACATATAATTATACGGTGCCTTTATAAATGTTTGTCCGCCACGTGATCTACAATCTAGACAACCAAACATACAACGGGTGGTAACTTGTTCAGTTGCTAATGTCGGGCCTATAGGAGTTTATATGTACCGGGTGAAAAATAGGGTGCGCCAACTAAAACGAAACAGACCTGTTTTCTCGGATGATGGAAGAATTGTGCAATAATGCTCGGACACGTCAACATGGATTTATGCCACTCTTCAAAACACTCGCCAACGAATAAACTCTGCTCAACAGGACGTGGGGCGCAGTGACGTGCCGAATCTTCCATAACTCCTTTATTCCAACGAATTTTCCATTTTTTTTCGCGTTATCCTATTGCCTTTACCTCCGCAAATTTCGATTTTCTGGGGGGTGCGGTTATAAGACGTGTTCAATTGCCCTTCTTTTGGGAGCGTTACCTCTATGATTGCCAAACGGAATTGATAGCATGACAAACGTTTTCTGGAGTTTTTCCTGTGGAGGAGGAAAGAGTTATATAACCATGTCTGGAGCATGTGAATTCCCCCTTTTGTGTACCAACGCAACGATTTTCGAACTCGGAGGGTAATATGAAATCATTTGATCCATACGATCAGTCCCACCCATGTTTTTGTTACACTTTGCAATAGCTTCAGGTTTGTCCCTAATGTTTCCTTTTTCATTTGGTGTTTGCATCAAGTTGATAGAAAACCGTGACGATATGCGGAGTAACTGTCTTTTGGCCCTCCATTGTCCAGTCATTACCGTCTCGATATACTGCTCTTGTCTGTCCTGTCTGCAGTTTTGTTCTGGCAACAGCTTCAGAATTGTCCTCTCTGTTCGCCCTTAAGTCCCGGTACAGTGAAGTAAAGTTGTCCGTAAACGGACAATGTCCCTCCTGTCTGAATTCAATTCAGACGTCTGGGAAAATTCCTAATTTCTGTAACAAAGGGTACAGAAAGGTACATCATAAATTTGGGTAAAGCTCTCAACGTGATTCAAGTACTCGGACTGTTTGATTTATTGCCCACAATCAAGGAACTCAAAATCTTCCTAAATACTCCACTCCAACGGGCGATAGGTGATGGCCAACATCTGGTGGTTGCAACCAAGTGAAACAAAAAACACCAGAATCCATGCCGCAATAAATCTTAATTTTATCTTTGCGTTGCACCCGGACTAAAGGGAGACCGGGGAAAAAAGGTTGAAGGGACAAGAGAGGGAGCAAGGTTCCTCGAGACGAGAAGAAAAAAACCCAGAAGAGCAAGAAGAGACACGAAACGAATTTCATAGACAGCATAGGTGATCGCAATTGTGAAAAAGAAAGGTTTAAAAGAAACTTCGTGTTGCAACCCCCAGAAGTGAGGCATTCTTAACCCTGTAATCGTACTAACGTTGATTACAAGGATTAGTTAAATTAAGAACACGATCGAAAATAAAGATTTAAACTTAATTTTTCATTTGAGTACAATTCAGTTTCTCTCGGCCTGACAAAAATCGAGAGTGGTCCTTCGGAATAATAATAATACCCCAGAACCAGCCGCGGAAGCAGGATCTACTAACTAGCACCAAGGTCCAAGGATTTTTATGATCACTTGGATACACTTGCGACAGACGAGTTCGTGTTTTTAGAAGACCAAACGAAAGATATGCCCAATGTAACATAGTGAACACAACGTTGTTCGGTGGAGGATCAGTTATGATGTGGGGTGGAAATTCTTTGACAGCACGTACTGACTTAGTAGTGTTAAACAACGGAACTTTGAATGCTGATCGGTACATTTCGAACATCCTAGAAGACCACGTTGTCCCATTTGCTCCCTACATTGGTCACAATTTCTTGTTTATGCAAGATAATGCTAGGCCCCACACGGCTCGAGTCGTTCGTGACTACCAATTGGATGTTGGTATTGAGACTATGGTTTGGCCAGCTCAAAGTCCCGACCTCAATCCAATAGAACAAGTCTGGGACATACTGGGACGACAACTGCGGAGTCATCCTAACCAGCCTAACAACTTAAAAGACCTCGGGCGCCTTCTCATTAAAATATGGAACAACCTGGATCAAGACACTATATCGTCGAAGTGATTCTTTGGTTCATTAGTGAAGGCATTTTGAGTTAATTTACAGAAGGTATTGAGGTTCAAAACTTGAAAAGTCAAAAAAAGTTGTGTGTTTGAGCCCATAAATTACTAATTAACTAGAAAAATCACCAAGATGCAATGAATCCTTATTAGTCATATTAAAGTGCTCGTCGAGCTGATTAATTTATTCATTTTTGAAGGCATTTTGAGCTCATTTACAAAAGTTATTGAGATTCAAAACTTAAAAAGTCGAAAAAAGTTATGTGTTTGAGCCCATAAATTACTTATTATCTAGAAAACTCGCCAAGTTGCAATGAATCCTTATTAGTCCTATTAAAGTGCTCTCCGAGGTGATGCTTTGATTCAAAGGTTCAAAGTTTGAAAAGTCAGAAAAGATTAGTGTTTTCGCACGTGAATTACTCTTTATCTGGAAAACTAAACAAGAGACAATCAAACCGAATGAGTCATATTAAAGAGCAGTTCCAGCTGATTCATTTAAGTCATTGATGACGAAATTTGAACTTCATTTGCCGAAGATATTTATTTTCTGTTAAAGAAAAATCCTTCGTAACGTTTTAATAAAATGTTTATTAAACTAATGTACGGCGTGAAAGCTTAGAGATAACTGACTTTATTGAACTAATAGGAAGGAAAATGAAATCAAAACTCATTAGCATAATGCTGATTAAGCAAACACACAAATCTATCACCTGTATGGGGCGTTCTGCAGAAAAACGATGTTGGTCTTAAAGCTAGCTTTAAAGATGCTGAAAATGATTTTCATATGAATATGATGAAATTTCATAAATGATTATTTATTGTAGTCCTAACACTCCAATTATATGGCTATTTACGAGTGGTAAAGTAATATGACCACCCCATAAGTCTTATTACTTTATAGACGTAAACAGATAAATCTATAGGCGAACGTTACGTTTAGGAAATCATAATTTGACTTAGGCTAACATTCGAGATGCCGGAAGAGTCTCAAATCTCATATATATTAATTAATTGAAGTCATAACATAACATAAACAGATTTCTTAATGATTGTATTTTTTGGTATAAGGAAGGGTTCGAAAAATATAGTTACTTCTTAAGTCTGGAAGAGTCGAGTTGGTTAGTGTGTTCAGATCGTAACTTCTTAAATAATAAATTATTTCTTATAAATAATTATTTTTTCATTACGATCGCGATCCATCCTTAAAATTCTCCCACTTATATGAAATTTGTTTCAGCAGTTAACAAACAAAATAAAACTTATCATACTTAAGTAAATTTGCAATCTACATTGTGTATTATTATACCAGTTACATAAACCTATTAGATACAGTTTATGATATTTGTTCAGTATTTTCCCTTTTTTGTATTTTTTGTTTTGTTATCGAATATGTTGGTGTGTCTCGATGCTGCACCAACAGTTTATGTTAAGAAGACATTAATTTTATTTATAGGAACGCCCGATTTTAATTGCGGGCCGCGTCGCCGGCAATAACTATGTTCAATGATCCTTGACGTAAAACTCACGATGAACGTGGACTGGATTGTTACGTTTGAAGGACCACCCTGAACTTGCAGTATCAGGGACACTGTTTTCTGGTTCCAATTAATTAACACCCCGTTTAACAACAACAACAATTTATTGAACTACTGCTAATTAATTTTACACCAGACGAGTTAGGACTAACTGACAACGAGCCACTTTATAAATTTTGTGGTTCAGTTAAGTCCCTGCGTGTGCATTCAAAGTATATACAGTGAAACCTCTCATAAGCGGACATCGTTGGTTTCAGCTTTTTTGTCCGCTAGTGGGAGATGTCCGCTTGTGGGAAGGGTGGAAATGCAAATTAAAAAGAATATTGCATATTTTTTATGGTTTTAAAAAACTAAAGTAAAATAAATTAGAATTTAGCATACCAGGTTACTTAAGAGTTAAAAAAATCTACAATCTTTGATTGTTTCATTGTTTTTTGTTTTTCCTTGAGTAAACAACATTGAAAATGGGATTCTACACTTTTAAGTTTTTGAAATGCCACAAAATCGTCCTGTGCAAATATTTTTAAGTCTTCAATCACTTTCAGGGCTTCACTATAAGATTTTATTGAAGAAATTTCAGTGATTATAATTTCTTCCTCATCATTTTCTTGCCTATCTTGCTCACGCTCTTCTGAAAGTTCGTAATCAATGTTGCATTGTTCTTCTGTAAAAATTGCTTCGTCTATGTTTACATATTCTGACGGTCCTACAGTGCTACAGACTTCTTTGCAGTTTCTTATAAGACTCGCCAAAAGTGACAAAGGTAGGAAGTCTTCTTGCTCATATTGTTCTTCAGAGGCAGATAAAGAACTTTCATTTTTCTTAAATCCAGCTTTAGCAAAACAGTTTTTGATAGTGGCTTGGGACACATTATTCCAAGCCCTATGTACAAAATACAAAGCTTCCAGAATATTTATAGATTTAGCCAATTCTGAAGCAGATAAAGCACCATCTACTTTAGTTAAAACATGTTTTAAAATTAAGTCTCTATAAAAGAATTTAACATTTTTAATTATGCCTTAGTCTAAAGGCTGACACACCGATGTACAATTGGGGGGTAAAAAACATATTTTTATATTTTCTAAATTAAGGTCCCGAGGATGTGAACCGGCATTATCCAAAAATAAAAGTATTTTTCTATTCTGGATCCTCATTCTTCTGTCCATATCTAAAAGCCATTCCTTCATTATTTCACGGGTCATCCATGCTTTGGAATTTGACTTCCATGTAGCTGGCAAATCTTTGATAGGAACATTTTTAAGTGCGCGTGGACGGGCAGCTTTTCCAATGACCAATAACTTTTCTTTTTCTCCAGCCATACTAACACAGAATAAAATAGTGAGCTTGTCTTTTGACATCTTGTTACCGACACATTTTTCAGATTTAAGTGCCAATGTTTTGTCTGGTAATGCTCGGAAATATAAACCGCTTTCATCTGCATTGTAAATGTCTTGTGGTCTGTATCCCAGAAAAAGAGATGGCAACTTTTGCAAAAATTCACTGACATCTTGAGGGTTAACATCTGCCGACTCGCCAGATATAGATTTAAAACTTATATTGTGCCTTTTTCTCCATTTTTCTAGCCAACCATTAGAAGCACTGAATTGTTCGTATTTCAACTTGCAGGCTATTTCTTTAGCTTTAGCTTTTATCAGTGATCCTGATATTGGAATGTTCTGGCTTCTTATTCGAGAGAACCAATCCAGACATTCTTTATCAATTTTCTGTGGAACATTTTTTAATCTATTAAGTTTTTGTCCTAAACTATCACCAGATTGCCACATTTTACGAAATTTCTCTTTTTTTTGTAAAATTTCTGCTGCCTGGGATTTTCCTATTTTAAACCTTAAAAAATAAACAAAAAAAATATTTCAACCAAATTTTTGTTACTAACTTACTTCTCTGCCAACTTTCGTACAGATAAATTATCCTTTTCAGCAATATTTATAAGTTCTATTTTTTCTTTTAAAGTTATAAATCTTTTTTTAGGAGGTGCCATGATGTGCTTCTTTTCTTGCCACACTACGTAATAAAAACTAAAATCGTCTTTATTAAGAACCAAAGAAAGGGGAAGCCCCGACATTCATTGTAACAGCAAATAACGTAACTAAAATAATATGTGTTTTATTTTTGGCCGGTCTTCAGAGTTTCACGTCCAGTTGTGGGAGGTTTTTTGTCACTGCAGGGAAAATTTTAGTGTCCATGTCCGTCCGATGGAGGTGTCCGCTCATGGGAGATTCTTTTATATAGAAAAAAGGTCTTAACCTTACAGTTTCAAGGAAATTGTCCGGTTATGGGAGGTGTCCGTTTGTGAGGAGTGTCCGCAAAGAGAGGTTTCACTGTATATATATTTTTTAATATATTTCCCGAAAAATGTATTTTAAACGTTTGGTTCGAATCACTCGTTAAAAAAGAAAAAGCCCCGCAATCTTCCTTCCCAGATCTTAAGGACCAAAATGCCAGAACCTCCAGGCAGAGGCGTGCTGCCTTCCCGAGCCAACTTTCACACATCTGGTACATATTTTCAAGAAATGTTACCGTTAGTCGGGTACTTTTACGAAGCACTTCTATTAGGATATACGATATGCTTTCTTAACTTTTCGTAAATATATCCCAATTTTTAGTGCCGCAAAAGGGAACGAACGTATCCCCCCGCACTAAATGGCCCTTTCACTTCTTGAGGTGGTTTGTTTATTAAAGAATGCTGGGAAATAATTTGCGGGACAGAGGCGTAACTTGAGGTCTTAAAATACAAATTAATCTACTTATTATTTAAATGGGCCTACGTCTTAACAAACTAAGAGGAACCATTGTCCGGTAAAAACGTTAGGTGCTATGGTGACTCATGGCTGAATAGCCATGATTGCCATGCTTATCCAGGGTACACTTATTAACAGCGTATCCACAGTTTATTATTTTTAAGCCACATAAATATATGTAAGATTTACGGTTCAAGGGTGAAGAGAAAAACAATTTTCAGAGCACTTCTTTATTCTCCGTGAACCAAAAATGGAATCCCGATACAACCCGGTATCCGTACACAGAACACATCCCCTCTTTTCGAGAGAACCGATAAGATGGAAGGGCTGTCCATTCCTTTTCCCACGGGTACCAAACCCCTAAACGTCATTCTCACCTATGCCAAAGGAATTTATAAACAACCCTCTCTTCCCACGCTAATCTGGGGAAGTTTGGTACCAAAAGCTTGTACCACTTTCAGATAATGCCAATTAATGGTCTTAACATAAACAAGAATTGTGAAGAGATTCGTGACAGCCCTTTTACCATTTTCTCGCACTTATCTTGGGAGGAATTTAGAGCCAGAACCCCATGATATTTTCAGATAATTGATTAATTGTTTCAACATGGACAAGGAATGCTCACATATACATAGGAGATTTTAATATACTTTGAACAGTTTAACCGATAAGTTGTGGCTGGTACTGAAGCTAGCTATTTTTTTTTTTTAATCATTAAATACACCAAGTATTTAACATGGTCCTTCGAGCCGGATTAATTAATTTTAAAAAAAATGGTCGCTAGAAAAATAGTGAAATAAATTTGGAAGAAGTTAATAAGTGCAGTAGTAAGCCAAGGCGGACAGAAGTGTGAAGTACGGGTTGCAAATAAAACACCCAAGTGTCCAGTTGGTCCAGCATCGGCTTTGCAGCACAGAAAACAGAAGTAGAACGCAAAGGGTGAAGTTCCTGAGTGAGTAATTCTCTTCCTTTTTACATTTTTTCCCTCATTGTGTATTTCATTATTGCCTCATTGCAACTAATAAGCATAATTATTCATTTATAAAGGTATATAAGTAACCGGTGGCACATTGCTAATCATAAAATGCACGGATTTAAAAGGCAAAGGGGTTCTGTAAAGTCTAGTTTAACCCATTTTTCAAAGTATATTGACCAGAATTTTCATGATAACGCAAATATATCGCAACAATTAATCATAGAATTAGAAACTCGTGTAATGTACCACGATGTTAGGGAGGAAATAAAATTGCTTTAGGTCTGTTGCTACTGTTCGGTTGAAAAGAAGAAGTAACTTCTTATCCCCGGGGTCCGTATTTATATCTTTTCTTATTAATTAAAGGGTGGCTTGTACTGATACGTTAAGTTCTAGAAAGATTTGGTGAGGGACCTTTGGACCGACTTAATTACTATTGATAGACAAACAATGTTTTGTTGGTAGGTACACTACACAGCTTCAATGTCGTGAAATACCAAAGAGGGGCTGCTATCGAACTGGCAGACGTAATCGTAAGAATATATCAGGGCGCCGTTATGGCATTTGAAGACGAAAATGGGAAAGGGTTTTTCAATCTAAAGGACATCGATATAACGAAGTTTGATAACGGTGAATCGGACGACGATTCCAGTAGGAATAGTTTCATTGATGATACTCATAATGTTTGAAAATAAATTCAACAAATTATTTCGTGATAGTCGTATAATCTTCTTATCTAATCTACGTGAAGTTTTTCGCGATCGACCTAAACTTTTCTTGGGTTTCATAGTTCCTTCACGTTTAAAATGATTTATAATTCGTGAAACTGTCGTTTTTCTAAATAGTAATCGACTTACAATAAAGTTTTGCTTGGCAACCTCATTAAGTAGCTGTAGTATTCTCTCTTGCAAATTACTAAAAACGGCAACACCTTAAGGCATACTAATATATGTTTCAATTGCAAACAAATTGGAATTTCCATTAAAAATTTTTTTAGAAAAAATGATTAAAAAAATTCGGTTTCGACCATTTTGTCCAGGCTGAAAACTAAATTTCTCTGTAGATTTACCTGTTTACATACATAGTTCAAAGCCAATTATATTTGGAATATACTCGTATTACCAATTGTATACTAATTATAACGTAGTAATCTAGAGTGTTTACCTATAAAATTTTAAAAAAATATTTGAAATTTTGAAAGAGTTCCAACCTTTTTTTCCAATACTCCATCCTTTATCGTTCTTTCAAATTTAACAGGTTCTTTTCGAATAAAAAATCCGCATTTCATACTTGTACACATCGTAATATGCATATATAGCTCTTCCAGTTTTCGAGTTCTATAGTATAAGTTCTATAGCTTATAATACGAAGTCCTAATGTTGATATTCTCAAAGATGTGAAAATTTCTCAGAAATAAATATCATCCG
Organism: Euwallacea fornicatus; assembly: GCF_040115645.1. Classification (NCBI taxonomy): domain Eukaryota; kingdom Metazoa; phylum Arthropoda; class Insecta; order Coleoptera; family Curculionidae; genus Euwallacea; species Euwallacea fornicatus. The sequence goes on from NC_089568.1 coordinate 195,632, forward strand.
CTAGGTTTAATAGAGCCATAGTATGGATAACATGCTTCATCAAAACATTTTCAAAATCAGTTTTATCGAAATCACCGATTTTTTTTCCAACATTTTTTTGGCAATATAGAATATTTTACATACTGTTTGCATTGTTTGTAATCATTATAAACGTTATTACTATGAACTCTTTTCAGATGTGAAATAAAATTTGATGAAGATTTTGTTCTCGATATTAAAATTTTTTCCCGTAAACATTTTCTACATTGGGCTATATTTTTGTGGAAATAAATTTTTCTTTAACAAATTTTGAAAAAAGTTCTATCCACAACTGAAATAGTTACAGTGCCCTTAGATGTCGAGGGTTGACTTTTTACTTCTTCATCGGACGAATTGATTCTTTCATCATCGACATCAGTTTCTACAGACACATTGGTTAAAATGCTTACTGAAGCCATAGACATAGATTCATCGAAATCCATTTTTGTTTGATTTTCCTCTAATTTAAATTTAAAAAAAAAAAAAAAAATGTAATAAATAAGTAGTAAAATAAGAAAAAGTACAAATCGTCAACAAATTAACGTAATAAATAAATTATTTGATTAGGTAATTACCGAAATTTTTGTAAAAATTTAAAACACAATGAACTCATGCACGGGACGGGCGTACTAAAGTGAATGTTACTATACAGGGTGTTTGGTTTACCGATACACATCCGAAAGAGGGTGAAATGTAAGATGATTGTGAACGTATTTGACCATATACATATACTATTATACAAAGTGTCACGCATTTCCAGATATCGACACTTTTCCGAATTTTACCAAATTTGCCGTTTACTTCTGTATAAGTTACAACAAAAATTTAATAGAACATTTGTTGCGACTATCGGTTTTCGCATAAACTTGAATATGTATTTTATCGATATCAAACATGTAGTAGTATCTGCATATGAAAAAAAATTGTGATGCTTTAAAATTTCATAAATGAATTTCTCTAATGTCAAACCTTGACTTTGTAAGTAAATAAAGAGAAACATGCAAATGGAAGAGTCGTTCAAATATCTTTAAAAACCTCCTTGACTTGATTGCTCTTTCGAATGATGTATTGAAAGGCGCATAAAATTATATTTTAAAGTAGTATGAGATCAACATTCTCTAGTATTCTACTTGTTTAAAAATCGTATATAGAAAATTATAGGAAGAATAAAAATACCAACCATGGTAAAATTTTTTCGCAGTACAATTCGAACCATCATTAAAAACTATAATAATCATCGAGGAAATACAAGCAATAAAGCAAGATCTGGTCGCCCAAGAAAATGAAATGAAAGAGATGTGTGATCACTTTTAAAAAGAGTTTCTTCAGCACCCGAAACAAGTGCTCCAAAACTTGCTATAGAGATTAAAAATGATATCGGAAAGACTGTTAGTGATGATACAGTAAGACGTATATTGCGATCAAATAACTATCAAAGAAGAAAACTATTTATATCTTCAGCAAACAGATAGAAAAGACTAGAGGGTGATAATAATCACTTAAACAAACGCTTCAAGTTTTAGAAAACCGTACTATTTAGCAATAAAAGTAAATTTAACATTTTTGGATGTGACGGACAGGGTAAAGTATGGAAAAGGTAATTAAAGAGCTCACACTTCAAAATTTAGTGTCGTTTATTAAATATTGAGGAGGTAACGTCATGGTTTGAGTATCAATATCAGCGGCCGAGATTGGAAAATTAGTTTTCATTGATAATAAATACCACGAACCATCTACAATGTTTAAAAATATCGTAAGACAATTTGATTCAATTAGTCAAAAAACTGAAGTTTGGCGATCGTTGAATATTTCAACAAAACAATGATCCTAAACATACAGTTCGGGCTGTTCGTGAATCAATTTTATATAATGTATCTGAAAAATTGCACACACCTCCTCAGTCGCCTGATTTGAACCCTATAGAACACCTATGGGATGCATTAGAAAGAAAGACTAAAAGATTAAAAATAATTAAGAACATTAAAACGCGCTTTACAAACTTCGTGGGCAAAAAGACCCTCTGACGTTACAGAAAATTTAATTCAATACCAAAACGTTTTGAAGCAGAGTTTGACTCAAATAGAGGGAAATATTAAATACAAACTAATAGATAAATTATATTTAAAAGTGTATGTAGACTTTTGTGGGCTAGAAATTCTTGATTTTTAATTTTTATTTACACAGGAATGTAAATAAATAATTTTTTTTAATATTTATGTATTGTTACATAACTAACAAAAGAAAATGCATTCACTAATTTATTAGTTATATACAATTTACAGAGTGTATGTAGACATTTGAGACTGACTGTACGAACACCCCTTCGATTTCGACGTTTGATATACTGTAAATCGTTCAAACAAATTGAACACTTCATATTAGCACGCCACTGCTGTAGGGGGTATTTACGTTTTTCAAGTGATTAATTTTTCCTATTTTTATCAAATAATTCTAGAAATCTTTGAATCTATAATGTATTATCAGTAATATAACGTTAAAAATAGGATTTATGGTAATTTTCAATAACTCATTTGGAATTGAGTCTTGTGTAAACGAGGAATTTAAAGCGTATACGTTTCACAATACGAATGCAATGGAGATTGTTGGATTGACACTATGGTTAAAACCACAGTGTCAATCTTAATAAGGAGTAAGGAGTGAAAGGTTCTTTATGTAAGGGAACCCTTATAGAAAAATGACGGGTTCCCAACGTACGGTCATCCCAGGGCAATTTACTAAGACACCGTAATGCGTAGGCGTAGGCGTAGGCGTAGGCGTAGCCTAAGGGGGTATTACAACACTCATAAGGTGTTAATAGTGGTCGGAGTTACAAAAATAAAAACCTCTGCTGGCACTCGTACATCCAGAAGATGATATCGGGTGATACCACTTGTGGAAATCACAATTTTCATGATAGTTTTATTTATTGCAAACCATCTTAAACCACCTTCGAATATCAAACAAATATCGTCGATAATACGGCCTATAGAACAAAACACGCAGTATAAACTATATATAGATCCATTCGAGGCTTACTAACGGAAATAAATTGAAAAAAAGGATCGACAGGTAGAGAGGCAGAGAACTAAATCGATTCAGGGGCATAAAATACGGCGATGTTGGAAAGGTACCTACAGTATACAACAGTTCTATTCGTACACCTGCATTTTTAATGTAAAAGACTCTCTAAATGCTTTTAAATTTATTTTTAACAATATTTATTTCATTATTGTGATCAATAAATATGTTGTGAACAATTATATAATGTTCATGAATTTTTATCTTCTAATCTACCATAGATAATTAATTAAATTTACAAAAATGTATTTACTACGTGCAACACTTCTGTTCGTACAGTTGATTAGAAAGGGAGCTAAATGTTAGTAAAAAAATATAAAAACAACCTAAAAGAGTCGAAAAACAAGACGAAATGAGTTTGAACAATGAAATATGCAACAAAAATATAAGGAGAACGATGAGTAATCCTATCTAAATTTAGTGAATTAGTAGATTGGGAATACAATATGCTTCAATTCGTGTTTTTTCAATCAGAGGCGAATCGATTTTTGAATTGCCGATATAAAATCTCAACTTCAAGAAAGGTATAACGGTAAGAAATTCTCAATACTAAAAACTTAATTTTAAAACTGCATTTAAATTATAAAACTGTCGAACGATCGATAATATACCTAATAAATAGTGTACTGATGTTATTCCGTATATCGATATCGATGTATCGATTCGTATCGAATACATTTCTACTACTACTTTACTTCTGTGATTCTGACTGAATCTTTCTTTGATCCCGGCCGGCGAGGCGGTAAGGTTGAAACGATAGCGGCTTAAGTCTTGTTAATGACTGTGTGAGATTTTAAGGTAATTATTACAAATTAATTTACTGCTAAATACTTAAAACAGCTATTAATATTAAAATGTTATTCGTGCTGTAGGTAATGGAAATAAATTTCTAGTACCAGTCCTCAGGGACATTATAATTGATAAAGATTTTCTACCCAGGCACCACTTGAACGTTTTTCATACTTCCTGCTTAAAATAGTTCACCTTAATAGTCCCACTACTCTTAACTATATTTTCCTCGTACCACATGAAATGTAAATTAATAATATGTTAATGAGTGGAATATGCGATGTAGTGATTTGCAAACCTCATTATTTTTTCATATAAGTGCCTATGAGTCATGTATTCTGGGCATTGAAGTCTTCATTTCTCTTCTATCTATCAATCTTCACGAATTACATATATCCGGATTTTCTGAGTGATTTTTCCTTGGGTTTTTGGAAAATTTCAGGACATTCTGTCGGCAATGGTGATAATGTCAAGACATTCAAAATAAAAAAGTCACCATTAGTGTTCCATTTGATATAGGTCAGGTCACAATTAGATTTCTTCCGAATAACACGTTATCCTTTCTTTTGATCCAAATAATTGGAACTGTTATTAAAGTGCTACTTATACTTTACTATGTAGTCAGAAAAAAAAAATGTTTAGCCCTAAGCAACATTAAAGTTGACAAATGTTTACTATCCGAGCACCACTTAAATATGTATATATTTTCCATGTTTTGTGGTCGAAATCATACACCGTCATTACTTCACTGCTATAACGTTATTTAGGAGAGGCATCATGTAAAATGGTAATTTATAATATATATATGTATTTATAAGTAGAGTGTGCAATATAGTGATTTGCAAATCTTCTTGTTTTCCTCGAAGTATTCTATTATATATTCCGAGCACTGGGTTCTTTATTTTAAAAAATAAAGAACCCAGTGCTCCATTCACCTCGAGGATTTTTATATATTTTGACTTTTGCGAACATGTTTGAGTTTTTAGTGAATTCCAAGAGGTTCGGCCAGAAGTGACAATAATATTTAGGGATCCGACCAAAGTAATAATATTACCATTAATGGTTCATTTGAAAAAGCTGATAATTGTGCGGTTGAAATTTCTCGGGAATGAGATTTTACCTTTTTTTTTGGGTTGAATACATTTTTTTTTTGCTTGAAACGGTCTTTTAGCCACTTGATAAGGACTGAACAGTCTTTTTGTTGGAGTTGGCTTATATTTAAGTGAAAATAGTCACGTTGGATATTGATAATTGTAAACTTTAAAAATATTGTTAAATAAGTGATTGAACAAAATCAAAAGAACAACATTGTAAAGTTTTGAAGTTTGAAATAGAACATCCATCCATATGTTATTCTTGCATTAGTTCAGTCTTTTCATTTTGATTTTGAAATTATCAGGTTTTGTAATAGGTGTGTAATGTGCAATATACATATTAAGGTAAAACAATGTTACCTTGATAACGGTAATTTTTATAATTTTACACAGCAAATTTTTATACCTACAATTGACAAAGAATTTAAATTGAAGTCAAATACACATTTCTGTGAAATGAAACTCATGGGCTATTATAAAGCTTCGTTAAGCATTATTAAGGTTTTAGGTGTATTATTATTTTGATGATGAAACAGATCCATGTAAAGAGCTTAGCACAAATCAGCTGGCAATGAATAACTTAATTTTTAGGTTCACATAAAGTCAAAATTTCTAATATTTCATTTATACTGTATATTTTTATTAACTCAATTAAAGGAATGGTGCCTTAATTCATTCTTTTCCATTTACTGCTTGCAGTCTCTATGAAGACTGATTTGTTTCTTTTAACTGAACATTGACATTATTTATTTATTTATGCTGCTTAACGACTACTTTTGTATAATGTAATATGGAAAAGTTGATTACTTATTAAAAAATACATTTTTTAATTACCGAAAAAATTTACACGTCATTCTAAACATAATCAAAAATGAAAATTAAAGTTTGCAGATTCAGATAATATTTTATGTATTTTCCAAAAAGTCACAAAAGTATTGGTAAATGAGTGCTTAGAAAAAATAAATAAAAATTACCGTTTAACTTCTATCGCTATTTACAGTATAGTCGTTATAATAAGAATACAAAAAATCATTGGAAAGTCCAATCTACCGGAAATGTTGACAATCTGACCAAAAATTCATTTTTTTTTGTTTTTTTTTTTTTCAATAACCGATGTAGATACGAAAAAACTACAAGATCTTAAACAGTTTATTAATAAAATTAAGAAGTCATCGTGTATTGTAGCATTTACCATCCACGCATTGCTAAATGGTCAGAGAGAAAAGAGGCCCCGACCACTGAAAAAATATCATTCTATAGATTAACAAAATTATTTGACTTGATCAATGATGTAAGTTCTCCGTCATAAACTATATTACAAATTTTAACCAACTATCTCAAAAACTACAGAAGCTGTAAAGAAAAACCTGACTTTTTTTAAAATTTAAACACCCTGTAGATTGGTAACGAAGCTTTCGCGATCCTACGTTTATATGACATTTTAGTCGTGAAATGAGCCAAAGAATTACCCCCTTTCGTATGTACATCTTCGGTGATGGGGATTAAAAGAAAAAAACTGTTATTACTAATGATCAACTATTTCTGATATGCACGGTCCGACAGATAATAGAAGAGTGTCTTATTATATCAGGACGCAAAAAAAAAATATCAAGCATCGCTCCAGACACCCATACATCGAACCTGGTGTGATTATATAATCCTGGAGGGACTAGACCAAACATATCTATCTAAAATATGTGTCTTATGGAAGTGGTGATACCTTCATAAATTTTGCCTTATAAAAGAAAGCATTATCCAACAGTACACGATAATTAGGAACACCCCGTATAATTATATATATGTTTACAAATATGACAAATTCTTTAATGAAAAATATGATATTATTTTAATTTGGTCTTGTTTAATAAAAACCGTTGCCACAATCGCTTTTTCATATACATGTAAGATTCTATGTCCAAGGGTGGAGATGAAAAAAACAATTCTCAGAGCACTTCTTTATTCTTCGCGAACCAAAAATGGAATCCCGATACAACCCGGTATCCATATACAGCACACATCCCCTCTTTTTGAGAGAACCGATAAAATGGAAGGGCTGTCCACCCTTTTTCCCACGGGTACCAAACCCCTAAACGTTATTCTCACCTACGCTAAAGGAATTTGTAAACAACCCTCTCTTCCCACGCTAATCCGGGGAATAGCTTGGTAGGGAATTCATGATAGCCCTTTTACCATTTTCTCGCACTTATCTTGGGAGGAATTTAGAGCCAGAGCCCCGTGATACTTTCAGATAATTGATTAATAGTTTCAACATGGACAGAGAATGCTCACATACATATTTAGGATAATTATTTCAGTAACGATTAAAACATTTTGTTTAATCCATTCCGTTGCTACTTTTAGAGCTTGAATTGCGTCGGAGTGTGAAACCTTATTAAGTAGTTCTTCTTGGATTTCACCATCACTTTTTTGAGAGTCATTATCGGTGTTACATTTGCCTTCCAGATTTAAATCTTCTACTATTGCGTCTTCATTCTATTCTTTCACATTAAAAATTGTACATTTAAAGGGTACTATAGCTTGTAGAAGCACGATAGTCTCTTCTAGGGCATTATAAAGACTTTTTCTTCATCGAAATGCTGCTTTATAATAGACAACGCCAAATCGTTTTTATCAACCGCATTAGTTTTTGTTTTTGTATTTTGCTAGTATTTCATAATAGTTTGAAGGACATAACTTTTTCCGTGAAACTGTCAAATTAATAACTGCATCTCATAAAGTAAATTTCTTCAAAGCTTCTCCCATTGTATCGTCTACAGCGACGATGGAACTCAGAATACTGTTTCTGTAGTACAGTTTTATAAGCCTTGGTATATTCTGATCCATAGGTTGGTTTAGAGGGGTGACGCTTGGTGGCACGAAGATTACAAAAAACATCCGTCACTTTTTCAATTCTTTAATGGCTGGATGCTATGGGGCATTCTCTAACAGTAATCAAGTTTTTTCAGGGAGATTTTAAGACTTTAAGAAACACTTAACCTGAAATTAATTTAGTATCCGGAAAGGCGTATACTATACATATAGAATTAATATAATGTTACTTCGGGGAGCAATTGTTGATAGAACCAGTTTTTAAAATGTTTGGATGCCATCCATGCATTTCTGGTGCTCTTATACACAGTGTGACTCATTTCAAATGAAAACACCTGTAATGTATAATGTAACTTTTGCATTTGTAACTCGATTTCAAAAAACCAAGACTCAAAATATAGAGAATAAAAGCTCTATTTATGCCGTAAAAATTGTTTTCTAATACACCCAATTAAAACCCATTATAACTTATTTTCCATGTCAAAAATCGGAGAAAAGGATTAGAGTGTTTATAGTTGTAAACAATATTATTTTATTAGATTGCCATAAAAACAAATTCAAACGAATTAGATTGAATGATAACATCATGATTGATAATATACATCAAATTAATTCAATTTGTTTGTTAAAAGTAATGTAATTGTTATATTATATGTACATGTATTGAATTTTTTACCCAATTTGCCAATTTTACTCTTTTTCTCAAAAACTAATCGCTAGATTTTGAATCGCAGTACACCATTTCGTATAGCTTTGAAAGATGTTTAATTTGAAGTCTCACTTGACCCATATTTGAATTTTAAAAAATCTGCTATTTTGCATTACCGATGACATAAATAACATCTAAAAAACCAAACAAATGTCAACAGCTATTATGTTTTGTCCTTTTTATGCTGATTTTGAATTTTAAAAAAAGTTCAAAAGTTAACTGAAGGAGGTCAATTCAGATTCGCGCGGTATACAATGTTCCATTTCTTTTGCTCTTCATGTTGAACAATTTTTCTAACAGTACATATTTTTAAATTGTATATGTCAATAATAATTTTTTTCCATTAAGTATAGGAAATTATAAAAAAGTGGAATGTTTCGTTCCCACTGATTGATGATTCTGTACAAGGTTGCTCAAACTGTTACTTTGGTACATGAGACCAATCTTTAACTTCTCACCACGATAATTAACGCTCTTAAAATTCTAGAAGAAAGGTACTCCCGATAAGGCGAATGTGTGGTTGCTGGGTCGAAAGTAGCTTAAGATAGTGGAGTTTCAATAACTTTGATCATTAAAACTATTTATTTGCCAGTCATAATATTCATTTTGATCTAAATGCAGATAATTAAATAAGTTAACAGATCAGTGGAGGTAAGCTGTATGGATTTCTGGATACAGGCTAGGCAAACAATATGCTATCTAGGTGAATAGATTAGTAGAGAGACTAGTTCTCATTATTTCTTAATGCATGTTTTGTAAACAATTCATGTAATGAATGGATGAATTTGGTAATTGTTTTCCCCCTTTTTTTTTTGGGAGATCGACTGGAAAGTAACCTGAACTACCCTGTAGAATAATAATGTTTTCATGACTGACACGAAACTTTTAATTTTAAATTCCTATTTCATTAAAAAAAACCATCATTTTGTTTTAACTTTTGATAAAATTCAGGTATTTCCCAAAAAAAGCATTAATTAAACATTTTATTTTTTCTGGAAGTGAAAAAGTTTTTTACTTCAAAAATAATTATATTTGTTTCAATTTTAAAATTTAGTAAAATTAGTATTTTTTTTATGAATTTAAAAACATAAACAAAATAACGTTTGAATATATGTTGTTATTGCGAGAAAAATAAAAACAATTAGGAAAATAGTGCTTATTTTCTTACTAAAATAATAAAAAACGATAGTCTTTATGACATTAAGCAGACATTAATATTAAGATTTTCATTTTTAGGAACAACCTGTGATTTTTCTCGAACGAATTAGAGAAATAGAGAAATGGCGATAGAGGATGGAATTTATTCAAGAAACCACAAAATTTGGAAAACTAAACGACGAAGACGGAACAAAATTCGACGGATCCTAGAGGAAGTTTTAGTCGACACTGGCGACGACTCGAACCGAAGAACCGCCGACGGGGGACCATCCAAAATTTTTCCAAAAAACATAGTCGAATCTAGAAAAGCCAATTCTGGCCGGTTTCTTCCTCAGAGAACCCTGGGAAAAACTTGCGATTTTTTTCTACCACGAAGTTCTGCTTTTCTACTTTCCACTTGCAAATTGTAATGATACAGTCTCTTCTCCACGGTAGATGTAATGCTCTACAATCAGTGTTTGTTCATCTTCGTCGTCCGATTCACCGTTATCAAACGTCGTTATATCGGTGTCTTCTAGATAGAAAATCCCTTTCCCATTTTCGTCTTTAAATGCCATAATGGCGCCCTGATATACTTTTACGATTACGTCTGCCAGTTCGACAGCCCCTCTTTGGTATTTCACGACATTGAAGCTGGACATTTTCTTCTTCACTATCTTAGCCTTTGCCGTTCACGTTGGAAGTGACGAAAATCCACTATCAGTTTTTTCATATCCATTTTATCTAAAAAAAAACTGCGTACGAACCTATTCCGAGTCCCATCAGCCTCTGTCGGATATCAGGTGCGAAGTATTTTCGCTGTCCGATCTCTCCCAGGATGTGGAGTAGATTTTAGGAATTTGTAAATATGTATATATACTTGTACAAAATAAATGAAAAAAAACTTATATTTGATTTTGAATTATTCGAGTGTATTCACTAAGTGGTTGTGGGAGCTATGTGGTTCGACCCAAGTTTCCCGGTGGCGAGGGAAGAGAGAACGAATTGCCTTGGTGGCTGGCTACGGTCTTTTATACTATTCCGACCGAACGTTCTAGAACGTCCTGCCGGAAGTTCTGTGGGAGGATTTTTCCGAAGGCCCTAGGGACCGGAAGATCGCTCTAGGGTACGTCGCACTGTCATCCTGACCGATTAAAGCTTGGCGCGCCGCTGCAGAGAACCCTGGGAAAAAACTTGCGTTTTTTTTCTAGACGAAATGGCGGACGGAATTTATTTAAAAAAAATCACAGAGCATAGGAATTTAAATGAGAAGGACGGAACAAAAATCGACGAATCCAGGGGGGAGGGGGGTTACAAACTGGTACCGGAGAAGGCGAAATCCGAAGTTCCACCAATGGGGGGCCGTTCAAAAAAACTCCGAGTGCCCGGCTGAAAATCGAACGAAAGAGGGAGCACAAACTTCTCACTACTCCGGCACTTTGACGAGAAACTGCGCGGCGAACTGTAATAACCATGAGGAGGTCGAAGTATCGGCAAATCAAACGGGAGGTGGATGCAGTAACCCGACTTAAAGATGAAAAATAAATAAATAAATAAATAAATAAATCCTGGCTCTGTTCGATGGAAGAATTCGCAAAAGATAAACAGGGGAAGATAAAGAGGCAGATCGTTGTGCTTCTTCTTTCCACACTGCACCGAACGTAACCGCGTCGCGCCACAACGAACCCCAACTACACTTAATCCTCCGCCTTCGTGGACGTTATATCCGGCGAGACAGTCCCAAATAGGCGTAGGACAAGAGTAGTAACCCAAGGTTTTTAGTGGGTTGGCGCAGCAGGCGTATCCCACACTATCCAACCGCCAGGACGCTAAGTCGGACGTCTTTTGAAGATTTCCCTCGTGAAAGAAGAAGGTATTTTGCAATTGGTCCGTTTTTCATCGAGGGTACTTTGAATAGGTTGAAATACCTTGATTTGTTCCAGGCACAAATTATTCTAACAAACCAACAATTATAAATTAATTTAGGAGATGTATGGTTTCAGCGAGATGGTTGTCCTACCTACAATACCGCTCCTGTTCGAGAATGTCTTGAGAGATATTTCCCAAACAGAGCGATAAGTGGACGGGGAACCACTGTATGGCCAGCAAGATTCCCCGATTCGAGTCCTGCAGATTTTTTCTTGTGGAGTTATGTCAAATCTACAATTTATAGATTTCAGGATGATAGGGCTAATCATTTTGATGAGTTGCGAATTGAAATTCGAAATTGCATGCAAGCTACTAGTCCAGAAACACTTTCAAGAGTGCGGCAGGCTTCTCATGATCGGCTCGGTTACCGTTCTGCACAGGGAGGGGGCTGATTTGAACGTTTAATTTAATTTAATTTTCATTAACAACAAATGTTCATTGTTTATTTATTTATTTATTTATAGAATTTTACACTTACTTTTAAGTGTTGCATTTATTTTCTTATTTAATTATGAGCCGGAAAAATTATTTGAAATAATTTTGATGGCAAACTTTAAATAACGATTAAGCGTCCGGCCGGTTAAGAGCGAGCAGTACTGCAAATGCAACTTTTTTTTATCTCTTACTGAATTTTGATTTGGAGCCTCCATTAGATGGAAAAAAATTAAAATTTTCACATCGATTTCTGAAAAACAAGTTACAACGAATGCAACGCCTGTGTTGTGTAATTGACCAAAGCGCCGGCGATCGTTGATCTATATATGTATAATGTCGGTGAATGCATGTGATCGATTAGATTTGCCAAAGTTCGAGGAAATTTTAAAAAATGTATGCGCTTCGAGAACAAACAGATGTGTTGCTCACATTGGGATTTTGTCAGGGAAATGATCGTGACAGTGTCAGAATTTATGCGGAAAGATTTCCGAATCGGCAAACTCCAAACTGGAAAATTCTTGCGCGATCGGAGAGAAACCGCCGCGAAACTGGCAGCTTCGCTGCTCGACGTTATCTATGTGAGCGCCATGGAGCGCTACCGGTAAAACGAGAGGAAGAAATTTTGGAGAATCCAGAGCAGAATGCTCGTACCAGCATGAGAAGACTGGGGCTTCAACTTAATATACCAAAAACATCGGTGCATAGGACTTTAAGAGAACAATCAATCCGTCCCTTTGTTTTGTAATGTGGTGGAAAAATTGTACTTGTTCCATCCATTCTAACGAGTCAAACAAATATTTTCTGTTCAAGGAACGCATACTTGTTATACCATTTCAGAATCTAGAAGAACGACGCTACTTTTTGAGCCTGTGGGCTTCGAGATAGCTGTACATCAATCGCTACACTAAGGAACAACAGTTACATAATAGAAATGGAGTTATCAGGAATCCGTTAAGATAAAAATGTTTTTTTTTTTTTTTAATCCGAAGCGTACATGTAAAATCTATCGATGCGCTTTTGAACCATAAACATTGAGGAAACTAATACAGAAATTTTGCTTCTCTACTTGGAGTGGTGTAACAGTGATAGTACGAAATATCCAAGTGATGTCAGTTTTTGTCGATTTTGAAAAAAGTGTAAATATCTCGAAGTCCACGATACTTTCGTTAAGATTTTATTTTATTTTTTTCGTTTTCTGACTTCCAAAGGATGGACCTTCAGGAGAATCAGGAGAAGTATTGTCGAAGGTTTACGGGACACCCTGTATATTTTTTCCAAATTTTTTAGACATTTTGTTATCGTATCACTTCGATAGATGCGATTTATTATATTTGGGACTTTCCTTTTCATCGCATCTAATGTATCATCCAATTCACTAACATATATCTCGTTTTTTAGATACGCTTCCGTAAAAAGGTGTCCGAAGGGGTAAGGTCTGGACTATTTGGTGGCCATGGAATTATTCCGTTTCTTGTTATCCATTCGTAATATTCCCGATTTAGGAAATCGCACACGAGATATGTGCTGTAAATTTTCGATTAAATCAAAAAAGTCTTCATTTAAAAACCCTTAATACCGTTGACTCGTCGAATACCACATCGCACGTCAAAATTTTTTCTGCCTTGGACTTTTACTTCTTTTATTAAATTTGGATTGCGGCTGGACCAAGTACGTCTGTTTTGTCTGTCAAACACACCAACTGTTGAAAATATTGCCTCATCTGTCTATAACACTTTTTTAAAGAAATTTAGATTGTCCCTTTAGCGATTCAACATATAGTTACAACAATTTAGTCTGTTCTGAATGCGAATATCTGCTCATTTTTGCACAGCAGTAAACTTGTAAATTTTCATTTGGTTCTTTTTTTTTTTTTAACTTTATGTAGTAGTCTTCTAGATAGATTCATTTGCAAACTTCCAATTCGCAAAGAGGCACTAGAATATTACCTATAATATTATAGTTTAGAATTATCTGACTTCTCCTTACGTTAATTGGCACAATTCTTTGATTTTTAAAGATTTTGTTTCATGCATTTTATTTTCAATTTTTTTTAAATGTCTTCCTGCTTGGTATATTCCCATTAGGATAGACAAGAGCATGCTCCTACTGGATTGAAAAATCAAAATTTGTTGGCTTTAGAAAATGAGAAAAATAAAAAATATCTTTTGAAGCAATTTTTTTTCCATTTTTGGATTTTTCGCAGTGCCGAATTTATATTTCTTAAAGTTTTCGTCAAATTTACAGAGAGCACCACATGCAACGTACTAGTGAACGTTTAAATTATGATCACTTTTTTGTGCCTCCTTGTAGCAGCTTTTTTCTTATCAAAATTAATTCCCCGTTTATTTTTTCTTGAAAAAGGTACTCTTGTTATAAATTGCTAAAAGTCACTGTTTTCGAGATATTTTGAATTTGGTCCGTAGTAGTTCGACCTGCTTCCACAGGGGAGTTGTGATTGAATAGTAAATAGTTTATTTTCCAGTTCTCCTAGTTCTTAAGTACCAAATTCGAGAACCTCCAGGCAGGGGCGTGCTGCCTTCTGAAGCCGTTTTTCACACGTCTGGTACCTAATTTATAAAAATGCGACCGTTAGGCGGATACTTTTACGACGCATTTTTATTAGGATATATACGATACGCTTTCTTAACCTATCGTAAGGATATCCCAATTTTTAGTGCCGCAAAAGGGAATGAGCGTATTTCCCCGCACTAAACGAACCTTTTACTTCTTGAGATGGCATGTTTATTGAACTATGCTGGGAAATAGGTTCTGCTGTACAGGGGCGTAGCTTAAGATCTAGAAATACGAATTAACCTACTTATTATCTAAATAGGGCCTATTTCTTAACCATGCTATGAATTCCGTTCGGCAATTATAGAAGAAACGCTCCCAGAAGAAGGAACTTCCGAGAGGCAATCGAACACCTCTTATAACCGCACCCCCCAGAAAATCGAAATTTGCGGAGGTAAAGGCAATAGGATAACGCGAAAAAAAATGGAAAGTTCGTTGGAATAAAGGAGTTATGGAAGATTCGGCACGTCACTGCGCCCCACGTCCTGTTGAGCAGAGTTTATTCGTTGGCGAGTGTTTTGAAGAGTGGCATAAATCCATGTTGACGTGTCCGAGCATTATTGCACAATTCTTCCATCATCCGAGAAAACAGGTCTGTTTCGTTTTAGTTGGCGCACCCTATATATTTGCTTGGAGGAGTAAGAAGCCAAAGTTTGGATCATAATTGTAGTTGTTTTTTTTTCTATTATAGTTTGGTGAAACAGGTGCGTGGTTTGTTTGACTGGGGGAGGATGAGAGATAAGAATCTACCAAAGAGAATTGGGAACATGAGACTAGAAGAGAAAACAGGGAGGAAGGTGCCTATCGGAGCTCGTGCCCCTGGCTTCTAGCTGGAGGACTATATAGAAATGGAAGAAAACTGTAATGGTTCGGAAGGGAATCTGCAAGAGCTGGATCGTGGCTGTTGGAGAAACTCCAACATAAAGATCGCTCTCACGCAATGCTTTAACATCTGGGCAATAAATAACAATAGACGGAAAACAGAACCGTTTCTCATCTCGTCGCTTTAACAGCAACTTCTCTCCTATCTCGATTTCACAAGTTAGAATAAATCACTTTACCAACTTCTAACGCATCTCGTCGCAATAGAAATCTGTAGTTAATTATTTAATCGTCAATCAAACCCTGTATTCCAACTAGTCTGCGATTAAATTTAGTGCGATTCGTGTAACAGAGTTTCTGTACCTTCTCGAACTTTCGGACCCCCATTATTTCTTGACGGTGGCCCGTCTGGTCCTTTGTCTCAGGTACAAAACACCGCCGACGTATTTGAATTTTTCTTTGAGTGCCTAGTGAGGCAGTCGCCACCGTTAGGCAAGAACTCGGGAAGCCCCTGGGATAAACAGTGGCACTAATTAACACACGACATGTTTGTTTCTATTAGTTATATTCAAAATTTCAAGTGGTCAGCCCCTTTTCTCAGGCCAAGTTAGCATTACCAGAGTCCTTTCTTGACTGCCTCCCTGTCTAGTTACCAACAAGAACCATCGTCCCTTATCGAGTCCTTCTTGGAGTCTTCTTGGAATCGGGCACTGGGGTGATTGTTTTATGGCCTCGACATGGTCACATGTTTCTAGAGATTCCATTTCCAATGGTCAAAAATTGTGTGACTTCAACACACAACAGTTCGTGTTTCCATTTAGATACGAAACATTATTATGATAATGTGGACATTCCGGAATCAACCGGACTATTGGAACTATTGCTACAAAATGAACAAAACCTAAATATACTTGTATACATATACAGGGTGACTCTAGATAAGTGGGACAAGCAAATGTCTTGAAATCGGGAAGATCTACAAAAAAAATGTTCAAACAAAGTCTTCTTCATTTTCGGGGCCTCAACTTTTTATGTCAATTTGTTTTTTCCAAGGTCACCTTCACCTGTCCTTTGGGACAAAAATGTTTCAGAACGTAACACTTTTTATCGTGTTTTGAATCGGTTCTTAGAAACAGACAATTTGGAGAGAAAGAAAAACGTGAAAACGCTCAACCACTTCATCTGAATGAGAATTATCAAATTGGCGTCTTAGGTGCAGTAGCCACAAATTCTCACGTTCTCAAAGTACCGTTTGGCGTATTTTACACGCACATAAATTTCATCCATTCCACGTAAGTCTGCATCAAGAATTACACGGTGATGATTTCCGAAATCGAGTGACTTTTTGTACTTGGATACAAAGAAGACTCCATGAAAATGCGATTTTTTTTTTCAAATGTACTATTTTCTGACGAATTCTGCTTCACAAACCACGGTGAAGTGACTCGCCACAACATGCATTATTAGTCGGTTGAGAATCCACGCCGGTTTCGTGAAGTGGAAAGTGTTGGATTCCCATCCACATCGCCATGTTATTTATGGTTAAAAAATTTGCCACTCCTTCTCGAAGAAGTTAATTCAGGGCAAAGGTTGACAATGTGGTTTCAACATGACGGTTGCCTCGCTCGTTATGCTAGAAATGTCGAAGAAGTTAACTGGCCAGCCCGATCGCCAGGTTTGACTTCAGCAGATTTTGTTTTGTGGGGTCATTTAAAACAAGTAGTTTATAATCGAGTACCAAATACTTCCAAAGACATGAAAATTCGAATTAAAAACGCTTGTCGAAACATTACAACTGAAATGCTGAAAAATAAGAAGCAATCACTTCAAAACAGAATTGTTAAGTGCCTCGATCAGTAGGGGAACCATTTCAAACATCTGTTGGACTGAATTTTTTTATACTAAATTAAAATTCACTACAAAATTAATAAAAGTGTTAAAATAAATGATTAAAGTTTAATGAAATGTTTCTTATTTTGTACCTGTTATTATTATCAATTTCGTTAATTTTAGCACAAAATGTTTCAAGTAAAAACATTTTTACTGCCAACAAAGAATTCAAATCTCCAAAAAAAGTTGAGCGTTACATTTGAAAAAATGAAGTTGACCCCAAAGGACAGGTGAAGGAGACCTTGGAAAATGTCTTGAAATCGGGAAGATCTACAAGAAAAACGTTCAAATGAAGTCTTCTTTATTTTTGGAGCCTCCTTGATAAAGAAGACAGTTGAAGTTGACCTCGAAAAAAAACAAATTGACATAAAAAGTTGAGGCTCCAAAAATAAAGAAGACTTCGAACATTTTTATGTAGTTCTTCTCGATTTCAAGATATTTACTTGTCCCACTTATCTAGAATTACTCTGTATGCATGTAATTTCTCACCTAAATTGTAAAAACGCTTCCAATGCTGCCACGAAATTCTGCTTTTCTACCAGACTTGCAAATTGCAATGATACAGTCTCTTCTCCACGGTAGACGTAAAGCTCTACAATCGGTGTTTGTTCATCTTCGTCGTCCGATTCACCGTTATCAAACGTCGTTATATCGGTGTCCTTTAGAAAGAAAAACCCTTTCCCATTTTCGTCTTCGAAAGTCATATTAACGCCCTGATATACTCTTATGATTACGTCTGCCAGTTCGACAGCCCCTCTTTGGTATTTCACGACGTTGAAGCTCGACATTTTCTTCTTCACTATCTTAGCCTTCTGCCGTTCACGTTGGAAATGACGAAAATCCATTATTAGTTTTTTCATATCCATTTTATCTAAAAAAGAACTACCTTCACTGGTTTTTATCACTGGTTTAATGCGTACGAACCTATTCCGAGTCCCATCGGCCGTCCGTCGCTCTATCGTCTCTTCTGGTCCCAATAACAAGACCAAAGACGAGCACGTTGCATGTATAAATAGTTGCCTACGTTGCGTGCAGGATCGTACATATAATTATATGGTGCCTTTATAAATGTTTGACCGCCACGTGATCTACAATCTAGACAACCAATCATACAACGGGTGGTAACTTGTTCAGTTGCTAATGTCGGGCCTATAGGAGTTTATATGTACCGAGGAGATGTAGGGGTAACACAACGAGTAATCGGTGCTAACGGGGTAATGTATAATTCCGTTACTAGTCGTGCTCGTGGGAAAGAGTCGGTATTCAAACCCGACGAAGAAACTGACCTTGGGTACTGAGTACCCGTTTGTACTACTTAACTATTTTGTTTTCACTTCTACCATTGCTACTCTAATTTTTCCCCGCCTGTAGTCTCGACCCTCGTGCAGACGATGGTCATGCCGTTAGTTTTTTGAAGCTGCTTAATCCTTTTTTTCTCTCACCTCCGGCATTCGTCAATCGCCACTCGTGTAAGTGTCATTTGTCAGTGCGGGTTCTCGGAGTGGACGGCTCTCGAGCGAACAGTGCACCGCACTGGAAGTGAATTCACTAAATAAAATCAGCTGACAATCCTTGTTTATAAGCTCGGGTCTTGAGGGTTATGTTATTATTATGATTGGATATTCTGCATGAACTTTCCATTTATTTTAATCGTCATTTGCCAACAAAAACAAATCTGCTTTTCAAAATTTAATGCATTTTATACAAACAGATAACGTAGAGAAGACACTAATTTTAAGCACTGACAAGTAAGTTAAAACTTAAGAAATTGGAAGGATTATAGTTTACATTCCGATTCTCCGTTATATTGCCTAATTTCTACGTTTTGGTTTCTACTTGGTTCCATTTACATGGTTTACTGCATCTTTGCTATTTGCCAACAGTAATATCATTTACGACGTCATCAAAAGTGTTCTTCACATCGACATATTTAAATGTTATGGTCGGCTACAAAGTTCTTAACGTCCCTCTATATAATTTCTATCGGGTTAAGTTCACAATGGTCAGGTGGGAGTCTCCACACTGTTTTATTTTCAGCCTTGGCCACTTCGTCCACCATGTATTTGTTATATTTTCCTTTATGTTCGTTAACTATTAACAGAAGTTCTGGCTTAAATAAATCCTCCTCACAATTGATGTGTTTAGATCTGTAATGTACCCTTAGGCCATGCCTATGAATTTTCACTACATTGGTAGTATGTCCAGGATGGCCATATGTTGGGAACCCATTATCTTTCAATTAGGGTTACCCTTTCATAAAAACTCTCACTCCTCTTCCGTGTCAAGACAAAAGTCTAAAATATTGACATTTTGCTAAAATCAGACTACAGCTGCAGCACCCATGTAAATTATCTTTTCTTACCATTGTCTTGATGTTACGGGTTAAAGATTTAAAAAGTTACCATCTGTGGATTGCTCTGTTAATTGCATAAAACCAGAGTACGCCCATGGGTACTGACTCCTAGATTTGGTACTTAAGATACCCCCAAGCTTGCAAAAGGGGATAACCATTTTTTGACCATAATAACGATATTGTTCGACGCTCTCGGAATCTTGTAAAACCCCACATTTTTACTCTTGACTCTCTCCATTATAATGTCAGTTAAAGCCCACGATCTTTAGTTTTGAAAACGATTAAGGGTTGTGTGTGTCATAACGAGTGGAATAAAAATCTACAAAAGTGGTCCCGAGTTTTGTTTCGCGAGTTCCATTACAAAACTGGCGTCAGAAGTGGGATCTTGCAGCAGCTACAACGTCCTGAAACAGTAGGTGCCTTGATGTACGAAACAGCCGCAATCAAGTTGTGGGGTTTCAAGGAACTGTTCCAGAAGGTACAGCGCAAGAATCTAGAACTACAAGGACAAGCAAACAAGCCTTTAGGACACTACGTAGTACCGTAAGTTATGCCCATTGAGCCTAATCCCAAAGAAACTAAGGATCAAATTCAAACAACAAGTCAAACTCCAAGCTCATCGAATTCTTCAAGATCAAATTCTCCCAATTTAATAGGATTAAATTTGTCTAATATTAACGATACAATGACACAATACATTTCCTTAGAGATAGCCGAAAAAATGTTGGTTAAGTTTGACGGCAGTAAAACCAAGCTTCACGAATTCTTAGACAATTGCGATGCCGCCTTCCTACACATTAAGCCTAGTTGTAGCCTATTTTATTTACTATCGTTAGAACTAAGTTAACAGGCCATGTAAGAGCGATATCTCATCATAAAACCTTTAATGAATGGGAGGAATTGAAATAATTTTTAGTAAATACCTATTCAGAAAGGCACACGACAAGCCAGTGTCAAAAGGAGCTCAACTCTTGTAGACAAATTCCTGGAGAATCTGTCTCAAGTTTTGCCAGTAAAGTTGAAATTTGCTACAGTAAATTAATCAATAGTTTAGAGTCAAATTTATCTCAAGAAGCAAAACAATTGTACGAAGATCTTTTCAAAAATCAAGCTCGTGATGTTTTCATAAGATAATTAATAAGAGACCTAGAACTCTTATTAAAATGCCAAAACCCCGATTCATTAGAAAAAGCTATCGCTCTAGTAATAAGTGAAGAACAGGAATTAAAAGCAAAAACCGATGTTTTCAAAAATCAATCAGTAGGCAATTCGTCACTTAATAAGTTCTGCCAAATTTGCCAAAGATATGGTCACTACACGCAAAACTGTAGGAATAACCGGCGCTTTCCCTCAAGCAGACCGCCAAATTCCCAATATAGTAATCACAACGTCTCTGATTTAAATCCAACTACCTACCAAAATTTTTCGAATCGCAACTTTAATACTAATTCTAACAATCACTACCCAACGTTAAGCTTCTGTAGGTATTGCAAGAAAAATGGACATGTGATAGAGGAGTGTAGAAAAAGAGCATATAATAATGCAAATCGTTATAACCAACAACCCTCAGGTAATGAGCCAAACACTGCAAACCAACATCCCCAAAATGAGAATCCTTTAAACCACCAAAACTCTCGTCCCAATCCGGCCCAAACGAGAGTGCACACCTTCGAGGCCGAGTTACAACCATCAACACCTCAGCTACAGCCTACGCCATCCTCCACATAAATGAGAGCACTCCGAGCCCTTGTACATTTCTTATCGATACCGGTGCAGACATTTCCCTAATCAAAACTTCCAAACTCAATCCTCATGTTCATAAATACACGGACAACCCCATAACCCTTCGTGGAATTGATGCAAATGTCTCGAATCCAAATAGAACTCTATTTTCTACAATTCTTAATTTCACTATCAACGATAAACAATTTCGATTTCAATTTCGCGCGATAAATGATAATTTGCCCATAAAATTCGATGGTATATTAGGTAGCGATTTACTAACTCATTTTTCATGTCTTCTGGCCTTCGATAAAAATTATCTTAAAATAAAAGATGAATCGATGCAAATACTTCTAGAAAATTCACATTTTGACTTCACTAATCCGCAAAATAAGGAATTTAAAGAATATATCGTGGGACCTAGAAGTGAAGCTATCGTTAAAATTCGTGTCCTAAACCCAGAAATCAAAGAAGGAATTTGCTCAGAATTCACAATACTAGATGGAGTGTTTCTTTGTCCTAGTATTGTGAAAGTAATTAATAACGACTATGCAATTACCAGTATTCTAAATACTACGAATAACGAAATCAAAATCAGAAACGTTCAAATCCTTTTAGAAGAACTCCCGACAGATCAAGACACCCAAATTTTTCAGATTTCAAGGCAAAAACCCGAAGCAAATCCTAACAGGTTAACTAAAATTCAATCACTCTTAAGAACTTCACACGTGAACCAAGAAGAACGATCTAGTATAACACAAATATGTAACGATTTTGCTCAAATATTCTATTTAGAAAGTGATTCCTTATCATACACAAATGCGGTAAGCCACCAAATTCCCACTACCTCTTCAAAACTTGTAAACACAAAACCTTATCGATACCCTCAAATCCATAAGGAGGAAGTTGATAGGCAAATTCATGAAATGTTAAAAAACGAGATCATAACCCCTTCTAATTCGCCGTGGAATTCGCCTGTATGGGTGGTACCTAAAAAACAAGATGCCTCGAGAATGAAAAAATGGAGAGTCGTAATTGACTATAGAAAACTCAACGATATCTCAATAGGCGACTCATTTCCCCTTCCAAACATTGTCGACATTATGGATCAGTTAGGCCACTCTAAATACTGTTCCATAATAGACTTAACATCAGGTTTTCACCAAATTAAAATGTCCGAGGAAGACGCTCCCAAAACTGCATTTTCTACTCCAACGGGTCACTATCAGTTTAATAGAATGCCTTTTAGTCTAAAAAACGCTCCTGCTACATTTCAGAGGCTCATGAACACTGTCCTATCCGGAATTCAAAATCTTCGATGTTTTGTATATTTGGACGATATAATAATCCATGGATCCATCCACCTTAGAAAATCATAATAAACGTGTTGAAATTATGATGCGACACTGCTTGTACTTTGAATGTTTTATTCCAGCTTGCCTTGTGTTCATGTTTCAAGAATTTAGCGATTTTCTTGGTACTTTATAGAAAGGGCCATATGCGAACTCATCTGGCAATCCTTTGTTTATAGATGTCAGACTGGGGTAGTTCTTGGTGAAAGTTCTTTCTTATTGCTTGCACATGTGTATTGTCTAATTTTAAGAACCTTAGCTGGCAGGTCAATTGCATTGGCCCTGTTTTTTTTTTGTTTTTGTAAGTTAGTTCACTTTTGCCACTCGTATCATAAGGACCTACTCAATAAATTCTCACTACTCTGTAGAAGTGTATATTTACTCCCTCAACAAAACGATTAATTGAAGTATTCGAACGACTATCCCATTTCAATCTAAAAATACAACCGGACAAGTGCGAATTCTTACGCAAGGAAGTAATGTACTTAGGACACATCATCACGGCTACTGGAGTTAAGCCTGACCCAAATAAAGTCCAAGCTGTTTCATAATTTCCTAATCCGAAAACTTCAAAAGACATCCAAGTCATATTTAGGCTTAGCAGGATATTACCGACGGTTTATTCCAAATTTCAGCAAAATCACGCAACCCCTAACTAAATTACTAAGGAAAAATCAAATTTTCAACTGGACTGATCAACAACAAACCTCATTTGATCAACTCAAAAATTTGTTATGTTCCGAACCTGTTTTGCAATACCCGGATTTTTCTGAACGTTTTTATCTAACTACTGATGCTAGTAATTTTGCCATAAGAGCAATTTTGTTTCAAGGTAGTCCTCCAACCGACGTACCCATCTCCTACGCAAGTAGAACCCTAAATAGAACAGAATCGAACTACAGGACGACAGAACGCGAACTCTTAGCAATAATTTGGAGCATAAAACATTATCGACCCTACCTGTATGGCCGTGAATTTACGATTTTTACAGATCACAAACCGTTAATTTGGCTAAAGAACTGTCAGGATCCAAATTCAAAATTATTCCGATGGAAATTAACGTTATCAGAGTACAATTTTACCATTGAATATAAACTAGACAAAACCAATCAAAACGCTGATTGCCTGAGTAGACCGCTCATGCCTAACCCTTTTTCAAATGACTTTTCCAATTTTCCAACAACTTCTATTAAACACTTAACGAGTGAGTCTAACTCCTATCAAAATTTTAAGTTTAAACTGCAAAACGCACCAATTATTATTAATAATAACATAATTGAAGACAACACTAACATTTCGACCTCCAAGGACAACATCTGCATCTTTTTATCAAGGGAAGGAAGGGGCGGACCTGCATTGTGGCCTGCAAGATCGCCTGATTTCAACCTTCTAGATTTCTTTTTTTGAGAATATTTGAAAACATCGGTCTATGATCCTACTATAAATAGCCTCGAAGAGCTGTAGCTACGGATTAATCAAAAATACTAACAAATCTGAGCCAACGAGGGGGTTTTAGAAAGGGTCCGAATATCCTTCAGACAAAGCTGTCAGGCCTGCTTGAAAATAGAAGGAGGGCACTTTGAACACCTTATGTAATTGTATTTTTTTTTGCTGTTTGTAGATAATAAATAAGTAATAGGGGATTAGAAATAAGTCTTTCAAAAAAGAATTTTGCGGACCCATGTTTATTAAGACTTTTTGCTTAATTTGGTCTATACTTTTATCTCTTTAAATATTTTACAATCTTTTTTTAACATTTTGTAGACCAATATGTAAAAATCCAAAATATGTACAGTGGTGAACATAAGTATGGAAACATTTATAATTTCTATTTCATATCTCATAATGTAAACATTTTTTTATCATATGGTCACTATGCCAATAGCGCATGTCATAACACACATTATTAACACTAAAACGCGTTTATGCAATTTATTGGTAAGTTGTTTTTTTAATTGACCAAATGTGGTTCGAATAAAAGTATGGAAACATTTTCGTAATAACATAAAAAAATAATAAGTTCTTTACGTTATATTTAATATTTTGTAGGGTAGTCTCTTGCGTCAATCACTGCTTGACATCTTCTGCCCATTGAGTCGACGAGCCTTGCGCAAAAGTTAGGTGGGATTAGTCCTCATTCTTCTTCCAATGCATTTCACAAATCGGCCCTGTTCTTAATATTCCTTTTCCTAATTTGTTTATCCAAATAGTTTCAAAGGTTCTCTATTGGGTTCAAATCAGGTGATTGTGAAGGCCAACTCATCATGCGGATTTTTTGTTCGGAAAACCAATTCTTCACCAAACGAGATGTGTGCTTTGGATCGTTGTCTTGTTGGAAAATCCACATCAATGGCAGTTTATCATATTCATATGGTATTAAATTAGTTTCCGATATTTGAACATACAATTGAGCATCCATTCTGGCATCAATCTTTGTCAAAGGACCCGTGCTAAACCGTCGAAAACAGCCCTACACCATCACGTTGCCACCTCCATGCTTAACAGTGGGCACTAAATACTTGGGGTAATATCTTTGACCAACAGGTCTTTATACGTAGCCAGTAGAATCCATGCCAAACAGGTTAAATTTGCTTTCGTCACTAAAGACAATCATAGACCATTGATTCGTTGTCCAGTCCTTATGTTCTCTAACAAATTTTAATCTGGCTTCTCTGTGCCGCTTTGTAAGAAGAGGTTTTTTAACCGCACACCTGCCATGAAGGTTTTCTGACAAAAACTTCTGACGTCTAATAGTCATGTCTGACACCACTACATCCTGATATTCTTCTTTTAGTTCTTTGTTTATATCAATGGCAGTTTTCATGGGATCATTTCTTGCCTTTCGAATGATTTTATGCAGTTTCCTATTTGTTTTTCGTGGTCTCTCTATTTTCAAAGCCGGATCTACAGTACCTCTTCTTAAAAATTTATTGACAATTTTGCTAACTGTTCCTCGGTGTATGTTAAATGAATTTGCTATGTCAATTTGTTTTATTCCTCTTTGGTACAGCAATATAATTATTTTCTTCAAATCAGAACTGAAATATTTGCACAGGGGCATTTTAATTAATGAACGTACTTTAAATTTTGTCGAAAGATGCCAAATAACTGCTTACTAACTTCAATGCTACACTCTAAAGCCGAATGATAAAATGTTTCCATACTTGTGAAAAGGACCAAACGATTTATTTGAAAAAATTCAATCGAGGCGAAAGTAGATACGGATTCAAATATTTATAAACAAAATTCTTAAGGCATTTTTTGAGTATACACTACAACTTTATTTTATTGTTCATATACAGTGTGTTAGTAAATATTTTCGATTAAGGAAATGTTTCCATACTTATGTTCACCACTGTATATAGCCAAAATTATAGGACCTAAGCAACTGAAAATCCCACAATTTTCTGGATTTGTTCCAAACGACTTACGAGCATTTGAATCGAAAAAGGCCGAAGACTACCATGAAGAAATGAACGGAAGCTCTTTTGAAAAATTGTTCAAAAGAGTATTACCTCAACTCCAGGAAAATAGAGTCACGTTATTAAATAACGCCCCAAATGATTTTAGAAAGTTAGAAGGAATTCCTACAATGGCGTCAAGAAAATTTAAAGTACAACAATGGCTTCGATCTAAACACATCAATTGTGAAGAGGATTTATTTAAGGCAGAACTTCTGTTAATAGTTAACGAACATAAAGGAAAATACAACAAATACATGGTGGACGAAGTGGCCAAGGCTGAAAATAAAACAGTGTGGAGACTCCCACCTGACCATTGTGAACTTAACCCGATAGAAATTATATAGAGGGACGTTAAGAACTTTGTAGCCGACCATAACATTTAAATATGTCGATGTGAAGAACACTTTTGATGACGTCGTAAATGATATTACTGTTGGAAAATAGCAAAGATGCAGTAAACCATGTAAATGGAAAAGTAGAAACCAAAACGTGGAAATTAGGCAATATAACGGAGAATCGGAATGTAAACTATAATCCTTCCAATTTCTTAAGTTTTAACTTACTTGTCAGTGCTTAAAATTAGTGTCTTCTCTACGTTATCTGTTTGTATAAAATGCATTAAATTTTGAAAGGCAGATTTGTTTTTGTTGGCAAATGACGATTAAAATAAATGGAAAGTTCATGCAGAATATCCAATCATAACAATAACATAACCCTCAAGACCCGAGTTTATAAACAAGGATTGTCAGCTGATTTTATTTAGTGAATTCACTTCCAGTGCGGTGCACTGTTCGCTCGAGAGCCGTCCACTCCGAGAACCCGCACTGACAAATGACACTTACACGAGTGGCGATTGACGAATGCCGGAGGTGAGAGAAAAAAAGGATTAAGCAGCTTCAAAAAACTAACGGCATGACCATCTTCTGCACGAGGGTCGAGACTACAGGCGGGGAAAAATTAGAGTAGCAATGGTAGAAGTGAAAACAAAATAGTTAAGTAGTACAAACGGGTACTCAGTACCCAAGGTCAGTTTCTTCGTCGGGTTTGGATACCGACTCTTTCCCACGAGCACGACTAGTAACGGAATTATACATTACCCCGTTAGCACCGATTACACGTTGTGTTACCCCTACATCTCCTCGGTACATATAAACTCCTATAGGCCCGACATTAGAAACTGAACAATGTTACCACCCGTTGTATGTTTGGTTGTCTAGATTCTAGATCACGTGGCGGACAAACATTTATAAAGGCACCATATAATTATATGTACGAACCTGCACGCAACGTAGGCAACTATTTATACATGCAACGTGCGCGTCTTTGGCCTTGTTATTGGGACCAGAAGAGACGATAGAGCGACGGACGGCCGATGGGACTCGGAATAGGTTCGTACGCATTAAACCAGTGATAAAAACCAGTGAAGGTAGTTCTTTTTTAGATAAAATGGATATGAAAAAACTGATAATGGATTTTCGTCACTTCCAACGTGAACGGCAGAAGGCTAAGATAGTGAAGAAGAAAATGTCGAGCTTCAACGTCGTGAAATACCAAAGAGGGGCTATCGAACTGGCAGACGTAATCGTAAGAATATATCAGGGCGCCGTTATGACATTTAAAGACGAAAATGGGAAAGGGTTTTTCTTTCTAAAGGACACCGATATAACGACGTTTGATAACGGTGAATCGGACGACGAAGATGAACAAACACTGATTGTAGAGCTTTACGTCTACCGTGGAGAAGAGACTGTATCATTGCAATTTGCAAGTCTGGTAGAAAAGCAGAATTTCGTGGCAGCATTGGAAACGTTTTTACAATTTAGGTGAGAAATTACATGCATACAGAGTAATTCTAGATAAGTGGGACAAGTAAATATGTTGAAATCGAGAAGAACTACATAAAAATGTTCGAAGTCTTCTTTATTTTTGGAGCCTCAACTTTTTATGTCAATTTGTTTTTTTTCGAGGTCAACTTCAACTGTCTTCTTTATCAAGGAGGCTCCAAAAATAAAGAAGACTTCATTTGAACGTTTTTCTTGTAGATCTTCCCGATTTCAAGACATTTTCCAAGGTCTCCTTCACCTGTCCTTTGGGGTCAACTTCATTTTTTCAAATGTAACGCTCAACTTTTTTTGGAGATTTGAATTCTTTGTTGGCAGTAAAAATGTTTTTACTTGAAACATTTTGTGCTAAAATTAACGAAATTGATAATAATAACAGGTACAAAATAAGAAACATTTCATTAAACTTTAATCATTTATTTTAACACTTTTATTAATTTTGTAGTGAATTTTAATTTAGTATAAAAAAATTCAGTCCAACAGATGTTTGAAATGGTTCCCCTACTGATCAAGGCACTTAACAATTCTGTTTTGAAGTGATTGCTTCTTATTTTTCAGCATTTCAGTTGTAATGTTTCGACAAGCGTTTTTAATTCGAATTTTCATGTCTTTGGAAGTATTTGGTACTCGATTATAAACTACTTGTTTTAAATGACCCCACAAAACAAAATCTGCTGAAGTCAAACCTGGCGATCGGGCTGGCCAGTTAACTTCTTCGACATTTCTAGCATAACGAGCGAGGCAACCGTCATGTTGAAACCACATTGTCAACCTTTGCCCTGAATTAACTTCTTCGAGAAGGAGTGGCAAATTTTTTAACCATAAATAACATGGCGATGTGGATGGGAATCCAACACTTTCCACTTCACGAAACCGGCGTGGATTCTCAACCGACTAATAATGCATGTTGTGGCGAGTCACTTCACCGTGGTTTGTGAAGCAGAATTCGTCAGAAAATAGTACATTTGAAAAAAAAAATCGCATTTTCATGGAGTCTTCTTTGTATCCAAGTACAAAAAGTCACTCGATTTCGGAAATCATCACCGTGTAATTCTTGATGCAGACTTACGTGGAATGGATGAAATTTATGTGCGTGTAAAATACGCCAAACGGTACTTTGAGAACGTGAGAATTTGTGGCTACTGCACCTAAGACGCCAATTTGATAATTCTCATTCAGATGAAGTGGTTGAGCGTTTTCACGTTTTTCTTTCTCTCCAAATTGTCTGTTTCTAAGAACCGATTCAAAACACGATAAAAAGTGTTACGTCCTGAAACATTTTTGTCCCAAAGGACAGGTGAAGGTGACCTTGGAAAAAACAAATTGACATAAAAAGTTGAGGCCCCGAAAATGAAGAAGACTTTGTTTGAACATTTTTTTTGTAGATCTTCCCGATTTCAAGACATTTGCTTGTCCCACTTATCTAGAGTCACCCTGTATATGTATACAAGTATATTTAGGTTTTGTTCATTTTGTAGCAATAGTTCCAATAGTCCGGTTGATTCCGGAATGTCCACACTATCGTAATAAATGAAAACACGAACTGTTGTGTGTTGAAGTCACACAATTTTTAACCATTGGAAATGGAATCTCTAGAAACATGTGACCATGTCGAGGCCATAAAACAATCACCCCAGTGCCCGATTCCAAGAAGACTCCAAGAAGGACTCGATAAGGGACGATGGTTCTTGTTGGTAACTAGACAGGGAGGCAGTCAAGAAAGGACTCTGGTAATGCTAACTTGGCCTGAGAAAAGGGGCTGACTACTTGAAATTTGGAATACAGGGTGTCTCTAAAAGGTCTGTACAAAATACTACCACAGATTTGATGAGGATGATTTTTTTCGATCCAACTGTAAGAATAGATATGTAGTACATTAAAATTATTGTTCAAGACATGCAGCGAACTTTCAGCTTCAAATATCTCAAGAAGGAAGCCTCGTAGAGATTTTTAACAAGAGACTTTTTTTCCTTAAAAATGTAGGAAAACACAAGTTTATACATAAATAAATTTTATACCGGGTGATGAAAAAGTTACGCCCTTTTAAAGAGGGTTCATCGAGCGCTGATAACGCCCTCTACATTGTGCATCAAAAATGTAAACGGATTCTGATTTCTTATCCCCAAAAACCGCCCGATACGACATTTTGTGTAGATAGCAGCATTACCAACCAAGAAATTAATTTTTTTGCTTTTTTTTGTTTTCACTTTGACGCCCTGTATTTCGAAAACCGACCGCTCTGGGACTAAGGTAAATTGTGTTAAATCGTCATGTTTTGACCTCAGATATCTGTGGTAGAATTTTGTAGACCTTTTAGAGACACCCTGTATATTAAATTATTATTAATTAAGATTTATGTCGATGACTACATATTATCTTGTAGACGTGCTATCATTTCGTACTTCAAATTAAAACAATTTTTTTTTTGCCTGCTACATCTTTTAATATTTTTAACTATTCTCAACGAACCGCATATTCTGAGCTGAAAAGGTTTGATATTATTCGTCGCAAATTCAAAACTTTACATGCGTTGGTGAAAAATTAAAGATAGCACACCTGGGCTATCTTTCTGACGAGGAGTGTATCTATGATTGTTAAAAATGATTTGTTTTCTATCCTAAATGTGTCTATGTGAATGTGCTCAAAAGTTTTGGAAGTTGTTGGCGTTAAATTAAATTTAACGATTGGTGGGTTCCGGTCATATTTATTTCTTTGACATATCTCACAGTTATTAACATATTCTTCAATATCCGAATCCATTTTTGGCCAATAATATTTTTTTGTAACGCAGTTTTCATTTCCGTTATCCCCCTATGACAAGTTTTCGTGTTATGATGCAGATCCAATTTATGTACCCGATCTTCCTTTGTTAAAACATCCTCATGCATTTTTGTACATTGCACAAATTTAAATGAAATATTTACGAAAACATTTAAACATTTTGCATCGTAACAGTAAAAATTTCTCTCAATTGTGGATCTCGGAACAAAAATGCATAAGAACGTTTAGGACTGACATATTCTTTCACGAACTGAATAATCCCACGAACTAAATTATTTTTTGAAAATTTTTTTTTTTTTTTTTTTTAATTTAAAGTTTATGTTGCCATCTGTCACAATTAAATTTAGGACATTAATCAACTTTGATAATCAACCTAATCTAAATAATAGTAAGGTGGCTAGCATCCTAGACCCCTTATTGGTCGATTCTATATGGTAAATCCAGCGGGTTATACCTTTTTAGTCTATTGGAGTAAGTGTTAGAATCCAGGAGACTAATTGCCAGGTGGTTCCTGTGGTCATCAAGACGGAGCAAGTACTTCTCTAAATAGTTCTTGATTTCTTCTCGGACTGTATTTATTTTGAGATTATTATGAATGGTGTAATTGCTGACATACCATGGTGCGTTCGTGAGCATACGTAGGGTTTTAGATTGGAAACGTTGAAGAATGTCTATGTTTGATCCGCTGGCAGTGCCCCAAAGCTGGATGCCGTACGTCCATATGGGTTTGATGATTGTTTTGTAAATTAGTATTTTGTTGTTTAACGATAGTTGCGAGTGATATCCTAGGAGCCAGGTAAGGTTTTTGATTTTCAGATTTAATTGTGTCCTTTTAGCTTGGATGTGTTTTTTCCAAGTTAGTCTTCGATCGAGATGCATTCCCAGATATTTTACTGCTTCGGTTTGAGGAATATCCTGGTTGTATATTTTTATTGGTGGGCAATTATCTCTTCTTAGGGTGAATGTGACGTGAATGGATTTGGTTTGATTTACACTGATTTTCCACTTGTTTAACCATAGTTCCATTTGGAGGAGGTATTCTTGACAGATTCTGGAGGCCACTTCCGGGTCTTGGTCACTTACTAGGAAAGCTGTATCGTCGGCGAAGGTTGATAGTAAGCTTCTATCGTCTTGTATCGCGTCGGCAGTATATAGGGAATATAAGAATGGGACCAAGACTGAACCCTGAGGTACTCCTGCCCGTATTCCACAGAAGTCAGAATGGCTCTCTTCAACTTGGACGAAAAATTGGCGACAATTCAGATAGGATTTCAGAATGGTGAAGTATTTTGGGATTAATTTTTTGACTTTGTATACAAGTCCCAGGTGCCACACCCTGTCGAATGCCTGATGAATGTCCAAAAATACTCCTGAGCAGAATTCCCTGTTCTGAAGTGCTTCAGATATTTTATACGTAACTCGGTGTATTTGTTCTATGGTTGAGTGTCCCTCCCGAAAACCAAATTGATGATCTGGAATAATATTATTTGCCGAGGGCTCATCTTTGATTCTTTTGAGAAGTAGTTGCTCGAAGATCTTAGATAACACTGGCAGGAGACTTATTGGGCGATAAGAAGTAACTTCTTCCGCTGGCTTGCCCGGTTTAGGGATCATCTGGATCTTCGACATTTTCCACTGAGTAGGATAAAAGCTGGTTCTTAAAATGCTATTAATTATTTGTGTAATATAAATGATTGTTTTTTTCCTTAGCCCTTTGAGCATTTTAGGAGTTATCCAATCGTAGCCAGGAGCTTTTCTGCTTGCTAGGTTGGCTATAATTGTTTGAATTTCCGTTGGGCTAGAATGTTCTATTGGTAATTCCATTGGCAAAGGAACGTTTAGAAATGTTGATATGTCATTTTCAAGTTCTAGATCGTTACCAGCAGTTATATTATTTGGTTGAAAGGTGGTTTTTAGATGAGAAGCGAAGGCGGTCGCTTTTTCTTCATTGCTCCTGGCCCATCCGGCCTGGGTTCTTATGGGTGGATTATGGTGTTGGGGTCTCTTTAGGTGTTTAGTTACTTTCCATAGTGAATAATCGGTTTGATCTGTTGGGGTCAAGTTGAGCAGTCGCTTGTGTAAAGTTTCATTTTTTCGTTCTTCCAGCAGTCGCTTTAGATCTTTTGCAATTTTATTGAGAGTTCTTTTATCTCGTGGATTATGTGTTTCTTGCCATTTTCTTCTTGTTCTCCTTTTCTCCTTAACCAGTAGGATAATTTCTTTTGGGTAGATAAATTCAGAATTTGTTTTTTCGTTATGTGGAGTGGCTCTGTAAGCAGCATCGTGTATAATTTTTGTTAGTTCTTCAGTTGCTTCGTCAATATCTTCTTGAGTTTTGAGTGAGTTGAGTAGTTTAATCTTTGAATCTACGTATGATCCAAAAAAGTTCCAATCTGTTAAGGCGTTACATAGATGAGTGCTAGAGTTTTTGAGGATAACTTTGCTGCTGAGAGTGAGGGCAACTGGATGAGAATCAGTTGCTGGAGAATGATCAGAATTTAAGTCAAAATATGATTCAAGTGTACTGTAGTTGCTTGAGACACCTCTAGTTATGAAGAAATCTAGAAGATCAGGAATCTTATTTTCGTCAGTTGGCCAGTATGTTGGTTGGCCTGTACTGAGTGGCGTGCAGTAGTTATTTTCAATACTTTTTAACAGCATTCTTCCTCTGGGATTTGTAAGCCTTGACCCCCATTGAGTATGTTTAGCGTTGTAATCGCCTCCAGAGATGTATCTCTGTCCTAGCGTTTTTAGATATTTATCAAATGTCTCTTGTTTTATGCTGTGTCTGGGTGGGCAGTATACTGCAGATAGTGCTATAGGTCCATTATCAAGATTTATTTGAAGCGTAGTTGCTTGGAGACAATTTTCTTCTATTTTCTCTAGTTCATATTGCTTTATCTTGTTGTTAATAATTATTGCTGTTCCACCATGGGCTGTTCCATCGGGGTGTTTCGTGTCTAGTATTTTGTAGCCGGGAATATTGAAGTAGGTTCGTCCAGTAAAGTGAGTCTCAGATACTAGCAACACATCAATGTTATTTGTTTTCAGAAACAGTTCAATTTCTTGGCGGTGCTGTGCCAATCTGTTTGCGTTCCATAATACTAGTGCAAGTGTGTCGTTGAATTTTAACACATTTTGCTTACAAGTTTTGTTAAAAGGATTATAAGCGTTGACATTTGCTCCGCTTGTTTGGTTAAAAGAGTTTCTAATCTTATTATAGATTGTTCGAATGTGGATGTTGGCATTTGAGTTGTAGTCGGGCTAGGTTGGTCTGTAGGAATTTGCGGGTCCACTTGGCTTCGTGTAATTTCTGCATATGTAAAATTTCCCGAGGTTCTTCGGAGTGTGGTTTTCCTGGAGGGCACCTGTGGTTTGTTTTTATTATTTGCTGCATCTTGGTATACTTGGCAACCCTTGTAGTTGGGGGGGGGTGATTTTCCCCGCATAGTGCGCAGATTGGTGGCGCATTTTTTTCCTTCATGCATTTGGAGGTTTCATGATTTCCAGGGCATTTGACACATCTAAATGGTTTGGAGCAATAATTTTTTGTATGACCAAATTCTTGGCATCGAGTACATTGGATTAGTGTTTTTACTTTCCTCGGAGGCTCCACTTCAACTGTTGTTTGTAGCAAGCGGGTTATTTTGTATATGTCTTTATTGTTAATATTTGGATTCAAATCTACAAAAAACAGAGGCAATGGACGTTTTGTGGATTTTTCTCGAATATTCATGACACTTCTAACGCTGTGCCCCATCGATTCTATTTCATGTTTTATATCGTTTTCTTCTGCACTTGCATGTATGTTGCGTATAACTACCCGGAATGCTCTCTCTTCTTTGAGTTGATATGTATGGTATTGTGTTTTACTTTCTTTAAATAAGTTTATTATTTTTCTGTAGCAATCTACGGTATCTGGCATAATTCTTGTTTGATTGTTATTAGATGTCTTGTACGTGAATTCAGAGTTGACTCCAATTTCTTTTAGTTTATACGTGAGGGCTTTGATGTCATTTATACAAGGAACGTAGATTGGTGGTGGTTTATTGATTTTTGTAGTTTCTGGTTCTTGGTTCAGTGATTGTTGAGAATTTTCCATATCATGGTCGTTGGCTTCAATTGTTAAAGGCGAGTATCTATTAGATGTACTAGTGTTTTCATCTATAGAGCTTATGGAATTTCTTGATCTTTTTTTTGAAGGTCGGTCGATAGTTTCATCATTGTTTTGTTTGTCTTTACTAATAATTAGTGGGGGGATTTTTTTGAGGTCTTGAGTTGCCGTTGTGTAACTATTTGAGGTTCCTGGTTGATTTATATCTCGAGATTCATGATTCGTGAATACCATGTTCTCTACGGCTTATAAGCCGCAGGTTTCTATTGTAGGTTTATGTTGTTGCAAATAAATTTTATCAATGTGAATAGTTGGAATAGTTGAGTTTATCTACGTTAGGTATGTAGAGTAGATTTGGAATTTTGTTTATGTTTCTCACTGGTACACACGTCTTACTGCTAGGACAGCTTGTGCGAGACTCTTTTTGAAAATATGACATTAAATCTTGTATTGTCAAAAATCTGTTCCTTTTGACACTTTACCGCTGGAATATCTCCCATTATTATAAAAATTTGATTTTTATATCCATTAAATACTCTCTCTGTGATTGGTAAATTAAAAATTGGGTTTTCCAACGAGGTGTGCACAGTTTCTAAATCATCATCAAAGGTCTCCTCCATTTTCTTTGGAGAATTCCCCCATTCTATTGTTTCATGGTTTGTATAATTGTCCTTTGGCGGTTTGATTTGTAAGTTAGATATAATATTAACCTTTTGCAGTTCCATGTTTCCTAATACTTCATTAACCGTTCGTTCATCTAATCGTGGATAATTTTCTATATTTTTACAGAATTCCAAAATTTCTTCATCACAATCACCTGGATTGTTAGCTGCTATTGAAGCAGTCTCTAAAGCATTTAAATCTTCTTTCGGATTTCTTGATAGTGCATCTGCTGCTGTATTAGAGTTTCCTTTTTTTTATTTAATTGTATAATCAAATTCTTCCAATTTAAGTCTCCATTTCACTAAACGACTACTTGGTTCTTTTAAGAACTAAACCCATTCAAGTGGTTTATGATCTGTAAAGATAGCAAATTTTGTTCCAAATAGGTATGGACGATAGTATTTACATCCCCATACAACTGCGACTAATTCTTTTTCTATGGTGGAATAATTCGTTCCAGCTGGGTTCAATGTTCTAGACGAGTAACCGATCGGGTGTCCATTTTGAGATAAAATAGCCCCTATAGCAAAGTTTGATGCATCTGTATTGAGTTCGAATGGTTTAGAAAAATCTGGATACGCTAATATTGGTTCAGAAGTTAAAATGTTTTTACAAGTTTGAAAACTGTCGAGAAATTCTTTAGTATGAACAATTTTTTCGTTTTTCTTTAAACACTTTGTCATTGGTTTCGTTATTTTAGCTAAATCCTTAATAAATTTACGATAATAACTAACTAATCCTAGAAAAGATTTTATTTCTTTAACGGTTGTTGGCAAAGGAAAATTTTGAACTGCTTCAATTTTCTTCGGGTTTGGTTTTATTCCCGATGGTGTTACCACGTGTCCCGGAAATTCTACTTCTTTACGAAGAAATTCACTTTTATCTAATTGTACCTTAAAGCCTGCTTGACGTAATTTGGAAAATACCAGTTTTAAATTTTGAATATGTTCCTGAAGGCCAGTGCTAAATATAATAATATCGTCCATGTAAACCATACATATTTTATTTTGTACATCTTTTAGAACTTCATCCATAACTCTTTGAAAAATGCTAGGGGCGTTTTTTAATCCGAAAGGCATTCTTAGATACTCATAATGACCATTTTCTACTGTAAAGGCTGTTTTTTCAATTGAATTTTGGGCCATTTCTATCTGATGAAACCCACTAGCAAGATCCAGAGTCGAAAAATATTGTGCACGTCCTAGCTTATCTAATATACCACTAATATTTGGAATGGGCCATCGCGAATCTATAGTTTTCTCATTGATTTTTCTATAATCTACTACGATTCGCCACTTTTGTTTCTTTGTTGCATCTAGCTTCTTTGGCACAATCCATATTGGTGAACTCCAAGGACTTGAGGATGGTCGAATGATTTCATTTTCCAGCATTTCTTTAATTTGACGTTGAACCTTCTGCTTATGAATAAATGGGTATCTATATGACTTAGTGTGTACGGGAATTTCATCTACCGTTTTAATCTCATGTTTAGTTTTTTACGTAAATGTTAGTTTATCACCGGGTTTGAGAAATATATCAGAATACTGTTTACATTATTTTACAATTTCATTTCTTTCCTCCTTATTCATGTGGTCTGTTCTGATTAATTCTTGTATATCATTTATATCTTCACAATTAATATTGTTCAAAAATAACACATTACTCTCCAATTTTCCCAAGTCATATATGTTGTAAGTTCCTTCTTCAAACGGTCTAACTGGAAAGCGTTCTTCCATTGTAACGTCAATGGTTTCCTCCGAATAGTTCTGAATTTCCACGAGGTCGTATCCATTTTTGGATCTTACACCTTGTGAAATCATCATTCCGTCCAGGTCAACGGGGTCTATTAAGATATCGCTCTTAAATATCGTTACCGGAATTCTTTTGACAGTCTTTTCACGTGGTTTTAAAGAAAAATAATAGATTTCATCTAATTGATGCCTAATTTTGAAAGAAATTTTAACTTTAGTATTTACTAAAATTTTATTCACTAAATCTATATTCAAATTTAGATTCAGTAAATCTGTCAATGCCAAGATTCCGTCAAAATAATTGTGAAAATCAAATAGTATAAATTCGATACCATCATTAATATTGAAGCCCTTTAGAACTGGAATATTTGCGCAATATTTTGTATTCTGACTACCCAAAGCCGTTTTATCAATATTTTTCGATTTCCAAATGTTGGTTTAATTACCGAACGACTACTACCCGTATTTATTAAAAGTTTTATTTTAAACGACTTAATTTCTATATAAGGTAAGGCACCTTTCAGTGAAATATTAACTTTTGTCATCGGTGCATTTGCTGTTTGAAAACATTTTGAAAATTTGCTTTCATTTTTTCCTCTACATTATCAGTTTCTAGTACAGTATTTTGTGGTTTACCCCGATTTCAGGGCTGTAATTAGTTTCTTGATTATAACTATCTAGCTGGTTCCTTGGGTCTAAATAGTTCTGAGCAAATAATTCTTCACTGATTATATTATTAACGTTATTTCTTTGAAAATAATTAGGATTTCCAAAATTTCCTGAATTATTCCTAAAATTTGAATAATTAGTTCGAATCGTAGGGTTTTTTGATGTAATTGACATTGGGGTTGGTTTTGGCAACTGGTCTGGCCTTATCTGACCAGGTCTAAATACGTTTAAAGATTTTGATTTCCAAAAACTTGTCTATTCGTGGGGTATCGTCTCGGTGGTAAATCTGTTCTTGGACGGGGAAACGAATTGCTTTGATTTTGATTTTGAAAAAATGGATTTGATCGTTGTGAATTAAAATTTCGAATAGTCGTTTCTTGATAAAAATTTTATCTCGCCGGTCTATCTTCTAAACGACCGTATAATGACCGGAAATTATTGAATTCCTTGACATAAACCATTGCATCCTCTAAACTATCACACTTTTTTAGATGCATATTGTTTTTCAAAATTCCTGTACATCCGGCAATAAAAGTACCCAATGCTGTTTTTTCGTGATATCTGATATCCTACTGTTTTTGTGTTACGCTAATGGTATTATCGTTCCCGATACGTTGGATAACGTTGCTTAAAATTAGTTGCACTCTATTTCCAAAATTTAAAAGATGTTCACCTTTTTCAGGCCTAGTCTTAGTTAATTCTTGCACTAAATTGTCTAGGGGTCTTCTGTCAGAAAAACACCGAATTAAGCAATTCTTCAATATTATCCAATCCTTTATATCTGTGCGATCTCCTACTAGCCTTTCAGTTTTCCTTACTAACTTATCCTGGATTGATTCGAATAAGTGTGTATTTAATTCGTCATCCTTAAATGTATGGTAACTGGAAATTATACTCTCACATCTGTCAATAAATCTATTTAATGTATTTCTATCACCATCATAAGGTTTAAGTGAATTTAAACTCGATTGGAACAAATCCCAATTTATTCTTTTTTGTACTATACTAGAAGAACCGTCACTAGAAGCCATTTTTTAATTTTCTCTTGTACGTATATTACCTTTTATTGAAACATTATTTAATTGAGATGATAATTCATCAATTGATTTATCAGTTTCGCTGTCTGACATATACACGTTTGCAATACTTAATTATCCCTATCAAATCCTTATACAGAGGGGGTTGAATGGACAAAATGAAAATTTTTGGCACTTACCCACGTCTCATTCTTAGCAGAGGATAGTCATTGGTTTCAAGCTCGATTTCCTTTTTCAGATTCTCGTTACGGGTACGTTTCGCTGCTTCCTCTGTTGGTTATAGTGAACTTTTGGTAGTGTCTTCTTAATCGTGCAATTCGATTTTTTAACACTTTGTACAAAAATTGAGTACCGACTGCGCCAGTTAAGTTTGAGGTTCAGGCAAACTTATTTTTTTTTTAATTTATATTTTATAAGAAGCAACACAAATGTAATTAACAATAAAAATAATAATAATGATCCTCTAAATCTACGTTTTTACCTATTTATATTAAAATATATGCTTACTATGCATAGGACTTCCAGAACATTATGAATTTAATATTAAGTCGCAATTAGGGGTAATACGTTTTCTAATCGCAAGTTCTAGATGGTAGTAAACACTACGTAGTTTCTTACTTCCTTATTGTATTTCATAGTTAAGCAAATAGTTGTAATATAACTACGATTTAGCGTTTTTTTTTTAAAGAAAAACAGATACAAGGGGATGACTTCGACATCTTGTATAGGGGGAGGGGGGGATTCTATTCCCAATTTTTGTCGAATGAAGAAGTCTTGCGTAAATTTGTGTTTTTTTATTTTTTTTCTAAGAAGGAAACATTTTTCTTACATATATACAGGGTGTCCCACAAGTGTTTCACTATATTTCAGTGGGTAATAGTACATTGAAAAATAATATGACTCCCTATATAAACCATATTCCAATAATGCTTCATTAAGAAGATACAGGGTGTTAAACTTAAAACACACCTGGAATATTTCAACGTATCAGAGTATCAATGAACAGGCGAGTTCAATTATGTATTGAACAAAATGGCCACCAATTTGAACAATTTCTATAATGTTATAGCAAATAAATAATATTTAAAACAAACTTAATATTATTAAAACCATTTAGAGAATATCGTGCATATAGACGGTATTCAATTTTTTACTGGCAAACGATACGTCGGACGAAAAAGAGTCAAGTGAGCATTTTTCTTCTAAATGAAATTAAACTTCTAAAAATAATTTTTATTTTGATAAAAAGCAGTGGCGCACCATGTTTTTCTTTAAAAATGTGCTGAGAGGTGTCCGTACGCACGTCACTGGTGAAACGAATAATAGCCTTTTTGCATAAATAAATGCGTCTACATTAACTCTCAAAACATGCCAAATTTCACTTACATATCTCAAACGGTTTTGAATATATCAATAAAAGTTAGATTTTTTAAGTAAAGTTTAACACCCTGTATCTTCTTAATGAAGCATTATTGGAATATGGTTTATACAGGGAGTCATATTATTTTTCAATGTACTATTACCCACTGAAATATAATGAAACACTTGTGGGACACCCTGTATATATTGAATGAAAAGAAAATATTCCATTTCAGGCGAGTAGTCGCAAATAGGTATAAATACTCTCATTTCCAATTTATTTAAAGAGATTGTTGCAGACAGTACAACTTAGAGGTTCATACTGTGTGTGTGTGTGTGTGTGTGTGTCTTCAAACTTAGTGCCCTTTAATGTTGTCTGAATTCAATTCAGACGTTTGGGAAAATTCATAATTTCTATAACAAAGGGTACAGAAAGACATATCATAAATTCGGGTAAAGCGCTCAACGTGACTCAAGTACTCGCACTGTTTGATTTATTGTCCACAATCAAAGAATTCTCTAAAATACTCCACTCCTACGGGCGATAGGTGATGGCCAACATCTGGTGGTTGCAACCAAGTGAAACAAAAAACACCAGAATCCATGCCGCAATAAATCTTAATTTATTTTTGTGTTACACCCGGACTAAGGGTGGAGCGGGGAAAAACAGGTTGAAGGGAGAAAAGAGGGAGCAAGGTTCCTCGAGAGAAAAAGAAAGAGAGCAACCAGAGACGATGAACGATTTTCATAAACAGCAGGTGACCGCAATTGTGAAAAAAGAAAAGGTTAAAAGAAACTTGGTGTTGCAACCCCCAGAAGTGAGGCACCCTTAACCCTGTGATCGTACTAACGTTGATTACAAGGATTAGTTAAATTAAGAACACAGTCGAAAATAAATATTCATTATTTAAATTTTCAGTTTTCTCTCGGCCTGACAAAAACCGAGAGTGGTCTTTCGGAATAATAATAATACCCCAGAACCAGCCGCGGAAGCAGGACCCACTCACTAGCACCAATGTCCAAGGATTTTCATGATCTCTTGTACAAATGTATTTAACATAAATATAGTAAGTGGAATTTTTTGTTTTAATTTTATCGTATATCTATGGCTAAAGTCTTGTTTTAAACTTTAGGGACTTTTAGCAGATATGGATTTGGAACAACTAAACGAAGTATGTCTTGTGGAGAATACCAAACAACTTGTTAAACTGCTAGATTTAACTATTAATGAAAAACATTCTATCTACAAAGCTACACTTTCAAATACTAAATACGGTAGAAGCATTTTTTTACATTTGGAAACCAAACTCTTATTCCTGCCCCGAAGAGTGACCGAGACGTTTGAATCACAGTTGAATCACTTTGTTGAAGGCAAAAACGCTCTGGTAGTTTTAAGTTAAGTCCCTTAAGACTTAGATTTTTAAAAACAAATACAAAAGAGTTAAAATATTCAAACTTTATTTGTTACACAAGGATATTCACTTTAATTACACTTATCAGAAGAAGGTACCAGAATGACCCCCGCTATGGTAATCGTATGGCTTTTTATAATAAAAAGTAGCTGAAGATGCAGATTTGGGCGCGTGTTATTATTATTGTTTATTGTCACCGGGACATGTGTTATTATCTTCACGTGTAAATGGTCATATAACTTGGTCTTTAGGGGAAAAAAAGACGTACGAAAATCGCATCCGCTGATTTTATTCGAAATCTGTTTGGTTTGAAGGATCATCATCATCAACAGCTGCGAGTTAGTATACCTTGGATCACGCGTAACTTATTGATAAAATCCTTAGATGTTATCGCATGTTTTAAAAAAATTAAACAACATGTCATTGATCATTTTTGTAGGAAAGACCTTACTGTTTGGTTGAACCGAGTGCAAAAATTGATCATCCTTTGTAGTAATTTAATCGGTAAATGTGATTTACTATCTCGTATGAACCGCAAATTGCAGACAAATGTACAACAATTAATATTAATTAAAAAATTACTTCAACTAAAACTAAAAAATATAGGAAGCAATGGGCTGCTAAATCAAGAAACAAATAATGTCGAAAGTAGAATTTCGTGGCAAAAGGTGGGTTCATGTTTCAATTAAAATGTAACAACGGGTGTTACTATTAATTTGACGCATAAGGATATAAATCAATTCTTAAATTATTCTTTTCTTTTATTTGAAAAGAAGACGAAACTGATATTAAAGCAAAATCCAGTTGTTAAGGTAGGTTCCACATTTAGTGGGGAATTTATAGAAAAATCTAAGGATAAAGAAATAATTGATATTTTATAATAATAATAATAACCATCTTTATTCACCCGGTGAATGGGCTATCGGCCCCTTGGCCTTTCTGCCCAATTGACATGTACAATCTACAAAACGAGAAAAAAAAAAACCACGAGGCAACCATAAGTGTGATGAGGATGAGAGAGGAGTGACTGTTCGCTATTGTCGTCCGTCCGCGGTCCGTTCATGGTTGTTGGTAGTGTTCGAGGAGGGTTTCGGAGGGATAAAGGAATCGGGAATGTCTTTGCCGTGTCAAGCAGAGGGGGTTGAGTATTGTCCAGTTATGAGGTCTGTCCTTCCATTTTTTCCGAAGTTGCAGTAGTCTTTCCGTTATTTTCGTCATATTTGTGCGTTTTTATATCATTTGGGTGGATGGGTTATGTAAGGGGTTGTCGGGATGTCTCATTTTTGTGATCAGTCTTAAGGCGATTTGTTCAGTTGTTTTTATGTATTTTTTTGTTTTGTCTGTTGCATTCGCCATCAGTACGTGGCCGTAGTCTAATAGAGGTCTGCATATCGCTTTGTATATTTTTGTTGCCGTTTTGGTACTTATGGCTCTGTCTTTGTATGTCAGTGTTCGAAAATGTTTTGTTCGTCGAGTGATTTCTGTCTTCATGTTTTGTAGGTGTTTGGTGAATTTCAGTTTTTTGTCTATTGTAACCCCTAAGTATTTAATTTCGTCAGTTGGTTCTACTGTGTGTCTATCTGCCTGTAATGTTGGGGAGTTGAGTTTAATTTTATGGTTAGAGAGTAGCAGTTGGTTCTTCGCAGCGTTAGGTGTCAGTTTCCATTTGTAGAACCATGTCATTGTGTTGTCCATTAGAATCTGTAGTCTCTCCACGGCTTTTTTTGTTGTTTTGTCATGTGCAATGAGTGCCGTGTCGTCGGCATATTGTAATATGTAAGCTGTTTCGTTAATTGCGTGTTTGTCTTGCAAGTTGTGGTTGTATATGTCATGGCAGTACACATTGTATAGAAAAGGGGAAAGTGGCGAACCCTGGGGAAGTCCTTGCTCCGGGGAGAAGGAAAAAGAAAGGGTGTTGTCGATCCGTACTTCCAATCGTCTGTTCTCCAGTAGGTTTCTAAGAATGTTTAGTAGGTATTTTGGTGTGTGAAGTCTGCACAGTTAGTAAAGAAGCCCGTTGTGCCAGACACTGTCGAAAGCCTTGTTGATGTCCATAAACAGACTTGCGGTTTTCCTGCCGTTTAGGTGTGTTGTTTGTATATTGTTTGTCAGGACAAAAAGTGGGTGAATGGTCGAATGTTTGGATTTAAAGCCAAACTGGTAGTTAGGTATGTTGTTCCCAATAAGTTTTTCAAGTCTGCTCTTAATTATGTGTTCGAATAATTTACACAACACCGGCAGTAATGTGATTGGTCGATAGTTTTTAGTTTGT
The DNA here is from genome assembly GCF_040115645.1 of Euwallacea fornicatus. Lineage (NCBI taxonomy): Eukaryota > Metazoa > Arthropoda > Insecta > Coleoptera > Curculionidae > Euwallacea > Euwallacea fornicatus. The sequence goes on from NC_089568.1 coordinate 239,723, forward strand.
GAGTTGTCTAGTCCGTTTTTTGCAATGGGAATTATTATTCCATTTTTCCACGTGGTAGGTATGGTGTTGTGAGTTATGCAATTATTTAGTTGGTTGCTGACATTTTATATTTTGACACAAAGTACGCAATCGTTGATGTGGGAACGAATTGACGTAGCTGGTTTCGCGAAAATATTCAAGATCAGGTATTAAACCAACTACCAGAATTTCAATAACGTGATTCGGGCTTTGCTTTACAAAAAATCGATTACTTAGAAATTAATATTAGTAAATTTGCAATGGTCCTACATAGAATAAAACCGGATCTACGGGAGAATCTCAGCACGTTAGAAAACCAAAGAAATGTCATTGACTTTCTGAAAAGCATTGATATATACAGGGTGTCCGGTTTTCGTTGGACAGCGGCTGTATCTCGGTAAGTAAAGCAAGTAGCAACTTCGGACAAAAAATTTTATTACTAATGTGACTATGAGAAATCTCTGGAAAATATTTTCAGCTTCGTGAAATCGCCGTAAGGGGGCGTAGTAGGGACGGTAGTTCCTTAAAATCGACAAATCTGTACTAAGTCACTAGTTAAGTAGCACAGTTTAATTTACTATCAATAAGATTACATCATTCTGAAACTTTTTTATTCGACACATAATTTCATAACTCACATAATAAAAGTGGGGGAAGCCGATGAATCATTTTAAGTTCAAACTATCATATCTCTGTTTCTAATTATCCGATTTCAGTGATTCTGTACTTCATTGTGAGGGAGTGATAAGCCGATTTAATATCCACATTGACCAAAAATCCATAGTCCAGAACAAAATCGCTAGAGGGCATTCTTTCAGGTAATAGCGGTTTTCTTCATTTTTCTTTAATAAATCAAATGGAACTATACCATTTTCATAAGTCCATCTTGTAAAGCTTTAAAAAACCTACATTTTTCCCGAAAGGCGCATTTCAATATTCTTTTTCGTTTTTGACTTATTGATAAATAACTGAAAATTTTACCTTAGAAAGAGTTTTCCAATAAACGGTAAGTAGGCTTTGGAGTGAAACCAAATGTTTTTGTTATTTTGACAAATAAATGTCATATTAATTACTTTACTATAGTTAATATTATTGTTGAGTTATTGATTACTGATAATATTCGTAATATTTCTAAGTATTTTGTAATGGCGTTTTCGAATGAAGAAGCCTACGATATGCTGGCTGTGTATTTTCAGTGTTACGAAAATGTGGCAATTGCAGCAAGAGAATACAGTGTTAAGTATCCACTGAGAAAACATCATTCGAGAAAAGTTTTTAAACGATTGGCTAACCGTCTTAAATTCACTGGAAATGTTCATCCTACTCGACCTATTACGCAAAAACGCAGAACCCGAAATCAGCAGAATATCGTTAATATTTTATCCTATATTAATTATGATCCTAAACGGAGTACCAGAGGGGTAGCACGAGAGTTAAGTGTTCCAAAAACAATAATCCATGAAGTGCTAAAAGAGCATAAATTGCATCCGTATCACATTGTTTTGCATCAACTCTTGAATGACAAGGATTTTGACGATCGGCTAAACTTTTGCCATTGGTTAGAGAATATGATATGTGATGAAACTGACTTCCTATCAAGAGTACTTTGGTCCGACGAAGCAACATTTAAAAGTAATGGACAATTAAATCTCCATAATAGCCATTATTGGTCGGAAAAAAATCCTCGTTGGATGCGTGAAGTTGACCATCAATATCGCTGGACTCTAAACGTATGGTGTGGAATAGTTGAAGGAAAAATTATTGGGCCATATTTTTTTGAACAACCTCTAAACGGGGAAAGATATATGGAATTTTTGAGCGATTTTTTACCCACTCTTTTAGACAATGTTACTTTGAGAACGAGGCAAACCATGTGGTTGCAACACGATGGTTGCCCGGTTCATTACCATAGACATGTACGTCGTTTCTTGGATGAGAAATTTCCCTTTCGGTGGATTGGGAGAGGAAGTATTTTTCCATGGCCACCACGGTCTCCTGATCTCACGTGTTTAGATTTCTATTTTTGGGGACGTATAAAAGATCTTGTATATAAGGAGAGTCCTACCACCAAGAACAATATGAAGGTTCGAATAAAAAACGCCATCCTAAGTTTAAGTAAACATGAAATTGAGAGATGTGTAAATTCGACTTTGCCAAGAATTCGACGATGTATTGAACGTGACGGAAAACATTTCGAACATTTATAGCTTTTAACTTTAGAACTAATTTTCTTCTTCTAACTTTTAAACTTACTTTTTTCTGAATATTGTTATATTTTTTAAAATAACATCTACTTTTGGCCAGAGCTATTTTTGCATTTCTATGTATATTAACAATATATGATAAAAAATCCATCATTTATTTATTTCTTTAGAAAAAGCACTCTATTAGTTATTTGGCGGAAAAATTATATTAAAATTTATAGAGACTTGTGGTATGAATTATTAAAAATGCAGTGAATAATACGTGTTTATCTATTTTTGACCACTACTGTACATTTACTTCAAACAAGTGTTGAATCTTTTATGGAGCTTCTTTCTTAAATCTATTAAAACAAGAAATACTGATAATTCTAAAATATTTCCATACTTTTGGCCGCAAGTGTATATACAGGGTTGCGTCAAAGTGCTCCAAAGTGCGATATCTCAGTAAATATAAGTTTTGGAAGGAAATTTGTCTTAGTAAAGTTTTTGGGGAATAAAAGGCACGTATTTTTAAATTATTTTCAAATGTACAGGGTCTGTCATAAAAGTGTGGAAGTACCAAATTATGTTTTTTTAAATGGAACCCCCCAATTTTTTTGCCATTTTCGGATTTATCGTCAAATTTTAAGGTTAGTTTATGAAATAGGTCTTATATAAAAAATTTACCATTTTCGAGTTATTTGTGAAAATTCGAAAATTTTGATAGCTGCAAGGTCTCACGGAAATCGATGCTGTTTCCTAACCGTTGCGAATTTTGGAATCGATCTTATGAGGCTCCAAGGCGACATAACAAGCTACGTTTTGACATGTTTTCCATAACCCTCGAAATAGGCCTCCGAAGTTGTATGACTTCAATCCTCAATAACTTGCTTATTTCAAATAGAATGCCCTACTTTTCTCGACGGCATCGTGTCCAGAATCGAAAAACCTACAACTTTTGTTAACATTACCCTATGCCTAAACCCAACTGTTTCTGAGCTGCTGAAAATTGCCCCTTTTTTACATCTAAATTTGTATTTGAAAAGTGAGTTTCGATGACTGTATTATTATTTTTATATTATTTATAACAAATTATTATTATTTATTTTCACAATATTATTTGTATCTACAATAAATTCTCAAACTATCCTCCATTCCGATCAGAAACCAGTTGAAGTCTTGCCAGAAAAGACCTATTAACTTATCCCTATGATTTTGAACATAGTTTGAAATAATTGCGTGATCATCTACATCAAATAGATCTACACTATTCAGTCGTCCTTTAACTATCTCAAATGGGCTAAATTTAGTAACGCTGAGAATTGAATTATTATATCCCAATATTGCTCGTTTCATAATTTGTTCCGGTTTAAGCGCTTTATTTGTTACTTTAAGGCATCGATAATGGTCAATTATGGTCGAATAAAATCTTTCTACTGGTGAATTTGAATTACTATTCTTCGAAGTGGTATAATGTAACTCTATTTTGTAAAGTTTACAAAAGTCTTCTATATCAAAATTTTTAAATTCGGATCCCCTGTCACATGTGATTTTTAGAGGTAATCCATGATGTGTGAGAAAATTTAATAATCCTTCAACAACCGAGATGCCTGTTAAACTATCCAACACATATGGTTGCCCATATCTAGAAAAGGCATCTATTATTGTTAAAAATGCTTTGTTTTCAATTTTGAAAATATCTATATGGATACGTTCAAAAGGTTTAGAGGTCATGGGCGTTAGATTGTATTATATGATTGGTGGGTCTCTATCATATTTATTCTTTTCCCAAATCTCACGATTATTGACAAAATTCTCAATATCTTCATCCATCTTTGGCCAGTAGAATTTCCTTGCTAGGGCGAGTTTCATTTCGGTAATACCTCTATGGCACGTTTTAGTATTATGATGTAAATCGAGTTTTTTTATTTGATCTTCACGCTGTAATATGTCTTCTCGCATTTTTACACATTGTACAAGCTTAAAGGAAGAATTCAAGAAGGTATTCTGCATGGCTAGAGTGAAAATTTCTCCTAGTTGAGGGTCTCTAAATAATAAGGCATAAACGGCATCTAGGATTAATATATTCTTTAACACATTGAATGATTCCATTAATTAGGTTATTTTTTGGAAGCAAAACATAGAAGCGAGTGTTATTCTCCTTCCGGCATTTTATTTCTGAGCTCTCACCTATCATGATTATGACTTGATTTTTATATGCATTAAGGGCTCGTTCCGTAATGGGTAGATTGAAAATAGAATTTTCTAGTGCGCTATGAACGGTCTCTAAATCATCATCTAAATCAATATTTTGTTTTTGTGTATTCGTGGGATGTAATATTTGTGCGAGTTAAGTTTGAGGTTCAGGCAAACTATTTTTTTTTAATTATTTTTAATTTTACAGGAAACAACACAAATGTAATTAACAATAACAATTACAATAATGATTCCTAAATCTACGTTTTTACCTATTTAAATTAAAGCATATGCTTACCATGCATAAGGCGTCCAAAACATTATGAACTTAATATTAAGTCGCAATTGAGGATAATACGTTTTCTAATCACAAGTTCTAGATGGTAGTAAACACTACGCAGTTTCTTATTACTTCATAATTAAACAAATAGTTGTAATATAACTTGCAGAAGGTATTTCCTTAGCATTGATTTTGTTATTAGGTGGTCGGATCTGTATGTCGGATAAAATATTTATTTATTCCGATTCCATTTGTCCTAAAACCTGATCGACAGTTTGTTTATCCAACTCCGGATAACTTTGTATATTTTTGCAAAATTCCCAAATTGTATCATCTGAATCCCCAGGATTATTTACGATCGAAAGGGTTTCCAGAGCGTTTAAGTCATTAACTGTGTTGAATTATGGACACCCAAACCCTAAGTGTCGACCCTAAACTATTAATGGCACATCGTTGTTTCTTCTTTCATTATTGCATATACATTTCTGGAGAATAACACATACCATGTGTGAAACTTAAGTATGGTATTGATGGCTTTAGGGTGCCTTTTGTTATATATATCTATTAGGTGATAAGGGTTACTTTCAGGAACAAGAAACACGATATTATGTTTTTCAGTCTTGCCTAGGCTTGCTTTCCGAGTGGTCTTAAGATATAATATACGAATATAATAATAAAATATAAAACTTTTCTTTTCTACAACCCATATACCCAACAAACTGGGTTACGAGAGAGAGCGTCTGCGGCATTGTACGATTTGGCTTTTTTATATCTCACATCATATTCGAACTCTTCGAGCTTAAGTCTCCATCTTACTAGACGGCTATTTGGTTCCTTAAGTGCATAAACCCATTCAAGCGGTTTGTGATCCGTTAAAATAATAAATTTTCGTCCGGAAAGGTACGAGCGGAAATATTTATATCCCCAGACCACGGCAAGTAGTTATTTTTCTATTGTGGAATAATTAATTTTAGCTTGATTTAAAGTCCTGGAAGCATACGCAAGAGGATGTCTATCTTGAGACAAAATAGCCCCGACAGCAAAATTGGATGCATCAGTGTTTAACTCGAAGGGCTTTGAAAAATCTGGATACGCTAATATCGGTTCTGAAGTTAAAATATTTTTACAAGTTTGAAAACAATCCAAAAATTCTTTAGTATCAACAACCCTTTCGTTCTTTTTCAAACATCGTGTCATGGGTTTAGTGATTTTGGCAAAGTCTCTTATAAATTTTCGATAGTAGCCCACCTATTCCAAGAACGACTTTATTTCTCTTGGTGTTTTTGGCAAAGGAAAATTCTGAAGCACTGCAATTTTCCTTGGTTTAGGTTTCACATCTGAGGGGGTTATAACGTGTCCCAAAAACTCAATCTCTTTTCGAAGGAATTCACACATATCTAATTGTACCTTTAAACAAGCTTCACAGTTCGGTGCGAACCACTGACGGTATAAGACGTGCTTGGGTTTCCTCCGTTATATTACCTTTCATTCATTCTTCAGCTTCCCTAAAACTCGTACCTTCGATAACTTACAGCAAAAATCCCAAAAATAAATTTAAAAAAAAAAAAAAAAAAAAAAAACCCGCGACAACGCGACTAGCAAATTAGGCCGCCACCTAATTAAGCTCGCGCGAAACCCGGCGCGTCGTGCTCCGCGCGATTGTGCTCCAAAATAAAAAACCATTAACTCAAGTGCTTGTGAAAAACCTCAAAAGTGCACAAACACGTTATCAAGCTCACCCCAACCAAGAACCAGATACTCCGCTGGAGAAAAAGCTTTGAGCGCTACAACACAAAAAAAAAATCATGGGTAAGCCAGAACAACCCGAAGTTAAATTTAAAAATAAAAATCACTCCCAAAATGTCGAACAATACTTGGCAAAACTATCGTAATCGGCCGAAAAAATAAATACACTCGAACACGAGAACAAAGTCCTCAAAGAACAACTCTCAATCTTAAACGCAAACATTCTAACGCTCACTCGGCAAAACGAGGAGCTTCTCAATCAGTTCAAAACCATAGTCCAAGATAAAAAAAACACTAACAGCGTAGCAACACTAAAACACAACACAAACACACTCACACAAATCTCACCTACACAAATCTCACAAGTAGAAACAATGGAAACAAATGAAGACTTTCCACCGTTACCAAGTAAACCCAACCCAAACCACCCTATAACAACAAACACTGAACTTAAGAAAAGGCAAGACAAACAAAACACGTCAAACACACAAAATAACAACACACAACACAACACAACACAAGAAAACCCTACACCCAAAAAACCCAAAAAAACTGTCCCCATAGTAATCAGAGAAGGAAATAAGTATCTTCACATAATAAAAACATTAAAACAAAATAACATTAAAATTTTAGAAACAAAAAAATCTAGCCTGGGAATACAAGTCTTCCCAGAAACATCTGAAGATCATAGAAGAACAACAAAAATTCTAAAAGATCTCAAAGTAGAATATCATACATATTTCCTTCCAGAGGACAGGAAATTAAATGTAATAATCAAAGGTTTAGACTCAAAAATTGACATAAACGATATCAAAGAGGACATAGTTGACAAAGGTTATGATGTACTAGAGTGCTACCGCCTTAAAAACTCCCGTAACCAAAACACACCCCACATCAAAATTCTGCTACCTAAATCCCAAGACGCAATATATAATGAGAAATATATTTGCTACATGCCTGTCATCATAGAGGCCCAGCGTCATAGTAATATTCCTCCACAATGCAAAAACTGCCAGAAATTTGGTCACGCGATGATTAATTGCAGTGCCTCGCCACGATGCCATAAATGTGCTGGCAATCATTACCACCTAAACTGCCCAAATAAAAACGACAACATACTAAAATGCGTGAACTGCAACGGTCCTCACGCAGCTCACAATACCAAATGTCCCAAAAACCCCAGGAACCGACCAAACCCCTCCCATAGCGAATCGGAACCCCCAAAAGTTAAATATTTAGATCCTCACAAGACTAAATTATACGACTGGAGTAAACGAAAACAGTCAACCTAACAACAACAAACATCACATACTAATCCCCCCCCTGCAAACCCACCGATTCCCCCCCAAAACTCACCAGTAATTAACAAGCCAGACAGCAACACACCTAATAGTAACTTAATAACACTACTCACGCTCTCACCTGAAGAGATGAAAGCGCGAGTAGAATTACTCGCGAAGCTTATAAGGGAAAATCCCATACTAAACATCCTAAACAATTAAAAAAAAAAAAAAAAAAAAAAAAAAACCCAAAGTCTTGTTGTCTAGGAATATAGTAATGGCTAACATGGTAACCCCAAAAGCCATCACCATATTGAGCTGGAACGCCAATTCAGTCTATCCCAAAAGACATGAATTGGCTAACTTAATAACAGATGAAAAATACGACGTAATACTCATACAGGAAACTTTTTTAAGACCGGCCACTAACTTCAACATAAAAAACTACACAACGTACAGGAACGACAGAACTACAGGCAGAGGCGGAGGCACCGCAATCCTAATCAAAAATAGAATCAAGCACACTCTAGTACCACCACCGCTAAACAACACAATAGAATTAACCACAGTTAAAATTCACTTAACTACTGGCCCCATAGACGTACACTCGGTTTACAAACCCCCCAGAAATAAAATAAACACAGACGATTTAGATAAAATATTTCAAAATAACAACCCAACAATAGTCGCAGGGGATTTAAATTCCAAAAACAGAGTGTGGGGCTGTAGGACCAGTAATTCGGCTGGAATTAAACTATACAAATACGCAACAGATAACAATATTTGCGTACTTGCGCCACTGGAGCCAACCCATTACCATAATGAAACCGCAGACATTTTAGACATTGCTCTACATAGGAACATTCACACTGACATAAGTGTTCAAAACGTTGATGAACTAAGCTCTGATCACTCCCCAATCCTCATCACTATTGGAACTAACCCAACTGACTTCCCCCAATTCCAAAAAGTGGTAAATTGGGATGACTACAGGAACATATTGGAAAACAATCCCCTTCAACTTCCAACTATCCTCAATACTACCCAATTAGACAAAGCAGTAACCCTTTTTACAGAAAATATACAAAAAACCATAACTCAAACCACCAAGGAATTCCCCCCCCCCCCCTCCCCCACAATTTATACTCCCTTCCTAGCGAAATAAGGAATATGATTAAAGAAAGAAACAAATTAAAAAAATTAGCGAAAAGAACCCTTGATCCAAATATTAAAATTGAAGCAAATAAAATAACGAACCAAATTAAACTCAACATAATAAGACATAAAAATGAAAAATGGGAGAATTTACTGTTGCAACTAAATACTGAAGACAATTCCCTATGGGACATGAAAAGATCCCTAAATCGTAACTCACAACCTACTATTCACCATAAACCTATTCATGGGCCCAACGGTCTAGTTTTCGGCGACGACGACAAAGCCGAAACCTTCGCCGTTACCCTTGAAGATCAATTCACCCCTAATAAAAACCCAAGATATTCCAAGGAATTTGAAGAGTCGGTCGAGAGATACGTTACAAACCTATCAATAAATCATGTTCCAATTCCCATCCCAAATACAAACTCGGACGAGGTCAAAGCTATAGTTAAAACTCTGAAAAATAAAAAAGCCCCAGGACCGGACCTAATAAATAATAGAGCACTAAAAACCTACCAGACAATTACATAGAACAACTCACATACTTAATAAACAAATCCCTTGACCTAAATCATTTCCCAGAGTCCTGGAAAACAGCCAATGTCATCCTAATCCCCAAACCCAATAAGGATCAGCTGTTCCCCCAAAACTGGAGACCTATCAGTTTGATTACCTCCGCATCCAAGATCTTAGAAAGAATTTTCCTAGAAAGATTACTTCCCATCACTGAAAACCTAATCCCTAAAGAGCAGTTCGGATTCGTAAAACAACACAGTACAGAACTCCAAATAGCCCGCATTACTGAAGACATAACAAACGGACTTCAAAAAAACAAAACTACAGGACTAGTCATGCTGGACATCGAAAAAGCTTTCGATAAAGTTTGGCATGAGGGGTTATTATACAAATTACACAAAAAATATCACTTACAGCACAATTACATCCAATTTCTTCAGACATACTTAAACAATAGAAAATTCTATGTTACTTATGGAAACTACAAATCCAAAATAAAACCAATAACAGCAGGGGTCCCGCAAGGGTCAGTCCTGGGGCCCCACCTGTACAACTTGTACACTGCAGATATACCTAAAACACCTCATGTCAACCTCTCAATATATGCCGATGATACCAGCTGCTATTCCACACATAAAAACAAAGCGTGGATCAAATTAAGATTGCAGAGACAATTACAAAAACTTGAAGACTGGACCGACAAATGGAGAATAAAAATAAACTCCACAAAGACTGAAGCAATCTTAACTCTAGAATACGGGACTATCGTAAATTTTACGAAGCTCGCCCGATTTCGTCAATTTTCACCTACTTTCGGTTAACTTATGAGACTGGCTATCTGAGTACCTTCAAACGTAGCATTGTGCAATACAGTGTAATATGCACCTGCTTTAAATTATCTCCCTAAATCGATTTTTTTCAAATTGAGTCGTAATTTTTACGACAGTCCCGTGATCACATTAGTTTTTTTTAATAAGTACGGTTTTTTAAGTTTTGTTATTTTTCCTATTTTTTGTTATAAAATATACATACATATGTAATATAGGTAACATTGCTTGGTTTTTCTGCCTACATGTACGATTGCAAATATTTTTGTAGTATCATGTCCAATTTAAAATTTTTGAAGCAAAAGGAATTAGAGGATGAAGCGGCACGTATATTGACTGGAAATGAAAGTGATCCAGAGTCCTATGAGGACAGGGGAAGTGAGTGGGAAGAGGACATTTTGGAAGCTGCGTTAATTGGTTCCGATACCGATAATGAATATGATGAAAATTTGGCTTCTTATACCAATCAACAAGATAATATTCCCGATCAAACTGGAGAAATAATGGACGAATTAGATGAGGATGATATTCCCTTATCACAATTGCGTACCCGTTCAAAACATATTGCCAGTTTCGAAAATATGAATCTAAAAGGGAAGAATGGCCATAAGTGGTCCACACAAATACCCAAAAAGTCCAAAAGAACAGCTGCGAGAAATATTGTACATTTTATATCCGGTCCTAAAGGCGCAGCAAGGGACTGTTCTACTTTGGACGAATACTTTCTTCATTTCTTTTCGGACAAAATTTTAAATATTATTTTGGAACATACAAATGCATAAATCGCCATACAATCGGAAAAGTTCAGCGGCCACCAGAATGTCTCCCAAACGACAAAAGATGAACTAAAAGCTATGTTCGGTATTTTAGTACTGTCTGCTGCAAAGAAAGATAATCATTTATCAGTAAAGCATATGTTTGATATCACTATTTCGGGTACTTTTTATAGAGCATGCATGAGTTATGACCGATTTTATTTCCTGCTAAATTGCCTAAGGTTCGATGCTAAAGAAACTAGACAAGAGAGAAAACTAAATGATCCATTTGCACATATCCGAGAGATTTGGGACATTTTGATTGAAACATGTAAAACGTCATATACTCCGTCTTCATACCTCACCATTGACGAACAACTCCTAGCTTTTCGGGGACGTTGTCCATTTAGGATGTACATTCCTAATAAACCAGCGAAGTATGGAGTGAAAATTGTAATGGTGTGCGATTCTTCAACCAAATACATGTTAGATGCAAGCCCTTATTTGGGAAAAAAAACACCGACAAATGGTTTACCACTATCCGAGTTTTATATAAAAGAATTAACGAAGTCGGTTCACGGTACAAATCGCAATATTACCATGGACAATTGGTTCACATCAGTTTCGCTCGCTGACCAGCTACTACAAGATCCCTACAAATTAATAATGATAGGAACTATACGCAAAAATAAAAGGGAAATTCCAAATGAGTTATTGAATGTAAAAAGTCGAATCCCAAATACGTCAATGTTTTGCTTCGACAAGAAAAAGACACTACTATCTTATATGCCACGAAAAAACAAAATAGTTCTGTTACTCTCAACAATGCATGAGGGAGCAGAAGTCATGGAACCAACTGGTAGACCAGCAATTATTCATAATTATAACCAAACAAAGGGAAGTGTGGACACATTTGATCAAATGTGTTCCAATATGAATTCAAGTAGAAAAACACGGAGATGGCCTTTATGTGTATTTTATGGCATGATAAATATGAGTAGCATAAACTCTTATGTCATTTACACATTCAATATATTAAAAACTGGTAAAAAACCTCTGTCCAGATACCAGTATATGATCAATTTAAGCCAGTGTCTGGCTAAGTCGTGGATGCTACAACGATATAATAGCTCGACTTTACGTCGAAATCTTCGCCAAGATATAGCATCAATTCTTGATTTAGGGCCAGAAGAAGACGCCAACAACCCTCAAGAAAAAAAAAGAAAAACATGTTTCTATTGTCCTAGCCAAAAAAGACGAATGACCACTAATTTTTGCAAAGACTGCAAACAGCCAATATGTGGGGAACACCGCGGAAATATTTGTAAAAAATGCACTGAAAGTTAAAAAATAATATTCATTTTGTAATGTTACAAGTTTGTTTGAATTACAAATAATATATTCGTTATATTTGCCGTTTCTTAATAACTTGAGAAATAGAATTAAATATAAATATTCATGGCGTCGTAAAATTTACGATAATCCCGTGTTTACGTTCAGGGTAAATAGTCCCGTATTCTAGGGTTAATTACACGCAAAAGACACAGACCTAAAAATAAACTGAAAATCAATAACCAAACAATAGACTGGAAAGACACAGTGAATTACTTAGGAGTTACTCTCGACAAGAGATTAAACTGGAAACAGCACATTAAAAATCAAATTCAAAAAGCTAACTGTAAAAGGGCCATAATGTACCCAATCCTAAATAAAAAGTCCAGATTGACCCTAAGTAATAAACTACTGTTATACAAACAATTCATTAGACCTACACTCACGTATGCCTGTGTTGCTTGGTGCCAGGCTAGTAACACAAACATACGCAAAATACAAACACTACAAAACAAAATACTAAGACAAATCACAAATGCTCCATGGTACATACGCAACACCGATATCAGAAGAGACACCAACACCGAGACGATTAAAAAATATTAGGGGTACAAATAAGTTTCCGCCGTTTAACAAAGCATGGTCCCACCAGAAGGTTATGCTGAAATTGCTAGATGTAAATCTTACTATCGCAAGTTTGATCAACTAGTAACAACATAACCTAGAAGTATTCGTATCAGCATCACATTTTTTTTTCTTGCAAAAATGTCAAGTTTTGTGCCGAATAAGCGTCATTTGCGGGAACTTTTGATTTACTTCTTTAATTTGAAGAAATCTGCAGCTGAGGCGCATCGATTGCTTGTAGAAGCATATGGTGAGGCTGCTTTGAGTGAGAGAAGTTGTCGTGAGTGGTTTCACAAGTTTAAAAACGGTGAGTTTAACGTGGAAGACAAAGGACGCAGCGGAAGGCCGAAAACGTACGAAGATACGGAATTGGAAGTGTTATTGGAGGAAGATTCGTCTCAAACACAAAAAGAACTTGCACTTACATTAGAAGTGACGCAACAAGCAATTTCACATCGTTTAAAAATGTTGGGAATGATTCAAAAACAAGGGAATTGGGTTCCTTATGAACTGAAACCCAGAGACGTCGAACGCCGATTTTGCATGAGTGAAATGCTGCTTGCCAGGCATAAAACAAAGGGTTTTTTGCATCGTGTAATCACTGGGGATGAAAAATGTATCCATTATGATAACCCAAAGAAGAAGAAATCATGGGGTCCACCTGGCCATGTTTCAACATCAGTAGCCAAATCAAATATTCATGGAAAAAAACTCATGTTGTGTATTTGGTGGGATCAACTTGGTGTTGTATATTATGAGTTGCTCAAATCGAACGAAACTATTACTGGAACTCTCTACCGAACACAATTAATGAGATTGAGCCGAGCACTCAAGGAAAAACGCGCTCATTACTACTCTAGACATGACAAGATTATTCTCCTACATGATAATGCTCGTCCGCATGTTGCGGCACCGGTTAAAACCTATTTGGAAACACTTAATTGGGAAGTCCTACCCCACCCGCCATATTCACCAGACCTTGCCCCATCCGACTACCACTTGTTTCGATCAATGGCACACGGTCTGTCTGAGCAGCGCTTTACATCATATGAAGATACCAAAAATTGGGTCGATTCATGGATAGCTTCAAAAGATGAAGAGTTTTTTCGCCGTGGTATCCGAATGCTGCCTGAAAGATGGGAAAAAGTAGTGGCCGTTGATGGGCAATACTTTGAATAAAACGTAATATCCCGTTCTTTCACAATTAATTCCAATTTTTTTATAGAAAACGGCGGAAACTTATTTGTACCCCTAATACATACAAATAAGACAATTAAAATTCTTTGAAAGCATAAACGAACATCAAAACACATTAATTCATGAAACATTCTCACCCGAGCCAAATCGAAAATCAATCAGACATAAGAACCTTAAAACACCCATAGAAGCCTAAAATTAACTCCACACAACAATAAAACAATAAAACAATAAAACAATAAAAACCCACCGTACCTTGCCTACAGCTGTTAGTGTAAAGAATGCTTGTGATACTCCGAGCAGGGAACAATAGAGCGCGCGCCGCAACCGCACACACACACACGCAAAGCCTATGTACACGCGCTGAACATACATAGAAATATGTGATGTCCTCGTTTGTGCATATGCTAAAAAAAAAAAAGAACATAAAGGTGTAAGAGTGCAAGACTGCACTGTCACCATCTAAATTCCACCAGTATCGTCGCCGTTATATTACCGGGCGTATCTGAACTTAACTGCCTCTTTTTCTTCCTTTTATAGGGGGCTTTGCGGACCCTTTTTGGGGGCATTTGCGGATGCTGAAGCTGCCTAGGGCAAGAACTTAGTGCGGCCAGTGTTTTTCTAGTGATTGTGAGTGGACTGTGCATATCTCCTGGATTAATTTGTGCCATTTTAGTCCGGGTAAGTGCGTAGTTACATTTCATTTTTTCACTTCAGAGGGTACCAAGAACGACCGGATTTTGAATTTCAAAAGGGTTCAGTCCCGTTTATAGGTTCCTGGGTGACTTGACCATTACCTTCGGGGGTTTCCTCCGGGTTTTGGGCCAATCTTGCCCGGTTTTTTCCCCAAAAAACACCAGGGGAGTACCGGTCCTTCTTGGGACGTTTTTTGATTTTCATTCGTTTTGAGTTGAACGGCAAAAAGAACTTCCTCTTGGGGGCAAACTAAAATTTGCATCCTCCACAATGGATCCCATTGTGGAGGATTTATCATCCCCTGAAAGCACGGTGAGCAGGAGCTCCCGTAGGCCAGTGAGGCACCCCAAGAGGAGGTCGTCCAAATGTTGCAGCTCGGCCGAGAGCCAGAGCTCAGAGGACGAGCTGCCTCTTAGTAGGATTTCCGGGTTTACCCCCCCGAAGGCCTCTGAGAAGGACCCGATCGAGGAGCTTAAGCTCCTCATTGAGAGAAATTTCCTGGAGGCCAGGAAATTAATGGCCCTAATTAGGGCAAATAACAATACGAAGCGGGAAATTAAGGAATCCGCTAAAGCCATGAAAGCTTGTGCCGACAAGCTTTATCAAAATAAAAAAATCCTCGCCCGAGCGGCCGCTTCAAAGGTCGTCTCAGAAAGCGTTTCTACGCAAACGGGGATGGAAAATGATCTTGCTTCCCTGCCCAAAGACACCACGTTCCAGGCGTGGAAAACGGCGGCCAACAGGGCCTGGGCCCCTGGCCTATTCACAAACACCAGGACGATTGTCGGTCATCCCTTGGAGGACACTCTCAGGGGGGAAACGAAGGTTGTCCTGGTGGAGGACGACGACAAGGAAATGGGTGCTAGCATCCAATCTCAGTTTAGAAAGCGTCACCCGGAACTGACGCAAATGGAGGATTTAGATGCCCTGGAACAGGTCGTCAAGATTAGCTCCCGGAAAATGACCGGAAAGGAATCCGTGGGTTACAAGGTGGTCAAGGTCTCCCTGCCCCGTGGGGAAAGGGAGATTTTTGACAAACTTGTAGTTTTAAAGGCCGAATATGGCCAAGAAAAATTGGCGCTTCATCACGTGAAGGACCACCTGACCCTGGTCAAATTCCAGAAAATGGTCTAATTCATTTTCCGGGACGGCAAAGGGGTTCGAATTTTTGCGACCCTAGCCAAAAAAGCGGAAGGGAAACAAGCTCCCGTTCTCCCCCCTCAAAAAAAGAAAGGGTTTACGACATACGCGATTGTCGTAAACAGGCAAAACGATAGAGTGCCGGACACTATCAAAAAGCTCAGCACCACCCTGGGCACAAACGAAAGTAAGGACAAGATTAAGTCCATTAAAAGTAACAAGAAGGGTAATGTCATCATTACCCTGGAAAAGAACGAGGAAGCCCTTCAGGCCGTCGGGAGGGAGGTAGAAAACTTCCTCGTAAAAGACAATGTGCGGCTGCTTAAAGAAAAGCAGCAGAAAGCAACCCTGTACATCAGGGGGTTGGACTCTGCAGCAGCAAAACAAGACGTCCTTGAAGCACTCAAGATCAAAGTGCCCTCCCTTAAGGAGTCGGACGTCACGGTTGGGGAATTGCGCCCCTACGAGAGAAGTGCCCAGGCGGTGTCTGTTCGCTTGGACGAGGAGGCCGCGGCTAAGGTTCTCGAGGGCCCCCTTCGGGTGGGGCTGGTCAGGTGCAAGGTAGAGAAGCACCTTAGGATTAGTAGGTGCACGAAATGCTGGGCCTACGATCACGTGACTGCGCATTGCAAGGGCACGGATCGTAGAAAGTGCTGTTTCCGGTGCGTCAAATCAGATCATCGGGGCAAGAATTGCACAAAAAAACCAGAGGATTGTTTTTGCGTCCTCTGTAATGAAAATGGCCATAGCACCGGCAGCGGCACTTGTCCCAAATTTAGCGGCGGCAAAAGCAGCCGACAAAGCCGCCAAGCGGCAATAAATCTTGAGCTGAGCAATTAGCGGGTGTCAGTTATCGACTTGTTTATGTTAATAAAAACTCAGATAACAGTCTTGCAAGTGAATGCCGATCGTTCGGAAAAAGCACACGACATGGCATTCCTCGAAGCAGCGAAGCGAAATGTCGATTTGATTGTGGCCAGTGAGCCAAATAAAAAATTAACGGCCAATAATCCAAAATGGATAACGGACCACCGTTCGGACGTTGCTATTTTCGCACGTACGAGGGAGGTCCGATTGTTAAAAGTGGTACGCGGAGAAGAGATGATTGCTGTATCTTGAGACGAATATACAATCATGGCCGGTTACGTTTCGTCAAACTGCACGAGAGAGCAGTTCGAACATTATCTTTTCGATTTGCAACAGGCGGCTGCCGACCGACACGGTGAATTCATTTTGCTGGAGGATTTCAATGCGAAATCCCTGACTGGGGGGCCCTTGCGGAAGACATAAGGCGTGCGGGTCTCTCACGAATGTGCCTCGGCTTCGACCTAGTGCCAATGAACATGGAGGAGCCCACATTTGTGACAAGAGAGCAGCAAACGTGCATTGACGTCACGTTTGCTAGCACTGACCTAGCCATTCACGTCAAGGAATGGCAGGTACTAGATAACGAACCGTGTTCACCGCATAAACATATAATGTTTAAAATGGGCAGCAACATACCGGTGCGGAAAACCGACCTTCAGGGGAGCATCAAGCTCGACAAGGGGAAATTCATCGAAGCCTTCGAAACTGAGTTGGCGCTTCGTCCCGAGACGAACGACGACAAGGACGTTACGAGACTCATGAAAAGAGCCTTTCGGGCGGCACGCCACGCAAATGGCGGCGGCGCCCCCCGGGGGCAACAACCGTACTGGTGGTCAGCAGAGATCGAAAGGTTACGGACAAACTGCATTACGGCCAGATGTCGGGCGCTTCGCGTTCGCGGAATCCCTAACGACACGGACGCCGATTCGGAAGTTAAATGGTCAGAGTACAAAGACGCGAGAAAGGCACTCCAAAATGAGATTAAAAATCGAAAAAAAGCCAACTGGATAGAGTTTTGCAAAAAACTCGAAGAAGATATCTGGGGTGACGGTTATAAAATCATCATGAGGCAACTCAAACCCGAAAATCCCTTCGAGTTAACGGCCGGAAAAAAGCTGGAAGTCGCCAGGCATCTGTTTTCCAGAGGTAACGGCTGTATTCCAGAAAAAGAAATGTCAGTCGTCTTTACTCCTTTCTCGAGTGAGGAAATAGGAGCGGCCGTTGGCAAGCTAAAGATCGCAGCAGCCCCGGGAGACGACGGTCTGGGGGCGGAAGCGATCAAAATCAGTCACTAAGTCCATCCAGAAGTGTGGCATAGGGCCTTAAACCAGCTCCTGGAAAACCAGGAATTTCCAAATGACTGGAAAATAACCAAGCTAATCTTGATTTTTAAACCGAATGAAGATAGCAACGAGCTCAGTTCGTACAAGCCTGTTTGTCTGATAAATACTGCGGCCCAGTTGTACGAACACCTCATCAAGAGCCGACTTGAGAAGGAGCTGACGGCAAAACATCCGCTGTCCTACGTACAATTTGGCTTCAGAAGAGGAAGATCCGCCATGGTGCACATTCTCGAAGCGGCCCGCGAAGTCGGTAACGGACGACGTGGAGAACGGTGGAGCGCACCTTAGACCACCTTAGACGTGAAAAAAGCGTTTAACAGCGTATCATGGCAATGCAAAATTGATGAATTAGTGCGGAGAAACGTCTCCGCCTAACTAATAAATTTGATAAAGTACTATTTCACCAACAGAATAGTCAAAACAGACAAAGAAATCGAGTTCAAAATGGCGATGGGCATACCGCAAGGTTCAGTTTTTGGGCCGTTACTGTGGAACGTAATATACGACCCCATCATGGAGGCGGGGTGATCTGCGGCGGTGACTCCGGTTGGTTATGCGGACGACATTGCTCTAGTCTTTCGCGGCACTGACAGGGCGGAGCTCATGGTAGAGAAGGATGCGGCCATATACCGTTGCGTGCAATGGCTGACCAACCATTCGCTTCACATAGCTCCGGAAAAAACTGAAGCGATGATCCTGAGCGGAAAAAAAACAAGAAGGACTTTCTAGCCGACAGCGTCCAGATAAAACCCCAAAAATCCGTCAGATATTTGAGGGTTAAATTCGAACAAAACTCGTACTTTGGCCAATACGTTGAGGACGTCTGTGCCAAAACAATGTTGAAAATTGGACAATTCCACAGGATTATGCCGACGTTAAACGGAGCACCTTCTCAAAAGAGACACTTGCTATACGGAGTGGTGCAGTCGGCACTGCTTTACACGGCCTCGGTCTGGTCCAGGAAAATGATGAAGATAAAAAAATACGCACACATGATGCTCCGCGTGCAGCGTAAAGCTCTGCTAAAAGTCATATGTGCGTATCGCACCGTATCGTACGAAGCGGTACAGGTTCTCACGGGAACCCCTACCATCGACCCCCTGCTGGAGGAGAGAACTCGCCTGAGCAATCTCCCCCCGGTCACGGGAGCAGATAGGAGGGAAGCCAGAAAAAATACCATTAGAAAATGGCAGACGCGGTGGACGAGCCTAAGCGAGAAGGGCCAGTGGACCAAGAAATTTATCCCCGACCTGGATGTTTGGTTAGCTTGCAAACACAGACGCTTGAATCTAACTCAGGCGCTTAGCGGCCACGGAAGCTTCAGGTATTTCACGCACTGAATTGGAAAGACGGAGCCGGAGTGCAAGATGTACGGCGTCGATGACACCGCAGAACACTGCATTTTCCGGTGCCCCAATTTCACAACACAAAGGACAGTGCTGGAAGCATGCGTGAACGTCTTAACTCCGGGGAATTTGATGGATGCAATGTTATCGAGTAGAGTAACTTGGAACCGCTGTGCAGACGCCATAGTCGAAATGGTAAAAATTAAGGAACACATGGAACGTCAAAACGCTTAATCCCTGCGGAAATCGCGGACAACGAAGGCAAATTAAGTTACAAGCTTGTTAGCCAAACCAGTCAAGGAGGAAAACAGCGAGGATACTCCGACCCCTCCCTGGACTCACAGGGGTCGTCGAGAGCTGGCTTTTAAGCTTAACTTTCACAAAATTAAAATAGATTGCTCAAGTGTTTTAATTCCCGCACCCAACCAATAGCTCGGAAAAAAAAGAAAAAAAAACATTTCCAGTCCATGCCGTTTTGTTTTTCATGCCTATCTACCTCACCCCCCTAACCCACCGCCAGTACTTGAGGGCAAAGTTTTTTCTATGCTGTACCTTTGCCCCCTTCTACAAAGCACAGTTTCCATTGACCCTTAAACCGGATTTTGCCGACTCAGGGGCGAAATCTATTACAGATTTCTTCTCCAATCAAATTACAGTTTCCTTCATGGTTCCACTTTCGCCATCTGCCGTCCAGAGGTAAAATCTGTTATAGATTTTTTCCCCATTTAAATCATAGTATCCTGACCTGGTCTATGCCCCGTACTCTCTGATTACGGCACAAACAGGGAAGCGGAAAAACTCACAGAAAATAGCAGGCAAACGGAAAGATTGGAGAGAAAAAAAATTATGGCCGCGGCCCTCCCTGCTGATGATACAGTAAGTTTTCCAGGCAAAACCAAGCCTCTGTTGTGTTAGAAATTTCAACTTTCTTTTCAAATTTTAAGAACACCCTGTCAATTCGCCGACTTTTTGAAACTTATAGCACAAAATTTGGTCCCTTGATGGCTTCCTATTAAACTTTTGTTTTAAAAACTTAAATATGGGATGAGAGATTGGATGTTGAAAATTATCTTGCATCTTGACAAAAACTGAATTATTTCAAAAACTGTTAGAGTTAGACACCATAAGCCTTAATACAACTTAATTTCATTTTAATGGTTGAGTTAAAAAATAATATAATATACAGGGGTTCCCATTTAAAAAAATGCAACTTTGATCAATTACATATGTTTGAGACACTCTGTATACTTTTAAAATAATTTTAAAATGTAGCTCTAGTTAGTCTGTATACACCTCAAAAAAGAAACAGTTAAAAAATCTCTTGGCTTTGTCATGAAATTCCGAGGCGTTACTCGTGGCCCACCCTGTATAAAGACTATACGCCGTCCTTTACTTTGGTGTTGGTACTAGCTAAAATACCGCCGATGCGATTGAGAGTGAAAGAGAGAAGAATGGTCTGGAAGAGAGGAAAGGATTGTCGTGGTGAGGCGCGAGCCTGGGTAATGGCGGAATGGGAGAAAGAGTGGATAAAGTTAGATGGGTGGACGAAGGTGTTCATCCCAAGCGTAAGGCGGTGGTCCGAGTACAAATGGGCTCAGCTTGTATTTGCCCTGACGCAGGTATTTACCGAGCACAGTGTGTTTGGAAAATACCTGCGTCGCATAGGGTTTGAGTACAGTGACCATTGCTGGTTCTGTGAGGGTGGAGCACAGAAAGGTGTGGTGGATACCCCGGAGCACACGATCTGAGAGTGTCCGGCATGGGAGGCCGATCGTGTTCGGCTCAGGGAGAGTGCGCTTAAACTGGACCGGAACATGATCGGAAGTGAACTGCTCGAAGGTGAATTCAAATGGAAAGCGTTCGAAGGTATGTTTTGAAATTATGATGCGACACTGCTTGTACTTTGAATGTTTTGTTTCAGCTTGCCTTTTGTTCATGTTGCAAGAATTTAGCGATTTACTTGGTTCTTTCTAGAAAGGGCCATATGGGAACTCACCTGGCAATCCTTTATTATAGATGTCAGACTGGGGTAGTTCTTGGTGAAAGTTCTTTCTTATTGCTTGCACATGTGTATTGTCTAATTCTAAGAACCTTAGCTGGCAGGTCAATTGCATTGGCCCGTTTCTTTGTTTTTGTAAGTTAGTTCATTTTTGCCACTCGTACCATAAGGACCTACTCAATAAAATTCTCACTACTCTGTAGAAGTGTATATTTCTTGTTCTCTACGGAGACCAAAAAAAATACCTCAACAGTATGATTGAAGGCATAATGCACGTCAAAAGAATGAAGGAGAATGAAAGAAGAAAAGTACTGAGAAAATGAGCGAGAGGTAGAGGGGCGAAAATCCCTAGTTGTCGGACACGGGGCGGGAAGAAGGATGCCCTTACGTAATGCCGAAAGGCAGTCCTGGGGTAGAAGAGGGAAGGTCGTTTTAGTGAGTATGCAGTTGACTTAAGGTGGGGTGAATCCCACACTACCAGTCCGATGATCCAGGGCAGGTGTCTTTAAAAAATTTCCACCTCCTCGCAAAAAAAAGTATTAACCGACATGCATTTCATGTATGGTCGTGCTAATGGCACTGCCATCAAAACTCGACGTCTCTATGCTGAAATTCATCCAAATCGCCAGATCCCTTCACGTCGTGTATTTGGAACAATTCATCAAAGATTGCGTGATACCGGTTCATTGAACAAACAATCCTATTTATCCGTAACATCAAGACTGGTATCTACTTCTAAAGCAGAAGAAATTTTAGCACGGATAGAGCATAATCCAGAGACGAGTGTACGAATAATATCAGCTGCGGTGGGAGTTAGTGTTCCTCTTGTTTGAAAAAAACTCCACGAGGAACTGCTCTATCCTTACTATGTACAACGAATACAGGCCTTAAATCCACTCGATCGTCAAGCACGTTTGTTTTTTTGTCGCTGGTTTCTACGTTGTGATACTGACAATACCCGTTTTCTTGCCAACATTATTTTTACTGATGAGGCCGGATTCACATGAAATAGAGTTGATAATTTTCACAATATACATGTTCCATAAATTCCCATGATCTAACGGAATCTCGACATCAGACGCATTTTTCGTAAACTATTTGGATGGCTTTTGTAGGCGACAGGTTTCTAAGTCCTGTTGGTTCACCAAACCGATTAACAGGCGCTGTTTACTTAAACTTGCTGCAAAACACAATGGACGACCTTTTTGACGACATTCCTTTAGACGAAACTTTTCCACGTATATGGGAAGGAAGGGGCGGACCTGCATTGCGGCCTGCAAGATCGCCTGATTTCAACCCTCTAGATTTCTTTTTTTGAGGATATTTGAAAACATCGATCTATGGTCTTCCTATAAATAGTCTCGAGGATCTGCAGCTACAGATTAATCAAAAATACCAACAAATCCGAGCCAACGAGAGGGTTTTAGAAAGGGTTCGAATATTCTTCAGACAAAGATGTCAGGCCTGCTTAGAAATAGAAGGAGGGCACTTTGAACACCTTATGTAACTGTATTTTTTTTTGCTGTTTATAGATAATAAATAAGTAATGGGAAACTAGAAATAAGTCTTTCAAAAAAGAATTTTCCGGACCCATGTTTACTAAAACTTTTTGCTTAATTTGGTCCATAGTTTTATGTCTTTAAACATTTTACAATATTTTTTTAACACCCTGTAGACCAATATGTCAAAATCCAAAATTTGTAAATACCCAAAATTATAGGTCGTAAGCAACTGAAAATCTCCAAATTTTCTGAATTCGTTCCAAATGACTTATGAGCATTGGAATCGAAAAAGGCCGAAGACTATCATGAAGAAATGAACGGAAGCTCTTTTGAAAAATTGTTCAAAAGAATATTACCTCAATTCCAGGAAAATAGAGTTACGGTATTAAATAACTCCCCATATGATTTTAGAAAGTTAAAAGGAGTTCCTACAATGGCATCAAGAAAATCTGAAGTACAACAATGGCTTCGATCTAAATACATAAATTTTGAGGAGCATTTATTTAAGGCGGAACTTCTGTTAATAGTTAACGAACAAAAAGGAAAATACAACAAATACATGATGGACGAAGTGGCCAAGGCTGAAAATAAAACAGTGTGGAGACTCTCACCTAACCATTGTGAGCTTAATCCGACAGAAAATATATAGGCGCATGTTAAGAACTTTGAAGCCGACCATAACATTTAAATATGTCGATGTGAAGAACACTTTTGATGACGTCGTAAATGATATTACTGTTGGCAAATAGCAAAGATGCAGTAAACCATGTAAATGGAAAAGTAGAAACCAAAACGTGGAAATTAGGCAATATAACGGAGAATCGAGTCGAACCGCTGATGATGAATGTAAACTATAATCCTTCCAATTTCTTAAGTTTTAACTTACTTGTCAGTGCTTAAAATTAGTGTCTTCTCTGCGTTATCTGTTTGTATAAAATGCATTAAATTTTGAAAAGCAGATTTGTTTTTGTTGGCCAATAACGATTAAAATAAATGGAAAGTTCATGCAGAATATCCAATCATAACAATAACATAATCCTCAAGGCCCGAGTTTATAAACAAGGATTGTCAGCTGATTTTCTTTAGTGAATTCATTTCCATTGTCGTGCACTGTTCGTTCGAGAGCCGTCCACTCCGAGAACCCGCACTGACAAGTGACACTTACACGAGTGGCGGTTGACGAATGCCGGGGGTGGGAGATTAAAATGGATAAGTAGCTTCAAAAAACAAACGGCACGATCATCATCTCCACGAGGGTCGAGAGTACAGACGGGGAAAAATTAGAGTAGCAATAGTAGAAGTGAAAACAAAACAGTTAAGCAGTACAAACGGGTACTCAGTACCCAAGGTCAGTTTCTTCGTCGGGTTTAGATACTGACTCTTTCCCCACGCGCTCGCCTAGTAACGGAATCACACCCCGTTAGCACCGACTACGCGTTGCGTTACCCCTACATCTCTTCGGGATGTACAAACTCTTAAGCCGGCCACTCACGTTCCTGTATACCTGACATGTATACCTGTTCAGGTCAACTGTACAGGTAAACCCGAGCGTGTATGTGACAAAACTGACAGGTATTTTGGCCTGAACAGGCGACCTGCAAACAATCGAAATTTTATATATTTTACCTGTGGTAAAGTGCTACCTTCAGGCAAGCCTGAGCGTGTGTGGCGTTGTACGTGTGTAGGTCTCAGTTATTCCGTGTCCACTGTCCACGTTGGTTGTCGAAATAATGGCTTCTCGCAAACGTACTGTAGTAGTAGAAGAATTCATAGAGCTATACAAAGCCGAACCTTGCCTTTGGCTCGTAAAAAGCAAAGATTATCATAACAGAAATAAGAGAGCAGTCGCATATGAAAAGCTCAAGGAAAAACTTCGAGAG
Organism: Euwallacea fornicatus; assembly: GCF_040115645.1. Lineage (NCBI taxonomy): Eukaryota > Metazoa > Arthropoda > Insecta > Coleoptera > Curculionidae > Euwallacea > Euwallacea fornicatus. The sequence goes on from NC_089568.1 coordinate 264,608, forward strand.
ATCGAACCAAATGCTACAAAAGAGGATGTATTAAAAAAAATTAATAGTTTGCGTAGTAACGTAAGGAAAGAGAAAAAGAAATATAAAGAATCGTTAAAGTCCGGAGCGTCTGCAGACGATGTGTACAAACCCGCGTTGTGGTACTATCACTTGTTCGATTTTCTTGGTGATGAAAACACTCCACGGCAGTCATGCTCAAACCTAGATGACGTCGACGGCGAAGTCGAAGCAGAGAATAATAACACTTCTGAGGTAAGTAAATAAACTGTCAATTTATGAGTATAAACTTTTTATTTATATACAGGGTTATTCACGCTATACGGCTCGGAATATTGTGGCCAAAATACGAGGTTTTCTAAAAATTTTCCTTTTGGGTTATATGGGGATCTATTATGGCTACTTTTTAAAATTATTTTCATATTATACAGGGTGTCCCAAAAGTGCTAAAAGTATCAAAGTTGTGTTTTTTTAAATGGAACCCCTTGTATATTGTTGCATTTTTGGATTCTCCGATCAAAATAAATGTATGTTTTAATAAGGTTTACAATACCTAGCACTTACGGTTTTTGAAATAATTTAAATTTTGTAAAAATTTGGTCTAATTTTCATGTTTTAACCACTTAAGCAATATTTAAGTTATGTAAGCGTAATTTACAGTGTAGTGTAATAATGGATCATACTTTATATCCCAATCATGAAAAACTTGCCAGCTTATACAGGGTGTGCAAAAATTAAAACTATTCAAATGAGGACTTTAAGTGGCTATAACTGGATTAATTTAAATGCAATGCCATATTTTTTAACTTACCAGGATATGTAGTTTTTAAATACCCATCGAATGGTACTAGGATGTTCATAGCTAAGTCTTCGCGTTTTTGCAGAATGCACTAAATAATGGCTCCTTGGGCCATTTGGCGTCTTTTAGTTCAAAGTTCCAATGTATCTAGTTGCCTATGATATTTCAAAATATCAGATAGTTAATTTAGTTTATTTTTTAGTTTAGTCTGCAAAGGTACTTTTTTTCTAGAGTGTGTAATGTACCCTCAGGCTACGCCTATGCCTATGCAATCCGTCCGATCATGTCCGTGATGACCATATGTTGGGAACCCATTTTCTTCCTGTAAGAGTTGCCCTGCATAAAGGAACTTTCACTCTTTTATCCTTATCAAGACACAGGTCTAAATTCATCCATATTTGGTCAAAATCTTTACAGCTGCAATTCCCCGTAAATTCTCAATTTTTGCCTTTGTCTCAAGATACGGTTTAAGGATTTAAAAAGTTACCAACTGTGGATTGACCCTGTTAATGGGTACCGATCCCCTGATTGGGTATTTAAGCTACCCCGAATCCCATAAACTCTCTATTACTCTAAAAATCCTCTCTAATGTCAAGATCATTTTAGTTTTTACCGATTAATACATAAAAGGAATTGTCTACAATACGCCTCCAACAACTCCACAGGATATGAAAACACGTATAAGAGACGCGTTTGAAACTGTTACTCCGCAAATGTTGTCCAGAATTAGCGGTGGTTTTGAAAAAAGAATTTGTAAGTGTTTGGAAATGGACGGTCGACATTTCGAACTTCTGTAATAAATATTTTGTTTCCGTTTTATGTTATACTTGATATGTGATTTAGAACTTTGAACTAAAAGACGCCAAATGACGCAAGGAGCCATTATTTAGTGCATTCTGCAAAAACGCGAAGACTTAGCTATGAACATCCTAGTACCATTCGATGGGTATTTAAAAACTACATATCCTGGTAAGTTAAAAAATATGGCATTGCATTTAAATTAATCCAGTTATAGCCACTTAAAGTCCTCCTTTGAATAGTTTTAATTTTTGCACACCCTGTATAAGCTGGCAAGTTTTTCATGATTGGGATATAAAGTATGATCCATTATTACACTACACTGTAAATTACGCTTACATAACTTAAATATTGCTTAAGTGGTTAAAACATGAAAATTAGACCAAATTTTTACAAAATTTAAATTATTTCAAAAACCGTAAGTGCTAGGTATTGTAAACCTTATTAAAACATACATTTATTTTGATCGGAGAATCCAAAAATGCAACAATATACAAGGGGTTCCATTTAAAAAAACACAACTTTGATACTTTTAGCACTTTTGGGACACCCTGTATAATATGAAAATAATTTTAAAAAGTAGCCATAATAGATCCCCATATAACCCAAAAGGAAAATTTTTAGAAAACCTCGTATTTTGGCCACAATATTCCGAGCCGTATAGCGTGAATAACCCTGTATATGTACATATACTCGGATCAAAATAACTTTGCAGGTCAAATGAAATAATTCCAATATAAAGTAAATGTAAAAAAATTATTCTCACCTGCAAAGTTATTGTGATCCGAGTATATATACTTTTTTTTATATTATATTTATTTCTGTGTTAATATTAGTCACATTCAATTTATAGAATAATAACGGTCATATAAAGTTAATTACAAATATAATTATCTTGCCAAGGCACTTTGCCCTCGTTTACAAAATAATTTTGAAATTCTTCCCTTACTCGTTTCCCGTCGTAGGTGATATTTCCTTGACTTCGCCGATGTAAATGTTCCATGTTAGAACTTGCAGTGTTACAGCCTGTAGAAATGACAGTCCCGTTATCAGTATTTTCTTTATAGAAACAATTTTCTGGTGCATAAAAATTTGATGCATGTGTCATTAAAAAATTATGCAGGACGCATGTGGTCATTACTACTTTCTCGATGTTTTGTACGTCTAAATTAATTCTAGTATGATATATTCGAAATCGTGAAGCCATTATACCGAAAGCGTTCTCCACAATATGTCTCGCACGAGACAAACGATAATTAAAAATTTTTTTATCTCTTGTATCCAAATCCGTTTGTCGAAATGGCTTTAGCATATTGGGTCCTAATGGAAATGCATCATCAGAAACAAAGACATATGGGAGACATCTAGAGCTATTGGCAACATCTTCTGGTCGTGGAATTTTTAATGTTTTACATTGCATTCTTTCGAAAAACTTAGTATTCTGTAATACACCCCCATCAGAAATTCGTCCATTTGTTCCAACATCAGCTAATATGAATCGGTACCTGGCATCCACTATTGCTAAGAGGACTATGCTGTGGCGATTTTTATAATTGAAATAATACGATCCACAGCCAGCAGGTGGAACTATGTCAATATGTTTGCCATCAATGGCCCCAAAGCAATGCGGAAAATTCCATTGATTTTCAAAGAGACGCGCTATTTCTTTCCATTCGTCGGACGAGTCAGGAAACTGAAAAAAAATGTACAGGGTGAATCAAAGTAAAGTAAAACGGATAGTATATATGAATATAGTGTATATGAATAGGGTTGAATTTGTATGGTAAAATATAACAGAACCTAATCTTAATTTAAATTTTTGTTTCAGGACATTGGTGCAGAATATAATGTAGGCGATTCTGAAGAAAATGCTACAAATGGTTCTACATCTAGAATGGATGAACATTCTCAAAAATATACACAAGCAAACAAATCTATTAAAAAAAAAAGTGCGCAAGAGGCGTTAACCACTGACGTGTTGCTTTCGGTGAGAGACCATTTCAAGCGTCCTGCAGCCATTCAGTCACTGGAAGATCGGTATGATCTCTTAGGACGAACAATAGCAATAAAACTGAGAACATTAGACAACCGTCAGCGACTATTCGCAGAGAAGATCATAAACGACACGCTATTTGAAGCAGAAATGGGAACTCTTAACAATCACTCATCTCGCGGCTGTTCACCGTCGACTGGGAATATTCAACAATACGAGCGTGATTGTTATAATCATTCATCCACCACTTTCAGCCCTATTTTTGTTCCTTCTCCAACTCCAAGCCCCACCTCAACAGCATCATCTCCTAATTCCTTACTACTGCAACAATCCAATATACAACCACACTCTTACTCACAGTCATCTCAATATACACAACAGCAGCCAGTAGAACCTAACATGTCTCCTTCAGAAAATTCTACAAATAATGCGAGATCTTATTTTGCCACTTATACTGATTGTTAACATACAGTAACTTACATAAATCAGACATTTTAATTAAATATTCTGAAAATATGTTTTTCTTTACGAGTACCTAGGATTGTAGTATTTCTTAATAAATAACTTACCTGAACAAAGTTCGTCTTATTATACATACCTTCAAATAGTCCTTCCGTAGAGTTTTATAAATGGCAACACATGTCTCTGGAATGATTTTGCCGAGAGCTTGCGGTGATATTCTAGTAGAGAATTTGAGGCATTCGTATGTCCTGCCTGTTGCAAGAAATCGTAATGTTGCTGTCAGACGTTCATGTGGCGATATAGCTTTTCTCATAACAGTGTCCTGCTTCTGAATTAAAGGTGTGACCATTGATAATAGCTTTAGGTAAGTTGTTTCATCCATTCTTAAATAGTTGCGATAATCTTTAGGCTCTGCGTTTAATTCTCTTAGCAACTTAACATGACTGTATTCATGTCTTTGTAATAACCATTTTTTACACCACTTTTGTCGCGATTTTCTTTTCTTTTTCCCTATGAGGAGAAGAAGACCTACTAACGCTACAGCATCGTCGTAGTCGCGTTGTACGGACATGATTGAAAGCCCAACTGAGAATTGCTTTCAGGTACGCCTCTACGTATATGGACAATGTCAAGTTCAGGTTTACTTGTCATGTTTACCTGAAAAGGTATACATGTCAGGTATACAGGAACGTGAGTGACCGGCTTTATAGGCCCGACACTAGCAACTGAACAATGTTACCAACCGTTGTATGTTAGGTTGTCTACATTGTTGATCACGAAGCGTACAAACATTTATGAAGGCACCGTATAATTATACAGTGCGCGACAATAAAATAGCACACAGTGAAATTTATGTCAAAAGTCATTTGTAATGCATTTTATTTAATAATTTTTTGTTAACTTATGTAATACATAACAAAGGAGAATGATTGCTTTACAATTTTTATGGAAAAGAGGTGTTAATAACTAATACAATCAAAATCGTGAAAAGTTAACGCGACAAAATAATAGCACATTTTGGTTTGATTTATCTCTGCGGTGATTCAGCGAATAGTAATTTGAAGTATTTATGCTTAATCTTTTTTTATGAAGGATGAAACTCATACGCAATATAAATAAACACAAATACCATTCAATTTTCGAAGTCATGGGGCGAGGTACAAAGTTAAATGAGAGTGAAATCGCTAAGATTCTATGCCTATGGAAAGAAAAATATTCCATATTAAGAATTGCCAAAATTGTGGGTAGAAGCCGCAAAGTAATATATAATTTAATTAAAAATCCCAGTAATTATGGCAAAAAAAAAGGTAAGGGCAGACCACCAGCTTTAACAGACCGTGAGAAACGTGCTATTTTGAGAGCAGCATCAAACTCTTTTGCTACGGCCAGAGAAATAGCTGATTCAGTGGGCATAAATACTAATATCAGAAACGTACAACGTGTACTTCAACATTCCTCAATCATACAACATCAAAAACTTAAAAAGAAGCCACCCCTATCTCCAAGACACAAAGAGGCTCGTTTGCAGTTTGCGACAAAACATCTGGAATCTATAAAAAAATTAAAATATGTTGTATTTAGTGATGAAAAAAAATTTAATCTTGATGGACCAGATGGGTGGAATCATTACTATCATGATTTGAGAAAGGAGGAAGTTTATTTAAGTCATCGGCAAATGGGTGGAGGCAGCCTTATGATTTGGGCTGGTATCGGGTATAGAGGAAAGACTGAATTGAACTTTATTAAAGGACGGTTAAATAGTCGTGAGTACATAAAATTAATTGATAAACAACTAAAAAAGTATGCTAAACAAATATCAGGAGAAAATTTTATTTTCCAACAAGACAGCGCAGCTGTACACACCGCAAAGTGCGTTAAAGAGTATTTTGAAACGAATAATATTACTATTTTGGAATGGCCAGCAAGATCACCCGATTTGAATATAATCGAAAATTGTTGGGGTAAACTTGCAAGAGCTGTGTACAAAAATGGCAGACAATTTAATAATGCAGAAGATTTAAAAAATTGTATTATTTATGAATGGAATAAGATTCCTAGAAAATATATTAAAAAATTATTCAAATCAATACCAGATCGTCTTATAGAGATGATAAAAAATAAAGGTGGTAGTACAAAGTACTAGCTTAAAAATGTATTAAGATTTGTTAATTAAATAATTGTAATATTAGTTATTTTTGAAGAATGTGCTATTATTTTGTCGCGTTAACTTTTCACGATTTTGATTGTATTAGTTATTAACACCTCTTTTCCATAAAAATTGTAAAGCAATCATTCTCCTTTGTTATGTATTACATAAGTTAACAAAAAATTATTAAATAAAATGCATTACAAATGACTTTTGACATAAATTTCACTGTGTGCTATTTTATTGTCGCGCACTGTATGTACGATCCTGCACGCAACGTAGGCAACTATTTATACATGCAACGTGCGCGTCTTTGGCCTTGTTATTGGGACCAGAAGAGACGATAGAGTGACGGACGGCCGATGGGACTCGGAATAGGTTAGTATGCATTAAACCAGTGAAGATAGTTTTTCTTTTAGATAAAATGGACATGGATTTTCGTCACTTCCAACGTGAACGACAGAAGGCTAAGCTAATAAAGAAAATGTCGATCTTTAATGTCGTGAAATATCAAAAAGGGGCTGTCGAACTGGCAGACGTAATCGTCAAAGTACATCAGGGCGCTACTATGACTATCGGCAACAAAAATTGGAAAAGGTTTTTCTATCTAGAGGACATCGATATAACCACGTTTGATAAGGGTGAATCGGACGACGAAGATGAACACACACTGATTGTGAGGTTTTACATCTACCATAGACAGGAGACTGTATCATTACAATTTGCAAGTCTGACAGAAAAGCAAAACTTCGTGACACTACTGGAAACATGTTTACAGTTTAAGTGAGAAATTACATAATAGGTGTTCAAAAAGAAACTGAGCAATGAAGTTATACGCAATAAAAAAACATACTTAGACACGTTCAATTCGCCTGCAATTGTAAGCAGGTGTTGCTTATTTATGACTTTTTACATGATAAAAGTTTCAGTTGCTCAAGAGCTGTAGTTCAGTGCACAAAACGTAAATAGAGACATGGACGTTTCCAAGCAATATTTGAGAATATCAATGTTGTTCTGTTTTAAACTGAAAAAAAAATGATGCTGAAACAACAGAAATGGTTAATTCGGCTTGGGGAGATGATTCTGTTGGTGCTTCAACTGTTAGGAGATGGTTTAAGAAGTTTCACGAGGAAAATTTTTGTCTTGAGGAAGATCCACGTGCGGGTGTCGAAAAAAAGTTTCAAGACGAAGAATTGCAAATTTTACTGGATGAAAATCCATGTCAAACTGAAAAACAGTTTGCAGAGCAGTTAGGAGTAACTCAACAAGCAGTTTCAGTTCGATTGCATGGAATGGGAAAAATTCAAAAAGCAGGAAAATAGGTTCCTCATGTGCTAACCGAAGACAATAAAAATCGAAAAGTTGATATCTGCATGAACTTGCTTTTTCGGTATAAAAGAAAGAATTTTCTGCGGACGCTGAAGCTGCCTAGGGCAAGAACTAAGTGTGACCAGTGAAAAATTTGTGATTGTGAGTGAATTGTGCATACTTCCTGGATTAATTTTGGCCATTTTAGTCTGGGTAAGTGCGTAATTTATCGCAAAAGTAGGTACCAAGAACGACCGTATTGAGATTAAAAACAAAGGGAACAGTCCCTTTCTTAGTCATCTGGGCGACTTGACCATTGTCTGCGGATACTTGGGCCAATTTAGCCCGGTACCCAAAAAACATTTGGGGACCACCGGTCCTTCTTGGTACAGTGTTTAATCGCTTAATTTAAGCGGGAAAAAAGAACTCTCTCTTGGGGGCAAGTTCAAACAATTTGCATCCTCCACAATGGACCCCATTGTGGAGGATTTATCATCTTCGGAGAGCACGGTGAGCAGGAGGTCCCGTAGGCCAGTGAGGCACCCCAAGAGGAGGTCGCCCAAATGCTATACCTCGCCCGAGACACTAAGCTCGGAGGACGAGCTACCGCTTAGTAGGGTAGCTTGTAGCACCCCCCCGAGGGCCTCCGAGAAGGACCCAATTGAGGAGCTTAAACTCCTCATAAAAAGGAATTTCCTGGAAGCCAGGAAATTAATGGCCCTTATAACAATACTAAGCGGGAAATTAAGGAATCAGATAAAGCCATGAAAGCTTGTGCCGACAAGCTTTACACCAACAAGAAAATCCTCGTCCGAGCGGCCGCTTCTCAGGCTGACACAGAAAGCGTTTCTACGCAAACGGGGATGGTAACCGACCTTGCTTCCCTGCCGAAGGACATCACGTTCCAGGCATGTAAAAAAATTGCGAATAGGGCCTGGGTCTCCGGTGTCTTCACAAACACCAGGACGATCGTTGGACACCCCTTAGAGGACTCCCTCAGGGGAGAAACGAAGGTTGTCCTGGTGGAGGACGACGATAAGGAGATGGGTGCTAGTGTAATGTACCCTTAGGCTACGCCTATGGACTTCCACTGCCTTAGTGGTACGTCCAGGATGGCCATATGTCGGGAACCCATTATCTTCCAATAAGGGTTACCCTTCATAAAAACTTTCACTCCTCTTCCTCGTCAAGACAAAAGTATCCTCATTTTTGCCAAAATCAGACTACAGCTGCAACACCCTTGTAAATTATCCTTTCTTACCATTGTCTTGACTTTACGGGTTAAGAATTTGGAAAGTTACCATCTGTGGGTTATGTTGCCTATTGCCTAAAACCGGAGCACGCCTATGGGTACTGACCCCCATTTTTAGTACTTAAGATACCCCGAAACTTGTAACACTCTCTACTCTATTCTATTTTTTTAATAATAACGATACGACTGATATAGCTCGCCGCTCCCGGAATCTTGTAAAATCCTGTATCCTTAACTCTTGACTCTCTTCATTTAAATGCCAGTTAAAGCCTAAGATCTTTAGTTTTGTAATGATTCAGTGTTGTGTGTGTCATAACGAGTGGAATAAAATATGCTAAAGTGTTTCCGAGTTTTGTTTCGCGAGTTCCATTACAATAGCATCCAATCTCAATTTAAGAAGCGTCACCCGGAGCTGACACAAATGGATGATTTGGACGCTTTGGAACAGGTGGTCAAAATCAGCTCCCGGAAAATGAACGGGAGAGAGACTGCGGACTACAAGGTGGTCAAAATCCTACTCACCCGTGGGGAAAGAGAGATCTACGACAAACTCGTAGCCTTGAAGACCGAAGATGGCCAGGAAAGAATGGCGCTCTATCACGTGAAGGAGGTCACTCTCGAAAAGTTCCAGAAAATGGTACAGTTCATTTTCCGGGACGGCAAAGGGGTTCGTATCTTCACGGCCTCCGCCAAGAAAGTGGAAGGGAAGCAAGCTCCCGTCCTCCCCCCCCAAAAAAAGAAAGGGTTTACGACATATGCGATTGTCGTAAACAGACAAAATGATAGTGTACTGGACACTATCAAAAAGCTTAGCACCACCCTGGGCACAAACGACAGCAAGGACAAAATAAAGTCAATTAAAAGCACTAAGAAGGGTAATGTCATTATTACCCTCGAAAAGAACGAGGAAGCCCTTCAGACTGTCGGGAGGGAGGTAGAGAACTCCCTCGGAAAAGAAAACCTGCGGCTGCTCAAAGAAAAACAGCAGAAAGCAACCCTGTACATCAGGGGGCTGGACGTTGCAGCAGCAAAGCAAGACGTCCTAGAAGCACTCAAGAACAAAGTGCCCTCCCTTAAGGAGTCGGACGTCACGGTTGGGGAATTGCGCCCCTACGAGAGAAGTGCCCAGGCGGTGTCTGTTCGCTTGGACGAGGAGGCCGCGGCTAAGGTTCTCGAGGGCCCCCTTCGGGTGGGGCTGGTCAGGTGCAAGGTAGAGAAGCACCTTAGGATTAGTAGGTGCACGAAATGCTGGGCCTACGATCACGTGACTGCGCATTGCAAGGGCACGGATCGTAGAAAGTGCTGTTTCCGGTGCGTCAAATCAGATCATCGGGGCAAGAATTGCACAAAAAAACCAGAGGATTGTTTTTGCGTCCTCTGTAATGAAAATGGCCATAGCACCGGCAGCGGTACTTGTCCTAAATTTAGGGAAGTGTTATCGGCGGCAAAAGCAGCCGAAAAAGCCGCCAAGCAGCAATAAATCTTGAGCTGAGCGTAATTAGCGGGTGTCAGTTTTCGACTTGTTTATGTTAATAAAAACTCAGATAACAGTCTTGCAAGTGAATGCCGATCGTTCGGAAAAAGCACACGACATGGCGTTTCTCGAAGCAGCGAGGCGAAATGTCGATTTGAATGTGGCCAGAATGCCGAAAGGAGGAAAGGGCGGGCAACTGCGTGAGTTGCTAGCCAAGAAGCTGGGCCTGAACAGAGTGAGAGGGGGTACAGGGAGGTCGGCGGCCTTCCAAGTACACGGCCTGAATGGAGACGCCACTGAGAAGGAAGTGGTGGGGGAAGTGGCAACCGTGGCTGGAGTGGAAAAGGGGTGGCTAAGGCGGCTCAGTCTCCGTCCAAGTTTCGGGAGCTGCCAAACCGCCACGCTTCTAGTGGAGGGCGAGGCGGTCAAGTGGGTAAGGATGGTGATTAAAGTGCAGGTGGGCATCTCCAGGTGTCGCCTGAAGGAGCGGCGGGAAACCGATCGCTGCTTCAAATGTGAGGAGAGGGGCCACAGGGCGAGTGAATGCAGGGGAGAGCACCGCTCGCGACTGTGCATAAGGTGCGCGTAAGAAGGCTACAAAGCCGCGACCTGCCGCACGGAGCGGTACTGTCTCCTACACAAAGAGCGGGGCCACAGTGCCGAGGGACCGAGAAGTGGGGCACCTGAAAGCCGGGAAGGAACCCAAGACTAGGTGCGAGGCTGTAGACGAGAGACAACCCACGGCAAGTTGCGTTAATCACATCTTTACGGCGGGAGTGTAACCTAAAGTCTGGAAGAGAACCCGACTGGTGCTGGCGGAGAAACCGAAACGTGACCCGGGGGGCAGAGGCCTCGTACCGACCCATATGTCTCGTGGACGGACTCGGAAAAGTAGCGGACAAGGTGGTCAAGACCAGGCTGCTAAAAGAAGCGAAGGCTTTGGGTATGGTGAGCGAAAGACAGTATGGGTTCGTCAAGGGCAAGAATTCCCTGGACGCCATGCAGGCCGTTATGCGAATAGTCAAGGGGATCAGGGGGAAAAGTTACACACACGCGGGCTTGTGCGTCATGGTTACAATTGATGTAAAGAACCCCTTTAATACGGCGCCTTGGGATCTTATTGTCGACGTGATGAGAAGGGCCAAGGTGAGCGGGTACCTGTTGAACGTAGTTAAATCGTACCTGCAAGATCGGTTTTTAGTGTTGCCTGAGGGGGGGTTCGAGAGATGTCGTCTAGCATTTCTCAAGGGTCGGTCCTGGGTCCCGTCTTGTGGAACCTCTACTACGAGTTGCTGACGCTGGATTACTCAAGGAGCGTCACTCCGGTGGGCTACGAGAACGATCTGGCCCTGGTGGGTACGGCGAAGGAAGGAAAACACTCAAGGTGAGGACCAGGGAGGCTATATGAAGCTAATCATCGACACATTCCATGCCAAGAATCTCAATATGGCGCCAGAGAAGACAGAGGTGGTGCTACTGGCCGGTTGACGTAAGATCACAAGCATAAGTTTGGTTGTGGATAGATTTAGATATGCGACGAGCGAAAGCCTTAAAAATCTGGGAGTATTGTTCGGTAAGGACATTAGGTTCGGAGAACACATTCGCAGGACGTCCGACATCAATTCGGTGCGAACAAGCGTCTAGGAAGGACGTGCGTAAAAATCGTTCTGGCTTAATACCTCGATAAGTGCGGTAAACGGCGTCGCAGAAAAGTGTTTTTTGTGTCATCGTGAAGGGCATTCAGAGAGCTTTGTGATTGCGAGTTTTTAGTATTAGTTGCAGGGAAGTTATCGACGATTTTCCGCGGTTTTTTGTGAGAACAGAAAGAGTTCGGTAAGTCGTTGGAATTTTTATTGCACTGCATTTAGGCCGAAGGGCAATAAAATCGACCCTTCTCGTTGGGACGAAAGTTTGTGTGAAACATTTGGTTCCCTGTATCGTTGTTTTGACCACTTTCAAAGTATAATAAAAAAATTTTACCTTGCGCTTCGGAAACAATTAAAGCACACCCCCACAATGAATCCCATTGTGGAGGTCATTAAGGGCGAAAGAAGAATGCTGTATTATAGCAGCGAAGAAGAAGACATTGGGGCGAAATCCCATGCAAGGCGGAAACAAAGGCACCCTACTAAGTGATTTAAGCTGTTTAGTTCAGACAGCTTGGGGGAAACTTCCGACTCCTCCGTTACAAGTGAAAACGAGAGTTACGACTCGAAAAAAATACCGGTCGTCACTAACGAGACGACAAACCTATCCGCGAAGAAGTTAGAATGCTTAATAAACACCCTGTTCTATATAGGCAAAGATTTATTGGCTCTCTTCAAGGCCAATAAAAATACTAAGCGGGAGATAAAACAGGGAATTCGGAAATTCTCTGCGTGCACAAATTCGCTATGCGATAACCAAAAATTTATCCGAGAACGCACCACGAAACGAAAAACGGTGATCACCATCGCGACGCAAACAGCTCAAGAAACGACTGTCGGAGCACTCCCGACTGAAACCAATTTCCAGGCATGGAAGGTGCTGGAAAGGAGAACATGGTCTAACACCGTTTTTACCTCAACGGAAATGGTAATCGGTAACCCCGTTGACGACGGCCTCCCTGAGAAAACAAAAGTGGTCTTCGTCGAAAACGAGGACCAAAAGATAATAGAGTATCCAATTTCAGTTCAAAAACCAGTACCCGGAACTCGAAAATCTCGGAGATTTGACGTGCTAGAACAAGTCGTCAAAATCAAATCCAAAAAAGCTGACAAATGCATCGGTAAAAAAATAATCAAAATCAACGTTCCGCTGGCAGAAAGCGACGTATTTGATATCCTGGTCAAATTCCGCGAAGAAACCGGGAATGAAAAGAGGCTGGTCCTTCACCATCTGAAGGGAATGTCGATCGCCAAGCTAAGGAAAATGGTCCAGTTTATATTAAAAAATTGGCCAAAAATTCGAATTTTCACTACGAAGTTAAAAACTGCAGATGGAAAGCAACACGCAGTACAAAATAAAAAAGGAACTACGCGATCGTCGCAAACAAACAGAAAAGCACAGCCGCGGAAACAATTTAAAAAATAAATTCCTTGTTCGAAACAAACGAGAGTAAAGATGTAATTAAAACAATAAAATCGAATACAAAAGGTAATTTCGTTATCACCCTGGAAAAAAATGAGAAGTCGGTCGAAACAATCGTCCGGGACCTAGAGAAATCTTTAGGTAAAGACAGCGTCCGCCTCCTGAAGGAGAGGCAAGAAAAAAACTTCGTATTCATTTGGGGCATGAACGCAGCAGTTACGAAATACGAGGTATTCAAAACCCTCAAAAACAAAATTCCCGACCTGAAAATGGCGGACGTTACTATAGGGGAAATGCGCCCCTACGCACAATCTGGACAGACTGTAACGGTACGCCCCCAGGCAAAACAAGCGGCCGCGATACTGGCAGAACCCCTACGAGTCGGACTCGTCAGGTGCTAGCTTGAGAAGCATCTCACGATCGACCGCTACTCAAGGTGCTGGGCCTACGACCACGCGATAAGAAATTTCAGCGGCCTAGATCGAAGAAAATGCTGTTACTTGTGCGGAAAACCGGATCACCGCGGCAAGAACTATCTCCGCAAGGAAAAATAGTGTATAGGTGTCCTTTGTAACAAGAAAGGACACCGCCCTACCAGCAGCAAGTGCGCAAAGTTCCGCAACGCACTGAATCGCGCTCGCTTAGCTAAGCGACAACAGGTACGTCGATAGGAAGAGTTGACGCCCGTAGATCGCGAACACGACGCGACGATAACGGAAAATCGTTAAAAACAAAAAAAAGAAAAGAAAAGTTTTCTTCTCCTTTTTCGTTTTTTAAGTTACAAACACTTTTCGATATTAAAATAATAAAAATAACAACTAAAATCCTTCAGATAAATGCTGACCGATCTGTAAAAGCACACGGCATGGCGTTCCTGGAAATAGCGAAGCGAAATGTCCATTTGATTGTTGCCAGCGAGCCAAATAAAAAGTTGATTCAGAATAATCCGAAATGGATCGCTGACAAGTTAAATAATATAATAATGTTGTAGAACAAAAAATATGAAGTTCTCGAAAGTAATTCGACGTAACGGCCTTATTGTCCTATTCGGCGCCGAATACACATTAATAGCCTGTTACATCTCGCCTAACTACACAATGGAGCAATTCAACCAATACCTGGTCGATCTGCACCGAAAGGTCACCGGCCGACATGGTATATTAGTCATAATAGGCTATTTTAATACCAAACCCCAGGACTGGGTTCGACGAGAGAGGACGCAAGAGACGGAGCGTTGTCCCAGATGATGGGAGCCTTCAATATGATGACTCTTAACACGGGAGAATCCACGTTCGTTAGACATCGACAGCAAACGTGCATCGACATCACTCTTCTAAGTCAAAGCCTGACGAATCACGTGAAAGATGGCAGGTCATAGACGATAATGAACCGTGTTCGCCACATAGGCACATCTATTTTGAAATCGGCAAAATACCGGAACGGAAAACGAGACTATCAGGAAGTGTAAATCCGGACGAGCAGAAATTTATTGAAGCTTTTGGTGATCTTCTAGAACGCCACCTTGAGGTAAATAGCGGGAAAGAGATCTCAAAAATTATTAAGGATGCTTTCCGGAAGGTTTGTGCAGAAAATAAGAATGGAGTGATTGGTAACCCGAATCCGTACTGGTGGACAGAGCAGATCGATCAGAAAAGGAAGAGCTGCATAAAAGTTAAAAGACGTGCGCTTCGCGCCTGCGCGAGTTCAAACAGCCCGGATGCCGAAACGGAGGCGCTTTGGCAAAAGTACACGGGGAGGAAAAAAAATCCCTTCAAAAAGAAATTAGTTCGCTCAAAAAAGCGACATGAAGCGAATTATGCACGAAACTCGAAGAGGACATCTAGGGCGAGGGTTACAAAATTGTTATGAGGCACCTCAAATCCAGAAACCCTTTTGAGTTAACTGTAGAACGGCAATTGGAAATCGCTGAGTACCTTTTCCCGAGGGGCCCCAGTCGCATTCCAGTCAAAAAGATGCCGGTCGTTCTCACTCCTTTTTCGCTAAAGGAAGTAAAAGCGGCTGCTTGCAAATTAAAAAGAGCAGCAGCACTGGGTCACGACGGGCTCGGTGCGGAGGCTGTTTAATATAGTCTCGAAACATACACGGATGTATGGCTACGAGTGCTCAATTAAGTGCTGGAAAACCAAGAATTTCTGGATTCCTGGAAGGTCGCGAAGCTAATTTTGCTCCTCAAACCGTACAAGAATAGCGAAGAGCTGGGATCGTACAGGCCTACACATATGTCCAAAATTATTGCATATGGATGAAAAGACTATTTCTGGTTTTTTGAAATTAAATATGTGGTGGGTATGTATTGTTTACATCTTTTGCACCAACTTTAACAAAAAATTAAGCAACATAAGAAATGTTTATTTATATTTTATCAGAATTTATAAATTCTTGCCCTCCGGATTAGTGTTATTTGAGGTGTTCTACCATTCTGACCGCGTTAATATCGTATAGAAATGCCAAGAAGTGTCATTTCGTACTTTAACAGATGTCGAATAGTAACTTTGTTACGACAGGGTCTATCACAAAATGAAGTTGCAGAAAGTGTAGGCGTTAATCAAAGTGATGTTTCAAGAATTAATAAAAAGTTTCGCGAAACCAATGATGTCAAGGATCGACCAGGAAGAGGTCGGAAAAAGCTTACCACTGCAATACAAGATCGTCAGTTGTCAATAATTGCTAGAAGAAACTCAACAAGCACAGCGAGTGCTTTATCTAGAGAGCTTGCATGGCTTGAGGGAGTTAATGTCGAGGCAAACTGTGTCACGTCGATTGAGGTCTATTAATTTACATTGCCGGAGACCTTTGCGAGTTCCACAATTAACAGAACAGCAAAAACGTACACGGTTACAATGGGCACGAGAAATGGTGGACCAAAATCAAAACTGGGAAAATGTCATGTTTTCAGATGAAACACGAATAGGCCTAGTGTCGGATTCTCGACGTATTCGAGTCTGGAGGGCTCCAGGACGACAAGCCAGATTAGCTACAGCTCAGCCCCGTGTCCCATTTCAAGGGGGTAGTGTAATGTTTTGGGCTGGCATAATGAGAGGTACTCGAACACCATTAGTTGTTATCGACAGAACAATGACAGGACAAGTTTACATTCAGGAGGTGTTAAACCCAATTGTCCGTTTATTCCGAGGGGCAGTTGGTGCAGATTTCGTCTTCGTTGATGATAACGCACCTCCACGTCAAACAATGGAAGTGCAACACTTTTGTGACAAAGAAGGAATAACTCGATTACGATGGCCTCCCGCATTTCCAGATATGAATGTGATAGAGCACGCTTGGGACTTTCTAAAAAGACGGATAAAGAAAAGAAATAACTCTCCCTTAACATTAAGAGAATTGAGAATTGCAGCAATCGAAGAATGGGAACAAATTCCACAGGTCTACCTAGATAAACTAATTGGGTGCTCGCGCTCAGGGTGGTCAGTGCCTATAGAACGGTACCGACCGCTGCGGTGTTGGCATTGGCCAAGATTCCTCCAGTGAGAATACGAGTGATGGAAAGAAGCATGATGTGGGAAAGGAATGGAGAGGCGAAGGAATGGGCAATGAACGAATGGGAGCAGGACTGGGAGAAGTATGAGGGTTGGGCAAAGACCTTCATACCCCGGATCCGTGCGTGGTACGAGTGTGAGTGGACGAAGAGCGGGTACATGTTGGCTCAGATGTTTACCGGGCACGGAGTGTTCGGTAAATATCTGAAGCGGATACGAGTGGAAAGAAGTAGTGAATGTTGGTTCTGTGACGAAAGGGAGGACACACCGGAGCATACGCTGTGGGAATGTCCTGAGTGGGAGGGCTATCGCGCCGAGGCAAGGGCGGGGGGACTCGACCTGAACCGAAGCACGATAGGGAACGAGCTAGTGGAGAGCAAGAGCAAGTGGGTAGCGTTTGAGGACTTGATAGAGAACATCTTGAGGGCCAAGACTGCGAGAGAGAATGAGAGAAAGAAGAGTGGAGTGCGGAGTAGAGTCCATACCTAGTCTGGTGCGAGTAAGGAAGCCCTGATGTAATGCCGAGAGGCGGTTACGGGGCAGAAGAGGGGAGGTGGGTTTAGTGGGTAGGCGGGCGACGTAATGGTCGGTCGAATCCCACACTACCCGGTCGTGGACCAGGCCGGTCGTGGACCAGGCCGGGTGTCTTAAGAAGATTCCCCCTCCTCGAAAAAAAAAAAAAAAGAAAAAAAAAAAAAAAAAAGATAAACTAATTTGTAGCGTGCCAAACCGTCTTAGAGAGTCCATCAATGTCCGAGGAGGAAATACAGACTATTGGGACCAATATTTTTCCCTGTTCCTAATTGTCATACTTAGAATTTAATATTTAATTTTCAAATCTTATAAATCAATTTTCTATTATTTGTTAAATTTAGTTGTAATAAAAGTAAATAGTACAGAAATATCTTTTCCATGTGGTCGGAAGTATAGTCCTGATTAACTTTAGAAGTAAATATTAATTGGAAAGCCTTTTGATTTTACCAAACATTCATTTGCAATAATTTTGGACATATGTGTATTTGTCTAATCGATGCTGTGGCCAAATTGTATGAACACCTCATCAAGAGCCGCCTTGATGAACAACTGACGGCAAAACATCCGCTAAAAGTGACCCGTGACGTCAAAAACCGTCGTCGCGGAGATAGATGGTGCGCATTACTCCCGCTAGAGATGAGAAATGCGTTTAACAGTGCGTCTTGGGAGTGCATAATTAACAAATTGACTAGAAAAAATATTTCAGATTAGAAGAATTACCTCGTACAAAAAAAAGGTCGTCTGATAGGGTGGGGGGAATAATTCTCAAGTTGGGAGGCATCCTCACCAGGGTGAATGGTTTAAGTTTCGACAGAAGGCGGGTGATGATCACAATGGCATCGTCGGCGCTGCTTTACGCTGCACCAATATGACACGAGGGGCTAGGGGTCAAGACGTATAAGGCCGTCCTCGAGCTTGCGAGCAGAATGCTTGCGATCAGGGAGGCCTGCGCGTGCCAAATGGTTCCGCGTGCGATGGTGTTGGTGCTAGCCAAGATCCCGCCGATGATATTACGTTTGGAAGAGAGAAGAATGGTCTGAGAGAGAGGTAAGGTTTTCAGGAATGATGCCAGAGAGTGAGTGGGCAGTGTATGATGGGTGGATGAAGGCTCTGGTCCCGAGCATAAGACAGTGGGTCGAATGTCAATAGACGAAGACGGGATACATACTAACGCAGGTATTCACTGGACTGGAGTGTTTGGGAAATACATGCACAGAATAAGAGTTGAGGAGAGCGACGAATGCTGGTTTTTCGGGATGCCGGGAATCACGGATTCCCCGGAGCACATAATCTTGGGATGTCCGTAGTGGGAGGCTGAACATATCGAAGCTAGGAGGGCGGGACTTAACCTGGACAGAGGGACGATTGGCAGCGAACTAGTGGAAAACGAGGGGAACTGGAAGGTGTTCGAGCACATGGTAAATAGCATTATGTGTAGGAAGACTGAAAGAAAGCATATAAGGAGGAGATCAATTATGTCTTGAACAAAAGGCCACCAATTTGAACAATTTCTGTAATGTTATAGCAAATAAATAATATTTAGAACACATTTAATATTGTTAAAACTATTTAGAGGATCATATCGTGCATATAGACGGTTTTCAATTTTTTACTAGCAAACGCTACATCGGACTAAAAAGAGTCGAGGGAGCATTTCTCTTCTAAATAAAATTAAACTTCTAAAAATATTTTTTATTTTAATAAAAAGTAGTGGCACACTATTTTTTTCTTTAAAAATGTGCTGAGAGGTGCCCATACCCACGCCACTGGTGAAATTAAAAATTAACTTTTTGAATAAATAAATGCGACTACATCAACTCTCAAACCGTACCAACTTTCACTTACATATCTCAAGTGGTTTTAAATGTATCAATAAGAGTTGGCTTTTTAAGTAAAGTTTAACACCCTGTATTTTCTTAATGAGGCATTATTGAATTATGGTTTATATGGGGAGTCAAATTATTTTTCAATGTACTATTACCCACTGAAATATAATGACACACTTATGGGACACCCTGTATATAACAACAAAGAATTTAATAAAATATGTAGGAATATATCTGGACAAAAACTTAAAATTTAAGGAGCATATAATACAAAAGCGTCAGAGAAGCAGAACAGACGGTTACGAGTTTAAGTCAAAACAAGTCTGATTTAGAAGGATCAAAAAGCAGTAAAAGCACAATAAATTGCAGTATAGCAAACACAATAAATTCAACAATCTTATACCAGGCACCAATGTGGGAGGGGGCTTTAAAGTTTGAACATAACAGGAAACAACTTAGAAGTTTACACAGAAGGGCAATATTAAGGGTGATTTCTGGGTATCGCACCATATCGTATGAGGAAGGATCGGTAATTGGGGGGATGACCCCAATAATACTTTTAGTGAATAAAACAATGAATAGTTATAAGAAAACAGGAGTAGATATTGAGAAAGAAAAAAAGGCTACAGTAAGGACATTGAAATTCGAATAGGATACTCTCGAAACCAAAGGAATGTGGACAAAAATTTTGATGCCAGATATAGAGCCATGAATAAGTAGAAAGCATGGAGAAGTGAATTGCCGTAAAAACGTCCAAAGTCCGGCTTCCGCCCACAAGAAGTTAGACCCAGCTGCTGGAGAGTTCTGCATGCACCATTAACACACACGGCTTGACTACACCAACTATCCAAGTTGATCTGGAAGTATCTGAGATCCTTGACCTTCGGAGCCATAACCTCATTTACACTACACACTCCTTAACTCTCACTTATGCACACTTACTCTCTGCGAGTCCTCCGTTACGCCGAGCTGGCACTAGAGCGCGCCCGCTGCGTCTTCCTTCGCCTACCTTTGGCGCCACTAGCTGACCCTTACAGTTTCTCGTCTTGGTCTGCCTCTATTGCCATTTTTCTCTCCCTCTCTCCACCCGTCTGTTTGAGCGGAGAGGTGGAGTAGGTACTCTTTTCCTTTTCCACTTGTCTAGTAGGGACTCGGATCCCCAGCTCTTCTCCCAGATGAGGATGCGATTCGGGATGCTAGTTTTTCAGCCGGTGGCTTCCCGACCTTCTTTGCCCACTCCCCACACTCCAGACCGTTCGCACTGTTTTCCTTCGCGTCGCATCGGGCGCACAGTTCGATGTGGTCCGCGCCCTTTCAGCATCCTGTGCAATGCCCCCCTTCCCAACCTAGGAAGCAGCGTCCGGAGGCTTTTCCCTCTCTCAGCCAGCATTTGTTTATGCAGACCTCTCTGTCTGCGCCCTCCTTCACGACTTCGAGGGTGGCGGTTTGGCTGCTATACAAGTACGCCCGAATGCTCGCCAACTTAAGCCGGCATAGCTCGAAACACTCGGCAGCAGCGACTGCCCCTACTACCTCCTTTCCCGTAGCAACTGCATAGAGGCTAGTGGATCGTGATCTGAAAAGTCACGATCCTGGACCCCCCTCTAGTTCGTATTCGGTTCTCGCCCAGCCCTCGACTGAAAATGGCCCGGAGTTCTTCCCCACTCTTCTACTTCCCCTTAGGCAATGTTCGGAGGACTTCGCCGTGCTTGATTTCTCTGACGATGTCTATTTGCACGTTGGTTTGGCTTTGGGCGATCAACTGGCACACCTTTTTGAGGATGTCGCCGTAGGTGGCTCCGATCTCCCATGGCAGAAAAACCATGTCTGTCTCTCCCACCTCCGCCCTAAGGACGAATGCAGACACAACAGTATTTTTCACCATCTTTGCCCCCGCGAACGTGTACACAATGACCCTGAGACCGTTGATTCGCTAGTCTAGGGCCGCAATTTCAACGATTTTCCTACATTCCCAGGGATTGGCCCCCGAGACCAGCGAAATGATCACTCAGGTTCTCTGCTCTCCCCTCATAGTCATGAACAGTCTTCAAACAACTCCGAGTACCTCTCGCAGCCTCATGCTGTTCAGTTGCTCAAAGAACACAAGTTACTTTAGGGGTTTACCGCTTGCCGTTCTTGCACAGACTGCAGGTTTGGCACAGGAAGGAGAAGTTTTCCATCTCCTCGGCGTTGTTCAGCTCCCCCACTTTCAAGAGGTACCTCCTCACCGAGGATCTCTTTAACATATCCATGATGCGGTCCTACGACGTCGTATTAAAGACGTTCTTCCCATAAATTGTTATAATGACCCAGTATCCCGCGTGCGAATTATTTTTTTCCCTGATCCTTTCCAGGATGCGCATCACCAACCGCATGGCGTCCAAGATGTTCCTGTTCTTGACGAACCTACACTATGCCCTTTCGCCACTTCCAAAAGGTGTTGAGCATCTCTTCGGTAACTTTCCCGAGTCCGTTCACGAGGCATATGCTTCTCCATTAGTACTAGATAATTGGGTTTCTAGACTGTAGAGTACTTGCCTGAGGTCAAGCTGTGATTCACGCAATTCATCATACCTTAGAACACTGAGCTAAGATATAGCTTCAAGATGACCTCACTTTCACTTTTTCCCACACGACCCGCGGTTTTACCGGAAACAGCGTATCCACCTGCCTGTACATTTCTGTCGTGGGCAGGGGACCGTTTCTCATACCGCCAAGCTTCTCGGTCACTACCTTCTAACTGAGACACCAAATGTCCATCTTCAGTTTTGTACTTTTTCTTTCACATGTCTTTTTTGGCATTTCTTATGGACTCCTTGAGGATGTTGCGCTCTGATGAACTTCTCAGTCCCCCCCCCTCTCTCACATCTATTTCCCTCTCTCTCACTCTCACTCTCTCTCTCTCTCTTTCTTTCTTTCTTTCTCTCTCATCCATCTCCTCCTCGCTCTTCTACATGCTCTTCTCTTCTCAGCAATCTTATCATTCCACTAGTACACCCCCGGTTTATTTTCTCGTTTTCACTATTACGTTTCCTCAGGTACTCGTTACTGGCATTACTTATCTCCCGAACTATGCCCTCGAGAGCTTCGATGACACCTGAAACTTCTTGAACCTTAACATACCGATTCATTCTCTCCAGTCCTTTCTCACTCACAATCTATCCTTCCTTCCTTACACTTTCAATCTGGCCTTCAGACACTACCCTTAGCGCTAAGCGATAAGAGAAGTATCTGTGGCTACTCCCACTCTCCATTCCTACCTCTACTCTCCAGTTTAGCACCCAACCATACCCAGAAGTTCCTGCCATAGTAATCAGCGTTGTGTCATTTCAAAAACTGAACCTCCACTCGTCTTCGATATTGGAGACGAGCTCTGCCGCTTGCAGAAACTTCTCCAGGACCCGCCCATAGGTGTTCATCCTCCTAGACCCGAATCACCCACCCTTTGCATTCAGGTTCTCGCCAATGAGAACTTTTGCGCCCTTTAACGTACCCCCCAACCGATCGAGTCACGCTGTAAAGTCGGCGATGGCCTTGTTCGGGAAGAAATACACGGAAACGACAATGATGTGGTCCAGGTTCACAGCAATGAACCCCCGGTCCGGTGGAGCGACTCGACCCCAAATCGGGCGCTAACCAGATGAAGGCGTCGCTGACCGTGTTCCAAACGAAGCCTTTTTGCACTACGCATGGTTCTTTCCCGAGCATTATCTCGATGCCCTACTCTCTGATCATCTGGAATATGTGGTCCATCATGAGATGACCTCGGTCCAGGTGAACCTACAGGTACCGCAGTTCCCTCTCCACGCTATGATCCCAATCATACCTTGCACACACAAGCACACTTACACAAACTCACCCGTATTCCCTCCTAGTCATTCCGAGTCTCCTCTTTTACACCGCAGTCTCCCTCTTCGTCCCCCCTAGCTACCATAGGAAGCTGGTGGATGGAAATCCATTCCTCTCCTGATCGTTCCTGTGGGTAGAAACTGCCCTTGGCTCCCCTCTGATTCACAGGGTTTCTCTTTCTCACTCCGCCTTGAGTCTCTCCTTGGCATTGGAGAAGGGAACGCGCTCAACTCCCTCGGCGCTATGCCCTCCCACTTTACAGAGGGAGCAGTACCGCTTTACACGGCAGGTCGCAGCCTTTGACCTTCATACGCGCACCTCGAACACAATTGTGAGCAGTCCTCCCTCTTACACTCCTCTGCCCTGTAGCCATCCACTTAACACCTGAAGCAGCAGTCAGTCTCTCAGCGCTCTTGCAAACGGTATCTCGAAATACCAACCCGGAGGTCCGCAAACCGTCGCAAAGTAGCTGCCGCGTCTCCCTCTACTAAGAAAGGAATGATTTGGCAGCACCCGAAGCTGGGCAGGAGGTTCAGCAGCCGTAGGCACCCGTTCTCTCCTCTACCGCCATCGCCACCGCCTCTACTTCTTCCCTTCTCTGGTGACCTTGTCCAGGCCGTATACAAGGAATGCCATCGAACGCCCCGTTCCACCCTCGCGTGACCTCTTTCCAATTCTGTAGAGAGCAGTTCTCGCAACTGCTTCTCTTTTCCCCCTTTGTTCACCATGAGGACGACCTCACCTTTTTTGATCTCCCTGACTGTATCCGCTTTCTTCCCCGTGCCCCCGGTCGCCAACATTTGGTGCACCCTCCGGAACGCAGCCAGGAAGGTGGTTCCTGCTTGCCCAGCTTTCAGAGCTTTCCGGGATCTGACTTCGGAATCTGAGGGACGACCATCCTCGTCCTCCTCTCCCCCTACGCGGTTTTCATCAGATCCTTCCTTCAGTGTTCCAAAGAGCTCTTCTAAACCCACGTTTCCATACAGTTGACGGTAGAGGACGAAACGCTCCGACTTCTCCGTCCTACTCTCTCTTTGTAGTCTGCAGAACTGCACAAGGAAGGGCATAACCCCTGTCTCGTGGTCTTCCTCTAGTTCCTTGAAGTCCAGAAGTAAGGCCAGCACCGTGTTCTTGAGGGAGCTACTTCTCTTCCCCCCCAATCGCCCCCAAGTCGGTATTGTACCTCTCCGCTATGAGGTTCTCTAGTCCATTTCCGCCTGCAGGAACAGACTCGCCTCCATGCGCTCTCGGATCACGGCAAGAGGTACCTCGGACGCGACCAGGCCACGGATTCGCTCTCGTTGTTTTTCGGCCCTTCTTTCCCCCTTTTTTTGTTTATGTTTGGACGGCGCATATGGCAGTTTCAATTAGCCCTCCGCAAATGAGAGAAAAAAGCTCTCCTCCGTTTTCCTTCTTTGAAAGTATTCGCCAGAAGAAACATTTCACCTGAGAAGGCCAAAAAGAGCTCTTCCCTCATCGCCTTCTCATTCACCCTTCTTATCTGATTCCTAGGGACTCTCTTTTCTGTCGCCTCCCTGTCTTACATCTCATCCTTTGCTGCTCCTTCCCCTTTGGAGGTGTTCGTTTGAGTTTGAGCTACTCGCAAGCCTTTCCCTTACCTCCATCTGCTTGAGCCTGTTCAGCAGGTTATTCTTTCCAGAGTGCTAAAAACAGAATTTGTGATATTTCCATTAAACGGTAAGTCCGAATTTTAACATGTGATACATCATTATAATCGGAAAAAACAGCTGAATCCAAAAATGTTAAAATCCAAGATGGCGCCCATAAGAAAAAATAAAGTTGATGATGGTTCCGGAAAATCAAAAGTCGGATTCCAAATTTGACACTGTCATGTTATCGAGACGACAAAGTGACTATGAAAATGTGCCAACCATTTTCAATTATCTCTTCAAGTGAGCCCAGAAAAAAATTTAAAAACCTTTTTTCGAAATTTCGTATTTTCCGGATATTTTCGAAAGCAAAGGAAATTTTATAACTCTTCAAATGGCATCTTATAGAGCTCGAAAATGCGCAACTTTGTCTTAATTTCACTGACCTCGCATCTTTTCATATAACCAAGATCCCCACGGTTGAGCTCGTAAAATGGACATCCTGTATATTAAAATTACATATTAATTTACAAATTATTTAAATTAATTATTTTTCATCTTTTTCTATTTGAAAAACTCATTTTTTCCCAATCCCAAACTTTATTCTCTAGCTTCCTATTTGCCTAAATGAGTTCAGTTGATAAACTGTCTGCGACTGATCTTGCTAGATACCTCTGTGTATTGATAGAACATTGAACTCCATTATAATTTACCGCTATGAAATCTACACAAAAAACCAAGCTTGAAGTTGTATAACCAAGATATAAAGCACTTAACAAAATGATATTAAAATATTCATTTTAAAATATTTTATTATCTTCTTGATAATTTGGTTTACGATCCAATTACGGGAGTTTGACGGATATGAAAATAATTATTATGAATACTAACAATATTGTTAAAGTGTAAAAAGGCTTACCCGTAAATAAGGATGTTCAAACTCAAAAAATCGAATTCATTTTAGTTAAAACCATTTCAACTAATTTCAAATTTTGCTTTGTTTGTTGATAACATCTTCCAGTTCCATTTCTTTCTGCCTTTGACACAGCAGTCGGAGAATAAATTAGTACATTGCCTGAGAGGTCCTTCCACTTACGTCAGTAATATGGAGTTTAATATGAAAAATGGTGTGGAGAAACTGGCCGCACCTTTAATTTTCTCCTCTTATTATTTACATGCGTCATCTGCCGCTGATTTCGTTGTCATATACAGAGGCGGCCAACAAATTAAAAACGATACAATTTTCAATATTTTATGTTATAATACGTACGGTATATTTTCTATTTATACATAAATATTGTTATCACTTCATTTTAAGTCTGCATATGTAAAAAGACGTAGAATGGAAAAATGTTTTGTATCCTATATACGGGGTGTTTCTTGACTACGTGTAAAAAATTTAAAGGCGTAATCTTCGACTGATTTTGAGTCAAAAATGTCTAATAAACATATGTCCGCAAATGCCTTGTTTCCAAGATACAGGGTGTTGAAATGTCACAAGAAAAAGATATTTTATTTCCAAAATGACTCAATTTGGGTGTTTGAATTTTAGAAAAGACAATTCCGGGGGTTCCGGGGTTTTCTTCAATACGTCTTAAGACCTCTTCCTCCACTTCTGGTGTTCGACGTGTTATTGGCTTTCTTCCTCCTGGAGTTTTCATAAGAGATCCTGTATCACAAAGACGTTGAAAGAAGTTTTTAAAGGTTTGGTGGTTGGGAGCTTGGTGGTTTGGAAACCTTTCCATGTAAATTCCAGACACTTACCATCAGCAAGGCCGTAAACAAAAACCATATTGGCCATTTCTTGATTAGTGTAATTAGGCATTTGAAAAATTTTCAAAATTGAGGTTTAATCTGATTTTTGGGACACAGAACTAAATTCTTTTACTTAAGAGAGTAAAACACCAAAATAACACTGACTATCTTGTTTACAGTAGTGGAAGTAGCAAAAAAAAACTAACAATAAACAAGTTAGTAAATACCACCAAACCTTTAGAAACCTTTGAAACCTTTTTCAACGTCTTTCAGTCAACACCCTGTATCTTGGAAACAAGGCATTTGCGGTCATATGTTTATTAGACATTTTTGACTCAAAATCAGTCGAGGATTACGCCTTTAAATTTTTTACACGTAGTTAGGAAACACCCTGTATAAACAATTTATAAATATCTTGGACAACTAAATAAAAACAATTTATTTTTTACCTGTATTTTAGCCATATTTGTCGAATGCAATGTGTAAAAGGTATTTATTATGTAGTTGGTATCTTGGCTTAGTACATGGTTCAAAGAAAACATACGTTATGGGAAAAAAGGAAAATTGTGATTCTGAAAAAAGGCAAATAATTTTAAATTTGATTCGAGATGGCCATTCTTATAGTAAAGTTGCATCACTTCTAAAGTGTTCCAAGTTTATGGTGTATAATGCTATTAAACATTATCAAACTCATGGTACTGTTAAAAATGTTCTTAGGAAAAAAAGGCCTAGAATAATAACGAAAAGAGAAGACCAAATTGTGGTACGTATGGCGAAAAAGTCGCCCCATTTAACAGCAGTAGATATTAGACGTGAAATGTATGCAGAAAACGATCCAAAGCCATCAGTAAAGCCTTAATGAGTTTCAACTATTTGGAAGAGTTTCCAGAAAGAAGCCCCTTGTCTCAAAAAAGAATCGTAAAATCCGATTGCAGTTCGCACGCGACCATTCGAGTTGGACACTTGCTCAATGGAAAAATATACTTTGGTCGGACGAAACAAAGCTTAATCGTATTGGATCAGATGGTCGTACGTACGTACGAAGGCCACCTAATGAAGAATATGATCCACGATACACAAAATTGACTGTTAAACATGGGGGTGGTTCGATCATGATGTGGAGCTGCATGTCATGGTATGGAGTTGGACCAATCTATAAAATAGATGGAATTATGAACCAAGAGAAATACAAATATACACATATGTCCAAAATTATTGCATATGAATGTTTGGTAAAATCAAAAGACTTTCCAAGTAATATTTATTTCTAAAGTTAATCAGGACTTACTTCCAACCACATGGAAAAGATATTTCTGTACTATTTACTTTTATTACAACTAAATTTAACAAATAATAGAAAATTGATTTATAAGATATGAAAATTAAATATTACATTCTAAGTATAACAATTAGGAACAGGGAAAAATATTGGTCCTAATAGTCTGTATTTCCTCCTCGGACATTGGTGGACTCTCTAAGACGGTTTGGCACGCTACAAATTAGTTTATCTAGGTAGACCTGTGGAATTTGTTCCCATTCTTCGATTGCTGCAATTGTCAATTCTCTTAACGTTAAGGGAGAGTTATTTCTTTTCTTTATCCGTCTTTTTAGGAAGTCCCAAGCATGCTCTATCACATTCATATCCGGAGATGCGGGAGGCCATCGTAATCGAGTTATTCCTTCTTCGTCACAAAAGTGTTGCACTTCCATTGTTCGATGTGGAGGTGCGTTATCATCAACGAAGACGAAATCTGCACCAACTGCCCCTCGGAATAAACGGACAATTGGGTTTAACACCTCCTGAATGTAAACTTGTCTGTCATTGTTCTGTCGATAACAACTAATGGTGTTCGAACACCTCTCATTATGCCAGCCTAAAACATTACACTACCCCCTTGAAATGGGACACAGGGCTGAGCTGTAGCTAATCTGGCTTGTCGTCCTGGAGCCCTCCAGACTCGGGTACGTCGAGAATCCGACACTAGGCCTATTCGTGTTTCATCTGAAAACATGACATTTTCCCAGTTTTGATTTTGGTCCACCATTTCTCGTGCCCATTGTAACCGTGTACGTTTTTGCTGTTCTGTTAATTTTGGAACTCGCAAAGGTCTCCTGCAATGTAAATTAATAGACCTCAATCGACGTGACACAGTTTGCCTCGACACAGTAACTCCCTCAAGCCATGGAACCTCTCTAGATAAAGCACTCGCTGTGCTTGTTGGGTTTCTTCTAGCAATTATTGACAACTGACGATCTTGTATTGCAGTGGTAAGCTTTTTCCGACCTCTTCCTGGTCAATCCTTGACATCATTGGTTTCGCGAAACTTTTTATTAATTCTTGAAACATCACTTTGATTAACGCCTACACTTTCTGCCACTTCATTTTGTGATAGAACCTCTTGTAACAAAGTTACTATTCGACATCTGTTAAAGTACGAAATGATACTTCCTGGCATTTCTATACTATATTAGCGTGGTCAGAATAGTAGAACACCTCAAGTAACACTAATCCGGAGGGCAAGAATTTATAAATTCTGATAAAATATAAATAAACATTTCTTATGTTGCTTAATTTTTTGTTAAAGTTGGTGCAAAAGATGTAAACAATACATACCTACCACATATTTAATTCCAAAAAACCAGAAATAGTCTTTTCATCGATATGCAATAACTTTGGACATATGTGTATATTAGAAAATGTGATGCTGCCATATGCAGAAGACAAATTGCCTGTTACCTGGAAATATCAGCAAGACAATGACCCTAAACATCCGGCAGGGTCAGTAAAAAGGTGGTTTCAGCAAAACGTGGTTGATGTAATTGAATGGCCCTCATGTAGTCCAGACCTTAACCCTATAGAAAATCTGAGGAATGATCTTAAAAAAATGATTCAGCCAAAACAATTTAAAAACATGGACGAGTTAGTGAAGGGTATTCAAGAAGCTTGGTATTCCATCCCAGTCAGTCGTTGTCAAAATCTAATTGAGCCTATGCAAAGAAGATGTCTAGCAGTAATAGAAGCTAAAGGCTATCCTACCAAATATTAACTTTTTTATTGTAAAAATTAAAATATAGAAATCGTTTTTAATTTGTTGTCCATTGATTTTTTGAAAACAAAATAAATTTTGTTAAATTCTTTTATAAATGACGTTTGTTTTGGGGTAAAATGTGTTGTATATATCTTTATAAATAAATATCATATGTAAAATTACAAAATGTAATATTCCAGGTAAATTAAATTTTGGATCGTTTTTAAATAAGTGGCCGCCACTGTAAGTAGCGGAATACGCCTAAAAGTAGAATAAAACGCAACCTGATACATGTTTTTCTGGATAAAGATGGCCCTTTGTCAACGCAGTATTGTTCGGAAAAACGTGAAAATCGATTGAATGCAATAAAAGGCGAACTAACCTCACTGCTCCATCCTACTCTGAGAGCGCTATCACATTGAAGAGCAAAAACCTAAAAAAACGGCAACGAAAGGAAATAAGAATGTAGCGTAGGCGTCGTCATCAATGCAGCAACGTTCACCCAAAGGTGAAAATTCATTTTAAATCATATACTAAAAACAAACAAAACAAAAAAACACATACAGGCAACTGAACAAATTGCTCTTAGGCTAATAACGAAAATTAGACATCCTAGAAACCCTCTACACAACCCACTCAACGAAATGCTATACGAAAGAGCACAAGTAACCAAAATAACGGAAAGACTACAACAACTCCAAACTAATTGGAAGAACAACCCACGCAACTGGACGATACTGAACCTACTTACGATAACAAGACAGACGAGACAATCCCGCTTCCTTTTTCCTTCTAACACCCTCTTAGAATGTTTTAATAGACCATAGAAAGATCCGGTTTTTTTTTTCGATTGTATTCAAAGGTTAAAGAGGTAGCTAGGTAATAGCATAACATTGTTACAAAACAAAACTGTACCCATGGGCTGAAAGACCATATGGGTCGATGGCCCCTTTCCACTGGAAATAAAGATTTGTTATATACACTATCGGCCAAAAGTAAAGAAACATTTAAAAATTTGGTAAAACATTTTGAACAGTCAAGTAATTTCTTTTCAATAAATTTTAACAGATTAAGAATTTAGTACTGAACCTTGTACGCTATAAATCTTCAAAAAAAAACTCTACGGGAATAAATGAAATTAAAAAATTTATTTCAAGCCGGACAAAAGTACAGAAACATAAGTTTTATTCAAATTAAAGTTAACAAAACAATCAATAATGAGTTGCGTAACCGTTATGTTTTATAACTTCAGCACATCTTTTTGGCATAGAAGCCAACAATTTATCAATACATTGCTGGGGAATGTTACACCATGCATTTCTTACGGCAGCAATCAACTCATCTTTTGAATTGTATCCTCTATGATCATCCTCCCTAATTTGACGGTCAATATGATCCCACATATTCTCAATAGGGGTGAGATCGGTGCTTTAGGCAGGCCACTTTATAACAGTGACTTTTTCCCGTACAAACCACTCCTTAATTATTTTAGCGGTATGTTTGGGGTCATTGTTGTTCAGGACTATCTATCGTATATTTGGTATTATTGTTTTTATGTTCTCTGTCACCTTAAGCGGTGGTTGCACTGTTGGTGATACCAGCAAGTTGATTGGTGGGGAGGCTGTTCATTTAAAAAAGAAGGGCATGGTGTGTGTGTCAATGTCAAAAAAAAAAAAATATTTTTCATATATCATTAATAAATGTGGATAAGCAATTCATTCTGTTTCTTTATATAACTTGGTGCCAAGACACCTAGCGAATCTGTTTAAGCGAGTGGTTACGTCACTACAGAACATTGGTCGACGCGCCACGACAATTGTCATGCTGGAAACTCCACCTTAATGGCATGTTATCTTCGGCAAATGGAAGCATTTGTTCTTGTAAGATATCGAAATATTTAAATCGATCCATTATCCCATGAATAACACATAGTGGACCAACCCCGTGACCAGAGAAACAACCCCAAAACATGACTCCACCGCCTCCATGTTTGATGGTGCCCCTGGTGTATTTTGGATGAAACCTTTCAAGCTTCGGACGCCGTACCCATTGAATTCCATCTGAGTAATGAAGATTAAATTTGGATTCGTCCGAAAATAAGATGTTTCCACTGGGTTGGGGTCCACGACAGGTGTTCTCGTGCAAATTCTAGTCTAGACCTTCTATTTTTGGCCGAAATGTACGGTTTCTTAGCTGATTTTCTCCCGTAAAGTCCTTGTTCGTTAAGTCTTCGTCTAACAGACCGTACCGAGAGACTCAAGTTCGGAATTTCTTGCTTTATTTGTGGCGCCGTCAAAAATGGATTCTTTGTAGATATTCTTTTAATCACCTTATCAGTCTGTTTATCAGTTTTGCGCGGCCTTCCACTTTTCGAGACATTTCTAAAGGTTCTTCGTTCGTGATATGACGTAATAGTTTTAGAAACAACGCACCTATTTAACCATAGTTGCTTGGCGATGTTTATTTGTTTCTCCCTGGATTTCAAATCGGATCAAATTTTTCAATTATTAATTTTCGAACTTCTTCCGATAAACTTTTACCTTTCGGCATATTGACTAACTCAATACTATTGAATTACTATAAATTTGCGATTCAAGTCCTTCGAATATCATATTTTTATAAATAATAAAAAAATGTTTCTTTACTTTTGTCCTCCTGACAATATAAAAAATTCGCATAAAAATAACAAACTTCTCAGGTGGTTGTTTATATACAATTCTAAGTTCTTTAGCAACCAAATAATCCACTGAAAACGTTTAGAGTATTTCGTACCATTTGATTACGGATTTTTAAGGAAAATGCATTTGTTTCTTTACTTTTGGCCGATAGTTTATATACAGGGTGTCCTCGAATTACGTGGCCAAAATAATACCGCAGATTGTTTGAGTGAAAATAAGTCGATTTAACTAAACTTCCCTCAGTCCAAAAGTTGTTAATTATGGAGCTACAGGGTGTTAAAGTTGAAAAAGGAAATCACATTTTCTTTAATATCTTTCGATTTCTTTGAGTTAATTTCACGAAATTTCATATTTGAGGGTGTTTTAAGATACGAAATTCAAATTTATTAACGATTTAGTTGTTTCTTCTAGGGGGCGCCACAAGCGACCATTAGGACACATTTAAACCTCTGTAACTTTTTTGTGCTATAGTGTATGTATTTTTGAAAAATCTTTTTTCCTACCTTTTATACTTAGAAAAGGTATACTTTATTGAAGTCGCTAGAAGCAACGGTTTCTGAGAAAAACGCATAATTCTAATGCGCTGCATATTTGCGTTGGCGCTTTTACGTAAATAACTCAGTTGGCTATGTTTTTAATTGACATTTTAACACTTGAATTTGTTTCTCAAATGTCAGTTTTTTTATTTAGCCCTCAGTTTTTCTTGTCAGTTTCGCTTCTTGTTCCTGTAAATATCCATAAGTATGGCCAATAATAATTTAATTAATTAGTAAGTGTTATTCTCGCTTGTTGTTTCTTTGTTAATTATTATTTTTGTTTTCTATTTAATAATATCTGATTTTGAAAACTTATTGTTATACCTTTACTAATAATTATTTTTGAAAAACTTAATTTTTTTTAACGGAAAATAATTTTAAGGTAATTTGCATGCATCATCAGGCTTAGATGCATTTTTCTCCAAAACCGTTGCTTCTAGCGACGTCAATAAAGTATACCTTTTCTAAGTATAAAAGGTAGGGAAAAAGGTTTTTAAATACCAAAATAATATACACCGAGGCACGAAAAAGTTACAGAGATTTAAATGTGTCCTAATGGTCGCTTGTGGCGCCCCCTAAATGAAACAACTAAATCGTTAATAAATTTGAATTTCGTATCCTAAAACACCCTCAAATATGAAATTTCGTGAAATTAACTCAAAGAAATCGAAAGATATTAAAGAAAATGTGATTTTTTTTTTCAACTTTAACACCCTGTAGCCATAATTAACAACTTTTGGACTGAGGGAAGTTTAGTTAAATCGACTTATTTTCACTCAAACAATCTGCGGTATTATTTTGGCCACGTAATTCGAGGACACCCTGTATATCATTTACTAAATGAAACTACAGTTGCGTGCAAAAGTTACGGGCCTAAAATGATTTTATAAATAAATAACATATAACACGAAAATTAGAAATATTATATGTAATAACATGAATCCCATTAAAAATACTTCCAAAATAAACAGCTTGGAAATTTATTAAAAATAATCACAACAAATTATAACAAAAATAAATATACTGGCGAGCATAAAATTCGGGTCACTTCGAAATTTTCAAATATAAATGTATTGAAAGAGAAGTGATATTTTTCGCTGGCATACCGGCATTGCTTCATGAAATTTCGGACCATTGGGAAAATGTTTACGGTTCTGCATGGTTCTACCATGAAAAAAAAAAGATTGATAAAATACCTTCAATATCTATGCATCCTCTTTATCAGTTCCATTCAATTGTTGTTCACTTTAGGCGAATTGGTTAAAGATGTTCTCTTTAACTTCAAGTTGCGCTAACAGTAGAAAGACAAAAAAATGCCAATTAATAGTGTGATTGCAGCAAGAATTGTAGCCGCTTTAGAAGATGGCAGAGGGCAACGTGAAACTGCCAGAAGTGTCGGAGTTAGCCTTTCCACTGTTCAACGCATCTCTCAACGTTACGCAGAAACGGGGTTACTCACAAGGAGACAAGGATCAGGCCGCAGAAGAGCAACCACAGCTAGGGATGACCGATTTTTAGTATCTGCAGTTTTGCGGAATCGCATGGAGACCGCAGTTTCACTGCGAAGTCATCTTGAAGAAGTAAGAAACGTTAACGTCAGTGAATGGACGGTACGTAGGCGATTACACGCTGCCGGATTATCCTCTCGGAACAGGGCTACAGGACCTCCACTTTCTCGTGTTCATCGAATTGCTCGATTACATTTTGCCCACCAACACTTACTTTGGACTTTGGAAGACTGGAATGCCGTATTGTTCTCAGATGAATCTCGATTTTGTCTTACTGGTTCTGATAGACGTGTGAGAGTGTGGCGACAGCCAGGCGAGAGGTATGCCCAAGCATGTATAGCCGAACGTCTTCCATTTGGTGGAGGATCAGTTATGGTCTGGGGAGGAATCTCTTCTAATGCCCGTACGGAGTTAGTTTTCATTCAAAATGGATCCCTAACTGCGCACAGGTACTTGCTGGAGGTGTGCAAGATCATGTCATGCCGTTCATGGGGTTTCTGGAGGATAACTCGATTTTTATGCAAGACAATGCTAGGCCTCATGTTGCAAGAATCGTGACCGCTTACATGGATGAGGTTCAGATACGGAGATTTGACTGGCCTGCGCGAAGTCCCGACCTAAATCCCATAGAACATGTTTGGGACGAGATTGGAAGACGTCTTCGCAGTCGTGTACCCGCTCCAAAAACGGCTAGGGAATTGCGAGAATTTCTTCAGGAAATATGGGAAAACCTACCCCAGGATGTTATTCGCAACCTCATTGAAAGCATGCCCCGACGCTTGCAGCCTGTCATAAACGCTAAAGGGGGAAATACGCGATATTAATGTCATTATGAGTTTTTTTTCGGTAGCACAAAATTGTGTTCAAAAAAATATATTACAGTAAACAACGAAACATTTCAAGATTACATTAAAAACCTTTTCGTGGACGCTAACGGAATTCACTCTCTGTGGAAGGCATCAAGAAACTTCAAAAGACCAACAAATCGCAAATCCCCCATTTTCATAAATGGGGGCTGGGCACGTGGTAGTGAAGAAAAGTCCAACGTATTTGCCGACCACTTGGTTGAAATCTTTCGTCCATTTCCATCGTCCGCTACCAATGAATGGGAATCACAAGTCGAGAACTTCATTGACTCTCCACTACCTATGGATCTCCCAATTAAAAGTTTTGCGCCATCAGAAGTCAGCAAAGCTATAAAGTCCCTAAAAAATAAAAAATCCCCTGGCTACGACCTCATAACCCCAATTATTCTGAAACACCTAAAAAGTAAAGCAATAGTTTTCATAACTACGGTATTCAATTCCATACTAAGAACATCATTTTATCCAAATCAATGGAAAGTAGCACAAATAATTATGATCCCAAAGCCAGGAAAACCAATGGAGCAAAAATCGTCGTACAGGCCTATTAGTCTGCTACCATGCTTATCCAAACTCTTTCAAAGAGTTCTTTTGGTACGGATGAACACAGACATAGACAGTCAGAACCTCATTCCAAACCACCAATTCGGATTCCGATCGATGCATTCCCCAATAGAACAAGTAAATCGAGTCACAAAATATATCCATGAATGCATGGAAAACAAGCTCTACTGCTCGGCTGTGTTCTTGGACGTCCAGCAGGCGTTTGATAGGGTCTGGCATCACGGCCTGCTCTACAAGATTAAAAGAAGCCTTCCAAAATACTATACCTTACTCAAAAACTACTTGACCAATCGCCTATTCCAAGTAAGAGTGGAAGACTCTCTTTCCGGGCTGCGCGAAATCTCTGCTGGTGTGGTTCAGGGCTCTGTACTGGGACCAGTGCTATACGCTATATTTACTGCGGATTTGGAAACTGATGCACAGGCTATGATTGCCACTTTTGCTGACGACACTGGGATTCTTACATCCGATGCTGATCCTCTTAGGGCAACAAACAAGATGCAAATAAATCTCCAAAGATTAGAATTATGGTTCTCAAAATGGAGAATCAAAGTAAACAGTGACAAATCCAATCATGTTACCTTTACCCTAAAAAAAGAAACTTGTCCTAGTGTCTCATTAAATGGAAGCAATATACCTCAGAATGACCATGTGCGATACCTGGGCATTCATCTGGATCGACGACTAAACTGGAAAAAACATACACAAACTAAGCGCACCGAGCTTGATCTCAAGGTTAAAAAGATCTTATGGCTGATCGGTCGTCGATCTCTGCTGTCTTTAGCAGGAAAGCTTCTTATATACAAATGCATCATCAAACCGATCTGGACATACGGGATACAGCTGTGGGGAAGTGCCAGCACATCAAACATAAATATACTCCAACGTTTCCAATCAAAACTTCTTCGAGTAATAACAAATGCTCCTTGGTACGTTTCTAACCACACGATCCACAACGATTTGAACACACCAACTGTAAGTGAAGAAATTCATCGATTCGCAACTCGATACCAAAATAGATTATCCAACCATCCAAACAATCTTGCTACCAGCCTTCTTGACCTACTTATAACAAGGAGGTTACGAAGATTCTGCCCCCAGGACCTAAACGTTAGATTTGCAGATCAACCAATGCTACTGTAAAATAGAAACTCCTGTATGGTTAGTTATATCCTGATTTTCTAGATTACCGTCATGTAGCTCAAAAATGGGTGTTTTAATGTAAATTACTCACAGTGTCACGTTGCTTTCAAATCACAGTTTTACTTATTGTCGCAACTACAAAAGTGACAGATTGTAAAAGGAAATAATTAAATTAAAAAAAAAAAAAATGTTACAGTGCTTGGGTAATGGACACCTGTACAATACATCGGTTATTTGGGTACAGGATCGTGTTTTTTTTACCATTTATCCTTAACAAGGTTAAAGAACCTCAGAATCGATAAAGGCTATCCTTTTTTATTTTTTTGGAAGTTAGGAAGGCAAAAATTTCGAAAATACTAAAGTGACCCGAATTTTATGCTCGTCAGTGTATTTTGCCCTATTCAAAAGTATCGGGCCACGTTCTTAGAATAATTTTATTTTTATTTTTGAGAAAATATTGAAGCAAATATTAGTGGTTCAGTGACTAGTAAGTAGTGGAGTGTATTCTATTTTGTTAAAATGCCGAAACATACTCAATGAGAAGCACGTCAATGAGTCATAAAGTTACATGAAAAAAGAAAAAGTTTACGTGGTATTGCTGCATTGTTGTCGATTGGAAAGATAACTGTTAACAATATTATTAAAAAATGGAAAACTACAAATAGTTTAAGAGACAAGCTCGCTCCAGGAAGACAGAGAAAAACTACCAGTCGTGTAGATAAGCTGATAAAAAGAAAAGCAATCGTCGATCCGAAAAAGAATGCTGCGGTAATAGGTCGAGAGTTACAGGATGAAAATCTTGCAAACGTCAGTCGCAGTACTGTTTCTGGTCAATTAAAGGAAGTGGAACTTGTTGGGCGAGTGGGCACTAGAAAACCGCTGATTAGTGTAGAAAATAGGGAGGCAAGATTTGAGTTTAAAAAGGAACATCAGCACTGGGAAATAGAGGATTGGAAAAAAATACTTTGGTCCGATGAAATAAAAATAGATTTATTCCGAAATGATGGAAGACGTTATGTACGACGACCAAAAGGTGCTAGATATGATTCTAGATATCAAATACCGAGTGTTAAACACGGCGGTGGTAATATTAAGCTTTGGGGTGCGTTTTCGTGGCAAGGTGTCGGTCCTATTGTTAAAATTGATGGCAATATGAACGCTGCCATGTATAAAGATATTTTAACAACACACATGCTTCCTTTTGACCGTCAAAATATGCAGTGAGGATGGATTTTTCAGCAGAATAATGATCTTAAACATCGGTCTGGGCTAATACAAAACTGGTTTAATATTAAGAAACTACGTGTGTTACAATGGCCAAGTCAGAGTCCCGACTTAAACCCAATTGAACATTTGTGGCGTGAACTAAAAATGAATGTAGGAACTGCAAATTGCTCTAGCAAGAACGATCTTTGTGAAGAAGTTCAAAAAACATGGCACAACATTAAAGAAGGAATAATACAAAAGTCAGTTGAGTCTATGCCACATCGGTGTGCCGCAATAATTAGTTCAAAGGGAATGGCTACAAAGTACTGAATAAATAAGACATTTGCAGATTGTTGAATTCGTTATAAAATGTGTTCTAATTTCCAAATAACAGAACAAATCGTACTAAGACTAATTACTAAAATAAGACATCCCAATAACCCTCTCCACAATCCCCCTAACCAATTACTGTACCAACGCACAAACTTGACACGAATTACTGACAGACTACTAAACATTCAAACAAAATGGAAGAACAACCCCAACAATAGAACAATATTAAACCCACTCTGCTTGACGAGACGAACCAGACAATCCCGATTCCTCTTCCCTGCCAATTCCCTGCAAGAACACTATGGAATATAGGTTTTTTTTTGTCTTCTACTGTTGCTGCAGTTACTGTATATGGTATACCTAGAATGAACTAATAAAACCACGGGCAGAAAGACCCAGTGGTCGATAGCCTTTTTCTTGGGAAATAAAGAAGTGTTATATAAGTGGTGGTCATTGAAATAGAGCCAGTTCAAAAAAATATATTTCTTGGGAAATAAAGTTTTAATATCACACCGAATTAGTGTAATAATTGTATATTGTAAATATGTAATAAGAAAAGAAAACTTCAACAACAAACTTAATTTTAAAAAACTGCATAAACATAATATTTAACATATAAATGGAACAAATCAACAGGAGCAGTTGGTCATAAAAATAGAGCCAACCAAGATAGAGGCATAACATAGTAATATTTTACATTTTAAAAGTTATGAAATAACCTTTAAACTCTTTTTAAACTCTTAATACTTTGTTGTATGACCGTTATGTTTAATAACTTGGATGCATCTTTTGGGCATAGAGTTTACAAGCCTTTGACACAGACCTAGTGGTATTGCTTCCCATTCTGTCTTAATTACCTCCCAAAGTTCATCCTTGTTTTTCGTTTTATGCTTGCCAACAGCATTCTTGAGGACAGTCCATATGTTCTCAATAGGATTGAGGTCCGGCGATTGAGAGGGCCAAGTCAATAAATCTACATTATTATCATTTAAAAATATTTTCGCTCTCCTAGACGTGTGCTTCGGGTCGTTATCTTGCTGATACTTCCATATTAGCGGCATGCTCTCCTTTGCAGAAGGCAACATAATATCTCTAAGAATGTGGACATATTCATGTTGATCCATGGATTCTTTGACCCAGTAAATTGGTCCGACACCATACCATGAAAAGGCTCCCCAAAGTTTTATATTACCACCTCCAAATTTAATTGTTTTAATGGTGTGCTTTGGTAATAATTCCTGGTTAGGTGGTCTTCTGACATAGTGTCTCCCATCAGATCCTATCAGATTTATTTTTGTTTCATCGCTCCATAAAATATGGCGCCATTTTTTTATTCCTTCTTCACCATCCCAATTCAAATGGTCTTGGGCAAATTTTAAACGTTGCTTAATGTTCTTAGAGGATAACAGGGGAACTTTTCTTGCTATTCTACCATGTAAATTATTTGTCTGAAGCCTTCTTCGAAAAGTTCTTGTACTTATTTCCAAACCTAGTTCAGTTTTAATACTGGTAGATGTCTTGAAAGGATCTTTTTTAGAGATCCGAACAATTTGTCTGTCTACGTAATCATTTGTTTTTCTTCTAGCTCCACGATTTTCCTGTTTTGGTGGTTTTTTTAAAGCGTTTTCAACCATTTTTTGAGCACCCTACACGTCTTGCAATTTCTCTCAGCGATTTTCCCTTTTTCTGTAATGTTAAAATTGTCACCTTTTCTTCTGTCGTGCAATGAACGCCACGGCCCATTTTTATCTAACTTATTCTTCAGTACTTCACTAAATGTTAAAAAATAAATCACGTCTCTATTTTAATGACCACACAAATACACCCCTGGCCAAATTTTAGTGTAGAATTAAAATATATGCAAAATTAGTAATTTTAATATGTTATTCAAGTTTTTTCGGTTTAATACTTCGTTTACACACTTTTAAGAAAAATATACAGGGTGTCCGGATACTCCGTGTACAACGCTCTATCAGATATAGTACAACTCATAATAAGTCGATTTAACTAGATTTGCCTTAGTACAAAAGTTGATAATAACGGAGCTACAGGGTGTCAAAGTTGAAAAAGGAAATCAGATTTTCTTTCATATCTTTTGACTTCTTCAAACTAATTTCACGAAATTTTGTATTCAGGGGTTTTTTGGGATGAGAAATTCAAATTTATAAACGATTTTGATGTATCTTCTAGAGGGCACCACAAGCGACCATTAGGACACTTTTAAACCGTCAAAACTTTTTTCTGCCACAGTGTATGTCAATTTCGAATAGAAAAATCTTTTACCCTATCTTTTCTGCTTAAAAAAGGTATATTTGTTAAATGTCGCTAAAGCCAACTGTTTAAAAGATATTTGCAATTTTATTAATAGATGCAATTTTTATTTCAAAGCATTTTATTACAAACATTTCATAGCAAATGCTCAAAATGCGCACCATTTTATTTGTATTGTAACTTAGGTTTTTTGTTGTTTCCCTGAAGACGTTTAAGTAAACAAATGAAAATAACACTGCACGTCTTAGTTTCTTTTTGACGTTATTAGAATACTGAAGTTTTATCAAGTCAATAACTATCGCTTTTTCACAATGAATACTTACACCTATAATGAGCAAGTTGACATGTTATTGGTTTATGGATTTTGCAATAAAAACGGCCGGGAAAGTGTTCGAGTTTATCACGAAAAATTTCCAAATCGTCGAACACCCAATCATCAAACGTTTGCAAATATTGAAAGGCGACTCCGTGAAAATGGAAGTTTTCAACCGAAAAGAATCGACGGGGGTCGAATCCGGACAACTAGGACAACAGGTAATGAAGAAGCTATTTTAAATAGAGTCGAAGAAGATCCGAGAATTAGTACCAGACGTTTACAAGACAACTTAGCAGTTCCCAAAAGTACAATTCACGAAGTTTTGAAAGAAGAATTATTATACCCTTTCCATATCCAAAAAGTACAAGATCTTTTACCGATCGATCTTGGAAGTCGTTTAGCTTTTTGTCATTTTATTCAAAATCAGCAAGTCCATAATCCGAACTTCAGTAAAAAAATTCTCTTCACCGACGAAGCTTGCTTTACTAGATCCGGCATAACTAACGTTCACAATGAACATGTTTATAGTAATGAAAATCCGCACGCCCTCAAAGTAGTTCATCATCAACATACATTCAAAGTTAATGTATGGACCGGAATAATAGGCAATATTATTCTTGGGCCTGTTGTGATGCCAAATCGATTAAATGGACAAAGTTATTTGCACTTTCTTCATGAAACTTTACCGGACTTGTTGGAGAACATACCGTTATTAATTCGTGATGGCATGTGGTTCATGCAAGATGGGGCGCCTCCACATTATACCCTCAATGTTAGACAATATTTAAATAATACATTTCCTAGGAAATGGATTGGAAGGGGAAATGACGCTCCAGTACAATGGCCTCCACGATCCCCAGACTTGACGCCATGTGACTTTTTTTTGTGGGGTTTTTTGAAATCAAAAGTTTATTCGACATCAATTGATCATATTCAAGAGTTACATAATAGAATTTTCAATGCAGTTAACGATGTGAGAAATAGGCCAGAAGTTATGCAGAGAATGCACTTTAATTTTTTGAAAAGAATTAATTTGTGTATGCAAGAAAATGGTGCGCATTTTGAGCATTTGCTATGAAATGTTTGTAATAAAATGCTTTGAAATAAAAATTGCATCTATTAATAAAATTGCAAATATCTTTTAAACAGTTGGCTTTAGCGACATTTAACAAGTATACCTTTTTTAAGCAGAAAAGATAGGGTAAAAGATTTTTCTATTAGAAATTGACATACACTGTGGCAGAAAAAAGTTTTGACGGTTTAAAAGTGTCCTAATGGTCGCTTGTGGTGCCCTCTAGAAGATACATCAAAATCGTTTATAAATTTGAATTTCTCATCCCAAAAAACCCCTGAATACAAAATTTCGTGAAATTAGTTTGAAGAAGTCAAAAGATATGAAAGAAAATCTGATTTCCTTTTTCAACTTTGACACCCTGTAGCTCCGTTATTATCAACTTTTGTACTAAGGCAAATCTAGTTAAATCGACTTATTATGAGTTGTACTATATCTGATAGAGCGTTGTACACGGAGTATCCGGACACCCTGTATAATGCCCATCACTTATTTGTGTATTAATCTTTGACAATTCAAATGAGAATTAAATTAATAAATAAACAATAACAGATTCCTGGCCAAATTAAAGTGTACATCGCATATTTTATACGTAAACATGAGATTATTTTTTAAATCAGTCTAGTTCTTTCCTTTAATGTGAAAAGAACAAATTAAAAATGTATTCTTTCGATTTAATCACTAGAGTTAAAAAAGATGTTGAGCGTGGTATAAGTTATCGTGCTGTTGCTGAAAAATTTCATCTGTCTCATTCTACAGTTGCAAAAATGTATAAAACGGATTACAATCGAGTGAAAAAGAAGAGAGGACCCAAATCAAAGTTAAATATGCGCAGCCAAGCGCGTATTAAAAGAGAAATTCGCCGGTTAGCAGGAGAAGGTGAGTTGGTGACTTCTCGGAAATTAAAAGAAAACTTGCAATTGGTCGCATCTGCAAGAACCATAAGGAGAACTCTTCCTCAAATTGGTGTTAAATGGAAAAAAATTCACAAACAAATTCCTCTCACCAAACCCAACGTGAGTTTCGAGTGGCAAAAGCTCGAGAGTGATTATTTTTAGGGGACTTTATCTGGACAAAGACAGTATTCACCGGTGAAAAAAAAATCTCAAAGGATGGTCCTGATAATGAGTATAGTTACATTGAAGATAGATCAACAACATCATTTTATCGCCCAAAACGCCAAATGAGAGGTGGAGGGGTGATGATTTGGGGAGCAATAACTGCTTCAGGGCATTTTCTGCTGGAAAGAATCTCTGGAAAAATCAATAGCCAAGGTTATTTAACTCTTTTACGGGAGAAGGTTTATCCGTGGATGGCATCATTGTTTCCAGATGGAGATTTTTACTTTTTACAGGACAACGCACCCATTCACTCTTCCAGAGTCGCAAAAGAAGGGTTATCACAAATGGGATTGAAGGTTTTTGATTGGCCGGCGCGCTCTCCAGACTTGAACCCATTAAAAAATTATTGGCAAGCACTCTCTGGGGAAGTGTACAAAAAAGGAGCATACAACTCTGACTCGGAACTATGGGAAGAAATTTTTAAAGCAGTGCAGAAAGTTAAAATAAACAAACCCAACCTTTTGAAAACTTTCTGTTTTTCTATGAACCGTAGATTGTTGAAAGTTATTGAATCTAAAGGAGACTCAATTAATTACTGATTTGTTTTAAAAATTCATGAAATTGGATATTTTTTAATTTCAAAAAAATACATATTTTGTTGCTGTACAATTTACTTTGGCCAACTATCACTTTCTATGTAATTAAAATGTATGACTGTTTTGTTAATAAAGAAATAAAATAATTAACGAATCAAATTTTTGTTTCCGTCCTTAATATAGAAATTATACAGCAGTAACCGTCTCATTTTTCTATTTCTTTTTGTAAAGAAATCAGCTGTACACTTAAATTTGACCAGGAGTGTACATATTTAAATGTTTTTATAATGTACATATACGTACATATGTATAAAAATGCAAGACGGGATAATCCGGATTATCGAGTCTCTACTGCATATATACACTTTTAAGATTCAAGCAAATAAGGTTTGACGGTATTGAAGAGATGCAAAACCTCTAAAATACTACGTTCTTTTAATCAATTCCTAATTACACCAAGTAATTAACATTCATTTCATATCTAAATACGTCCACAACAATACTCATACGTGTGACCTTACCTCTGCCAACCAGTAGCACCATCTCTGTCTTCTCTGGCGCTATGCTGAGACTCTTGGCATAGAACGTGTCGATGACCAGCTCCATGACTTCCATGGTCCTCACCTTGAGTGCTTTCCTACACCCCGCCGTAATCATTAGCGCAAGCGACTCGTAGTACAGGTTCTAGAAAACAGGACCCATGACAAACCCCTGAGGAACCCCACACGTCAGTCTTCGGACCTCTCCGTTAGACAACTGTATCGTCCTTTTGCCGAAGTACGATTGGACCACTCCCACCAGGTATCTATTAACCTATAGTGTCCTGCTACTTCTCCCCAAACGGAACGGACGAGGACTTCGAAGAACTACTGGAGAACCTAATCGCATAGGTGACGACGAACAACTAGCCCAGAGCGAAAAAGATACTAATCGGCGGCGACCTAAATGTGAAAACGCTAATTTTCGGGTCCCCCGCGACCAACAGGAGGGGACACCTCATGGAAAACTGGTCTCTTCCGCGGGACTGGTGGTACTGAACGGTGGTAACACTGCGTTCAGCACTACAATCCCCATATTAAACGGCACGTCTGTCATAGACTTCACCCTAAGAAATTACTACATGGCAACGACGCTGAAATACTAGAGGGTGGACGAAGACC
The DNA here is from genome assembly GCF_040115645.1 of Euwallacea fornicatus. NCBI lineage: Eukaryota > Metazoa > Arthropoda > Insecta > Coleoptera > Curculionidae > Euwallacea > Euwallacea fornicatus. The sequence goes on from NC_089568.1 coordinate 309,331, forward strand.
AGGAAAACTACAGAGATCACCGCAGGATAGAATAAAATGTAAGATCTCACTTGCATGGGAGGCAAAAACCCAAAAAGAAAATTCAAACAACAGAAGACCATGGAAGCTAACGCTCGAAAACACTGCGAAATTCGAATCAGAACTTCCGGACTTGTTCCGAGAAAAACAAAACGCGACAACCGAGGAGGTGATCGAACAGATCCAGAAGGTTTGCAACAAGCACCTGAAGACAGGAGGACGAAAACCAGGACGAATCCCGGTGTATTGGTGGAACAAGAAAATAACGGACTTCAGAAAATCCTGCAACGCCCAAAGGAGAAAGATTGCCAGACTCAAAGCCAAAAGATACGCACCGGAAACCGCGATAGGCAGATACGTCATTGAACACAAAACGATGAAAAAAAAGACTGAGAAGAGAAATCATAATAGTAAAGAAACGAATTGCACTCAACTTCAAGACGAGTTGGAGGTAAACGTCTGGGGGAAGGTCTATCAGATAGTAATGAAGAAAATGAAAATTGGCAACCCAGGAGGATCGCCACCCACAAACGACACGATTCGGGAACAAATCGTTAAGTTATTTCCGACCAAACCGGAAATCACTTGGCGCAGGGATAAGAGGTGAAGAAACACCGAAAGCCAGGAAAGATTCGAAGAGAAGGAACTGATCTCGGCACTGACTGGAATGAACCCCAAAAAGGTTCTGGGACCGGATGGCATAAAAACGGACATTCTAAACAAATGCGTGCAGGCACAGAAAAACGTCTTTCTGCCCTCTCCAACGAGGATCTGGACTTAAGAACGTTTTCCAAAATATGTAAGAGAGCCCGAGTGGTTCTGCTCGAAAAACCGGAGAAATCGCCCCCCAAGGGAACAACAGTCTCATACAGACCGATATGCCTCATCCACGCAGTCGGGAAACTGCTGGAGAAAATTATAGTGGAAAGACTCCATGCTAAACTGGCGTCCTGAGGCCAAATTTCGGACGACCAGTACGGCTTCAGGAAAGGAAGATCGACCATCGATGCACTCGGAAGTCAAGCGAGTCACCGTCGAAATCTAGGAAATAACCATGAGGAATAAGGATAGCTGCACCATGGTTCTCCTAGACATAGAGAACGCTTTCAACAGCGCACCCTGAGATGGAATCGTGAAAGCGCTAGAAAGAAAAAACGTCAGCACTTATCTGACTGAGATGGTGAAGTCCTACCTGGAAGACAGGGAAAGCCAAACCGACAACGGTAAAAGCCATAAGATATCGTGCGGGGTACCGCAGGGCTCGATCCTTAGCCCTACACTGTGGAATACCTTCTACGACAACGTCCTAAACACAAAGACCAGACTGGGAGTCGACCTAGTGGCCTACGCTAACGACTTTGCGGTAATAGTGAGGGCAAAGAACAGAGAAAGCCTGGAAAGGAAAACAAACATCGCGATCAACAAAGAGACAATGAAACTGGAGAGCATAGTACTGAAAATGGCAAAACAGACAAAGGAGCTCGTCATATTGGCTGGAAGGAGGAAAATTAGGAACATGGCCTTCGATCTGGGGAACGAGAGGATCACAAGTCAAGAACACGTCAAATACTTGGAGTGCACATAGGCAGGAACATAAAAATTGGAGTGCACGTACAGAAAATTTGCGAAAAAACAAATGCAATTGGGAACGCGTTAACGAAACTAATGCCGAACACAGGAGAGCTACTCCTCAAGCAAAAAAGAAAATGCTCGCGAGCGTCGCAACGTCCGTAATAATGTACGCGGTGCCAATATGGAAGGAAATTGTCAGTGCGAAATACCACTTGCCAAAACTAGAGTGATTAAACAGAAGATTGTCCATTGACATAATCTCCGCCTACAGAACGATATCGCTGAAGGCCGCGCAAGCAACCGCCGGCATGCCGCCCGTGGATCTGATCATCGAGGAAAGAACAACGATATATACAGGAACGGACCCGAATCCAAAACGGAAGCCAGAGAGACAGCAAAGATGGGCAGACCACCGGGGCTTTGCGAGTGTATTCATCAAAAAGGTGAAAAAATGGATGTCGAGGAAATACGGAAACGTGAATTACTTCGTTACCCAGGCGATATACGGTCACGGAGTATTCGTAACGTATCTCAAGAAAATCAGAAAAGCAGAAAATGGAGAATGCTGGTTCTGCAACAACACGGACACCCCGGAACACACAATCTTCGTGTGCCCCAACTTCGAGTAGAATAGAAAGACGGCCGAAGCAAAGTGCGAGGCCAAAGTGACCGCGGACAACATCTCGGAAATCATACTTCGGGACAAATACAGCTGGAACGCAATTAGGGAAATGCCGGAAAACATAACGAGATCTAAGGCGCACGAAGAACAAAGAAGAGAAAAAACAAAGATAGCCCCCGGAGAAAATCCCAACGGGAAACGAAGCGACTGAAAACACAAAAAAAGGCGACAATCAATCCCCCCACCCCTCAAGTAATGTCAAAGGACGGTCCCGGGGGGATCCGGGTGAGCGCATTCTTGACTCCTACACTCACCATACCATTCTCGCTAACCTGAGCCATCAACCTAACTGTAATCACTTTCCCTGCGATCTTTCCGAGTCCGTCAATAAGGCAGATGAGTCAGTGCGACACCTCCGCCCGTGCGTCCCTCTTCGGTTTCTCCACCATGACAAGCTGAGCCCTCTTCCAAATCTTCGGGAATTCCCCCGTTATTAAGAAGTTCGTGATACAGTCTGTCATTCCTTGGAGATTAATCCACAGATAGGTCTTGATGAATTCGTTGGGTATTTCATCCAGTCCTAAGGCCTTTCAGCTCCCGAGTTCCCCTGTCGCCCATCGAATCTTCTTTGTCGATACCCGTTCCCCATCCTCGGCACCTGTAGCTTCTCTATTCCACCTTATCCTCCCCTTTGTCGAGAAAAGTTTCTCCACCTGCCTCACCATGTCCGTCTCTGCCAGGGAGTCTTGATTCAGGCGTCCCAGTTTCTTCGTCACAATCCTGAAACCGAGGCTCCAAACGTTCGTCTCCAGATTACCGCATAACTTCTTCCATGCCTCCCTTTTGGCGCTCCATATGAACTTCTCATATCTATAACAGATCTCCCGTTTTGTTTCCAAATGTACACTCCTGCCCGTTGTTGAGTGGGGGTGAACTCCCTCACCCCTATATACTCCTGCAACACTCTTCCGTAGACGTTCGTGACGTCTGAGACGAACATCTCACACTTAACAATCAGGTCCCTAGCTTTGAGGACCCTCTTGCTGTCCCGGCCAGCGACGAGCCTATCCAACCTGTCTATCATCGCCTCAAACTTGCCTGTACTCTTATTCGGCGAGAAGTATATAAAGATCACCGCCACGAACCTCCAATCCCTGTAGATCGACTTCGTCCTCATCCCCTGTTTCAACCAAATGAATACCTCAACGTCCCTATCCCGGATTATATCCCTGAAGGCTTTGTTTGATTCTTATCCCAGAACCATATCAATATCCAGATTGATCTGCAGAAATCTAAGTTCCCTGGTTTCTGCCATTGTACCATTTATACCATCGCCATCCGTTCTTCCACCAAAACCACGCATAGCTGTTACTCTCATTCACTTTCCTTAATTGCTCCCTATTTTTATCTCCATCGGCCCTTTCAGCTTTACTTGCTCCCTAGTAGTTAGATCCTTCCGCGTTGTGCCCCTCCATTTTACGGAGGGGGCACCAGCGAGCGTCTTTATACTTTCTCGCCCTGTGTCTCTCCTTCCCACATTGGATGCATTGCCAGCTCCTGTTCGGTCCTTTGCACATCTGAGTCCTGTAGTCCGGTTCCCAATATTAGCAGCAGCGTCTGGAGTCTTTCCGCTCCTTTAGTCCGCACATATTTATGTCAACCCTCAGAGCGGTCATGTCCCAGAGTCAAGACGTGCCGTCCTCTCCAACGAGGAAGTAGCTATTTAACGGCTACCACAGCTCGCCCTAAGTCCTTTCAGCCGGATCCTCTTGAGGTTCAACCTAGTCGTAATAGCTACCGCGTCGACAGCCTCTTTTCTCGTAATCATCCTTTCCAATTCTGTCATCTGGTACACAACTACCTGCTCATTACTCCCCGACCTTACGTTATCCTTTATCAGTTCTTTTCCTAGTATGTCCCTCATGGTAGTTCCCGCCCCCCAACATATCTTCATTGATGGTAGCTTCTTACCACCCAGCGCCTTTCCCAAGATTTCTCAGAGCTCCTCCTCCCCTTTTCCCTCTCTCTTTCGCAACATCAGGAAGACGTCGCCTTGTTTAGTCTCTCTAATGCTGCCTACCTCCAACTTCACTTAGGCCTGCACCACCAGTTGGCGCAACTTCTTGGGGGTGTTGCTGCAGGTGGTTCCCTCCCTTATCGCGACGCTCACGACATTCTCGTAGACGCCCTCCTCCCCGGCCGGAAGCTTAGAGATCTTACGCAGCTTCCAGAGCTCGAATTCCGGAATCAACTTATGACCACGTTACTACTCCCCTTCTCTATATCACAATGACGAGGGTATTGACCGCCCCCAACACCCCCTGTGCTCTCCAGCCTCGCTGAAGAACATGCGCTTTTTTTCTCGCCATTTAGTAAATTGCACGTCTGCAAGAGGAAGAGGAGTCCGCTGTTAAGCTCCTCCTCCAGCTCTCCAATCCTTGCCCTCTTCAACTCCGAGAGAAACAGTAGAAACCTCCCCCTGAGGTCGCTAGGCTCTCTGCGAACTATTATCCAGAGATCCGCCCAGTACCCCCCGCAAATGAATTCGAGAAACAACCCCGCCTCTCATCCCTCTCGCAGCACTTACGCCAGATTACTCTTACTTATCAAGAAGCACACCCTCCTGCGTTGCTCCGCCACTCTTCTCCTCTTCGATCTCCGCATAACAATCGACGGAGGCTGTTATGGTCTTGATTCGACCATCCGCCACCGGTCAGGCAACACGCTCCCGGAGGTTAAAGTTGTCCTTTTGGAGTGCCAAAACATCTTCAGGAAGGTTGCCGGCCTGACTAGTCAGCGCCTCCTCCCATACCATCTGTTCTCTACAAAACATGAATTAAGTGAGAGATCAATTAGAATCACTTTTCAAAAAAAATCTTTATTAAGAGATTTAAATTAAATGAATTATTAAGACGAAAAGCAATTAAGATTAAAACTTTAACACGTAACTAATATTAATGTTCTATGCATGCAACTACTTTGATAGAACGTAAACAGCATATTCACCGGTTTTGGTTATCAATTACTTTGGTCGAGGGATATTTCTCCTCTACTCTCAGTTTCCTCAACATCCTCGTTAACAAGCTCTTGCAAACTTTTTATAGGAATAAATTTTAAATATCTATGTTTTTTCCATTGGTAAAATACTACCCCTAGCATAGAGTTCGGTGTGAAACTCAGTCCGAAACGGACGTGCATGAGATCGCTTCCAAAAAAATTGTGGCCAGTGAATGCTACAGTGATCCGATTGAGATTATTTTTGCCGTGAACAATAGCGTTACTTAAGCTCCCTGTGTGGACGCAAGTGCGAAAGTAGTGCAGTGTAAATTAAGGAAATTGCAAGGAATGGTTTGGATTATTAATCTGAGTTAGTCTGTAATTTTTGTTGGGGAGTGGACTGTATTTGGGCGTGGATTGTGTTTATCAAAAAGTCCCGCGGGGTATTTTTATTTCGAACACATTTTCTTTGTAAGACAAGCTTAAAAAAACTAACATAGAGTTGCAAGACCTGTACTGACGATCTATCTTATGGTATTCCCCCTTTTTCCCGAAGTTCCGTTATTTTCCGCTCCAGCGCTGGCAGCGCCGGAACCGACGTAAATCAGGTTGACGCCGGGGCGCGGGAGTTTCGAATCTAATAGAACCCCTGGGATTCTAAACATACTCCCGCCCGTTGAAAGGATGGCTTTCAACCAAAGGAAACCACGTAATTCGACTAAAGTCAAACAAATCACTTAAACTAGACTTAAGATACCTACAAATTTTTAACATTTAAATTAAAGACAAAGGCGCGTAGGGCATTCTAAGAATATTTGGATAGATTGGGGAGAGGCCTCACGAATCCTCTTCGGCCTGAGAGGGGAACGGGCATAGGCGCGCCACTGCTCGTCGGATCGTCCCCTTTTTGGTGCGCAGCGTGACTACCCGTACGACGCCATCTTTGCCTGGGTGCAGTTCGGATATGATACCCAGCTGCCACTGCATGGGTGGTGAATGATCCTCTTTGATCAAAACTAAGGTGCCTTCGCGAACATTGTGTCCTTCCCGCCTCCATTTGACTCGCCCCTGAAGTTCGGAGATGTATTCTTTGGACCAGCGGGTCCAGAAATTTTGCTGGATCTGTTGGATCCGCTGGTGACGGGAGAGATGTCCTTCTGGCAGATGGAGGAGGCTCGGGTCTGGAACGGCCGTAAGTGACCGCCCGATCAGAAGATGAGAGGGTGTCAGTGGCGGTAAATCGAGAGAGTCAACGGAAAGAGGAGTGAGGGGGCGGGAATTCAGGATGGCAGCTATTTGAGCCAATAGAGTGTACAATTCTTCAAAAGTTAATAAAGCATTACCCGCTACTCCTTTCAAGTGGTATTTTGCTGATTTCACACCTGCCTCCCAGAGGCCACCGAAATGGGGGGAGTAAGCTGGAATGAATTTCCAGTTGAATTGCGCTTTCGCCAAGGCGCAGGTCAAGTGAGACTCTTCGTTTTCAAGGAACTGCCCGAGTTCCCGAAGCTCCGAGTTTGCACCCACAAAGTTGGTACCATTATCGGACCTTATCACGCTAGGCATGCCCCATCGGGAGGCAAAACGCCTTAAGGACATTATGAACGACTCGGTAGTTAAATCGGACACCAATTCGAGATGGATGGCTCTGCTAGCGAAGCATATGAATATTGCCACATAGCATTTTGAGGTGCCGCACCCACGGCCCTTCCGGTCCTTTATATTGAAGGGGCCGGCGTTATCAACGCCGGTGATGGAGAAGGCAGCATTTGGAGTGACTCGATCGTAGGGCAAGTGCCCCATTAGAGGGGGCACTGACTTGGGATTTGCTTTGAAGCACGGCACGCAATTACGTACAACTTTCCTAGCAAGATTTCTACCACCTAACGCCCAGTATTTTTCGCGAATATTTGCTAAAAGCGTTTGCGGACCCGCATGAAGGAGGCGCTTGTGCTCTTCGATGAAAATCAACTGGGTGAGAGGGTGTTTAGCTGGAAGAATCTGGAGATGGCGCTTATCGAAATCAAAATCGGAATTTTCCAATCTCCCGCCGACTCGGAGCACTCCCCTTGGGTCCATAAAGGGATTGAGGTTACTCAAAGGGCTCTTAGAAGGCATACGCTGGTTTTTGGACAGGACCTCGATTTCCCTTTGAAAACATTGAGCCTGAGTGACTCGAATCAAGTGATGCATGGCTTCGTATGTTTCCTCGATGCTAGGAAGCAGCGACGCACCCACGTTTTTCGCGTATCTTGTGTGATTGATAAACCGCCAGACATAAGCCATGACACGTCTCAACCTGGGAAGGGATGAAAAACGCTCGAAGGGTATAATAGCAGAGTGCTCTTGAACTGATACTGAGACGGTTTGGGGGACCTTCATCTCCAATTCGCTGGAATTGGGCCGACCTGCTTTTGAGAATTTGAGATTGGGAGAGGCTAGCCAGGATGGTCCCGTCCACCACTGAGTCGAGTCCTTTAATGCGCGGGGACTCACACCTCGCGATAGCAAATCGGCGGGATTTTCTTGAGACACCACATGGTGCCATTCCGCTGGGGACGACAGAGACTGTATCTCTGCAACTCGATGGCGGACGAAAGTCTTAAGACTCGAGGGCTCAAACCTTATCCAAGCAAGGACAATAGTGGAATCACACCAGTAAAACTTACCGGTGATTGGGAGGTTGATGGACTTGACGACTGCATTCATCAATCTTGCAGAGAGCTGAGCTGCGCAGAGCTCTAATCTTGGAATCGTGAGGGAGCTTACTGGAGCCACCCTGGATTTTGCGCAAAGCAAGCGAGAGACAAAGGCCCCTTGAATATTGATAGAATGGATATAGATTGCGGCTCCATACGCCTTTTCACTCGCGTCGGAAAATGCGTGAATTTCGAACACGGAGGAGTCGACGCTGCTGACGAATCGAGAGACTGCAATACGATTAATTTCAGGTACCTCCTGAATAAAGGTATGCCACGGAACTGATACATCTGGAGGCAACTTTTCGTCCCAGTCGATCTCTTTTCGCCACAATTGCTGAAGCAGGGTCTTTGCATTGACGGTACACGGACCCAGAATGCCGAGCGGATCAAAGATTTTAGCGATGATTGAAAGCATCGCGCGTTTAGTGTACTCCTTGACAGCGGGCTGCTCTGCCAAGTTGTAAGTTAAATTATCATCTTGGCTATTCCACGATAAGCCTAGAGTTTTCACGGTCTTGTTTGCGCCCAGATCAATGGTATGGCAAGGTAGCTCGGCATCAAAGATCGTTGATTGTTCGATGATCCGCGGATCATTCGAAATCCATTTTCGAAGCGGAAAACCAACTGATGATAGGATTTGAGACACGTCTGCGCAAATTTGGACGGCCTTAGGGATTGAATTGGCTCCATATAGAAAAACATCGACGTAAAAGGAAGTTCGAATAGCTTCAGCAGCTTCCGGGTGCGATTCTTGAACTTCATCAGCTACCTGAAAAAGGCAGCGAATCGCAAGGAACGAACTCGAGGCTAGCCCATACGTTACTGTACTTAGCTCATACCTTTCAACTGGCTGGGTTGGATCCGCTCTCCAAAGGATTCTTTGGAGCGAACGCTGCTGAGGTTCAACGAGGATCTGTCGATACATCATGGAAACATCAGCTCCTACCACATAGGGGTAAATTCTGAACCTCAGCATTGTGGAAAATAGTTCTGGCTGAATCGTTGGCCCAGTCATGTGTACATCATTAATAGAAATGCCAGTAGATGTAACCGCAGATCCATCAAAGACTACGCGGAGCTTGGTACTCAGGCTGTCCTTTTTCAGGACCCCATGATGAGGCAAATAGTAAACGTGCTTCGGAGGTTGAACTTCATCGACCACTTTGGTCATGTGACCAAAATTGAGATAGTCTTGCATGAATTTGACGTACATGTCCTTTAACGCGGGATTGCGTGCGAATTTTCTTTCCATGGCGAAAAATCGTCGTTCGGCTTGTTCAAAGGATTCTCCTAGGGAATCTAGAGACCCTTTGAACGGGATTGTAACAATGAACCGACCATTTTCATCCTTTCGGATGGTTTCCGAAAATATTTTTTCGCACGCACGCTCTTCGCTGGAAAGGGCTAGGAATTGTGGACATTCCTCAATTTCCCAAAAATTTTTTAGAACAAGATTCAAGTTGGTGTCCCTGGGGTTGGAAATTGTAGCGAGGTTGCAAAGGGTAGAATTCCCTACTGGATTTATGGATGGAAACCTTCCGGAGATAACATAACCCAATTTTGTTTTATGCAAGTACGGATATTTTTGGAGTTCCTTGCAAAATAGGTCCCAAAACAAATCAACGCCGATAATCATATCAATTGGTTTGGGTTTATGAAAGTTGGGATCGGCAAGTCGAATGTTTTTGGGGAGGTCAAAACCTTTCAGATCCATGGGTTCGGCTGGGATATTGCTAGTGATCCTTTCGGACACAAAGAATGTCAAGCTTGAATTGAAGCTGGTGTGCTTGGACTGAATGTAAGCTTGGGTTGTTTCGGAGACATTGGACTTGCATTGATTTATACCGATGACCCGAATATTAGTGGGGGTCACGGGCAATTGTAATTTCTCACACGCGACTTTTGACAGAAAATTCGACTGCGAACCGGAATCCAATAAGGCTACGCAATCTTGGAAGGAACCTGAAGGGGATTGCACCTGGATGACCGCGGTTGGCAACATACGAGTGATACTAGAATCAGTTCGGCAAAGATTGACGCTCACAGGGAGAGCTGTTTGGGCAGGCGCTTCAGCTATTGGATTATCACGCTCCGCGGAGGCGATCTTGGGGAGATGAAGCAACGTGTTATGGGATTTTTTGCACTTTTTGCACTTATATGAGGATTTGCATTCATAGGAAGAATGCCCAGGACGGAAACAATTTAAACATCGATGTAACTCTTTCATTTTATCGATGCGAGCGGGGACGGGCATTTGCAAAAGCGCTGGACACACATATAGTAAGTGATGTTCTTTGCACAGGGGACACACCGAACCTTGCGCGGCAGCATGAGAAAATGTTGTCCTTTTGGACGATGGCTTGCCCGAGGATAAGCCATGGACGTTTACCTGCGCGGGTTTCTCCGAGACCGCGGCTTTGCGGGCTAGAAGTTTGCATTGCTTTTGAAGGAAATCGAGCAATTCTTCATTCTCGGGTGGGTCGTTTGAGTCGACACGCTCTTTTTCCCACTCTGCCTTGGTTAATGAATCGAGTTTTCGAAGAACGATTTCGATAAGAAGGCTATTCCAAGTTTCGACTGGTTAACCGAGAGCTTTTAAAGCACGCAAATGACCGCTTACATTTCGATAAAGGGAGTTCAAAGCAGGATGATTACATTTTACAATTTTTGGGAAGTCTAAAATTCCCTCAACATGCTTGTGGATCATGAAAGGCTTGTCCTCGTATTGCCTTTTGAGCAAATCCCAAGTCTCCTCATAATTTTTCGCGGATATGTCTAACCCTGCAATGGCCGTCGCGGCTTCTCCGATCAAAGACATACTGAGATATCGGAACTTTTCGATCGCGTCGACGGAGTCATTCAAATGGATAACCTTTTCGAAATGGTCATGGAACATGGCCCATTTGTCATAGGACCCATCGAATTTGGGGAGCTGCAGACTCGGAACCTTGACCTTGCCTTTTGCTTCGCGAACAGAGCTATGCTCAGTGCCATGAATCGAAGGAGCGCTTTCGTTTAATGGTTTTTTGACGTATCTGTCGATGAGACAGTGCGCGGCTGCGGATGCCTTATAGAAACGGGATTCTACGGCGTCCCGTTCTTTGAATATGTTTTCTAAGTCTTCCCCATTAGCCAGCTCCTCTATGGAACTCTGAGCAATGTTAAAATCTGAAAGGGCTTCTTCGATTCTATGAATGCGTTGTTCTAACTCAGCAATGTCTAGTTCGGTCAACTCGTTCTTCTCTTTGGCTTCTTCAAGACTCTTAACATAGTTCCTGAAAGTCGTAATACGCGCCTTGGCAGAAGCGCGCTTGCGCACTAATTTTGCCATGCTATCTTCCATTGCGGCAATGCAATCAAATATAAAATGTAAACAAAAGGCAATTGAACGAAATTCAAAAAAGGATTTCAAAATTAAAACTTGATTTTTTGTTGTAAATCGATTTTTAAATATCGATTTTTGGGGTGCCGAAAATTCGATATCGACTTTACGTTATCGACTTGAATTGGAGTATCGACGTGGGATGATGGCGTATCGATTATTTTAATTCGATACGTTGGGATCGATTATACAAAATACCCTATGAAACAAAAGACATAAACATTAATGAGGCTTATCAAAATCAATTTTTTGCGATATTAAATCGAAATGATCCTATGTCTTGGGATATGGCACTTAGTGTGTCGGATTTATAGATTAGGAGGTGCAGTTCAATATTAAAACTGGCTCGAATTATTGGGGCTGAGGATAAAGGAGTATTCTTTGTTTTTCCTCTCTTTTCACGCGACCGCAGCCACACTACTCAAGTTCTAATCTATTCTTACGTTACGTCCTGTGGTTCAACTACTCCGAACAAGATTTCCTTGTTTCTCGGGATGCTCCAATCCTTGGATTCAGCAATATCGCAATACTACTGACTTGCTTGGGAGGTAGACACAACAAGCTCGATGTGGATTTCGATCGGGTGGTAGAAAAAACGTGTCATCTTTTTCATCCAGTGACATCCAGCTCGATATGGACCAAATGTTGGGGAGTGCTCCGAGTCGGCGGGAGATTGGAAAATTCCGATTTTGATTTCGATAAGCGCCATCCCCAGATTCTTCCAGCTAAACAATTTTTCTTTATGCCGAAGAAAGATTTTTTTCGAACAAAGACCCTAAGGGAAATAAAACAGAAGACAATAAAACAGGATTCTTCACATCTGTAAACCAACTGTCTTTCTTCGATTCTTTATTGTAATTTAAAGAAATGCGCAGAAAGTGTATTTAAGGAATTCCGTGTGTTTGTTAAACATTCACAATGGATTCCATTGCGTAGGGTGGCTGCACCAGTGCGGGGAGCGCATGTTCCCAAAGGTCGGAACGAAGCCTCAAATGGAAGTCCCCGCAAGTAAGCCGCCAGCGCTGTTCTTTCTCCAGTTCGGAGAATGAATCGTCGCTAAGTCGGCTGCCTTGCTCCATCCTGCCCCCCTTCCCAACGCTCCGGAAAAAATTCCCCCTATCGAGGAGCTCAAACTTCTCATCAGAGCAAATTTCTTAGAGTGCAGGAAATTGATGACCCGAATCAGGGCCAATATAAATACGAAACACGAGGTTAAGAAATCCATAAAAAAGCTAAAAGCTTGTACGGACAAGCTTCTTGAGGGGAAAAGTCCTCGACCACATGGAAATCGGAGCGACTAAATCGGTTGAAACCGCGAGCGCCCAGGCGTAAACAGGCATGGAATCGGAGCTTGTTTCCTTACTTCGAGAAACCACATTCCAAGCGTGGAAAATGGTTGAAAATAAAGAGTGGTTATCCGCGCTTTTCAAATCGACCAAGATGATAGTCGAACATCCTCTGGAGGATAACATCTCGGAGGAAACGAAGATGGTCCTGGTAGAGCCAGACGATAAAAGGATGGATAATAGCATCCAATCCCAAGATATTATACATTGATATTTTTAACTAAATAACACCAAATGGCGCAAAGAACAATGATTTAGCGTATTCTGTAAAAACGCAAAGACTTAGTGATGAACACCCTAATACCATTCAATAGGTAATTAAAAATTACATATCCTGGTAAGTTAAAAAATATAGCATTGTATTTAAATTAATCAAGTTATAGTCACTTAAAGTTCTTATTTCATTAGTTTAAATTTTTGCACACCCTGTATAAAATGGCAAGTTTATCATGATTGGGATATAAAATATGATCTATTATTACACTGCACTGTAAATTACACTTGCATAACTTAAATACTTCTTAAGTGTTTAAAACATGAAAATTAGGTCAAATTTTGATCAAATTCAAATTATTTAAAAAACCTTAAGTTTTAGGTATAGTAAACCTTATTAAAACAGACATTTATTTTGATCGGAGAATCCAAAAATGCAATAATATACAGAGAGTTCCATTTAAAAAAACACAACTTTGATACTTTTAGACTTAGATTTTTCGGACACCCTGTATAATATAAAAATAATTTAAAAAAATAGCCATAATCGATCCCCATATAGCCCAAAAGTGAAACCTTTTGAAAGCCTCGTATTTTAGCCACAATATTCAGCGCCGTATAGCGTGAATAACCCTGTATACCTATACTTTGAATCGTTATATCTCAAATACTGAATTTAGTACAAATCTGATTCAACGTGGGTAGATACTTCGAGAGGTCCTCTACACAGTGTGCAAAAATGGTTAGTGTACCAAAATGCAAACTCCCCTAAAATTACCTAAGTTTTTTTTTTATTTTTTTATTTCGGCCCTTTGGCATCAACCGATAAATCTGCAAGTATATGAAAATAAGAAGGTGCTTACTGAAGGACGCACCATTTTGCCCCATGCTATACGATGAATAGTTCCCGAGATATGGCGTTTTAAAGTTTTCACCCTCAACCCCGTCCTACTCTTAAAGGGTGAGACTTAGGAAGTTGAAATTTTATGGGGTAAGTCCTTTGAATGATAGGAACAATTGGTAAAAATTTCAAATCGATCCCCCGTGGGGGCCGAATTGACCCCTTAACCGTACACGGCCTTTCGACTATCCGAAATCATTCCGGTTCACATTATTTCGAATAATCGGGGTTTTACTTGAATAAAAATCAAAACATACGCTGTGCGTTTGTCCTTCTATTTCGGTAACGAAACTTTAACATGTATAAGTTCCTATGAACGCTTAGGTATAATTTTTGAAGTTTTATTGCAATTACAAATGTGGTTTAATGATACTTTTATATTTATAGCGATGAGCTATTGTGTCATTAGCGAATGAGAAGCATTCAGTCAACATAGTAATTGATATGGGAAGCACAACGAACTTCCCCAAGGTTGTAAGTTCCAATACTCAATTAAATGAATACTATACTCATTTTGTTATGTTAGCAACAATACAATTCACTCCGACCTCTCAATCAAAACAGTCCGAGAAGAAATAGAGAGCTACTCAGATAACTACATGCGAAGATTAGATCACCACCCGAATCACTTAGCCATAAATTTACTGGACACAGCGACATACAGTAGCGGACAAAAGTGGAGCAACAAACATATTCTTGAAAATATTCAAGGTTTGGTACGACTTATTCATAAACTAGTAATATCCAAATGATGTTAGGGTATCTAGAAATAACGCTGAAATGCTAAAAATTATAAGTTTATTCCTGAATTCAAGGCATTTAACAACAAAAACGAATAAATGTGCCGGACAAAAGTAAAGCAACAATATATAAAAATTCCTTCTGACGTCTTTTTTTAACAAACACTTTTGAGTTATTGTGTTTAGTATTATTAGTGAAAACCAACAAACATGCCTCGTGGTAAATCTCTCTCAGTACAACTGAAACAATTAATTGTTTTCAAGTTTGAATCTGGAATGTTCCAAAGTAAAATTGCTAAAGAATTAAATCTTAATCGCTCTATAATCTGTAGAGTATTGAGTACCTACAAGATTCGCAAAAGTGTGTGGTGAGTCCTCCAAAAACAGGTCGTCCTCGAAAAACAACAAGAGTTCAAGACAATGAAATTGTGAACATCTCGAAAGGGGATCCATATAAAACAGCAGTTGATATTGCACAGGAATGATGTGTCTTTGGTGTTTCTGTAAGATCGATTCAAAGACGCTTACAAGGAAAAAGTTTGAATGCACGCAGACCCGCTAAAAAACCCTTCGTTTCTAAGAAGAACAGGATGGCCCGGCTCCGTTTTGCAAATGACCATCTTAACTGGAGTTTTGGAAAATGGAAAACTGTGCTGTTCTCTGACGACAGTAAATTTAATTTGTATTCGTCGGATGGAATTCCATATGTCAGGCGTCCTCCAAATGAAAGGTACAAGCCAAAGTACACTAAAGGCACAATTAAATTTGGTGGGAGTAACGTATTAGTGTGGGGATCATTTTCCGGGTTTGGAATGGGACCATTGGTAAAAATAGAGGGCATTATGGACCGGTTTAAATATCTGGAGATATTAATGGATCATATGCTTCTGTTTGCAGAGGAAAACGTGTCATTGTCATGGATTTTTCAACATGACAATGACCCGAAGCATACTGCAAAAATAATTAAAAAATATATAAAAGAGCAACGGGTAAATGTAATGCAATGGCCTGTCCAAAGTCCCGACCTGAATCCAATAGAGAACTTATGGGAGATAGTAGACCATAAGATAAGGACAGAGAATCTACAAAAATTTAGAAACTCCGCAGAATTATTCACCGCCATTTCAACTGCATGGAGTTCCATTTCAGAAGAAACCATCACTGTTCGGACCTTAGTAATGAACTCATACAGCCTGTCCGGTTTTCGTTGGACAGCGGCTGTATCTCGGTAAGTAAAGCAAGTAGCAACTTCGGACAAAAAATTTTATTACTAATGTGACTATGAGAAATCTCTGGAAAATATTTTCAGCTTCGTGAAATCGCCGTAAGGGGGCGTAGTAGGGACGGTAGTTCCTTAAAATCGACAAATCTGTACTAAGTCACTAGTTAAGTAGCACAGTTTAATTTACTATCAATAAGATTACATCATTCTGAAACTTTTTTATTCGACACATAATTTCATAACTCACATAATAAAAGTGGGGGAAGCCGATGAATCATTTTAAGTTCAAACTATCATATCTCTGTTTCTAATTATCCGATTTCAGTGATTCTGTACTTCATTGTGAGGGAATTATAAGCCGATTTAATATCCACATTGACCAAAAATCCATAGTCCAGAACAAAATCGCTAGAGGGCATTCTTTCAGGTAATAGCGGTTTTCTTCATTTTTCTTTAATAAATCAAATGGAACTATACCATTTTCATAAGTCCATCTTGTAAAGCTTTAAAAAACCTACATTTTTCCCGAAAGGCGCATTTCAATATTCTTTTTCGTTTTTGACTTATTGATAAATAACTGAAAATTTTACCTTAGAAAGAGTTTTCCAATAAACGGTAAGTAGGCTTTGGAGTGAAACCAAATGTTTTTGTTATTTTGACAAATAAATGTCATATTAATTACTTTACTATAGTTAATATTATTGTTGAGTTATTGATTACTGATAATATTCGTAATATTTCTAAGTATTTTGTAATGGCGTTTTCGAATGAAGAAGCCTACGATATGCTGGCTGTGTATTTTCAGTGTTACGAAAATGTGGCAATTGCAGCAAGAGAATACAGTGTTAAGTATCCACTGAGAAAACATCATTCGAGAAAAGTTTTTAAACGATTGGCTAACCGTCTTAAATTCACTGGAAATGTTCATCCTACTCGACCTATTACGCAAAAACGCAGAACCCGAAATCAGCAGAATATCGTTAATATTTTATCCTATATTAATTATGATCCTAAACGGAGTACCAGAGGGGTAGCACGAGAGTTAAGTGTTCCAAAAACAATAATCCATGAAGTGCTAAAAGAGCATAAATTGCATCCGTATCACATTGTTTTGCATCAACTCTTGAATGACAAGGATTTTGACGATCGGCTAAACTTTTGCCATTGGTTAGAGAATATGATATGTGATGAAACTGACTTCCTATCAAGAGTACTTTGGTCCGACGAAGCAACATTTAAAAGTAATGGACAATTAAATCTCCATAATAGCCATTATTGGTCGGAAAAAAATCCTCGTTGGATGCGTGAAGTTGACCATCAATATCGCTGGACTCTAAACGTATGGTGTGGAATAGTTGAAGGAAAAATTATTGGGCCATATTTTTTTGAACAACCTCTAAACGGGGAAAGATATATGGAATTTTTGAGCGATTTTTTACCCACTCTTTTAGACAATGTTACTTTGAGAACGAGGCAAACCATGTGGTTGCAACACGATGGTTGCCCGGTTCATTACCATAGACATGTACGTCGTTTCTTGGATGAGAAATTTCCCTTTCGGTGGATTGGGAGAGGAAGTATTTTTCCATGGCCACCACGGTCTCCTGATCTCACGTGTTTAGATTTCTATTTTTGGGAACGTATAAAAGATCTTGTATATAAGGAGAGTCCTACCACCAAGAACAATATGAAGGTTCGAATAAAAAACGCCATCCTAAGTTTAAGTAAACATGAAATTGAGAGATGTGTAAATTCGACTTTGCCAAGAATTCGACGATGTATTGAACGTGACGGAAAACATTTCGAACATTTATAGCTTTTAACTTTAGAACTAATTTTCTTCTTCTAACTTTTAAACTTACTTTTTTCTGAATATTGTTATATTTTTTAAAATAACATGAATTAAGTTATGTGTTTGTAAATTAAAGAATTTAATAACATTTATTTGTCAAAATAACAAAAACATTTGGTTTCACTCCAAAGCCTACTTACCGTTTATTGGAAAACTCTTTCTAAGGTAAAATTTTCAGTTATTTATCAATAAGTCAAAAACGAAAAAGAATATTGAAATGCGCCTTTCGGGAAAAATGTAGGTTTTTTAAAGCTTTACAAGATGGACTTATGAAAATGGTATAGTTCCATTTGATTTATTAAAGAAAAATGAAGAAAACCGCTATTACCTGAAAGAATGCCCTCTAGCGATTTTGTTCTGGACTATGGATTTTTGGTCAATGTGGATATTAAATCGGCTTATAATTCCCTCACAATGAAGTACAGAATCACTGAAATCGGATAATTAGAAACAGAGATATGATAGTTTGAACTTAAAATGATTCATCGGCTTCCCCCACTTTTATTATGTGAGTTATGAAATTATGTGTCGAATAAAAAAGTTTCAGAATGATGTAATCTTATTGATAGTAAATTAAACTGTGCTACTTAACTAGTGACTTAGTACAGATTTGTCGATTTTAAGGAACTACCGTCCCTACTACGCCCCCTTACGGCGATTTCACGAAGCTGAAAATATTTTCCAGAGATTTCTCATAGTCACATTAGTAATAAAATTTTTTGTCCGAAGTTGCTACTTGCTTTACTTACCGAGATACAGCCGCTGTCCAACGAAAACCGGACACCCTGTATATAAGATTTTTCTTGTTTTTCATCAATTAATTTGTCACCATCAAATCTATGATTTAGTCTAGCGGTGATAAGAGAACCTTTAAGTGCGAGCATTTGTGTCCGACCCTACGTTTGAATTTATCTTTATTTAGTTTAGGTAATCACATAACTCTTATATTCCAGCGTGGGAATGAATAATTTAATTTATGTTTCTGTGTGGAATATAAGTTGGAACTTAGATAAACTTGGGGAAGGCAGTTAGGTTTGAGACACCACACGAATGGTCTCGAACTCATCCGCTAACTCAAATTTAATAATTATTCATTTGTTAATAGTAACTCTTTCTTTATTATTAAGCAAAGGAACACAATAAATATAAAGTAAAAGTGAGAGTTATTGTATCTCGAAATCAGTTTCTCTGAGACTGTAAACATCAGAGTGGTCCTTTAAGAAAATCCAGTTAACCATCGACTTCACACTAGAGGAATAAAGTTTGACCTTCGAGTCGCAGAACACAACTGTTAATGGATTTCGAATCAAACAAGCTTCCTCTATTGGACCCCCACAATCACCAAAATAATAAAGTCCATGAGGAATAGATGCATTGAATATATTAAAAATAATGGCAATGCTACTAAGTATTAGTTAAAATTTTCGTAATCGTTCAAAATTTCATATGTTGCTCTACTTTTGTCTGGCACATTTATTCGTTTTTGTTGTTAAATGCCCTGAAATCAGGAATAAACTTATAATTTTTAGCATTTCAGCGTTATTTCTAGATACCCTAACATCATTTGGATATTACTAGTTTATGAATAAGTCGTACCAAACCTGAATATTTTCAATAATATGTTTGTTGCTCCACTTTTGTCCGCTACTGTATACAACCAGGTTGAAGAGATTCAACCCTCTAGATTTGCCACATAGATTCAACCAAGTAAGGGACTGAAATGTTGGTCCTTTTACTACAACACTTAGTACTATAATTTGTAATTGCCAGCATAGATATTGAATGTCCAATTTATTTTTACCTTTATTGTGACAGATTGTATCTCTACAAGTAATTAAATTAAAAAAAAATACTCATTTTGTATTGATAAATTATGAATAAAGAAGCAGTATTTGCTGGTGGTTTTATTGATTAACATCCAATTTTTAGGGGAGTCCTCGGGAAATGTTTTATTTTAGTGTTGAGGAGCTGGCTGGAAGATAGACAGATTCAAATCAGAATAGACAACACCCTTTCATTCTCCTTTTCCCCTGAACAAGGCCTCCCTCAGGGATCCCCGCTGTCACCACTGCTATACAACTTGTACTGCCATGACATAAACAACCACAACTTACATAACACACACGAAATAAACAAATCAGCATACATTCTACAATACGCAGACGATACTGCTCTGATTGTGCACGAGACCAACACACATACGGCGACACGTAAACTGCAGGAACTAGTCAATACTACAACGCAGTGGTTTTATAAATAGAGACTTACGCCCAACCCCAACAAGAATCAACTAGTACTGTTCAACCACCACATAAAACCCACCTCCCCTGCGATTGTGATGGATGGACACACGACTATCCCAACTAATACGATAAAATACCTTGGTATTACAATTGACAACAAATTAAAATTTAACAGACACACACGAAACACTAGAGAGGAGACACTAAAAAGAACCAAACACTTCCGGTCATTAACGTACAAAAACGAAGCCATATCTACCAAAACGGCTGCGCACATACAGTGTGACCCACTTAAGAGCGGGACACCCCTGTAAAATTTTTATTTGTGGTTCGATTTTGATCATTTTTTTATATGTTGTAGGGCATCAAAAACTCTATTTTGTGACAAGTTCTTGTTACGCTCGCTTAAAATCTAAGGTCTACTTTGCCCCTTTCTCATGACGAAATTTTAAGAAAAGACATTAGGGAATTTTTTATTTTAAATTTAGCTTCAGTAATAACTTTAGAATTATTCAAAATGGCTGTATTTCAAATTTCGTTAAAAAATGTTTATCCATAAAAAAGTTGTAGAGCAATCAAATTTTAAATTTATTGAACCATCTGGATGTAATAATTTTTGGTCAAGTTGGCTGAGTACGGATCCAATAAACATAGTTAAGTCACTTGTTTTATCCTTGTCATTAAATACAATGCAATTGTCTTTTTGTAAATAAATAAACCAGTTCTTGGTGGTTTAGAAGAAAATTTAACTGTTTTTGATTGAAGAAAAAGTTCAGATATGAATAATCAATTAACTTTAAGGGAAAAAATTGAAATAGTGCGTCTTTCTGGTGACAATGACAGAAGTGTAAGGGAAGTGACTAGAATATTTAACACAAGATATCCTAATCGACGTCCGATTACTAAAAGTACAGTGAATCGAATAAATCGTACATTTAATGAAACTGGAGCCGTTGATAGATATTTGTTAAAAAACAACCGTCCTGGAAATAGAAATGAAGGTGATACAGAAATCGCAATTTTAAATTATTTTACTAATAACCTACATGCTACATTAAGAATAGCAAGTTTAGATTTAAATGTACCGAGGGAAAACATTCGTCGATGCCTGAAAATGAATAAAATTAAGCCATTTAAACCAAAATTTCTGCATACTTTGGAGGAAGGAGACAAGAACAGAAGATTGGAATTTTGTTTGTGGGTGCAAGGGGAGTATCAAGATAACAACAATTTTCTAAAATGTATTCTATTTAGTGACGAAGCTACATTTACTACTAACGGGATAGTTTCTTCACAGAATTGTAGATTTTGGTCTCATGAAAATCCACGCTGGATTATCAACTGCAAAAGTCAATATTCCCAAAAAGTAAATGTTTGGTGTGGAATAATCTATGACAAACTTATCGGTCCATTTTTTCTTGAGGGCAATATGAATTCTGCAAGTTTTTTAGAACTATTGAGAAATGAATTATCCAATGCGATTGACAATCTTCCACTATTATACACAAGTAACATGTACTTTCAACTTGATGGAAGTCCTATACATAACGCGAAAATTGTTCGGCAGTGGCTAAATACAAACTTTCCCAATCAATGGATCGGACGGAATAGTCCATTAATACAATGGCCACCCAGATCACCGGACCTGACCCCTTTAGATTTCTTTTTGTGGGGTACTCTTGGGCAAAAAGTATATAAAAACCGCCCCAGAAATAGAGAAGAACTATGCATAAGGTTGAGACGTGCCTGTGAAGAAATTACTCCCTTATCTCTCAGAAAAGTAATGAGTAATACTAGAAGAAGATACGAGAAATGTATCCAGTTGAACGGTAGCTTAATCGAAGCAAGTGTTTTTTAAAATGAATTAAATCTCTTTTCGTTACAATTTTTTTTTCACATTGAATCATTAATTAATTTAAATTAAATAAAATTTGATTGTTCTATAACTTTTTTATGGATAAACATTTTTTAACGAAATTTGAAATACAGCCATTTTGAATAATTCTAAAGTTATTACTGAAGCTAAATTTAAAATAAAAAATTCCCTAATGTCTTTTCTTAAAATTTCGTCATGAGAAAGGGGCAAAGTAGACCTTAGATTTTAAGCGAGCGTAACAAGAACTTGTCACAAAATAGAGTTTTTGATGCCCTACAACATATAAAAAAATGATCAAAATCGAACCACAAATAAAAATTTTACAGGGGTGTCCCGCTCTTAAGTGGGTCACACTGTATATAAGGCCATTTGCAGACCGGTATTGGACTATGGAAACATTGTCCTGGCAAATGCAACCGTAAAGACCAGACAATACATACAAACATCCGAACAAATTGCACTACGAACAATAACGAAGATCAGACACCCAAACAACCCCATACACAACCCACCGACACAACTCTTGTACGACAGAACAAAACTTGACCGTATAATAGAAAGGCACAAGACTCTACAGAAAAAGTTCAAAAACTCGGAACACGGATGGGACAAATTGAAACTCCTCTGCCTGACAAGACCTTCCCAGGACTCACGATACTCTCACCCGAGACAAACCCTACTTGAGTACTACAATGACTTACACTAGGACCTACGTACAGACATCCCTTTCCCTGCGGACCATACCTAGAAATCTTTACTGTAACAACACGGGCAGAAAGACCTAAGGGTCGATAGCCCCTTTCTGGGAACAGAAAGATTTATTTGTTGTTGTTGTTGTTGTTGTTTTATTTTATGTAAACTTGGCAGTGCTCAAAAAAATTAGTATTCCTAGTTATTCGACACGTGCCTGCATGATAACTCGAATTTGCTCGATTTCAAAGTTGGAAAATTGTAAATAATCATCAGTTAAAGAAAACTGAGATTTCAAACTGCCAAACTGAGTTATTTGTTGTAACAAATATTAGAATCAGCAAATATCCGAATATTTTTTTTATATTGAGGAGAAAATTTTTACTTATTTTTGCATTTTTGTTAATAATAACCGACTGCAAGGATCATAATAAAAAGAAAATAAACTCCACTTGATTATTTTTTATGAGGGGTTTTAAACTCCATGGTACGTTCAATGGCTGTAAATAATGAAGATGATTTGAGGAAACGAATTGAAAATTCAATGGATATTTTAAGAAACGAGGAGGAACTGATGGCTAGGGTTCATTCCAACTTCTTACGTCGAATTACTCTTTCTAGGGACTTAATAAAACATTTAATTAACTTTAAAAAAATTATTGTTAGCTTACGAGGCATTCACATGTACGAATAATTACACTTCTGCACAAAAGTTTGGAAACCTCGGTAAAGATATTGATAAATGGTAATTTCTCATTTAATAACTTGAGAATATTACCAATAAACATTTTTCAATTATGTATTGCGTAGTTACAAACACAAAAATATGATACGAGCAACAAATTTGATTAGTGCTAACAAATAACAAACAATTCAAAAAACTGCATTTTTCTCGTGAAGCAAAAAAATTGGAAACTGAAAGTTTCAAAAAATAGCACATTTAAGGGCCGAGGACTACCGAAGAAGGCGAATATTTGGTAGATGGCTAGTAAGAAAAACAAGGCATGATGACAATTTTTGTAAAGCAATTTTGTGATTTAATGAAAGTCAGCCGTTTGTGCACCAATGAATGGCTCAATGGGAACATTCACTACCACTGGTACCAAAAAAACCGGCATATTCATCGAGAACTGGCATCCCAGGAGAGATTTGGCGTAAACGTGTGCATGAGAATTTTAGGCAGAGAACTCGTGGATTCATATTTTTTTCATGAGCATCGGACAGCAGCTAGATGTTTAGATTTTTTATAAACTACATTACAAGCACTTTTAAATGATTTTTTTCTTGATATGTACAGTGAGGGACAAAAGTATTGGCACACCAGAAGTTCCAATATAAAATGACTGATTCTGGTACATTAGCAAATAACAAATCCAATGAAAACTAATTTATTTCAAACCTCACATCTTAAGGTACTAATTACTCCTAGATTTAACATTATATTATTTTTCTAACAAATGGTTACATTGCAAATATATAAACTAACTAATGGAAATCCGTGGACAAAAGTATTGGCACACTTAGGTAATATAAATAATTAGTAGTTAGTAGCAAATGAAATGGGGCTTTTTAACGATTATACAGGGTTCGCCATTACTCCGGCCTTGGTTTCTGGTGTCTTTATATAAATATCAATATGAAATGTTTAGTACAGTACTCATTTATATTGGAAAGCTGCATGATTTAATAATATTTTTGTTTATACAGAGTGTTCCGTTTTCGCTGGGCAGCATAAAGTTATAATTTTTTAAATAGCAACCCATAATTTTTTTTATGCCATTTGCTGAAACCTTAATTTAGAAGGAAAATACATGAAACATTTTTTAAATTGGTAGCGGCGTTGCCATATTAGAGAAATTTCTTTAAAAATGCAGTGTCAGAAAAAACTTATCACAAAACTGGTGTTTTTTGAAATTTTGAAATTTGTTTTTGTAAAGTAGTAAATGAAAGTCAGAGGTACCTAAAAACTTTAAAACATTTTTTTAATGCACCATACTTTTTTTGTATAAGAGCGCTAATTTGCAAATTTTACAAATTACTGAAACTCGTTTTTTTTAAATGGTACCCATGATTTTTTTCAAGTCCTTCTAATGTAGTTTTTAATTCTCTAATAATTTGCAATAACATCTTTTCATCTAATATTTACAGTTATAGAGATATTTACAAAATTTCAGTCAAATTGCAACAGGCATTATTATAATCTAACAGATTTATTCTAGTAGGCTTAGCTTCTATTTACCAAAAGTATAAATTACTTATTTCATTTAGTTGTCATATTACCTGTCACGACCTTCTGCATAATTAACTTTCAATTTAAATGAATTTTCTACAAAACGAATTAGTGGACATGGTGTTTATTTTAGGTGAATGTGAAAAAAATTGCCTTTTGGCTTCTCGTATTTATAAACAAAGATATCCTGGTCGCCGATCTCCGAGTACCCGTGCATTACAAAAATTGTTGGTTCGATTCGAACAAACAGGATCGGTATACTACAAACCACCGGTTCAAAGAAAAACTGTCAGAACAGAAGAGACAGAATTTATGGTATTGCAGGCTGTAGTTGAAAATCCAAATGCAAGCACCAATCAAATTAGTGAAGCACTTGATACAATTAGTGCTACTTCAGTAAGAAGAGTGCTAAAAAACTATAATTATCATCCATATCACATTGAAATGCATCAAAAGTTGACTATAGGGGATTTTAACTCAAGAAGAGCTTTCTGTGAATGGATGTTAAATAAACTCAATGAAAAAAGGAGTCGAACCGCGGTACGAATAAGACGTGTTCAGTGCGAGTGCAAATAAATAGTTTTGCCGTACAAAACAATTTTTTTTTTACGGAACAATTCCAACTATCTATACGCTCACGGATTGATACGACACACATAAAGCGAAACTAAGAAGATTAATACCGGTGCCCTTCCAAAGGAAGGATGAACCCCGGCAGCTCCCAAGAATCCGAGTTGGATCGAGAATCCCAGGATGGCGGTTTTCGCCAACCGCGAACAAAAAAAAGAGGCAGGAAGCCTAACTCTACTCCCACTACACCAACAACCCCGACAAGCCAATCCAAACGGCCAGCACTTGATTTAACACCAAGCAAGAAAGAAACAACGTCGTCTAACAAACCAACAACAATACAACATATATATTTAAAATACAATCACACATTCACTATCTTTACAACCGCCACATATATCAGAACACAATTTGCTATTAAATGGGATGAAATCAATAAAAGACACAAAGATATAATCATTAAACAAGAGGAAAATTTCCTAATTGAAACAAATGAGGAAGAGAAAGCCGCTGAAGCATTGCAGCTACTAGTCAATCGTAAAACAGTGGTATCCTTCAAGGTGCAACACAATAACGCAACAACACTACAAAAACCAACTCAAGATCGACGAATATTAGCGTCATATTCAGTCGTGGCAACAGGAGTCGATCTGGACATAACAGATGAAATGTTTGCAAACCATCTGAAAGGACTGAATCTCCAAATTAGTTTCTGCAAACGGATCGTTTCGAGACAACGAGGACTGCCAACACTCATGATGCGGCTGATTACAGGAAAACTAAAAACATACGAGAAGTTAATGAACGACCGAGGCGTGCACTTCTTGGGAAGAGTGTTCCGGATAGTGGAGAGCAAACCACCAGCACCCATCCCCGCCCCATGCGGACGTTGCAGCCAGTTCGACCATCGCACAGAAGACTGCAGAACACCCACAAAATGCAGTAAATGCCAAGGACCACACTCGACTGCGTCCTGCGAGTCAACTCTTCCGGTGAGGTGCACCTCATGCCACGCCGAGGACCATGCTGCCTGGAGCATGAAATGCCCGAACAGGCCCACAGCCCCCATCAACGGTATACCAAATGTAAAAATCAAATGTCTGAACAGGAGAACGGCCGAGGTGTCAAAAGCCATAACCGAAAACAGTAGAATTCACATGCCAATCACCACCCACGATCACATTATTAACAAATATAAACACCAAATAAATAAAACAAGCAACACCAATAGAGAAGAACTGTTAAAAAAGCTCCGTAAACAATTTATAGATGATTTTGGCATTGACACCTCGGTTGTCTTCTTTGGTAACCATACATACATTTTGATGATTGATTTGCTCTTGCCTAGTCGAAGCTCCCACACAGAACCTTATCATGACCAACTAAGACAAACAATTACGAACGTAGAAAATTCAATCTAAAAATAATTTACGCCAACATCAACGGACTAATCCAGAAAAAACATACAATATGCAACTACGTTGAACGAAATAACATAGACTGCTGCATGTTTGTAGAGACTAAGACGAAGCTAGGACAAACACCGAAATACAGGGACTGGCAGTACATATTGTAAACATGGCAACACCATTAATAATGCGAGGGGGGGTGCAACAGTACTGCTTCATCCAAAACTGAGACTGGGCAGGGCGAATCCCCCATCCCTGAATAATCCCTTGAATGAATGCCTGCATTTCACCATCCTGTACCCTGAGGACAAAATTCACATCTTCTTAACTTACATACAGTTACTCACAAAATTGACCGTACATACCGTAAAAGTTAATAAATCTGTTACAAATAAGTGTTTCTAATTTTTTTTTAATTGTTTTAACGAATATATATTTACAATAAACAGGTACGGAATGGAATATGCTACTAAGGAAATCACAAAGTACTTTCAGTTCACTAATAATAAGTAAGAAACAATAATCAGCCATAAATATAGACACAAAATTAACCGTACAAAACATGTGATTCATTTTTATAGCTTGTAAGAATTTACCAAAGCAAGTTTTTGCGCTCAATTCCATCGACGACTGATAAGTTTAGTCATATCTTATTCAGTTGCGTCTACTGCATTCATTTTGGCCGATATTGTAACTATGGCAAACAAAAGAACGGAAACTGATCTTACCACGCGTAAATTAGTAGTAAAACTTTATTCTACGGGAAGCACAATGAGAAAAATTGCTGAACTAATAGGCAAGACACATTCCACAGTGCAATGGATCATAAACAAGTATGGCTATGAGGGATTGTTAGGGACTCTAAGTTATTGGTTTTTTGTTTTCTATTTATTTTTTATTGTTGTTAATGTTAGGTTTATTGTATACTGTCATTTACTCCCTTAAGTTACGCCTATGTACTGCGATACTTATTCGGAGAATACCATCTGGGTGCCAGACCACATGGCCCATCAGGCCAAAGCTAAGGATACGCTTTGGTTGGGGAATGTGCTACTAGTCGAAGAATCTTTCTCTATAGGGACTATTGCTTTGATGGTCAATTTGTTGGACCCGCAATATTCCCAGAAAAGCGATTAGTATAGATATTCCCCAGATGG
The DNA here is from genome assembly GCF_040115645.1 of Euwallacea fornicatus. Lineage (NCBI taxonomy): Eukaryota > Metazoa > Arthropoda > Insecta > Coleoptera > Curculionidae > Euwallacea > Euwallacea fornicatus. The sequence goes on from NC_089568.1 coordinate 337,073, forward strand.
CCACGAGTTATGGGATTCGTTGTAGCCATAGCTTATAATGGTTCTTGGTGGTGGTGCGCCCCTGGTTGGAATTCTTCGGGGTTAGTACTTAAGGGATAATCGGAGCAATTTTCGCTCTCTTGCTTTTTTTCTGCTCTTCCTGTTGTCTTGTCGGGTGAAAGCTACGTCGGTGACGGGATGTGATCCGCATCATATCGTGTAACCCGCCCAATAAGCATTCTCCCTATTCTTCGTTACTTAGACCAAGATTCTTACATTCTTTTGAGATAAGTGCATAGTTAATACAGTCCATTTTTACATAAAACAAATTGTCTTTGTCGTGTTTCATTTATCGAAGGAACACCCTTAACAGGGATTAATACAAAATAAGCCTGGAAGAGGACGGAAAAAAATATTGTCTGAAAAAGACGAAAGATTCATTTTACGTGAAATGAGGATTAATCCGAAGAAAAGTGTTCCAAAATTAACGAAAGAAGTGTCACAAAGAATAAACAAACCCGTGTCAATTGAAACAGTGCGGAGAGTTCTTAGAAAAAGTGGTTGCAACGGTAGAATAGCACGGAAGAAACCTTATATATCAAAAATTAATCGACAGAAGCGTCTTGAATTCGCAAAAAAATATGTTAATGAACCTGCTGATTTCTGGAATACCGTGATTTTCACTGACGAAACAAAATTAAACTTATTTGGATCAGATGGGAAGCAAATTGTTTGGCGAAAACCAAACACCGAGCTTCATAATAAACATCTTGTTAAAACAGTTAAGCATGGAGGAGGATCTTTAATGTTATGGGGTGCCATGGGAAGTAGTGGCACAGGGAACCTGCATGAAATTAAAGGAATAATGGATAAAAATGTTTATCTCAATATTTTAAAAACCAACTTGAGACCTTCTGCCGAAAAATTGAACATGCCTAGACGTTTTTATTTTCAACAAGACAACGATCCCAAGCACACTGCTGGGATTGTAACGCAATGGTTGATATATAATGTGCCAAAGTTATTGAATTCTCCGCCTCAATCGCCAGATCTCAACCCGATTGAGAATCTGTGGAGAATTTTAAAAAACGAGGTTCAAAATAACAACTGCAGTAATTTAAAAGAACTCAGAAAAGCTGTCTTTACTGCATGGCAAAATATTCCTGTAGATTTAACAACAAAATTGGTGCAATCTATGCCACGTCGTTTGATGGCTGTAATTCAAGCTAAAGGGGGTGCTACAAAATATTAACTTTTTCAAATTTATTAAAATAAATTAGTAATATGTATATATTTGTGTTTTGTACGGTCAATTTTGTGTCTTTATTTATGGTTGATTACTGTTTGTTTCTTATTATTAGTGAACTGAAAGTACTTTGTGATTTCCTTAGTAGCATATTCCATTCCGTACCTGTTTATTGTAAATATATATTCGTTAAAACAATTTAAAAAAATTAGAAACACTTATTTATAAGAGATTTATTAACTTTTACGGTATGTACGGTCAATTTTGTGAGTAACTGTATTTGTTTTTGTTTATATTTTCGTAAATACGAGGAAGGATGGCATTTTCTTTGTATCGTTTGTGTTCTATAGATGTTAAAAAGTATCTATAAATTATATTTAAATAATAAAATTGATCATTAATATAAATCCACAGCGTTTTATTTTCAAATAAGTCGCTGTACGAATACTTTTTACACCGACTGTAGCTGGAAACCCAATGCTTGAATTGAAAACAGTAATCCTACTACTGGCCACGTTGATCACCAGATTTCATGCTCATGAATTTTTCGGTCTGATTTTTTGTTAAAGATCAGACCTATCGAACAATCCTCGTGGATTTAGACAACCTTACTTTTCAAATTCGAGCCGCCTGTAACAAACTGATGCTTAATACATAAAATAATTTATAAAAAGAGTTATAAAAAAACGCTTGAGAACGTCTTCAATGTAATAGAGAACATTTTCAACATTTGTAATTATGTGTAGTATGTGTGCCGGTATTGTAATTAATTGAGATATTTCAACACCATGCTTTATTAATTAAATAATATCGATTTGATTAACGGACGTTAATTTCTTATTTCAAAAGAGGTACCTAATTTATTTTGTCCTATATTAAAGGTTTAGAATTAGAGTAAAATAAAGTGTATAATTTCCAAAAGACAAACCTAAAAGTATGAGAAAATAAAATACGTTTTTGTCAAAATTTCGATTTTTCCCAATATTTCCGAAACCGAACAAATTTTGACAACAGTGCCTAGAGACCTTCACTTGTCATCAAATTTAACAACTTTCGTCTTATTTAACCGAACTTGTAATGTTTACAGTGTAAAATATAGCAATAGTGGCCCAAGGCCGTTGGACCACCCTTCATAGGTGAGATCGAAGGGATTCATCTACAAGGTGTCCTCGAATTGCGTGACCAAAATGACACCGCAGATTATTTAAGTAAAAATAAGTCGATTTAACTAAATTTGCCTCAATCCAAAAGTTGATAATCACGGAGTTACAGGGTGATAATGTTGTAAAAATAAGTCGAATTTCCTTTAATATCTTTCGATTTCTTTGAGCTAATTTCAAGACATTTCGTATCTGAAGGTGTTTTAGATTGCGAAATTTAAATTTATTCAACATTTAGTTATATTTTCTAGAGGGCACTACAAGCGACCATTAGGACACATTTAAACCTCTGTAACTTTTTTGTGCTATAGTGTATGTATTTTTGAAAAATCTTTTTTCCTACCTTTTATACTTAGAAAAGGTATACTTTATTGAAGTCGCTAGAAGCAACGATTTCTGAGAAAAACGCATAATTCTAATGCGCCATACAGCTGCGTTATCGCTTTTAAGTAAATAACTTAGTTGACTATGTTTTTTAGTTGACATTTTGACACTCGAATTTATTCCTCAAATATCAGTTTTTCTTTCGCTTCCTGTTGATTAATAGCCATGACTATGGCTGATAATTTCACGTATTCTGAAATGGTGGATATGCTGTTAATCAATGGACTTGGCCGTTGCAATGGTCAAAAAAGTGTACGAGTTTACAAGGAAAAATATTCTTTTCGTAGAATTCCAAATCGGAAAACTTTTGCTAATATCGAAAGGCGCCTCCGCGAAAATGGCAAGTTTGAACCTGGCTACGTAAATTCTGGACGCAGACGAACAATAAGTAAGGTAGAAATGGAAGAAGAGGATTTGGATGCTGTTCGAAGAAATCCAAAAGTAAGTATACCAGGTGTAGGATTGCAATTGGGAGTTTCGGAATCATAAGTTCATAAAGTTTTTCAAGAACAATTATTGCACCCCTATCATATTCAAAAAGTTCAAGACATATTGCCCAGGGATTCTGTTCAACGTTTAACTTTTTGTCGGTTTATAATCGACAGAAAAATCGAAAATCCAAATTTTAGTAAGAAAGTTTTATTTACAGATGACGCTGTTTTTACTAGATGTGGTATTTTTAATGTGCATAACGAACATGTTTATGCTTATGAAAATTCTCAAGAAAAAACAGTGACTCATCATCAACATCGATTTAAAGTAAATGTCTGGGCTGGAATTGTAGATAATTTTATTGTTGGTCCTTTTGTAATACCAGATACGCTGAATGATGATAACTACTTGAACTTTTTATTACAAACTCTACCTATTTTATTAGAAAATTTACCCTTACGTCTTCGTTCGTGACCTTTGGTTTATGCATGATAGCGCGCCTTCTCATTTTACTTTAAATATAAGGAAACATTTAAATGAGGAATACCCACAACGCTGGATTGGAAGAGGAGGTGATGCACCTGTGAATTGGTCGGCTCGATCACCAGACTTGACACCCTGTGATTTTTTTTTGTGGAATGCCTTGAAATCAAAAGTTTATGCATCCCCAATTCATACGCGAGAAAAATTGGAGGCAAGAATAATTCATGAAGCGGAATTATTGAATAGTACTCTCGAAATATTGTTGAGAATACAATATAATTTCTTAAAAAGAATTAACTTGTGCATACAGGAAAATGATGAACATTTTGAACATTTACTGTGATAGCAAATTAAACGAAAAAAAAATTAAATCAAAAACTTACATAAGTTAATTTGATTAATTAGTTAATTTTATTTCTCCTTGTTGTTTCTTTGTTAATTATTATTTATATTTTATCTTTAGTAATCATTGTTTTTGGAAAACTTAAACACTTTTTTTTTGAACGGGAAATCATTTTAAGTTAATTTACATGCATCAGCTTTACATGCGTTTATCTCAGAAACCGTCGCTTTCAGCGACTTAAATAAAGTATACCTTTTCTAAGCATAAAAGGTAGGGAAAAAAATTTTCTATGCCAAAATAACATACACTATAGCACAAAAAAGTTACAGAGGTTTAAATGTGTCCTAATGATCGCTTGCGGTGCCCTCTAGAAAATACCACTGAATGTTAAATAAATTTGAATTTCGCATTCTAAAACACCCTCAGATACGAAATTTCGTGAAATTAGCTCAAAGGAATCGAAAGATATTAAAGAAAATGCGACTTATTTTTTCAAATTAACACCCTGTAACTTCGTGATTATCAACTTTTGGACTGAGTTAAATCGACTTATTTTTACTTAAATAATCTGCAGTATCGTTTTGGTCACGCAATTCGAGGACACCCTGTATATCTTGCAACAATTGGAATTGAAGCAAAGTTGGTTCCTATTTCCAATGAGTTTACTCACGGATAAAAGATAAGTAGTATGTTAAGGTACAAGCGAAACGTTCTCAACTGGTATATGATGCTTACGCCTTTTGACAATCGTTTGGAGTTTTACTTTCCCCGAACGTCGAACTTTTACTTTAGTATTATTTTCCGTCATTATTTTTCTCGCATCGAAACTATTCTTTTTCGACTGCAATCAAATGTGTGTTAGCAGCAGAGTCTATAAATCAATCACTTTTCTTGAAATTTCCACTCAAGAAGAAGGGCACTAAGAACACTCGAAGCGTTACCTTGTCAATCACCGTTTTTAACACATTTATTCAAAGAATTAACATTTTTCTTGCAATTGAAGCAGTTAATTAACGACATACAGTAGTGGCCAAAAGTAGATGAACACGTATTATTCACTGCATTTTTAACAATTCATACCACAAGTCTCTATAAATTTTAATATAATTTTTCCACCAAATAACTAATAGAGTGCCTTTCCTAAAGAAATAAATAAATGATGGATTTTTTATCATATATTGTTAATATACATAGAAATGCAAAAATAGCTCTGGCCAAAAGTAGATGAACAAAATAAACATAATTTCAAATATTATAAACTCTTATTAACTAAACCATTGGGACAGTATTATTAGTCAGTATTTTGTGTAATATCCTTTATTTTTTATTACTTCATTGCATCTCTTGGGCATTGACGATATGAGATGTTCAATAACAGGTGGATCCATGCTCGCCCATGCTTCTTGTAATGCTATGAATAATTGGTCCTTATTCGAGTAGGTTTTTGTCCTAATTTTGTTGTTTAGGATCTCCCATAAATTTTCTATTGGATTAAGATCCGGTGACTGCGAGGGCCATGTCATAATAGGTACTATTTCATCTTCTAAAAACTTCTTAACTATCTTTGACGCATGTTTGGGGTCGTTATCATGCTGAAAAATAAACGTGACCGGCAAAACTTCCTCGATATAGGGTAACATGTGAGTTTTTAATATGTCCCTGTAGATAAATCGGTCCATTATTCCCTCGATCCTATAAAGTGGACCGATACCGTATCCAGAAAAACATCCCCAAACTAACACTGATCCTCCTCCATGCTTTACGGTTGGTCTGGTATATTTGGGCAATAAACGAGTGTTAGGAGGACGTCTTACATACACATTGCCATCAGATGAAAACATATTAAATTTCGATTCATCACTAAAACAAACCCTTTTCCACTGCGCTACAGTCCAATTTTGATGCTCCTTTGCAAACTCTAATCGGGCCTTAACGTTCTTCTTTGACAGCAGAGGCTTTTTGGCCGGTCTTCTGGCAAACAAATTAGCCTCTACTAGTCTACGTCTTATTGTCCTAGAACTGACAGAAGGCAAACCAATTTCTTCTATTTTGGTCTTTATTTGATTAGATGAAAGAAAGGGATGATGCATAGACATCTTAATGGCCCTATTTAGTCTTTGGTCAGTTTTTCTAGGACGTCCCGACTTATTCTTAATTGTGGTATCTCCCCTTTGATTGCACCTCTTAATTATCATGCAGACAGTGGATCTTTTTAGCTGAAATTGCCTTGCAATTTGTGCTTGACTCACTCCAGCATTATTCACAGCTACCACTCTTATTTTTAAGTCTTCAGACACATAAACACCTCGTGGCATTTTAATGAATTATTCTAGTGGCTTACTACTATCGTCCACCAAGATACTAACGTTCAAAACCGAATCGATAAATATCAACAATATTTAAGAGTTTTGGTTCATCTACTTTTGGCCAGAGCTATTTTTGTATTTCTATGTATATTAACAATATATGATAAAAAATCCATCATTTCTTTATTTCTTTAGAAATGGCACTCTATTAGTTATTTAGCGGAAAAATTATATTAAAATTTATAGACTTGTGGTATGAATTATTAAAAATGCAGTGAATAATACGTGTTCATTTACTTTTGGCCACTACTGTAGGTACTACCTTATCGTGTTATTAGGGTACTATATCTCTTATTTACATCTGAGAATGATTTTCAAATCATAACAATACAGGTTCAACACTGCAGTACAGTTTGCAATAGCTTTGAGTATGTCGAATTTTGTGCATACATTGGACAGCATTGATTTTCTGTTACCACTTGACGGCACCAGACCAACGGCTGCAGATTCACATCGCATGCTTGTTGAAGCTTTCGGTGAACATGCCCTTGGAAAATCACAGTGCTATGAGTGGTTTAAAAAATTCAAAAGTGGCAATTTTGACGTCAATAACGATCGATTACCATTGGGACGTTTCATTGAGAAGTACTATCACATGCGGCTTATTCACCTGACTTAGCACCATCCGATTATCACTTATTTGCATCGATGGGACACGCTCTTGCAGAACAGCGCTTCACCTCTTACGAAACAGTTCAAAAATGGCTCGATGAATGGTTTGCCTCAAAAGAACAGTTCTTTTGGCGTGGCACCCACAAATTGCCAGAGAGATGGGAAAAATGTATACGTAACGATGGGAAATATTTCGAATAAAATATTTTTTATAATTATTGCGCAGCTAAGTTATACTTTTTATTAAAAGATTCCGGTTTCATATTTATAGACCTGGTAAGAACTCAATGTAGTGCCATATTCTCCAATTATCAATGAGGTATTTTTATTGATGTTCTATAATGCATGTCCACACGTGGCACCAGTAGTACAAAATTACCTCGGAGATGTGGAAATTCAAACGTTGCCTTGGCCAGCAAGAAGCTTTGATCTGAACTTCATCGAATATTTGAGGAACAATATGAGATGACAATTTAGAACCTTACGGATTCTCCCTAAGGACTTACATAAGCTGTAATTGCAGATTACGGAAGTGTAGGATTACATTAATCAATATAACATTAGAAACTTAATTTCAAGAATGCCAAGGAGGATTGAAGCAGTAAACAGAGCGAGAGGGTGTAATACACGCTATTAAATATTTATTTGTTTGTACAAATTAAGGAATAAAAATTATGTAATTTGTAGATATACCGTGTATTCATATAACTAACAGGTATACCGGTATGAAGTGAGCGTCAGGATATAAATGTCTCGATGTAGGGCATTTGTTGTAAACAAACCTTTTTTTGTTTGCTTGGTTGGTATGCAAACTGACAAACATATTTAGTACAAATCAAGTCCTTGAACAAATAACAATATATTATTTCATTGTGCCAAAATTGTCGAATTTTGTACCACAAAATGATGATTTGCGAAAAGCATTAATTTTTTGCTTTCATTTGAAGAAAAGTATTGCAGAGTCGCACCGAATGCTTGTCGAGGCATATGGTGATTATGCTTTATCAGAAGCAACATGCAAAAGATTGTTTCAACGATTCAGAAATAACAATTTTGATGTGCAAAATGAAGAACGTGGCAGACCACCAAAAAAGTTTGAAGACGCCGAACTGCAATCAATATTGGATGAAGATGACAATTTAAGCCAAAAGCAAATGGCAGAAATGTTAAATGTTACACATCAAACAATTTCTGATCGTTTAGAAGCTATGAGAAAGATCCAAAAGTGTAGAAAATGAGTACCGCATGTATTGAATAAAAGACAGAAGGAAAACCGAAAAAACACCTGTGAAATTTTGCCTCAAAGGCACGAAAGAAAATCAGTTTTGCATCGAATTGTTACTGGATATGAAAAATGGATTTATTTTCAAAATTCTAAACGGAAAAAATCATGGGTTGATTCGGGACAACCATCAATATCGACTGCAAAACCTGATCGGATTCGGCAAGAAGGCAATGCTGTGTCATACTACGTTAGTAAGCGTAAAATATTTACTCCATAATCATAAAAATAAAAATGAGTAAAAATTTAGAATATGCGTTAATTTTGCAGTGTATGTTTTAACGACTCTTAAACATGGAGAATGTGGCGTTATGATTTTAGGCTGCTTTTCATTTTATGAAATAGGATAAATTAATAATATTGAAGGGATTATGGATCGATATGTGTATTATAACATCTTGGACACAGCTGTGCTACCTCATACTGAGTGGGAAATGCCCCTACAGTTTATTGTTCAACATAACAGCGATTCAAAATACCCAGCAAAAATAGTGAAGCAATGGTTTTTTGATAAACAATCGAAGTTTTAAAACGGCCATAACAATCACTCGATCTAAATCCAATAGAAAACATTTGCGACCTTGTGGAAAAGCAAATAAGAACAAAAAATATCACAAACAAAACCCATTTTTACCAGGAAATTGTGAATGTTTGAAAAAATGTCAACCAGGATACCATAAACATAGCAAGAAACGACCGTATTGACCATAAATAGCATTGGGCTAGACCCTTTTTTGTAGTCATCTAGGACGTTGGCCATTGTCTCCGGGCACCCAGGCCAATTTAGCCGGGTCCCAAAAAAAAACATCTGGAGACCAACGGTCCTTTCCTGGTTCAATAACTTGAGCGGCAAAAAGAACTTATTAGTGGGTTCTTAAAAAAAATTTGCATCTTCCACAATGGATCCCATTGTGGAGGAATTAACTTCCGGTGATAGAGAGTGGAGCTGGATCTCCCGCAGGCTGAGGAGACCACTCAAGAAGAGGAGGTCCCCGACATGTTGTTCCTAACAGGGAACTTCCAGCTCGGAGAATGAACTCCCCCTAAGCAAAATTGGGAGAGACACCACCCAGAAGGGAACCGAAGGCCCAACGGAGGAGCTAATAGGCCTCATCAAAAAGAATTACCTGGAGACAAGGAAACTAATGGCCCTAATCAGGGCCAATAACAACTCAAAACGCGAGATAAAGGAATCCGTGAAATCCCTAAAAGCCTGTGCCGACAGGCTATACGAGGGGAGAAAGCTCCTCAACCAAGTGGCTAAGCCACAAAAAAAAAGAAAATGTCGCGACGCAAACCGGCATAGAAATGGAACTGACTTCTGTCCCCCAGGAGACCACCTACCAGGCCTGGAGAACGGTAGTCAACAAAGTCTACCAAGGCCGTGGTAGGACACAATACGAGAGGAAACAAAAGTTGTGCTGGTTTAACAAGACAACTAGCAAATGATGGCCAGCATACAGGCCCAATACAGGAAGCGGCATCCCGAGCTGTCCCAAATGGGGGACATGGATGCCCTGGAGCAGCCGGTGAGGATCAGCTCCCGGTCAAAGACATCCGGAACAGAGACGCCGGGACACAAGATAGTCAAGGTCTTGTTACCCAAGGGAGAAGAGGAGATCTTTAAAAAACTCCTGGAACTATGAGCCGTATATAGGAACGAAAAGTTGGCCCTTCACCACGTGAAGGAGCTAACTTTAACTAGGCTAGAGAAGATGACACAGGTCATCTTTAGAAGCAATAAGGGGGTGAGAATTTTCACCACTTCCACGAAACAGGCAGAGGGCAAATAAACCACCTCCCCCCCCCCCCCCCGGAAAAAGGGGTTCACAACATACGCTATCGTCGTGAACAAGCAAGCAGATAGTATGTCGGACACTATAAAAAAAAATAGGAACTTCCTTAGGCGCCAACGAGCTAAACGAAAAAATTAGAACAATAAAGAGTAACAAAGACGGTGATGTAGTCATTCCTCTGGAGAAAAACGAGGCCGCCCTCCAGGCCCTCGGCAGAGACGTTGAAAAATCCCTGGGAAAGGACAACGTCAGGCTTCTGAAAGAAAAGCAACTAAAAACATCCCTCTACGTGAGAGGAATGGACACAGCTGCAACGAAGAAGGACGTCCTGGAGGCACTGAAGACCAAGGTGCCCACCATCAAAGAGACCGAAGTGACGATAGGGGAAATGCGCCCCTATGCAAGGAGTGCACAAGCGGTATCTATCCGCATCGAAGAGGAGGCTGCCAAGAAGGTACTGGAAGGTATTTTCAGGGTAGGTTTAGTTAGATGCCAGATCGAGAGACACCTCCAAATCCGGAGGTGCACCATATACTGGGCCTATGACCATGCAGCCCCCCAATGCAAGGGCACTGACCGCAGGAAATGCTGCTTCAGGTGCGCGAAAGCGGACCACAAGGGCAAATCCTGCAACAAGAAGCCAGAAGAGTGCTACTGCGTCCTGTGCAAGGAGAAGGGCCACATAACGGGAAGTGAAGCATGCCCCAAGTTCCGGGAAGCCCTCGCAGCAGCCAAAGCGGCGGAAAAGGCGGCCCCATAATGGAAATATTACAGACTCCTACACACAACATAACACGGGGATCGATAATAGAAATATTGCAGATTCCTACACACAACACAAACACGGAATCAGTAATGGAAATATTGCAGATTCCCACACACAACACAAACACGGAATCAAGAATGGAAATATTGCGGATTCCCACACACAACACAAACACGGAATCAATAATGGAAATATTGCAGATTCCTACATCCTACACACAACACAAACACGGGGTACCAGCAAGAGTAGTTGTTAGAGAACTTCACAAAAAAAAAAAACAACAACCCGGCACTGTCCCCTCTTCCAACTCTCACTCGGAGAAACTGGCCAACACAAACCCAAGGACTCGAGAGATCGAGTCCCAAATTGCATGCCAACCAAATGGGCAAAATAAATTACGCGCCAAAAGCCAGATCAACAACACCGAAACTCTTCCTGGCGCTCGAAGTATATCCCTCAGGGACAGTCCCGACACGGGAAGAGTTAATGTGATCAACGAGGTTTTTAGTGGGTAAGCGTTCTAGAAACGAATCCCACACGCCCTCCACCTTAGATCGGAAGGGTGTCTTTTGAAGATTTTCCTCGTTAAAAAAAAAAAAAAAAAGTTCAGGTTTGTTCAGGTTCCTGTGGGTTATATAAATAACGATGAACAGCTTTGGATGCATAAGATATTTGGGATTGTGGATTGATAAGGATTTAAGGATGACAGAACAAATGAAAAGAAGTACGGAGAAAGCGCACAAAATGATAAGCGTCCTGTCCAGAGTGATGCCTCGGAGAGGGGGCTTGAAGATAGGAAACAGGAAATTAATTGCGAGCACGGTCACCTTGGCAATTATGTACGGGGTGACCGTGTGGGCGGAAGCACTAAAATACGCAAAGTACAGCGAACAATTAGAGGGAGTAAACAGGAGAATAGGACTGATGATAACGGGGGCATACAGAACAGTGGCGACAATGGTGGTGACAACCCTTGCGGGAATCCCCCCACTGGACCTACTGGCTGAAAGAAGGAAGAGAGTTTGGGATGGGGAAACACAGGTGGATGAAGAAGCAAGAGAGCAAATGTACAAAGAATGGCAAGAGAAATGGAAAAAATACGAAGGATGGGCAAGAAAATTTGTGGGAAGCGTAAAAGATTGGACTGAGAGGAAATTTGGGAGTTTAGACTGGTATGTTGTGCAAGCAATGACGGGTCATGGAGTGTTTGGAGAATACTTAAAAAGAATTGGTAAGAAAGAGGATAATAAATGTTGGTTCTGCGAAAACGAAGATACGGCGGAGCACACTGTTTTTCAATGTGCAGCGTTTGAAGAGGATAGAAGAGAGACAGAAGAAGTATGCGGAATTAGAATAACAACTAGTAACGTGAGTAAGATAATAATAAGAAGCGAAAGGGACTGGGATGCGGTAACAAGAATGCTGAGAGAAATAATGAAGAAAAAAAAAAGGAGAGAACAGGAGGGAAAGAACAATTAGACAAGATAGTGAAGAGAGTCAAGAGGACTGAAAATGAGAGGAAACCTGAAGTAATACCCGAAAGGGTGGTTCCAGCAGAGAAGAGGCGGAGTTTTTTAGTGGGTAGGAGGTAACGTGAGTTCCACACTACCCGAACGGCCAAACAACACATCCGGGTGTGCATAAAGCATTTTTCTTCACCATACAAAAAAAAAAAAAGGTTCCTGTGGGTTGAGCAACCTATCAGGCGCGTCCCCCGGGTGGCGGATAAAGGAATGGCCAATGCTCTTTGCGGGGCTTTGGTTAGTGGAAGTGATAAGTGATGGCTGCAATGTAAAACTTGCATGTCCGGAACGAAAACTTCTGCCGTGGACTAGCTCAGTATACCGTAAACTTCGGGTTTGTCCTGGTAAGATGGCAGAAATGTTGTCTTGACGGGGCAAATTAGAAGAGCGGGGAGCTCCTAGGAGTTCGAGTGGTGAGGCCACTATAACTACCTCCCAATTCCCAAGGTGTGGTGCGTGCCGAAGGGGTGCGAGGCTGGAGGGAAGTCCAGCCCCGAGCGACCCCGTGAAGATTCACCCTGTGAAGACAGACGTGGCGAGTCTGCGGTACTTCAGCTGAAATTGTACTTACCTACCAAAGTGCAGTTTCCCCCAACTTACCGTTGATTCCTGAAAACTTCCGCTCTAAGGAGAATCCTTATTTGTCCTATCCAAAGATCAGACCGCAAACATCTGCTCTAACTGGTGGAATGGTAGAAATGCTGTTTCTACTGGGGTGAGTTAGACGAGTGGGGGCTCCTTGGGGCCGTGTGGTGAGGCCACTATAAATACCTCCCGAATCCTAAGGTGGGATGCGCGCCGACGGGATGCATGGCTGGTGGGGGTCCAGTTCCTAGCGGTCCCGTTAGGGTTCACCTTCATCCAGTGAACATAGGTGTGGCGAGCCTACGGATACCTAAGCTGAAATTGCACTTAAATCCCAAAGTGCAATTTATCCAATCACCTTATCCTTGATGAATTCCGACTCCACGGAGTGTCCTTGAAATTATCAAGAATCTTGAAAGAACCCATCCTGATATCCTATGCTTACCCAAAGACTAACCTGGATGGAAGAGATGAGCGGAAAGAAATTTTAAGAAATGATGATGACTGACTTGAAAAACAAGTTACCCCAGGCGGGTGATAATCCCGCCGTTGGTTCCGACCGGGTGAAAGCCCCCATGACCAACGCTGGCCCCAAGGATTCTGGGGAGAGCCACTGCCACTTGGGACGGGGAGAGACGTCCGCGCAGAGGGAGGAGGAAACAGGGAGGGGTGGGTTCGCGAGGAGTGAAAAGCTCCTGCGGACGCCGCCTATGAAGGCGAAGCAGGTGAGTGATGGGGATGAGGGGGCGATGGGGGAAGAGCTCTCCGATGCCTCCCAGGAAGAGATGCCCCATCTCGCGGGTACCCCCCTGGGGAGAAAACGGGGGAGGGTAGAGGAAAGCTGCTCTCCCATGGCGGAGTGTAGGGCCTTGGAGGAGAAGGTGGAGGACCTGAACCGGGTCGTCGAGGCACTGCGCAAACCGAACCAAGAGCTCTTGGACGCCGTAATGGCGGTCAAGAGTGCGCTGCGTATGGTTAGGCGCAGGGAGAAGAGGGATGAGGAACGGGAAAGGGAGCGGGAGAAGCTCCGCGAAGAAGTGAAGGGGCTGCGGAAGCAGCTGGAGAAGGTCCAAGGGGAGTGCAAGGGAGGGCTGGAGACAGCCACCTGTGCCACTCAAATGGACACGGCGGAGAAAAGGCGCACAGAGGAGCAGCGGGAAAGGATCCGCAGTCTCATCGCTAGCGGGGAGCTGATGGAGGCTCTTCGAGAAAAGTGGGAGGCGGATGTGTTCCTACAGACGGAGGTGTCGTACGGAGACCCCATGTCGGATGGGTATCGGAGCGACTTGGGGGTGATAGTGGGGGAGGAGAGCAGTCCGCTCAAGGAGAGAGTGCTGGCAGGGCTTCCCGAGCTGGCTGAACTGGGGGGCGAGCACGAGGCGGGGACGACCCCCTTCCTTGTGCAGACCTGTCGGTTGCGTAAGGGGGGGAGGATGGAGACGCTCGAGCGCTTCGTCTTTTTCTACCAGATGGGTGGAGACATCGGTCCGGAAGCGGTCTTCGGAGCGCTGAAGAAGCTCGTGGGAACTGCCCAGAGGGAGGGAAGGATGAGGGTGGTCGCCCCCCAGGTTCCGGGATCCGATCCCGGAAAACTCAGGAAGCTGGGGGAGCTTGCTGCCGAGGAAAGTAATAAAAAAATATGCTTCTATTTTCAGGAGGAAAAGGAAAAAGCGCAAGGAGCGGGAAAGAGGGAAGAGGAAGGGGTGATCTTCGTGGCGAGGGAGGAAGGCACCTCCTACTTAGATGCCCTCAAGAAGGTGAGGCAAGTGGTTGCCAAGGGCGGCCAACAAGTGAAGATCAGCACCGTCAGGGAGACGAAGAAGGGGGAGATGCTACTGACGGTTCCGAAAGGAGGAAAGGGCGGGCAACTGCGGGAGTTGCTAGCCAAGGAGCTGGGTCCGAACAGGGTGAGAGGAGGTACAGAGAGGTCGGCGGCCTTCCAAGTGCACGGCCTGGACGCAGTCGCCACCGACGAGGAAGTGGTGGTGGCGGTGGCAACCGCGGCTGGAGTGGAGAAGGGATGGCTAAGGCTGCTCAGTCTCTGTCCAAGTTTCGGAAGCTGCCAAACCGCCACGCTTCTGGTGGAGGGCGAGGCGTTCAGACGGGTGAGGAGGGTCACCGAGGTGCAGGTGGGTATCTCCAGGTGTCGTCTGAAGGAGCGGCGGGAAACCGATCGCTGCTTCAGATGTTGGGAAAGGGGCCATAGGGCGACCGAATGCAAGGGAGAGGACCGCTCGCGACTGTGCGTGATGTGCGCGCAGGGAGGCCACAAGGCCGCCACCTGCTGCACGCAGCGGTACTGTCCTCTATGCGAAGAGGGGGGGCATAGTGCCAGGGGACCGGGGTGCGGGACACCCAAAGGTCGGGGAGAACCCGAAGCGGGGGGCAAGCCCAAAGCCAGGGAGGAACCCAAGGCTGGGGCAAGGCTGTAGGCGAGGGGCATTGGCCAAAATTCCTCCGGTACGAATAAGAGTGAAGGAAAGAAGCATGTTGTGGGAAGGGCGAGTTGGCGTGAAGGAATGGGTAATGAGAGAATGGGAGGAGGACTGGGGGAAATAGGAGAGTTGGGCCAAGACCTTCATATCCCGGATCCGTGCGTGGTACGAATGTGAATGGACGAAGAGTGGGTATATGTTAGCTCAGATGTTTACCGGGCACGGAGTGTTCCCTACCCAGTCGTGGACCAGGCCGGGTGTCTTAAGAAGATTCCCCCTCCTCGGAAAAAAAGGTTAGTTCACAGTTCAGTGAGAACCTTTACCGGGTAAAGACGTATCGGGCTAGCTCCGTCCTATTTACCGAGTATATCGGGCGTAACCCAACTTAATTGCCGCTTTGTTTTTCCAGGGGGCAATTGCCAAAAGTGGAAACTACCTAGGAAGATTTCCTAGAGTGGTCAAAGCAGTTTGAGGGTGAATTTGTGCATATTCCAGGGATTAATCGGGCTAAATTAAGACTGAGTAAGTGCATTTTTCACCATCAATTTAGAAAGTAGGTACCAAGTAACGAACGTAGTTGGCCATAAATACCAAGGGACTAGACCCTTTTTGTCGTCATCTGGGCCATCGGCCATTGTCTCCGGGTATCCAGGCTAATTTAGCCGGGTCCCAAAAAACATCTGGGGACCAACGGTCTTTTCTTGGTTCCTTTTCCCTTTCTTCCTTTTAGGATTTTAGGGGAATTAGAACTCATTAGCGGGTGCTAAAAAATAATTGCATCCTCCACAATGGATCCCATTGTGGAGGAATTGACATCCGGAGACAGCGAAGGGAGCAGGAGCTCCCAAAAACCGAGGAGGATCGTCAAAAAAAAAAAGTTTCCGACATGCTGTTCCTCGGAGGGAACATCTAGCTCGGAGGATGAAATTCCCCTAAGCAGAATGGGGGGGGGCACCCAGAAGGGGAAGGAAGACCCTATAGAGAAGTTAAGGCTCTTCATAGAAAAGAATTACCTGGAAACCAGGAAATTAATGGCCCTTATTAGGGCTAACAATAATACAAAGCGCGAGATTAAATAATCCGCGAAATCCCTGAAAGCCTGTGCCGACAGGCTATACGATAGAAGGAAACTCCTAAATCAAGTGGCCAAGCCACAAAAAAAAGAGAATGCCGCGACGCAAACCGGCACGGAAACAGAAATGACTTCTCTCCCACAGGAGACCACCTACCAGGCCTGGAGACCAGTGGCCAACAAAACTTCGGCCCCCAATTTAATCAAAGGCATCAAGACGATGGTTGGACACCCCTTAGAGGACATGATGAGGGGGGAAAGAAAAGTCGTACTGGTGGAGCACGACGACCAACAGATGGGGGCCAGCATCCAGGCCCAATATAGGAAGCGACACCCCGAATTATCCCAAATAGGGGACATGGACGCCCTTGAACAAACGGTGAGGATCAGCTCTCGTTCTAAGACTACAGGAACAGAGGCCCCGGGACACAAGATAGTGAAAGTCTTGCTACCCAAAGGAGAGGAAGGAATCTTCAAAAAACTCTCCGAATTAAAGAAAGAATATGGGCACGAAAAACTGGCCATTCACCATGTGAAGGAACTAACTCTAAACAAGTTAGAAAAGATGACACAGTTCATGTTCAGGGGAAACAAAGGGGTGAGAATTTTCACAAACCCCACAAAACAGGCGGAGGGCAAAGAAGCCACCCCTCTTCCCCCCAAAAGAAAGGGCTTCACGACATATGCAATTGTCGTGAACAAACAAGCAGATAGTGTGTCGGATACTATCAAAAAGATAGGAACTTCCTTGGGCACCAACGAGCTCAAGGAAAAAATAAGAACCATCAAGAATAATAAAGACGGAGATGTAGTTATTACTCTAGAGAAAAACGAGGCCGCCCTCCAAGCCCACGGCAGAGACGTTGAAAAATCCCTAGGAAAGGACAACGTCAGGCTTCTGAAAGAGAAGCAACAAAAAACAGCCCTATACGTGAGAGGAATGGACACAGCTGCAACGAAGAAGGACGTCCTGGAGGCACTGAAGACCAAGGTGCCCACCATCAAAGAGACCGAAGTGACGGTAGGGGAAATGCGCCCCTATGCAAGGAGTGCACAAGCGGTATCTATCCGCATCGAAGAGGAGGCTGCCAAGAAGGTGCTGGAAGGTATTTTCAGGGTAGGTTCAGTTAGGTGCCAGGTCGAGAGACACCTCCAAATCCAGAGGTGCACCATATGCTGGGCCTATGACCATGCAGCCCCCCAATGCAAGGGCACTGACCGCAGGAAATGCTGCTTCAGGTGCGCGAAAGCGGACCACAAGGGCAAATCCTGCAACAAGAAGCCAGAGGAGTGCTTCTGCGTCTTGTGCAAGGAGAAGGGCCACATAACAGGAAGTGGAGCATGCCCCAAGTTCCGGGTAACCCTCGCAGCAGCCAAAGCGGCGGAAAAGGCGGCCCAATAAAAAATTGTTGATCTCGGCAAGCAGCCGTAAGTCAAAGTAGTTTAAATTTTAATGTTAATTAAAACCCAATTAACCATCTTGCAAGTAAATGCCGATCGTTCGGAAAAAACACACGACATGGCATTCCTCGAAGCAGCGAAGCGAAATGTCGATTTGATAGTGGTCAGCGAGCCAAATAAAAAACTAGTCGGGAATAATCCGAAATGGATGACCGACAGCAACTTGGACGTCGCCATTTTCGTACGTACAAGGGCGGTCCGATTGTTAAAAGTTGCACGCGGAAAAGGGATGATTGCCATATCCGGAGACGAATATACAATCATCGCCTGTTATATTTCGCCAAACTGCACGAGGGAGCAATTCGAACTTCATCTTTTAGGGTTGCAACAGGCGGCTGCCGGCAGGCACGGCAAACTAATAGTGCTCGGAGATTTCAATGCGAAATCTCCCGATTGGGGAGCCTTCGCGGAAGGCGCAAGGGGTGCGGTTCTGTCACGAATGTGCATAGGCCTCGACCTAATTCCTATGAATACGGGAGAACCCACATTTGTGAGAAGAGAGCAGCAAACGTGTATTGACATCACGTTTGCCAGTACTGACTGAGCCAACTACCTCACGGATTGGCAGGTACTAAACAACGAACCGTGCTTGCCGCACAAACATATACTGTTTAAAGTTGGCAGCAATAACAATAATTCGCCAGTACGGAAGTCGGAACTCCGCGGAGACGCGAAGCTCGACAAGGCAAAATTCATGGAAGCTTTCGAAACCGAGTTGGCGCTTCGCCCCGAGGCGAACGACGGCAAAGACGTAACGAGACTCCTGAAAAAAACCTGGCTAGCGGCCCGACATGCAAATGCCGGGGGCGCCGCCCGGAGTCAATAACCCTACTGCTGGTCAGAGGAAATCGAAAGATTGCGGACCGATTACATAACGGCCAGACATCGGGCGCTCCGTATTCGCGGAAACCCCAACGCCACGGATGCCGAGACGGGCGCTAAGTGGGCAGAGTACAAAAACGCGAGAAAAATACTCCAGAAGGAAATCAAAAAACGTAAAGAAAACAACTGGATTGAGTTGTGCAAAAGGCTCGAAGAAGATATCTGGGTTGACGGTTATAAAATCGTCATGAGGCGACTCAAACCTGGAAATCCCTTCGAGCTGACGGCAGGAAAAAAGCTGGAAGTCTCCCGACATCTGTTTCCCAGAGGCAACGGCTATATTCCAGACAAAGTAATGCCCGTCGTCTTTAAACCTTTCTCGCGAGAGGAAATAAAGGCGGCCGTTGGCAAATTAAAGATCGCAGCATCCCCCGGACCCGATGGAATGGGGGCGAAAGCGATCAAGTTCAGTCACGAAGCCCACTCCGAAGTATGGTTTCGAGTATTAAATCAGTTCCTGGAAAATCAGGAATTCCCAGATAGCTGGAAAATAGCCGAAGTCATCCTTATTCTCAAATCGAATAAGGATTGTAACCAACTAGAGTCGTACAGGCTAATTTGTCTGATAAACGCGGCGGCCCAGTTGTACGAACACCTCATCAAGAGCCGGCTTGAGGAGGAGTTGACGGCAAAACATCCGCTGTCCGACATGCAATTTGGTTTCCGAAAAGGTAGATCCGCGATGAAGGCCATGGAGCGCGTTCTAGTCGCAATCCGCAAAGTCGATAATAGACGACACGGAGTACGGTGGAGCGCATTGATCACTATAGACGTGAAAAATGCGTTCAACAGTGCCTCATGGTTATGCATAATAAATGAACTGGTGCGGAGAAACGTTTCCGCATATCTAATAAACATAATAAAGGATTACTTCAAAAACAGAGTAATCAATACAGACAAAGAAACCAAGTTCAACATGGCGATGGGCATACCGCAAGGTTCGGTCCTTGGCCCGTTGCTGTGGAGCGTAATGTACGACCCCATTTTTGAGGCGGGGCGAGCAGCGACGGTTACGCCAATCGGCTATGCGGACGACATTGCACTAGTCGTTCGCGGCGCCGATAGGTCTGAGCTAATGGTCGAATCGGACGAAGCAATAAGCCGTTGCGTGCAATGACTGGCCGACAATTCGCTACGCATAGCTCCGGAAAAAACCGAAGCGGTCATCTTGAGTGGAAAAGGAGACAGGAGGGATTTATTCTTCCTAGCGGGCGACGTCCAGATAAGGCCCCAAAAGTCCATCAGATATTTGGGGGTCCAATTCGGACAAAACACGTACTTTGGCCAACACGTCGAGGACATCTGTGCCAAATTGATGGTCAAAATGGTGCAACTCCAATGGATTATGCCGACGCTAAACGGACCTTCGTCCCAAAAAAGACACTTACTTTACGGTGTCGTCCAGTCAACGCTGCTTTACGCGGCCCCGGTCTGGTCCGGGAAAATGATTAACGTCAAGAAATACGTACACATGATGCTCAGCGTGCAGCGAAAACCTCTGTTGAAAGTCATATGTGCGTATCGCACGGTATCGTACAAAGCCGTACAGATACTAGCGGGAACCCCTCCTATCAATCTCCTGGCAGAGAAAAGAACTCACCTGGGGAAGCTCCCCAGGGTGACGGGAGCAGATAGGAGGGCGGCCAGAAAAAACACCATTCGAAAATGGCAAACGCGCTGGACGAGTCTAAGCGAAAAAGGACAGTGGACCAAGAAATTGATCCCTGACCTGGAAGCTTGAATAGCCTGCAAACATAAACGCCTGAATTATTACCTAACTCAGGCGCTGAGCGGCCACGGAAGCTTCAGGTATTTCACGCACCGCATCGGAAAGACGGAGCCGGAATGCAGGATGTGCGGAGTTGAAGACTCCGCAGAACACTGCATCTTCCGGTACTCGGATTTCTAAGCACAAAGGACAGTGCTGCGGGAATGCGTGGAAGACCTAACTCCGGAAAGATTATTGGAAAGCATGATGAGAAGCAAAGTAACATGGGACCGCTGCGCGTAGGCCATCGTAGAAATGGTTAAAGAAAAGGAACGATTGGAACGTCTAAAGCCGGCCACTCACGTTCCTGTATACCTGACATGTATACCTGTTCAGGTCAACTGTACAGGTAAACCCGAGCGTGTATGTGACAAAACTGACAGGTATTTTGGCCTGAACAGGCGACCTGCAAACAATCGAAATTTTATATATTTTACCTGTGGTAAAGTGCTACCTTCAGGCAAGCCTGAGCGTGTGTGGCGTTGTACGTGTGTAGGTCTCAGTTATTCCGTGTCCACTGTCCACGTTGGTTGTCGAAATAATGGCTTCTCGCAAACGAACTGTAGTAGTAGAAGAATTCATAGAGCTATACAAAGCCGAACCTTGCCTTTGGCTCGTAAAAAGCAAAGATTATCATAAGAGAAATAAGAGAGCAGTCGCATATGAAAAGCTCAAGGAAAAACTTCGAGAGATCGAACCAAATGTTACAAAAGAGGATGTATTAAAAAAAATTAATAGTTTGCGTAGTAACGTAAGGAAAGAGAAAAAGAAATATAAAGAATCGTTAAAGTCCGGAGCGTCTGCAGACGATGTGTACAAACCCGCGTTGTGGTACTATCACTTGTTCGATTTTCTTGGTGATGAAAACACTCCACGGCAGTCATGCTCAAACCTAGATGACGTCGACGGCGAAGTCGAAGCAGAGAATAATAACACTTCTGAGGTAAGTAAATAAACTGTCAATTTATGAGTATAAACTTTTTATTTATATATATGTACATATACTCGGATCAAAATAACTTTGCAGGTCAAATGAAATAATTCCAATATAAAGTAAATGTAAAAAAATTATTCTCACCTGCAAAGTTATTGTGATCCGAGTATATATACTTTTTTTTATATTATATTTATTTCTGTGTTAATATTAGTCACATTCAATTTATAGAATAATAACGGTCATATAAAGTTAATTACAAATATAATTATCTTGCCAAGGCACTTTGCCCTCGTTTACAAAATAATTTTGAAATTCTTCCCTTACTCGTTTCCCGTCGTAGGTGATATTTCCTTGACTTCGCCGATGTAAATGTTCCATGTTAGAACTTGCAGTGTTACAGCCTGTAGAAATGACAGTCCCGTTATCAGTATTTTCTTTATAGAAACAATTTTCTGGTGCATAAAAATTTGATGCATGTGTCATTAAAAAATTATGCAGGACGCATGTGGTCATTACTACTTTCTCGATGTTTTGTACGTCTAAATTAATTCTAGTATGATATATTCGAAATCGTGAAGCCATTATACCGAAAGCGTTCTCCACAATATGTCTCGCACGAGACAAACGATAATTAAAAATTTTTTTATCTCTTGTATCCAAATCCGTTTGTCGAAATGGCTTTAGCATATTGGGTCCTAATGGAAATGCATCATCAGAAACAAAGACATATGGGAGACATCTAGAGCTATTGGCAACATCTTCTGGTCGTGGAATTTTTAATGTTTTACATTGCATTCTTTCGAAAAACTTAGTATTCTGTAATACACCCCCATCAGAAATTCGTCCATTTGTTCCAACATCAGCTAATATGAATCGGTACCTGGCATCCACTATTGCTAAGAGGACTATGCTGTGGCGATTTTTATAATTGAAATAATACGATCCACAGCCAGCAGGTGGAACTATGTCAATATGTTTGCCATCAATGGCCCCTAAGCAATGCGGAAAATTCCATTGTTTTTCAAAGAGACGCGCTATTTCTTTCCATTCGTCGGACGAGTCAGGAAACTGAAAAAAAATGTACAGGGTGAATCAAAGTAAAGTAAAACGGATAGTATATATGAATATAGTGTATATGAATAGGGTTGAATTTGTATGGTAAAATATAACAGAACCTAATCTTAATTTAAATTTTTGTTTCAGGACATTGGTGCAGAATATAATGTAGGCGATTCTGAAGAAAATGCTACAAATGGTTCTACATCTAGAATGGATGAACATTCTCAAAAATATACACAAGCAAACAAATCTATTAAAAAAAAAAGTGCGCAAGAGGTGTTAACCACTGACGTGTTGCTTTCGGTGAGAGACCATTTCAAGCGTCCTGCAGCCGTTCAGTCACTGGAAGATCGGTATGATCTCTTAGGACGAACAATAGCAATAAAACTGAGAACATTAGACAACCGTCAGCGACTATTCGCAGAGAAGATCATAAACGACACGCTATTTGAAGCAGAAATGGGAACTCTTAACAATCACTCATCTCGCGGCTGTTCACCGTCGACTGGGAATATTCAACAATACGAGCGTGATTGTTATAATCATTCATCCACCACTTTCAGCCCTATTTTTGTTCCTTCTCCAACTCCAAGCCCCACCTCAACAGCATCATCTCCTAATTCCTTACTACTGCAACAATCCAATATACAACCACACTCTTACTCACAGTCATCTCAATATACACAACAGCAGCCAGTAGAACCTAACATGTCTCCTTCAGAAAATTCTACAAATAATGCGAGATCTTATTTTGCCACTTATACTGATTGTTAACATACAGTAACTTACATAAATCAGACATTTTAATTAAATATTCTGAAAATATGTTTTTCTTTACGAGTACCTAGGATTGTAGTATTTCTTAATAAATAACTTACCTGAACAAAGTTCGTCTTATTATACATACCTTCAAATAGTCCTTCCGTAGAGTTTTATAAATGGCAACACATGTCTCTGGAATGATTTTGCCGAGAGCTTGCGGTGATATTCTAGTAGAGAATTTGAGGCATTCGTATGTCCTGCCTGTTGCAAGAAATCGTAATGTTGCTGTCAGACGTTCATGTGGCGATATAGCTTTTCTCATAACAGTGTCCTGCTTCTGAATTAAAGGTGTGACCATTGATAATAGCTTTAGGTAAGTTGTTTCATCCATTCTTAAATAGTTGCGATAATCTTTAGGCTCTGCGTTTAATTCTCTTAGCAACTTAACATGACTGTATTCATGTCTTTGTAATAACCATTTTTTACACCACTTTTGTCGCGATTTTCTTTTCTTTTTCCCTATGAGGAGAAGAAGACCTACTAACGCTACAGCATCGTCGTAGTCGCGTTGTACGGACATGATTGAAAGCCCAACTGAGAATTGCTTTCAGGTACGCCTCTACGTATATGGACAATGTCAAGTTCAGGTTTACTTGTCATGTTTACCTGAACAAGTATACATGTCAGGTATACAGGAACGTGAGTGGCCGGTTTAAGCGAGTAATCCTGCGGAAAACGCGGGGCAAACCAACGGCAATTGTTTGCAAGACAAGTTACTTTCCAGACCAGTAAAAAAAGAAGAAATGCAGCGACAACCCCCACAATCCCGCACAAATCAAATTAAAAAGAAATAACCCCTGATGTTTCAATCCCACAACCCCCCAACAGCAAATAAAAAATAACCCCCGTTGTATTGTTCAATTTCACAACCCCCCAATCGCAAATAAAAATAACCCCCTGTCTGAGTTTTATTGCCACCCACACACGACCATCTTCGGGGCACTCGCAGAGATTCTACGCTCACGACCCCCTCCCCCAATAAAAAAAAAATCCACTCACTGTTATCATTTGTCTCTTCTGCCCCCAACCCATAACACAACACACCCGCCCTCACCACACACAACATAACACAGACACCTACACTAAAAACAACACAACACAGGGATCGGTAGAAGAGATGATGCAGAGCTCCACATACAGACATCTACAAATCAAACACCAACACAGACCCCGACACTCACAGAATCCTCTCAAAGAAAAAAAAATACCATAAACAATTTAATTATCTCAATGCTGACGAGATGTAGGGCGGTAATTGAAAATAAAAAGTTATTGGACTAAATATTTTAAAACTAAACTAATTTTAATAAGAAAATTATATATGATTTCAAAGTATTTTTCTCAATCGTCCTAATTTTGTCCATCAAATTTATATTGCTTTCTAAGAAATGCTTCTTTTATGTAAATATTTTTTCGTGAAACCAATGAATAGAATAAAACTTTTCTCTTTTTCTATCATATACATACTTCAAATTTGACACAGATTTCCTACCGGATGTTTTAAGTTCCAACAATTTTGTCCAGCCATTTTCGAATTTTTTACATTATTGAAATTTTTTTAAAGAGTTTTTATTTTTGTTATAAATGAAATACAGTAGTGGCCAAAAGTAGATGAACACGTATTATTCACTGCATTTTTAATAATTCATACCACAAGTCTCTATAAATTTTAATATAATTAGAGTGCTTTTTCTAAAGAAATAAATAAATGATGGATTTTTTATCATATATTGTTAATATACATAGAAATGCAAAAATAGCTCTGGCCAAAAGTAGATGAACAAAAACTTTTAAATATTTTTGATATTTATCGATTCGGTTTTGAACGTTAGTATCTTGGTGGACGATAGTAGTAAGCCACTAGAATAATTCATTAAAATGCCACGAGGTGTTTATGTGTCTGAAGACTTAAAAATAAGAGTGGTAGCTGTGAATAATGCTGGAGTGAGTCAAGCACAAATTGCAAGGCAATTTCAGCTAAAAAGATCCACTGTCTGCATGATAATTAAGAGGTGCAATCAAAGGGGAGATACCACAATTAAGAATAAGTCGGGACGTCCTAGAAAAACTGACCAAAGACTAAATAAGGCCATTAAGAAGATGTCTAGCATCATCCCTTTCTTTCATCTAATCAAATAAAGACCAAAATAGAAGAAATTGGTTTGCCTTCTGTCAGTTCTAGGACAATAAGACGTAGACTAGTAGAGGCTAATTTGTTTGCCAGAAGACCGACCAAAAAACCTCTGCTGTCAAAGAAGAACGTTAAGGCCCGATTAGAGTTTGCAAAGGAGCATCATAATTGGACTGTAGCGCAGTGGAAGAGGGTTTGTTTTAGTGATGAATCGAAATTTAATATGTTTTCATCTGATGGCAATGTGTATGTAAGACGTCCTCCTAACACTCGTTTATTGCCCAAATATACCAGACCAACCGTAAATCATGGAGGAGGATCAGTGTTAGTTTGGGGATGTTTTTCTGGGTACGGAATCGGTCCACTTTATAGGATCGAAGGAATAATAGACCGATTTATTTACAGGGACATATTAAAAACTCACATGTTACTCTATATTGAGAAAGTTTTGCCGGTCACGTTTATTTTTCAGCATGATAACGACCCCAAACATGCGTCAAAGATAGTTAAGAAGTTTTTAGAAGATGAAATAGTACCTGTTATGACATGGCCCTCGCAGTCACCGGATCTTAATCCAATAGAAAATTTATGGGAGATCCTAAACAACAAAATTAGGACAAAAACCTACTCGAATAAGGACCAATTATTCATAGCATTACAAGAAGCATGGGCGAGCATGGATCCATCTGTTATTGAACATCTCATATCGTCAATGCCCAAGAGATGCAATGAAGTAATAAAAAATAAAGGATATTACACAAAATACTGACTAATAATACTGTCTCAATGGTTTAGTTAATAAGAGTTTATAATATTTGAAATTATGTTTATTTTGTTCATCTACTTTTGGCCAGAGCTATTTTTGCATTTCTATGTATATTAACAATATATGATAAAAAATCCATCATTTATTTATTTCTTTAGAAAAAGCACTCTATTAGTTATTTGGTGGAAAAATTATATTAAAATTTATAGAGACTTGTGGTATGAATTATTAAAAATGCAGTGAATAATACGTGTTCATCTACTTTTGGCCACTACTGTATATATTTAATAAAGATTAAAAGTACAATAACTTTTGTTTTGATTTATGCGAAATTTTTTTATTTTTGCGGGGTGAAAAAAGTTCCAAGTATTTTGGCCAATACTGTATAAAAATAACTTGATATGCCTCAATAGTTGGCATAAGTATACCAATTAAAAATATAATATTACAAAAAAAATGGAAAAAGGGTATGGAACTGAACCCTTATTGCACCAAAGATATTAAAATAGGCGAAATATAAATTTTTTATTATTGTAGTGCTAGAAAACATAAGTCAATGCTTCTTATCTTTATTTAATCAAAACATACAATATTCTTAACCCTCAGTCAGGAGCGCATGTGTCAAAATAATACACGAGTGTCAATATTAAGTGCTATTGTTAAACACGATAATAGGAAGATCTCGCTAGGCTTCTATCTTACTGTGTTATCATCTACCATTCAAGTGACACATTGGAGCTTGTTAAGTCTAGTACGCAGTTAATGGATTATTTAGCGATATGTTGCTCGCCCCAATGCTACGCCCATGTAGCTCACATGCTGTATTGCTGTTCTCAGCACTGATTCGGGTTTTGCTTATATGGCTCTTGATTAGGGATATTGCTGTGGAATCTCCCGCTATCAGTTCTAACTGTCCGCGACTGAGAAACTGCTCACTATGGGGATTCAGCGATAGGTCTTTGTCGACCTAATCAACCCTCTGATCGAAGAGGGCGCAAGCAATAAATCGCGGTACCACTTAGGTATAGGGACACGCATATCAGCGTCAGCACTTGACTTTAGTTAAGTTAGGAAATTTCGGGAACCCATTCATTCATTCACCACTCAACGCCGGCACCCATCACGCGTCTTGCAGCGATCTGTTATCATAACAAAAAAGGGTGTTTGTATCATCCCGAACACGATATTATTCCTTCAGTATTAAACACTTTGTGCCAAGTATTGCGTTCGTTAAGTAAAGAAATAAATAACCTAGCGAGTACTTACGAGTTTTACTGTTCGAGAATCACGAAATTACCGTAAAGCAATGCACGAGGGTGGTTACTAGCGCCAAATACGGAACGAATCGCCATAGCCCGAACAGACATTATCAGGCAAAAGTGATATAAAGAAGTTGGAAAGCAGTAAAGTCACAAATCTCGCAAAAACGTATGGTATTGAAAAATTCACTGTTTGTCTTATAAAAAAGAATCGAATTGATATTTTGAATACTTCATCCGAGTGCTATAGTTTAAGTAAAAGAAAAACTTAAAAAACTGGAGAAATACCTAAAATGGAAAAAAGCCATCCTTATTGGCGACCTAAATCTCAATAGACCCAAAACAAAACAGTTAAATCCATTTTTGGAAAACTCGGACTTTATAAGACAACCCACCCCACCGACATTGCTTATGCCAGAAAACCAAGACACAACACCGGACGTATTACTGCACACTACAAACCTAACTGCTAACATAACCAATGTTGGGTTGACCAATGAACTGGGATCTGACCACCTGGCAATTACTTTTGACCTAAACCCAGGACAAACACAACAGCTCTCTAACAAAAACAACCAAGGGAAATTAAACCTAGGAAAAACTGACACGGACAAAGTGAGAAAGTACGTTCACAATTACATTCACACCTGGTCACAATCCACTTCTATAGAAACATTACAACAAAAAATATCATCAGCTATCGAATTATTCGCACCTCGACTTAAAAATTCATTCTTTCAACACACTCTATCAAAATTCATTTTAAGGCTGATTAAACGAAAGCGAGAACTACCGGGTGGTCCATTTAACCTGACAAATCGGGTTATCTCGAAAATTACGCATCAGATTGAAAAAAGTTTCAAATGAAAGTATTTTGTCTCGAATGGATCCACGATATAACACTAACCATGACTTCCCAACTCTTTCACTTGGGGTTGGGGCGGGGGTAACTTTGAAATCTCAAATGGCAACTCTCATTTTTTATTGCAGATTTGAATTTTACGATAAAAATTACTTGGAGTTTGTCTGAAACTTTTTTTTCGATTCGCCACAGATGGCGTTGTAATCGGAAAAATTTGTTTTATTCTGATTCTGAAAGAAAGCATCGTGTCTTTCATATTTTTAATGGAAACTTGGTTTTTTTGGGTACCTCCGATAGTTTAAAGAAATAAAACCGTCTGTGACAAAAAAACTTTATTTATTATTAAATTTCTAAATAAGCTTAGATCCACATTGAATTTTCATTCCATTAAACACAACTGTTCGAACATTAAATTAATGACGAAGCAAATGTTCAAAATGTCCACCACCTTCATCAACACATTTTCTTAAGCGCATCTGTAATGCTTGTTGAGTAGACGCTAACACTTCGGGAACGACAGAAACACAAGCATCTCTAATTCTTTCCATCATGTTTTCGGGCGTTGTGGGTACTCTTGAATACGCTTTTTCTTTGAGATAACCCCATAAAAAAAAGTTGAGTGGGGTAAGATCAGGTGATCGTGCTGGCCAATGAATAGGTCCACCTCGTCCAATCCATCGATTTCGATATTTGTGATGTAAAATTTTTCGGGATATTAAAGCCCAATGAGCTGAGCAACCATCATGCTGAAACCACATCGAACGTCGAGTTTCCAAATTAATGTCTTCCAATAATAAGAGCAAATCTTCATTCAAGAAGTTTTGGTACTTTATTCCATTTAATGAGCCATCAATGAAATATGGACCAATTATTTTATTGCCAAATATTCCACACCAAACATTTACAGACCACGGTCGTTGATTAGCTACTTGTTGTATCCAGTGAGAATTTTCCGTAGACCAGTAGTGCATATTTCTTAAATTTACTTGTCCATGATTCGTGAAGCTGGTTTCATCCGTAAAGAGGACACATTTTAAAAAATTTTGGTTTTCGTTAAATTTTTGCAATGTCCATTCACAAAATTGTATACGAGATTCATAATCATTTTGGTTCAGTTCTTGATGTAACGAATTGTGGTAAGGATGATATTTAAAATTGTGGAGAATTCTTAATACACTTGCTGGCGATATCCCTGAATCTAACGATAATCTTCTTGTACTTAAATGTGGATTTACATTCACAGCAGCTAAAATAGCAATTTCGTTGTTTTCGTGAGTTACTGCTTTTGAACGCTGTTTTTTTCGAGGTTTAACACAACCAATTTCTTTAAAAACCTTTACAACGCGATAGAATGGGGACAGGGATGGCGTTTCTCTATTAGGAAAGCGATTCCTCGAAGTTTCGACAGCAGTCTGATAGTCCAAAGACGCCCCATGTGCAAAAATCATATCAATTCTTACGTCATTAGATAATGCACTCATGGTGAAAACTGAGATTCAAAATAACACAATAAGCAATTTAACAAGTACCACTTTTACACCATTTCAGAAGTAAAATTGAGGTTTTTCGTTTTATTTATCGGTACTGCCTAGATAAAAATATCATCAATAAAAAATTTACAATTTCTTTCACTGTCTTTGTAAACGATATGAAATTTACTTTTTGTCATAAACGGTTTTATTTCTTTAAACTATCGGAGGTACCCAAAAAAACCAACAAGTTGCCATTAAAAATATGAAAGACACGATGCTTTCTTTCAGAATCAAAATAAAACAAATTTTTCCGATTACAGCGCCATCTGTGGCGAATCGAAAAAAAAGTTTCAGACAAACTCTAAGTAATTTTTATCGCAAAATTCAAATCTGCAATAAAAAAATGAGGGTTGCCATTTGAGATTTCAAAGTTACCCCCACCCCAACCCCAAGTGAAAGAGTTGGGAAGTCATGGTTAGTGTTATATTGTGGATCCATTCGAGACAAAATACTTGCATTTGAAACTTTTTTCAATCTGATGCGTAATTTTCGAGATAACCCGATTTGTCAGGTTAAATGGACCACCCAGTATACAGACAATACTCACAAACACAGGACAGCGAATTAAAAAGAACACTTAATAACCTCAACCGAAACGTAAAGACATTAATATACGAATACCGGCAGGACAAATGGCTTGAGGCATGCCAAGAAATCGAAAACGACAGCGGGAAATCGTACTGGAAAAAAATAAAAAAACTAACACGTTACAAAAAAAAACAACAATATTGGTACGATTAGGGAAAACGGAACGGAACATTACACAGACAAAGACAAAGCAGACGCATTTGCCAGACACTTTCGAAGAGCCTTCAGCGCATCGACCAACCCAAACTTTGACAACAACAACAACTGGAATGACGTAAACCACTGGTACGACAACTACTTTAGCGACCCGTCAAACCATACATTCGAACCAATCACGGACACGGAATATAACGAAGCCCTTACAAGTTTAAAAAACACAGCACCGGGAAAAGACAAAATTAAATGCAAAATTTTGAAAAATTTAACCACCGAAACACACGAACACATACGCAACCAACTAAATAACTGCATAACTCACAACACCATACCTAGGACGTGGAAAAATGGAATAATAATTCCCATTGCAAAAAACGGACTAGACAACTCACAAACTAAAAACTATCGACCAATCACATTACTGCCGGTGTTGTGTAAATTATTCGAACACATAATTAAGAGCAGACTTGAAAAACTTATTGGGAACAACATACCTAACTACCAATTTGGCTTTAAATCCAAACATTCGACCATTCACCCACTTTTTGTCCTGACAAACAATTTACAGACAACACACTTAAACGACCGGAAAACCGCAAGTCTGTTTATGGACATCAATAAGGCTTTCGACAGTGTCTGGCACAACAGGTTTCTTTACAAACTGTACAAACTTCACACACCAAAATACTTACTAAACATTCTTAGAAACCAACTGGAGAACAGACAACTGGAAGTACGAATCGACAACACCCTTTCTTTTTCCTTCTCCCCCGAGCAAGGACTTCCCCAGGGTTCGCCACTTCCCCCTTTTCTATATAATGTGTACTGCCATGACATATACAACCACAACTTGCAAGACAAACACGCAATAAACGAAACAGCTTACATATTACAATACGCCGACGACACTGCACTCATTGCACATGATAAAACAACAAAAAAAGCAGTGGGGAGACTACAGATTCTAATGGACAACACAATGACATGGTTCTACAAATGGAGACTGACACCAAACGCTGCGAAGAACCAACTGCTACTGTCTAACCATAAAATTAAACACAACTCCCCAACATTACAGACAGACAGATACACAGTAGAACCAACTGACGAAATTAAATACTTAGGAGTAACAATAGACAAAAAACTGAAATTCACCAAAAACCTACGAAACATGAGGACAGAAATCACTCGACGAACAAAACATTTTCGAACACTGACATACAAAGATAGAGCCATAAGTATCAAAACAGCAACAAAAATATACAAATCTACAGGGTGAGTCTTAAGTAATGGGACACAGAGCAACGATGGATTTATAACATAAAAATAATGCAATATAGCTAAATTTATGTTATTCCAAAAGTTGAAAATAACTGAGATACAGGGTGCCAAAGTTGAAAAATTAAATCAAATTTCCTTTAATATCACTGGAACCGTTCGGGCTAATTTCACGAAATTTATTATATAGGGGTTTTTGGAGATGATCAATTCAAATTTATCGACGATTTCGGTGTATCTTCTAGAGGGCGCCACAATCGAAAACTAGGAGTCATTTAAGCCATTTAAACTTTTTTGTGCCACGGCGTATGTCATTTTGTCCTCATAAAATTTGTTCCTCTACCTTTTCTAGTAAAAAAAGTTATACCTTATTGGTGTCGCTAGGAGCAACGGTTTTTTGAGAAATTCAATTAAATAACTTAAATTCCCATTTTTTCTACTTATTGACATGTAACAACATAGTTTTTTTGTATTGTTAAAAAAGCACAAAGATTATATGAAAACATTTTAATACTGTAGTTGGTCTTCTATTGACATATTTATTTAAGCTCCAAACGAATGTTTTAACAATAACAAAAAAAACTACGACGTTACTTTATCTTAGTAGTCTATGATAAGCCCTGAAGGAATGCCGAAAGGCGATACCGGGGCGAAGAGGGGAGGTGGTTTTAGTGGGTAGGCGGGCGACATAATGGTCGGTCGAATCCCACGCTACCTGGCTGCACGTCGAAGCCAGGTGTCTTAAGAAGATTCCCACCTCCTCGAAAAAAAAAAAAAAAGTAGTCTATGATAAAACAAATGAATGATATAACATATGAAAACAAAGATATATCAAACAAAAATTCAGTTTCACTGCATTGTGTTTGTAAAGTATACAAATAAATTTACAATTTAATTAAAATAAAAAATTATTTGATAACTATTTCATAGGACCCTATGTATTACCACCCAAATTGAATGGTCCTCTGTACTTAGAGTTCCTCCAAAATGAACTAGGGAACCTTCTTGATGATGTGCCTCTCAATTTAAGGCAAGTAATTGATTTTTTGCAAGATGGCGCACCCGCACATTTTTCCCGTCCAGTAGGAGATTTGTTAAGTACACGTTTTGCCAATCGTTGTATAGGACGTGGATTTGAAATACCCTGGCCCTCACGTAGCCCCGACTTCGATCCTATGGACTTTTGTGTATGGGGTTACATGTAATCTTCCGTTTACCAAAATACAATAAATACACCTGAAAAATTATTTTAAAAAATTCAAAATACAGCCACATTATTTCGGAATGAACAATTGCCATTTAAAATAAAGAGGTCGTTTTGTAAAAGAATTGCAAAATGTATCCAAGTAAATGGTGGACACGTCGAACATTTATTGTCACAGAAAGATATGTTTAATTTCTAATTTTTTGTTATTGTTAAAATATTCGTTTGGAGCTTAAATAAATATGTCAATAGAAGACCAACTACAGTATTAAATTGTTTTCATATAATCTTTGTGCTTTTTTAACAATACAAAAAAATTATGTTGTTACATGTCAACAAGTAGAAAAAATGGGAATTTAAGTTATTTAATTGAATTTCTCAAAAAACCGTTGCTCCTAGCGACACCAATAAGGTATAACTTTTTTAACTAGAAAAGGTAGAGGAACAAATTTTATGAGGACAAAATGACATACGCCGTGGCACAAAAAAGTTTAAATGGCTTAAATGACTCCTAATTGTCGATTGTGGCACCCTCTAGAAGATACACCGATATCGTCGATAAATTTGAATTGATCATCTCCAAAAACCCCTATATAATAAATTTCGTGAAATTAGCCCGAACGATTCCAGAGATATTGAAGAAAATTTGATTTAATTTTTCAACTTTGACACCCTGTATCTCAGTTATTTTCAACTTTTGGTATAACATAAATTTATCTATATTGCATTATTTTTATGTTATAAATCCATCGTTGCTCTGTGTCCCATTACTTAAGACTCACCCTGTATATGCAAACCTCTATTAGACCACGGCCACGTACTGATGGCGAATACAACAGACAAAACAAAAAACTTTTTTATAAGTAATTTTCAACCATTTTTTTAGTAGAAATGTTTTATGGGCGTGTAAAAAGCCCAATTCCTATAAACTTTATTGAAGATAAACAGTATTATTAACAAAATATAATTTTAAGTATAATAAGTAACAAAATCACACCCACGAGAGTATTCGTACCTACTA
Organism: Euwallacea fornicatus; assembly: GCF_040115645.1. Taxonomy (NCBI): domain Eukaryota; kingdom Metazoa; phylum Arthropoda; class Insecta; order Coleoptera; family Curculionidae; genus Euwallacea; species Euwallacea fornicatus. The sequence goes on from NC_089568.1 coordinate 371,263, forward strand.
AAACTATATTAAAAGATCAGTTTATTTTCTATTATTTAATATTTTGTTGGACCTCCCCGGGATTTTATAATACTTTTAAACCGATTAGACATACACTAACTAATTTTTTCGTATATGTTGGTTCAATTTTATTCCAAATATCCAAATTTTTTACTTTTAATGTTTTTTTGCTGTCAATTTCGTACTTTTTAAATCTTCTTTTCATTTCTGACCATAAATGTTCTATAGGATTGATATCGGGACTTTGGGGTGGTGTTGCCAAGGTATGTGGCGTATTATATAAGATCCATTCTTCCACAATATGAGCCGTGTGTTTTGGATCATCATCTTGCTGGAAATAATAACAATGTTGTAACTCTAATTTTGTAGCACTTGATGCCAAGTGATTCCGTAAAATATTTAGGTAATATGGTTTGTCCATGATTCCTTCAATAAAAACCAAATCACCAACACCATTTGCGGACATACAACCCCACACCATGACGGAACCACCTCCATGCTTTACGGTTCCTTTAAAATTTTTTAATTCGTACTCTGAATTTGATTTTCTCCACGCCATTGTTCGTCCATCTGAATTGAACAAATTGAATTTACTTTCGTCAGTGAAAATTACTTGTTCCCAAAAATTAATATCTTCGTCGACATATTTTTTTGCAAATTCTAAACGTTTTATTCGATTCCTTTTATTAATAAATGGCTTCTTTCTGGCAACTTGGCAACATTGTAGTCGTTCCTTCTCAAAATTCTTCTACATGTTTCTGCTGATACTTCTTTTTTGAAGTATTTTAAGATGAATGCTGCTGACTTGGGTCCACTAATTTGTGGATTCTTCTTTATTTCCTTAATAACTGCTTTTTCCTCGTAAGGAGTAAGTTTCTTCGGGCCTCCTTTACGTTGTTTATTGCAAATATCTCCACTTGACTTAATGTTTTTTATAACATATTGTACCGTAGATTTACTTCTGCCCACTAAATTTGCAATTTCTAAATAACTTTTACTTTGAGTGTGCCATTTAAGAATTAACTTCCCATCACTTAATGAAACTTCACTACTTTTTCTCCCCATTTTTACTAGTATCTCCTAAAGACTAACAAATCGATACGTCTATGTTGGTAATCGTTCGTATTATGCCGCAAACAAGTTAAGACAGACTAAATTTCTTATCATCTTGATTTAATCCATAACAGACAGTTGCAGTACGAATACTCTTGTGAGCCTCATTTTATTCTTATTTCCTTAAAATTACGTTTTCGCCATATAAACATTTGAATTTGCAAGAAAGTACATATGAGTTTAAAAGCCCTTTAATTGGAAAGTAGGTTTGTGATGGTGTACCAGTTTCAAATCGTTCATTGTAAATTAATAACAGTAATTTAAAATAGAGAAGCAATAGAGTACGAATACTCATGAGACGAACTGTACAAACAACTGAACAAATCGCCTTAAGACTGATCACAAAAATGAGACATCCCGACAACCCCTTACATAACCCATCCACCCAAATGCTATACGAACGCACAAATATGACGAAAATAACGGAAAGACTACTGCAACTTCGGAAAAAATGGAAAGACAGACCTCATAACTGGACAATACTCAACCCCCTCTGCTTGACACGGCAAAGACATTCCCGATTCATTTATCCCTTCGAAACCATACTCGAAGACTACCAACAACCATGAACGGACTGCGGACGGACGACAATGGCGAACGGTCATTCCTCTCTCATCCTTATTAGACTTATTGTTGCCTTGTGGTTTTTTTTTTGTTTTTTTTTTTTTTGAAGAATTATACATGTCAATCGGGCAGAAAGGTCAAGGGACCGATAGCCCATTTACCGGGTGAATAAAGATTGTTATTATTATTATTATTATTATTGGGAAAAAAATTATATGGATGGTTTTGTACACAGAGATCCAGGAACCTTGCAGTAATAAGTGAGCTATTAAAGATAAAAGAAAAATCATTACGTGGGATTTTAAAAGAAAAAGAATACTTTAATGCAAATGACGGTTGGTTACAAAAACTTAAACGTAGATTTGGCATTGGATTTTTTAAAATATCCGGTGAAAAACTATCGACGAATCCTGAACTCGTACCTCCATTTCACGAAAGTCTTCACCCAGTTATAGCCAGACTTAATCTTACAGATGCACAAATCTATAATACAGATAAGACTGGTCTCTTTTTGAAGTTGTTTTCCCAACAAACTTTAGTAAGGATGGATGAAAAACCTGTCTTGGAAAAAAAGTGAAAATGCAAGGCTTACTTTTCTTGACTGTACAAATGCTACAGAAGATCATAAAACTAAACACCTTGTAGTAGGGAAAGCAAAACGTCCCTGATGTTTTAAGAATTTTTCGTTGCCAATAGATTATGATTATTCTAAAAAAAGCTGGATGAATTGTACAATATTTGAGAACTGGTTCCATAAATTTTTTTTCGTCAAGTAAGCTAAAAAGATAACTTATGTATTAGGTGTATAAATTAATTCTCGGCCCTTAGATAAAATTGGTTAAAACACCTCTCTGACTTTACAATTTTGTCTAACTATACAGAGTTATTCAGATTCGACGCTCATCATTAAGATATCAGTAACCATAAGAGATACGAGGTGGGTTAAATTGGGGCGAAGTTGTACAATTTGGAGCTCAATAAAATGCCCTTTCAAAATTTGGAAAATTCCGATTACTTCCGGAGATATCCGTAAAAACCCGAAATTTTGAAAAAGCGTTTCTTTTCTTTTTTGATGTTATCTGAAAAGATAATTAAAAACGAATGGCACATTGTAATTGCCACTTTTTTTAAATTTCAATGAAATGATGTATCAAACATAAATGTTGCATCTTGCATCTAGTCCCCAAAAAGACCCCGGGTGAATGGAGACCTGTGGGCGATTATCGTCGTCTGAATGCAGCCACAGTTCCAGATAAATACCCAATCTCCAATCTCTATGATTTCACTCATTTCCTAGACGGGAAGACGATTGTCTCTACCTTAGATTTGGTGCGAGCTTATCATCAGATCTCGGTCTCAGAAGAGTCAATCCCCAAGACGGCCATCATAACTCCCTTCGGCCTATTCGAATTCACAAGGATGCAATTCGGTTTGAGCAACGCAGCACAATCTTTTCAAAGATTTATCCATGAGGTACTTGGAAATCTTGAATTCTGTTTTCCTTATATCGATGATATCCTTATCGCATCAACTGACGAGACACTGCATCAGGAACACCTCAAGTCTGTTTTCGCTCGTCTGCAAGAATTCGGGTTAACTATCAACCTCGATAAATGCGCCTTTGGGGAAAAGCAGGTAAAATTCTTAGGCTATCTAGTCTCCGCACAAGGCTCCACACCACTTCCAGAAAAGGTAGCCGTCATTTCCAACTTTCCTGTCCCTCAAACAGTATCGGAGTTGAGACGTTTCCTTGGCATGCTCAATTTTTACAGGAAATGTATTCCCAAGGCCGCTCATCATCAAGGCAGTCTTCACAACATGCATAACAACTGCAAAAAGAGTGATAAAACCCCATTAGTCTGAACTGAGGAAGCAATGAATGCATTCAAACAATGCAAGCTGGATCTAGTCATCGCCACCTCTTTGGTACACCCTAGTTCCACAGCTCCAATCTCCCTCACAGTCGATGCATCAGACTATGCAATGGGAGCCGTCATTGAGCAATTCGAAGATAATTCTTGGAAACCTCTAAGTTTTTTCTCTCGAAAATTGTCGGACGCTCAGAAAATCTACAGTACTTATAATCGAGAATTACTCGCCATTTATTCGGCAATCAAATATTTTCGATATCTTCTTGAGGGCAGAACCTTCAACATTTTCACAGATCATAAGCCACTTACCTTTGCATTTTCACAGAAGTCCGACAAAGCTTCTCCAAGGCAAATTCGACACCTAGACTTCATCTCACAGTTTTCCACAGATATCATACATATCAGTGGCAAAAACAATATTGTGGCTGACACTCTCTCAAGGATTACTTCTATTTCCACTCCACAAGTAATTGATTACGAAGCTCTAGGCCGATATCAGTCTTCTGATTCTAAACTGCAAGAAATGCTCAGGAACCAACAAGGAACGTCCTTACACCTCAAACAGTGTAACGTACCAGGTTCTGACATTCTGATCTTCTGTGATGACAATGGTCCCAAGATCAGACCCTTCATCACACAGAATCTCAGAAGATTGATTTTCAATAAGTTCCACAATCTCTCGCACCCAGGCATCAGGAACACAACCAAACTCATCTCTTCTCGGTTCGTTTGGCCTGCTATGAACAAGGACATCCGCAACTGGACTAAGGCCTGCATTAGTTTCCAGAAGGCTAAAGTCCACCGGCACACTCTAACTCTTTTCAAGCAGTTCCAAATTCCAGATGCTAGGTTTCAGGTCGTGAATGTAGACATAGTTGGTCCACTACCCTCTTCTAACGGGTTTGTGTATTGTCTAACATGCATCGATCGATTCTCGTGTTGGGCTGAAGCATTCCCCATGAAGGACATGACAACTGACGCAGTTGCCAAGACCTTCTACAGCAATTGGATTTGCAGATTCGGTTCTCCCCAAAAAATCGTCACAGACCAAGGGCGACAGTTTGAGAGCTCACTTTTTGCATCTCTAGCAGTATTACTGGGTAGTGCACGAGCACGTTCCACCCCATACCACCCCATGACTAATGGCAAAGTGGAAAGGTGGCACCGAAGTCTCAAGGCAGCAATAATAGCCTATGCAACAGAGCGTTGGGCAGAGGTTTTGCCTACGATCTTGCTGGGCTTACATGCTACATTGAGAGATGAAATTGGTGTTTCACCAGCAGAGATACTTTACGGAGCTCCCTTACGTCTGCCTGGAGAATTCTTCGAATCTGTACAATCCAATGTAGACCCCACCTCTTTTGTCGCTCAATTGAGACAAAAGATACAACTCCTGCAACCTGTCCCCCCAAGCAACCACAGTACAAGGAAGATCTTCATCGCGCCGGAAATGGATACCTGTACGCACGTCTTCGTACGCAACGACGCAGTGAGGAAACCACTCCAACCTCCTTACGAAGGTCTCTTCCCTGTAAAAAGCCGGGCTGATAAATACTTCACCATCCTGATCAATCACAGAGAAGTCAACATCTCAAAGGATCGTCTCAAACCGGCTTTTATCCTAGCCCAAGATCCTACCTCCCATGATCACCCCTATACCAACCCAAAACCCCTTCATAACACAGGCATGAAGCGGGTACGGTTCGTCTAGCGCCAGAGCCCGATGCTAAAGCGTATGGCATAAATCTAATTGTAATTTTTAGTAGCTTTAGATCGCCTAGTAACAATTTTAGCACAGGTAAAATAAGTTTTGTACTCCGTATCTGGGAGGGGAGTATTGTGGGGGTGCCAGCTGAACGTCAAGCTGTCAACTGTCAGACCATGACAGTTTGACGTGCACCAGAGCAACCTGTCGATTCCCGAGTCGATTCAAACAGCCGGCGGGAAAACGGTTCCCAGGATTTCCAGCGGGACGTTCCAGAATGTTCGGCCGGGAGAAGTATAAAAGGCAGGGTTGCGCAACAACGCACCCTCTTCCATCTGCGACACTTCTTTGTCTCGACTAGGGGAACAAAGGCATTGTATTCGACTAAATATAAGTTTATTGTGTGTTCGTAATATATGTTAAATAAGTCAACAAATTTTCTATACTCCGTCCACAACTTCAAGTCGGGTAGTGAAAGCACCTCATCAACAAACCCCCGACAACGTTATCGATTGTCGGGAGAGAAGACAGCTCGAAAAAATCCAGGAAGACCAAAAAAAAACAAATAAGTTTCAAGATAAACAAATTATCAAGTTGTGTAGAGAAAACCCTTTTAAGGGATCAGACGAGATTCGTGCGGATATTTCGACAAATTATGGAGTAAACGTCACAGCAAGGATTATTAGAAATAGATTAAAAGATGCCCAACTTTTTGCCAGAAGACCGGCAAAAAACCTCTGCTCTCCAAAAGAAGCAGACGAACCCGTCTCCAATTTGCCAGGTCTCATCAACACTGGACTTACAATGATTGAAAAAGAATCATATGGAGCGATGAATCGAAATTCAATTTATTCAAAAGTGACGGTATGACTTATGTACGACGTCCGATTAACACGCGACTTAATCCAAAGTATGTGTGCCCCACGGTGAAACATGGAGAAGGATCGGTAACGGTGTGGGGTTGTTTTTCGGGCTTTGGGATGGGACCACTGCACCGAATTGAAGGAAATATGGATCGATTTATGTATCGTGATATCTTAGAGATGCACATGATTCCTTATGATGATGACATTATGCCCCTAAAATACTTTTTTTCAGCAGGATAATGATCCAAAACATAAATCGCGTTATTTAACAGCTTGATTTCGTGAAGAAAAAATTTTCCTATTGGATTGGCCATCCCAAAGCCCGGACATAAATCCTATAGAAAACCTATGGGAGATTGTAGATAGAAAAGTTAGGTCTAAAAATCATTCTAATCTAAATGCTTTGCACAACGAAATAGAAAAAGCTTGGAAAGATATTGACAACGCTGTAATTTTAAACTTAGTTAAATCTATGCCCAATAGATGCCATGAAATTGTAAAAAACAAAGGTTATTATACAAAATATTAATTTTTATTCATAAAGTTATATATTTGAGTTCGCAAATAAATTAATTGTTAAAAGTTGCTATATTTTTTTCCAATTCATAATACTATTTTTGAGGTAAGTTTTAAAAAAGGAATAAATATTAGTTAAAAATGATTAAAATTGATAAAGAATATCATATTTTAACTTCTGACTACTGGTTGTTGCAAAAAAAATTATAATAACATTTTTACTTGCTATTTTAAAAAGTTGCTATAATTATTTCCACTACTGTAACTAACGTTTGCAATGAACTTAAGTATAGTTCTGAAAATCCATACACCCTCAATGTAGTTCATCATCAACATACATTCAAAATTAATGTAGGATCAAGTAATCAAATCAACCACCCTGTAGATAGTTTTTGATTGTATTGAATTGTGTATTTTGATCAGGTCGAGACTCAATTTGAACGGTTTATAGATTGTAAATAAAGCTAAGGTTAAGTTATCGTTAAGGAACTGATATACTCCTTTGACACGTTCACGGTAGACTTTGGTTGGTGTGTGAGAACTCCCACCCAGTTACTTTGTTGGCATGGGCATTACCTGCCATAAGATTTGTTGACCTAAACGTTGCAGACGCAATTATGATTGACGAAATTGCCGACGAAGGACCTCTTATCAGCTTCGGTGCCACGGTCCAATGCGGAGGGTAGTGCACGTGGTGTCGATGGCGCTGTTAAGCCCTGTGCATCGGTCCAAGTAGATTTTAAGCTAGGATAAGTGTGTAGGAAACCCCAGATCCACGCTCATGGAATGTATCACCTTTTGTAGACTGTTTACTGCTACTATTGCTGTAAGACCAGATGTGAGAACGCATTTTGTCCAAATTAAAGAGTTTCGGTGTAATAAACTTTACCGTCGTCCTTTGTATGGACCAGCACTTAAAGACAGCCCCGATTGCTGTGCCTGCTGCCCTCTAATAAAATCCCAATTATGTTATCAACATTAGTTATGTTATGAGGGTGAATGTAAAAAATGTAGTAGCAATGATCATCTAGCTTAGGTGCGCCTATGAAACCATACCATAAACACTGGTATTTAAGGTTTCAAAAAATATCAATTCCTCTCTTCTTTGGATGTGGATTCTTAGTTTTTTCAGTCTCTGTACACTTCTATTTTACTCCCGGTCCTTATCAACAAATTAATTTATCGCGAATAGTTTAATTGTTTGTAAGGCCCTTGTTTTGTTAAACCGCTCATATTGTTGGTGCTCAATAAATTGAACTGGTTATTGTTAATCGGTAGTTGATTCGATTTAACCAAATAAAACTGTCTCTGAAATTGCAAATTCAGGGTGGTTTTTGTCACACATCCATTCCATTGCAGCAACGCGCATCACAAAATCTCCAACAGGCACCCCAACTAAGGTACGCCCATTGTACGTCGTCAGATGGTTTACCATTTAAAACTTTTCCGAAGACGAGGAGGTCATTTTTACAGACCGATAAGTTTCCTGCCATACGTGGGAAAAGTCGTGGAAAGAGTCATTTTGAGAAGATTGAGAGAATGCCAAGAAGGCCTTAACACCATTCCGCAAAAACAATTTTGGGTTAGAAAGCAATATTTGACAGAACTTCAGATGTTGAGAATGACAAAATACATCATGGACAGTTTTAACATGAATCAGGCTGCAGGAACGGTACTGTTGGACGTTTCGAAGGCATTCGACAAAATTTAGTACAAGGGCCTTTAGGTTAAGATGATAGACGCGGGATTTAAAATCTCGCTGATCAAATGCGTCGGATCATTTCTTCAAAACAGGACATTCCGGACCAAACTGAACAGACAACTTTCAATGTACACAGCAATAGAAGCGGGAGTACCTCAAGGAGCGGTATTATCCTCGTTCCTATACAATATCTACATATCCGATCCTCCCAGAACCGGACAAACTGTATGCCGACGATACGGCGATACTGGCTAAATCCGGAAACGAGACGTGGCCATTTAGATATCTACAAGAAGAAATCCGAATCTTGGAAAAATGGTTTTAGACGGTTTTTTTTTTGAAGAAGAAGAATTATACATGTCAGTCGGGCAGAAAGGCCAAGGGGCCGATAACCCATTCACCGGGTGAATAAAAATTGTTATTATTACTATTATTGGTTTTCGAAATGGAAGATAGCAATACATGCAGAAAAGTCCCAGTTAGATGAAAAAAGTAAATCAGAACCGAAAACCGGCTGTTGTTCAAAAATGAATATATACCGAGAAACAACAAAGTCACGTACTTGGATGTGAACATAGAGAAAAGGCTTACGTGGCAACAGTACCTAATGAAGACCAGGAAAAAGGCGAAAACGACGAGGGCAATACTTTACCCGATGATAAGGAAGAAGTCCAAACTGCCCCTCAGGAATAAGATCACGCTCGTCAAGATAATAATTTAACTACAGCTAATGTATATATCAACCGCATGGGGTTATATAGTCAGGACGCATCTGAAGAGTCTTCAGGCAGTGGAAAACACTACTCTGAGAACGGCTCTGGGCGCGCCTTGCTATGTTAGCAATGAAATAATAAACAGAAATTTCAAGTACAAATCAATGACGGACGTCATCAAAGACCATGCAATAAAGACTTTCAGAGCACTGGAAGAACATCCGAACCAGTTTATCAGGAAAGCAACGGAGTATAATCCGGAAAATTTCATACAGTACAATAATCCAAGACACCAGTTGCTAGACAACGATTGATAAAAGGAAACTACCCACACAGGATCAAACAAGTCAACGAATTAGAAAATAAAAGACACAACGCCAAAAGTCATCCCGTGCAATGATGGAAGGAAAAACGCCGGATAGCCATTCTGGAATTCGAGCTCATTGCAAACCAGCAACCATTAAAGAGACAGCCGACGAGGAAAGAAGCGTCCAGAAGGACAGAAGAGGGCGGAAGAACCCCCTGTTGGCGGGATAAATTCAAGGTAAAGACTCGGGAGGCGACATCATCACACACAGAGGTACTCAAACAAAGGCTTAGAGCGATGGCAGAGTAGAAAGCGACGATACCGCTTGATTCTGTTATCTGATGCCAAAAAACAAAAAGCAGCCCAAAAAGCGCGATAGAAGATTCGGACGCAGACTCGAAACCCTTTGGAAACATGGAGTTTTTTAGTGAGTGAAATACCACACAGGTTGGTAGTGCAGAAACCAATACCTCTTATCGAAGAGATAGTAGAAAACATAAGAACAGTATCGCAACAACATAAAAAAAATGTATCCTGATAACACTGAACGTACAAAATGCATTCAACTCAGCACCGTGGCACAATATTGATAGAGCGATGAACAAACAAAACTTCAGTCCTTACATCATTCAAATAATACAATCATATTTAACGAATAGAAGAATAACCATAGAAGACGGTACTGCTGAGCCCGTATCATGCGGAGTCCCACAGGGTTCCGTACTTGGACTCACCCTCTGAAATCTTTTTTATGATGAAATATTGAATATTGAACGTGAAACGGACACAGACGTAATTGCCTACGCAGATGAATTGGCGATAATAGTTAAAGATAAGGATGTAAAATATTTGAAAGCTAACACTGAGAGAACTTTGGAACAAATTAATTTTAACATGAATAAAGTGGGGATCAAAATAGCATCAGAAAAAACAAATATGCTTATACTACAAGGAAAGAAAAAATTAAAAGACTTCAGAGTAAACGTATTAGGAAACATAATAAGGACAACTAAAACAGTATAGTATATGGGGGTGCAACTTGGAACAAATATGAGTATGACGGAACATGTAAATAATATCTACAGCAGATCAATTTCGTTAATGGCGGGTCTAACTATTAGGTGTATACCTATGACTCCGCGTTTTTATTTCTAGTTCTATTTTCTTTGAAAAAATATTTTTTAATTTAAGGAATTTTATTTCATTTTTTGCTCCGTATTACCAGCTTTCTATTTATATATGATAATTGCTATATGACCTTTTAAAACTTTTCAATTAAGGTTTAAATATGTCCAATTTTGTGCCGAATAAACATCATTTGCGGGAAGCTTTGCTCTTCCTTTTCCATCTTAAGAAAAACGCCACTGCCGCTCATCAAATGCTCGTTGAGGCTTATGGCAACGATGCTGCATCTATAAGAACTTGCCAACAATGGTTTCAGCGCTTCAAATCAGGTGATTTCGACCTCAACGACAAGGAGCATGGTAAGCCATCGAAAAAATTTGAAGACGAAGAACTGCAGGCTTCGTTGGACGAAGACGCCGCGCAAACGCAAGAACAGCTCGCATCTTCCCTTAACGTCACGCAGAAAACGCTTTCGGTTCGTCTTCACGCTATGGGAAAAATTCAAAAGGAAGGAAAATGGATGTCTTATGAATTGATGGAAAGGAACAAAGAGCAACGAAAAACGACGTGTGAGATCTTGCTTGAACGTTTTCAAAGAAAGTCTTTTCTACATCGTATCGTGACCGGAGATGAAAAATCGCTTTACTTCAACAATCCAAAGAGGAAAAAATCATGGGTGAGCCCGGGTGAGCCAACAACTTCGACCGCAAAGCCAAATATCCACGAGAAGAATGTATTGCTCTGCATTTGGTGGGACCAGCGCAGCATACTGTATTACGAAACAGTCACTGCCGATCGTTACGTCCAACAACTAGTGCAGTCGCGTAATCAACTCGCAGTAAAGAGGCCAGAATGGGCGGATCGACACGACAAAGTCACACTGCTTCATAACAACACAAGGCCTCATGTCGCTCAACCAGTCAAGAACACCTTGAAGGATTTCAAATGGGAAGTCTTACCGCACCCGCCATACTCGCCAGATATCGCCCCGTCGGATTACCACCTTTTCCGTTCGATGACTCACGATTTGGCAGAGCAGCGCTTCCAGAATCGCCAAGAAGTCCAAGAATGGCTTGATGAATGGATCGCTTCAAAACCGACGAATTTTTTTTACGATGGAATCCATAAACTGCCTAATCTCTGGGAAAATGTTGTCATTAACGATGGAAAGTATTTTTTATAAACATTGTTAATACATTTATACAGTTTCAAGCAGTTGAAAATGCGTAAAAAACGCGGACTCATAGGTATACACCTAATAGAATAATGGGAAAAACTTCGGGGCCTCTGAGTAGCAAAAGAAAGATGATAGCTGCGGCAGTAAACTCGGTAATATCTTACGCTGCACCGATGTGGAAGAGGGTAATTAAATACAAGGCTTACCACAATAAATTAGTATGAATAAGTTGATAAATGGCCGTACGGATAACCTCGGCCTATAAAACAGCATTAACAGAGGCTCTTCTAATAATAGCTAAAACCACCCCTGTACATCTAAGGTTAGAGGAAATATCTAAGCTTTTAGAGACCAAAGACAAAGCGAAAAAAAACAAATAAAACAAGAAACATACAATCAATGGCAATTACTACCAGGGAAGGACAAAAAAATTTATAAAGAATGTAGAAAAATGGTGTAATGGGCAAATGCTAACCATCTGCTAACACAGGCTTTCACGGGACATGGATTTTTTTACAGTTATTTGAATCGAATTGGAAAAATCACCAAAATGTTGGTTTTGCGAAGAGGAAGACACTCCAACCCACACTCTCTTGTCCTGCAGAAGATGGACAACTGAAAGGCAGTAAGCCCAAACATCACTTGGTAAACAGGAAATAAAAGTGGAGAACATAGCAGAATTGTTATTAGAATCTAAAAAGAATTGGGATGTAATTACAGTGATGATTAAAAAAATTATGGCTCAAAAACAGGAATTTGAGTTAAAACTAAATAAATAAAGAAAAGTACAACATGCGCACTAGCTGTCCGAAATAATGCCGTTATGGTGATGCCGGATTAAAGAGGAAAGGGGGTTTAGTCGGTCGACTTCCCGAGGGATAAATTAAACCTGATACAAAGCAGACAAATAAGAACGTAATAAGCCATGTCCGCGAAGTCTGGCGTGAACAGATTCCCCTAAACATAAAAAAAGTACCTCTTACCGACCATATTTTTTATCATCCCCCAAGAGAGGTCCATCTTTTTATTTGGCATCTTCAAGAGTTACATTTCTAAGTGAAGACCAAAGCCGTGCCCACCCTCATAAACCCATTTTTGTATTATACCCTAGACTAATGAAATACAATGAAAATCTACATATACCAGGTGGTGACGATTTCGACGGGTCACTATTGAAATCTTGAAAAGTAGAATAGATAGAAAAACGGTTAAACTAGAAAAAAGTTGCGCATTTTAGGGTCCTCTTACATGAGCTTTTTAAAAAAGCAAAATATCCTGTCATTTTGGAAATATCTAAAAAAATTTCAAATCGTCCATTGTGTTTTTTATTATTTTTTTTGCGATTATGAGGAATGTTAAAATGGAATTAGATTAGAAAAATATTTGAGCCTTTATTTATTAAGCTCATATCTAATCGCTATTTGGCGTGATTTATTCTTTGTTATTCCACGCTGATTCTGCTTAGAGTCAATTCTCTTAGACGACAAATAATAATCAGAATCAGCATCGCCGATTGCCTTTTTTAATCATAAGATATTAACGTTAGTCAGTTCATTTTTACCGTTTCATATAGCCAGAAGTTCAATTATAATAAACTCTTTTTCGGATCGACTGGTGTTTAAATTAACAAGGAGTAAAAACATGAATTTTGGTATACATACTGTAGAACAATTAAACCTTAACCGCCTTTTCTTTTTGGAAGCTTACACAGATGCTAAATTTCTCTAATAGTTCTTTCACTGTGGTACCCCAGCTGGTGAACCCAGTGCGGGATAATGGGGGAGTAGTTCTCGAGAGGAGCTAAAGAAAAAAACTCCCAGACGGTTGGTAGCACATGAAAGTATTGTATTGTTCTGTGATAACCGTGTAAACCTTGAATTATTGAAGGGTTCTTAATCGACTTCTACTAAGAAGTCCTGTGTGTGAGAACAGTGGCAAACAGGAGTAGGTATGTTGTTCGCCGAGGCTCATTGTTTAACAATGATAATATACACTTGATACGTAACTGTGGGTTGATGGTCATAATATAATATTATCGAAATCCTCTGCACTTGCCTGTTGATCAGGGTGTGGGCGCCGTTCCTTCGGGTGTGGTGTCTTGTAACTTGAAACTGTGAGTGACACGGATAGGTTGGGGATGACCAGAAAGGTAATCCCCTACTTTTCCGTTGGGATTCCACCTGTTAGCCACAGGTGTGAGTCCGGGGAAGCCCATACTTATTTTACGAGGGCGCTAGCTAGTTGTCGAAGACTTTCTTATTTCTATTCGTAAACGCTTGAAATTGTTGTGAGGTATTAGGGCAAAGATGTCTAACCTAAGCAAAGCAGCCACGGTTAGAGTAGGGGGCCATACAACCCCCGGTGAGAACACCTTATTTCGTACTACCTTGCAGTACAGTAATTGTGAATTATACTTTTCATGTGTTACTCATACCGAACGGGACGCTATGCTGCCGTGGATGAAAATGCATTGTGATGACCCGTAGAAAGAGTAATTCCTGCAAGGTAACCAAATCTAACTAAGTATCAAACCTTTAAGCTCGGTGATTTTTACAATACTTAATTCGATGAGAGGGATAAATTAATATTAGAATAAAGACAATACATATTATAATTATGAAGGTACGGTACCCGATTTTTTTGTTTTTCTTATGCACGCCATACTTTATTTTTATACTGTTGTATAGAGCGAAAAATATTCTTTACAAATATGTGCAACACATTACAAAATATTTTCAAAAAATCCCGTTAGAAATATAAAATTTCTTTAGGCCTTCACCATTTTACTTTTGATAGATATTTTTAATATTGGGTGGGCCATGAGTAAAAAACTCTGCCTAAGGTGCTTAGATCCAATCGTCATATTTTGGTGTCCTCTATCTCGGGTTTTGCCATGTCCCATTCCCAATGAATCACCCTGTATAAGCACAGTCCATTTAGCATTAAGAACAATTGAAATTAAGAGCTCATTCATGTCGTTAGATTAGAACCTTTGTACTTTTATTTATTTTTTAGTGAAGTTACTAATCAGTTAACATAATTGACCCTAAGGAAGCTAGGCCCTTTTAAAAAGTGAACCCTAAAGATGGTTTTTTAACGATATATTCGAAACGATTTGAGACAAGGTCATGAAATTCTGACTGTTAACTCAGATTTTTATGGTAAATTAGAAAATTCAAACGAAATTAAAAATATTTTATATATGTGATAAACAGGGTCGGTTTAACGTATTTTGAGCCCTAATTTTTTGCTAGTAACTTTTCTTACATTTTAACTATATGAATTGAAAAAGCACCGTTTTCTAAGTTAAAAAGGTACTTTTTATCGACTTGGAAATAAGACAAGGGAGAAAACGATAAGGATCGTATAAAAACGATCAAGGCAAACAGCAAGGATAACCTGGTCATTACTCTTGACAAAGACGAGAAGGCGCTAGAAGCGATCGGGAGCGGTATCAAAAAGTCCCTCGGAAAGGACAACGTGCGCCTTCTCAAAGAGCGCTAAGAAAAAACCGCCATCTTCATCCGGAAGATGGACGCGGCGGCCACCAAGCAGGAAGTCTTCACAGTCCTGAAGACCGAAATCCTAGACCTAAAAAAAGCCCACGTCGGGATCGGGGAAATGCGCTCGTACGCGAAATCGGAGCAAGCGGTCAACGTGCAATTGACCGAAAAATACGCGGAAAAAATTCTGGGAGAGTCCCTACGCGCGGGCTTCGTAAGGTGCAAGCTGGAGTGGCACCTGAATGTGGAAAGATGCGCCCGTTGCTGGGCGTACGACCACTCAAGCTCCAACTGCAACGGTCCTGATCGCAAAAAATGTTGCTTCCGATGGGGAAAATCGTACCACGGAGGGAAGACTGGCCCTAAAAAAGAGAAGGGCTACGCTTGCGTCCTCTGTAAGGAAAAGGGGCATCGGCCGAGGAGCAGCAAGTGCTCCAACTTTCGCAACACCGAGCGACATGCGAGGTTGACTAAGCGGTTCAAAAAACAGCGGCTAGATCAACCGCGACTTCGCGAAGCGTCCACTGAAGAATGCCGGTAAGCAACCCTCGCGCGTACCACAAAAAAAGCGTACCCTCCCTTTCAAAAGAAACCCTTCTCAAAGACAACTCAACGCCCTTTTTTCTTACAAGTCAATCGAACGACCAGTAAAATAAACTTAAGAAATCAAACTCAAATATAAAACCAAAATCCTACAGATCAATGCCGATCGTTCAATCAAAGCGCACATGGCATTCTTGGAAGTAGGTAAGCCAAATGTCGATGTGATAGTGGCCAGCAAGTCAAATAAAAAATTGATTGCTGAAAATCCAAAATTCATGGGTGATAAATTAGGCAACGTGGCCATCTGAGAGAGAACCAACAATGCGAGGTTCTCAAAAATAACACGTGGGGACGGCTTTATTGTGCTGTTTGGGAAAGAATACACAATAATAGCCGGATACATTTCGTCTAACTGTACAACGGAACAATTTGAACGATATCTGGCCGATTTGCAACAAGCACCTGCCAGCCGACATCGCGAATTAATCCTGATGAGCGACTTCAATGCCAAAATCTCCAGATTGGAGATGAACAATGGCGGAAGACGCGGGGGCCCTAGAAATGGTGAGCCTCAACACGGGAGAACCCACGTTTATAAAGAGAGAGCAACGAACGTACATAGACATCACATTCATCAGCGAAGACCTGGCTAATTACGCTACAGATTAACAGGTACTGAAAAACGAGTCGTGTTCACCGCATAAGCATACAGTAGGTCAAAAAAGTATTCATACACCTAGGCGAATGACGTTTATTTACATTTTTTTCTTAACTTAAAAACAATTGAGATAAAAAAATAATTAATCCACACAAATAAGGCACTATTACAATGATTTCTAAAAAAAAATGATCAAAAAACTGTTTCTTTGTACAAGAAAATCAAAGGAAAATGTCTTCAGGTATGCCCAAAAAAATATTCATACACTACCGAAAATGAACATTTCTAACTTCAAACACCAATACAATGAAATCATTAATATTTTGTGGGATAATCCTTAACATCAATCACAGCTTGCAAACGCCGATTCATTGATTCCACCAAATCACAAGTAATACTTTCAGGTATTGTGGACCATTCGTTTAAAATAATATTTTTTAGTTGTTCTTTACTTGAAATTTCCATTTTCCTAATCTGCCTTTCCAAATATTCCCATAAATGCTCAATAGGATTGAGATCGGGAGATTGGGGAGGTGTTTTTAATAAATGAGGAGTGTTATATAGCAACCATTCCTGAACTAATCTCGATGAATGCTTCGGATCATTGTCTTGCTGGAAGTAGAATCCTTCAGCTAGTCGAAGCTTTTCAGCACTGTTTTTTAAATTGGCCTCCAAGATATCTTTATACATGAATCTATCCATGTTTCCTTCAATAGAAGCCAAATTACCCACACCATTTGCTGCCATACATCCCCATATACTTTATATTTGATATTTAATGTGGTGCGAAGTTCGCAACAATGGATTCCAAACCAAGCAGATTAATGCTGGAACCATTACCGAAAGGACAACCTTTCCCCTTTTGTTTAGAATCCCATGGGTTCTATTAGATTCAAAACTCCCGCGCCCCGTCGTCAACCTAACTTATGTCGGTTCCGGCGCTGGCAGCGCCGGAGGGTGAGGGCGGAAATAATAGAACCTCTGGGAAAAAAGGGGGAATACCATAATATGTTCAGTTTAAGCTGGTCCTAGAAAGAATAAAGGTGTTCGCATTGAAATACCCCGCGGGGCATTTTGATAATTACAATCCATCCCCAAAATACAGTGAAGTCCCCAACACCTTTAATTATTCAACCCCCCGAATTGACAGAAATGCTTTGTTCGCCCTGAACCAAGTGTTTCCCCCAACGTCCACATCAGCCGTGCGCACTCGGTTTCATCGATCTCTTATGAGTTTTGATGGCCTGCACGCTGATCTGTTGGAATACAACTGCCCCAAACCACCACGGTCACACACTGATGCGTATTACGCGGCGTTCGAGTCCGTACGTCGAGATCTGAACTTAAAACCTCAGTCTATAACGCCTTTGACCACTGGGGCTGTTGCAAAACACCCGGACTTACCCAGACAGAAGTCACCCGGCCTCCCAGAGAAACTGGAGGGCTACAAGACCAAGGGCGACGCTGTCAACGACCCAGCTATACTCGATCGGATCCGAAAGATCTGGTACAGCGTAGAAGCGGGTCAAGAGGTGGATCTACCTGACGTGGCTTGCTACGCCAGAGCCCAAATCACTGCACGCGATAAGAACAAGATCCGTGCCACCTGGGGCTATCCCCTCACCGTATATATGGCCGAAGAGGCTTCACCATGCCCAAATATCTAATTACTCTTCTAGTATCTTACGCAGACATCTTTTTTGGTGGCCACCTTTATTTATTTTTAAGGAAATTTTGCACTTATTTTTACCCTTTGTACTGTGCATTGACTTATATTTAATTGAAATGCGATTTCCCGTGTGGATCTTCCATCAATCAGTGATTTTTCAATTAATTTTCTTTGAAACTTTGAAATCAGCTTCATTGATTAAAGATTTTGAATTATGATGTTTATTAACGGAGGATATGCGATGCCAAGACGTCTACTAGCTGTTAAAAAAGCTAAAGGTCTCTGGACCAAATATTAGTGTCAATGTCGACCAAAGTGTTCAATGTTAATATTAGTGTAGCAAAACTGAACCAATGTTAATTAGGATTATTTGATGTGCCCCATTTATTTTCGGCAAATGTTTTGTATGGTTTTAATGTTAATGTTAATGTACTTTTTGAAAATAAAAGCCTTCCTTTGAATACCTGTTAGATATTTTGTTTATGCCATCATTAATACGAATTTTCTAAGTATTAACTCAGTTCTGCACCTAACTGTATATTATCTTAACTTAGACCCAAACTCATAAAATTCTTATTATAAAAAAATAACAACATTCTTATCATGTTTGTTTTCAGACCAAAAAATGTGATTGTAAAGCAAAGGTAGAGAAACATTCTTGAATATTTGCCTTATATCATTTATAAAGTGTGTGCCCTTAACTGCAAAAGAAATTCATCTTTCATCAAGATCTTTAAATATGCCTCGAGATAAACATTTGTCTGTGGATGTGAAAAATTTCATAATTTTCAAATATCAATCTGGAATGAAGCAATCGCATATAGCGCGTCAGGTGAATCTAAATCGATGTGTTATCAATAAAACAATACGGTCGTTTAACATAAGGGGAACTGTTATGAATCCTCATAAATCTGGGAGACCTCGAAAAACAACAAGAGCCGACGATCGGAGGATAGTTGCAGCTTCGAGAGAAAATCCCAACAAAACAGCCGTTGATATCTGCAATGAAAATAGGGAGCTTGGGGTATCAACTAGCACCATTCAACGTCGTCTTAGAGAGAAAAATCTTTTTGGATGAAGACCAGCGAAAAACCCTTTATTTCAGCAAAAAATCGAGCAGCCCGATTACAGTTTGCAAGGGAACACTTGAACTGGTCGACTGATAAGTGGAAAACGGTACTCTTTTCCGATGAGAGTAAGTTTAATTTATTTTCTTCGGATGAGATTCGGTTCGTACGACGTCCTGTTAATGAAAGATATAACCCAAAGTACACTAAAGGTAGAGTTAAGTTTGGGGGAGGTGGATTGATGGTGTGGGGGTCATTTTCCGGGTTTGGAATGGGACCGATCGTAAAAATAGAAGGCATAATAGATCGATCCCGTTATCTAGAGATCATTAGAGATGTGATGTTTCCACATGTCGAGGACAACATGTCACTAAAATGGATCTTTCAACATGACATTGCTCCAAAGCATACCGCAAAAATAATTAAACATTTTTTTTAACAAATAACGTAAATGTTATAAAGTGGCCACCTCAGAGTCCCGATCTCAACCCTATAGAAAATCTTTGGGACATGGTATGTTTAGAATCCCATGGGTTCTATTAGATTCAAAACTCCCGCGCCCCGTTGTCAACCTGACTTATGTCGGTTCCGGCGCTGGCAGCGCCGGAGGTGAGGGCAGAAATAATAGAACTTCTCGGGGAAGGGGGAATACCATAGCATATATCGTCAATACACGTCTTGCAACTCCGTATTAGTTTTTAAGCTTGTCTTAGAAAAAACAAAATGTGTTCGAGTTGAAAATACCCCGCGGGACTTTTTGATAACCACAATCCATCCCAAAATACTCCCCAACATGGTAGGTAGGAAAATACGAGAGGAACATCCAGCCAAATTCAACAACAGGGAAGAACTGTTTATAGCGGTTGAAAACGCTTGGCACTCTATTGAGCCAGAAACGATAAATAAATTATTGGATTCCATGAGAAGATGTAGTGCTGTTTTAAGTAATAGAGGGTTTGCAACAAAATATTAATAAACAACGCTATAGTTTCGATTTAACTTATTTGTTTCTCTACTCTTGACCGCATCATTTCTAAAATCCTCTTCATTTCATCAAAAATATTTTATTATTTATTGATATAACTAACCTAAAATTTAAATGAGTCACCTGTCTCTATAACAATAAAAACCTGGATTCAATTTATGCAGCATTTAAAAACTATAAGGTGAAAAATAAATGTTTCTTTACTTTTGACCGCTACTGTATAAATATTGCTTAAAAGGATAATTTATCTGTACGAAAGTTAGCAGAGAAGTAAGTTTGTAACAAAAACTTGGTTTAAATATTTTTTTGTTTATTTTTTTAAGGTTTAAATTAGGAAAATCCCAGGAAGCAGAAATTTTACAAAAAAAAAGAGAAATTTCGTAAAATGTGGCAATCTGGTGATAGTTTAGGGTAAAAACTTAATAGATTAAAAAATGTTCCACAGAAAATTGATAAAGAATGTCTGGATTGGTTCTCTCGAATAAGAAGCCACAACGGTCCAATATCAAGACCCCTGACAAAAGCTGAAGCTAACGAAATAGCCTGCAAGTTGAAATACGAACAATTCAGTGCTTCTAATGGTTGGCTAGAAAAATGGAGAAAAAGGCATAATATAAGTTTTAAATCTATATCTCACCGGATAGTATACTTTACACGGATGCTTCAAAATCTAAGGAGGGTGTGGGATAGGCAGTCACGAGCGCGCGAGACCTGGTGGCAAGTTCTAGTCTTCCAGAAATGTGCAGCGTTTATACTGGTGAAATGTTCGCAATCTATAGAGCAGTGAAAGTGTTGAATGGAGACAACAAAACATTTGCTATCTGTTCAGACTCGTTAGGTGCAATACAAGCGATCAAGGACCCTTACAGCTCTAATCCTCTAATTCAAAACATTCAAGATGACATCCACACCTTATCTACCAACTACTGCAAGATCCATTTGGTATGGATCTCATCACACATCGGAATAACAGGTAACGAATTTGCGGACTCGAGTGCGGGAAATGCGGCCTGTTCACAGGTCATAGAGCAACATTTTTACCTACCGAAGGATGTGAACAAATATTTTAAAGTAACTATTGAAAGCAAGTGGCAAAACCTCTGGAATGTATCCAACACGAAACTGTCACGAATTGAACCATCTCTGCTCTCTTTTAAACAACTTCAACTAAACAGAAAGTACCCTGTGGCCATAAGAAGACTAAGGATAGGACATACAAGACTAACTCATGGTCATCTAATGGAAAGGACATGTCCCCCAAAATGTGACAGATGCAATGTCTTGCTCACAGTCGACCATATCATCACAAAGTGTCCAATGTATAGTGCCAATAGGATCTCCTTTCAAATTAAAGATGAACTGCGCAAGAACTTGCACTCCACAGTAGATCAGAGAACAACCATAGAATTCCTGAAGTCAATCAATATTTTTAACTCCATTTAAACGTAATCTTCATGTCTACTTGATATGTATCTGTACTCAGAATGTTTTGTATACTGTCAAATGTATGTTGAGTGCCAATAACCCAAGTAGTTGAGGCACTCTAATCTTAATAAAAAAATTTAAAAAAAAATCTATATCTGGCGAATCGGCGGATGTTAACCCCCAAGATGTCAGTGAATTTTTACAAAAGTTGCCATCTCTTCTTCTTGGATACATACCACAAGACATTTACAACGCAGATGAAAGCGGTTTATATTTCCGAGTATTACCAGACAGAACATTGGTACTTAAATCTGAAAAATGTGTCGGTAACAAGATGTCAAAAGACAAGCTCACTATTTTATTCTGTATTAATATGGCTGGAGAAAAAGAACAGTTATTGGTTATTGGAAAAGCTGCCCGTCCACGCACACTTAAAAATGTTCTTATCAAAGATTTGCCAGCTACAGTCACTCAAAAAAGTATTCATACAGCCGGAAAAAAATTCTGTAAACCGTTACTTTTGACTGATTTTGTTGAAATTTTGTATAATGAAAATTCAAACCGAAACTCAATTTGCGTAATTGAGTAACTTTTAGAGTGCTTTCCAGCGATTAAAAAAAACTCCGTTTTGAAAACTTCTTGTGAGGTGGAATTTTTTCAATGGGGTTTTAACATTCTTGTAGAGGGGATTTTTCTTCATATATCTTGAAAATTTGATCAAAATCGAACAACAAATAAGGAAGTTGCAGCCTTTTAAAAACGCCAAAGAGTGACGATTTTCGCGCAAAATGACGAAACTTTGACATTTTTGACGAGTCTCATAAGAAACTGCAAAGAAGTCTGTAGCACTGTGGGACCGTCAGAATACGTAAACATAGACGAAGCAATTTCTCCAGAAGAACAATGCAACATTGATTACGAACTTTCAGAAGAGCATGAGCAAGATATGCAATAAAATGATGAGGAAGAAGTTATAATCACTGAAATTTCTTCAATGAAATCTTATAGTGAAGCCCTGAAAATGATTGAAGACTTGAAAATATTTGCACAGGACGATTTTGTGGCATTTCAAAAACTTGAGTTGAAAAAAAAAGTCGTTTACTCAAGGAAAAACAAAAAACTATGAAACAATCAAAGATTTTAGATTTTTTTAACTCTTAAGTAACCTGCTATACTAAATTGGAATTTATTTTAATTTAGTTTTTTAAAATTATAAAAAATATGTAGTATTATTTTTGATTTTCATTTTCACCCTTCTCACAAGCGGACACCTTCCACTAGCGGACAAAAAAGCTGGAACCAACGGTGTCCGCTTATGAGAGGTTTCACTGTATTATTACCGTCCGAATATTTTTGTGGCGCGTTTAATGGTTCTTTAGACGTTTTCTTGAAATTGAAATATAAACTATTAAGATTTCGTGTTTTTTTAATGCAAACCCCTAAATAGATGATTGATAAAAGACATTTCCGATGTAAAAAAATAAAATAATAACTAATATATTTAATTAGAATTCATGAAATCTCTAAAAAGGGTGCGTCCGAACATTTTTGGGATCCACTGTATAAGCTGTTCAGATGTCAAACACTTCAAATGTAATTTTGAAGAGAAATGATAGAAAGAAATAGTCCCAATCGTTGGCATGCCAGATCTCCGGATTTTAATCCTTGGATTTTCTTCTCTTTTAAGGTTTTATCAAAATTTGGTGTATCACGCTGAAATAAGGGATGAAAATCAGTTACTGTAACGTATCTTCACTGCGACTGGTCATACTAGGAAAATGCCAGCAATTTTTAATCGTGTACAAAAAATTGGTTAAAACACTGCCTTGGTTAAAACCTGAACTGACAAAAACTTCAATGGTCGACCTTTCAAACATTTAATGTAGTAAAAACAATAACAAATTTGTGTTTTTTTGAATTGTGTTGAGAGCAGTGTAAAATATGTAACGTGACATAGCATGCTAATTAGAAGTGATTACAATAATTTAAAGGTAAGCTACTGTTTAAAATAATAAAATAAGGTTCATATAATGTTTACATTTTACCCATGAAACCTATCGCACCCAAAAAACTCGTGTAAACGCGCCATATCTAGTTCATGCAGCTACTTATGGAGGTTCCAAAATGGAATAAACACGACGCAACGTTTATAATCCTAAAAAAACGTTTTTTTCTCTTCCAGGGAAATGGTTGTGTTTACGACCCTCGTTATAAGGAATTTTTTTCTTTAAAATTATGTTCTTAATGATTTGTTAAATTTATTAAAATTATGTCACTACACCCCATACTTTGAAGAATAATACGAGTATTCTATTTCACTTTAAGTGTTCTTAAAAATTTGATATAAAATTTGTGATTTATGATTTTACGGACTGCACAAATATTTCGCCAGACATTCTGGAATGAAAATGAATCCTTCCTACGTTAAGAAGTTAATATAGAAATTTGAAGAAACTGATTGTGTAGCAAATAAAAAAAAAGAATTAACCTAGGATATTAGATGAGCTTGAACAATCCGACCAAAATCCATCATTAGCTATCAGTCAAGCATCGAGTTTAACTGGATTACGAACGCCATGGGTCTGAAAAGTTTTAAAATTATATAAAATTCATCCGTACACAATTCAACTTCATAAGGACTTGAATGAAGATGAACCAGATTCATGAATTGAATATTGCGAAGCCATATAACCCTTAATTATCAACCAGCACCGACTGCTGCTCAATGTTTGCTTTAGTGATGAGTTCACCTTTTACTTGAATGGCACTCTCAATAGGCACAATTCTAGGATCTGGAGTGATGCAAATCTTCACGGTATGGAAGAAGGAAGTGCACTCAATATCCACAAAAACTGAATGTTTGGGCCGGGATTCTTGGAGATGCCATCATAAGATCTTTGTTTACTGATAATAATTTGAATGGTGAAATTAATCGTGACCTTTTAAAAAATGCTATTGAACCATTGACAAACCATGAGCTAGAGAATCAGCTAGATAAAAATGGCGAATTTCAACTAAACAAAAATTTACTAAGATTTCGACTAAGAGAGTTATTCTTGCTTCTATGAATCACAAGCAAGTGTACCTCAGGGTTCAGTTATGGGTCCATTTCTATACTCTATATACACCGAAGATATAGTTCAAAATGATGATGGCTTACTATCAACGTTTGCAGATGACACCGCTTTCCTGGTCAATGATCCTGATCCACATACTGCAGCACGTATCACTCAAGACTATCTATTCCAATTAGAAGATTGGTTAACAAAATGGAAAATAAAAGTAAACCGGAACAAGTCCAACCATGTTATGTTCACACTAAGAAGAGAAACTTGCCCTCAAATTAACTTATACCATGAACCAATTCCACAAACAGAAACTGTTAAATACCTAAGAATGCATCTTGATCGCAGACTAAATTGGAAAAAACACATTCAATCTAAACGTACACAGCTAAACATTAAAAATAGGAACCTTGCGTGGATTCTAGGACATCGCTCACACCTGACACTAAACAACAAACTATTAATTTACAAATGCATCATCAAGCCTGTCTGGACATACGGAATCCAGTTGTGAGGAACTGCCAGTGGATCAAATCTTAATATACTCCAGAGATATCAATCAAAAACTTTGCGTATGTTAGCAAAAGCACCATGGTATGTGAGCAATGAGACCCTACAAAATGATTTAAAGGTACCCACAATACGAGAAGAAATTGAAAACCACTCCAAAAAGTACATTCCACGCCTTAATAGGCATCAAAATCACCTGGCTCTAAACCTAGTGGACTCCAACAATTACTCTCACAGACTAAAAAGATACAATCCTTTAGAATTGAGTTAGAGATTCAACAGATAAACAGGGAGACTAAACAGTTAGTCTCCCTCTACCTATTGTATTTAATTTTAATTATATAAACAAGTTACTAAATATCCCAAAATAATAGTGACAGATTGTAACATTATGGTATTAATAAAAAATAAAAAAATAAAGATTTTCACAGGATGGAGCACCGCCACATTTTGTTTCCCATTACGTAGCGATTTGATAACAATTACTCAGGAAAATGGATTTGAAGAAGAGGAGCAATGAAATGGTCTTCATGGTCTCCCGATCTTACGACATTGAATTTGGACACTAAAATTCTGTATTGTTTAAAACCTAACCAGGAACAATTAAAAAGTTAAGACAGCGAATTAACACTGAGTGTTGTACAATTCCTAGACACACTATTGTGAATGTGCGTTAACAATGTAACTATCGGTTGTACGCTTGGTTGGAAAATAACGGACGTTTCGAACACCTATTACAATAAAACATTGCATTAATTATAAGTTCTATTATTTATTCCTGATTGAAAATCATTTAGTTAAATGCCTAAGCCGTCTTCCTAATAGATTTTTCATTTTAGGCATTATCGGATACTTTGGAGAGCGGAATTAAAGGAACATTGGTACCATTGAAAAGATTAGGAAAAATGATTTCCGATGATATGTCGAAACCTTAACCGTGCTATTTATTATACAGTAGAGTCTTGATATAGTGAACACACGATATAATGAACTATCTGCTGCAGTGCACACAAACAAATAACATTAACCTCTCAATAGTGAACAAACTGTACCTCGCTAGAGTGATTATTGATTGATTAACATTATACAACAAACACTTTTACTTTCATGAAGACTCCGCGGTCGGCTAACGGTTGTGATGTAGTTTTGAGCGTTGGTACATACAGTATCAGACAAAATTAGAGCAACTTTTGAAATATTCTTTTAAATTTAAGTTCTCTAAAAAATGATAAAATATTTTATCATAAATGTTCAGCTTAAGGTAGTTAGTGTAAAATACATTTGCTATAAATAGTTTAAATTGTTATTGGGAATGAAAAAATTAAAAAATTGTTTTTATCTAAAATTCTTTGCGAAAAAATAAGAGCAACCAAAGTTTAAATATTTTGTATTTCTGACTTTCCTGTGGTCTTTTAAACAACTAATATCTACGATTATGCCTCGTGGTGTTCACTATTCAGTTGATCTAAAACAAAAAATTATTAGTGCATATAACAGTGGGAAATCGCAAAAAACTTATATCAGAGGTTTTTAGCATAAAAAATGATGTTGTATCAAAAAATATCAGGAGATTCACTGACCGTGGTGACGTAACGAATTTAAAACGAGGTGGTCGGAAAGGAAAAACGACAGAGAAGTTAGAAAGGCGTCTTATAAGGCTAAGTAAAGAAAATCCTGAAATGCCAGCTCGCCAGATTATTGCACAAGCAGAAGTTAGTGTTTCTTCCAGAACAGTTCAACGTCGATTGACAGAACATGGTTTAAAAGGAAGGAAACCAGTCAAAAAACCACATCTTTCACTAAAAAATAGAGAGGCCAGGATGTTTTTCGCCACCTACCACCGAGATTGGACTTCTCAACAGTGGAAGAAAGTATTATTTTCCGATGAATCCAAGTTTTGCATCTATGAAAGTGTTGGAGCTCAATGGGTACGTCGCCCAAATGGCAAAAGACTTAATCCAAAGTACGTAAAAACTACCATTAAACACGGAGGAGGAAATATTATGGTTTGGCGTTGTTTCTCTGCTTACGCAACTGGTCCACTTTATAGGATTAAGGACAAAATGGATAGATTTAAGTATTATTATATACTAGAGAATGTTATGTACCCATATGCCGAATGGGAAATGCCCCTTAAGTTTGTCTACCAGCACGACAACGATCCTAAGCATACTGCGAAAATAGTAAAAGCTTGGTTCGTGGAGAAGAAAGTCGAGGTAATGAAATGGCCAGCCCAATCTCCGGACTTAAATCCCATTGAGAACCTTTGGGAGATCACAGATAACAAAATCCGAGGAAAAAATATTACCAATCAGGATAATTTATTTGAAGAAATAGAGAACGCCTGGAAGTCTATTGATCCTGACATCATTTCAAATTTAATTTCTTCAATGCCAAAAAGGTGTGAGCTAGTTCTTCAAAACAAGGGGTCTTGGACTAAATATTAATGGTAATACACAAAAAATTGTTCTAAATATAATATTCACTCAAATAATTTTTAAGTTGCTTTAATTTTGTCGCTCAAATTGTGGTGGTAAAAGGTTTTCTTTTTCCTTCTCCTCTAAAATGTGCTTTTTAAACATTGAGTCTTAGGTGTAAATTATAATAGGCTGTAAACATATTACTGATAATGACAAATATCATTTTTAAAGAAACAATGTCAATTTAAAATTAAATTTCTAAAGTTGCTCTAATTTTGTCCGATACTGTACATATGCGGGGGAAGTCCATACATATACGTCGGTACTTCCCCCAAGCGTGTTTATTTCACAATTAATTTTTTGCTACGGCTCCGAACGGAGTCTCTTTGTTAGCTAAGATATATGATGATAGTATAATGTTGTGCTGCTAAATTAAAAATAAAGGTGTTGTATACAGAATTTTTGAAGCAAGTAATACATATTGTAATTGTTTTTTAGATGTCTCTATCTAAAAGAACAGATTTAAAACTGCAACAAAAAACAGAAATCTTAGAATTACTGCAACGTGGGGTAGCACCTATACAATTGTCCAGAAAATATGGAGTTGCTAAATCTACAATCACCTCAATTAAAAACAAGAAACGTTAAATTTTGCAAAGTGTTGGTAGTACATTTACTGGGCCTGGGAAAAGAAAAACCTTAAAAATGTCAGTTTATGCAGAAATGGAAAAACATCTGTATAAGTGGTTTTTAAAGCAAGGGGAACAACATTCTCCCATTAATGGGGACATGATCAAAGAGAAGACAAAGCTCTAAATTCCAAGTTTTACAGAGGATCTTTTCAGGCAAGTTACGGTTGATTACAGAATTTTAAAAAACGTTACGGCATAAAGTTTTTAAAAATTTCCGGAGAAAAACTGTCATCACAGCCCGAGCTAATAGCTCCATTTAAACAAAAATTATCAGAAAAAATAGCGAAGCTTCAACTAGGTCTTGAACAAATCTACAATGCAGATGAGTCAGGTTTACATTGGAAGCTTCTACCCGATAAAACGTACGTCTCTTCAATGGAAAAGACAGCCCCTGGAAGGAAGACAGAAAAACAAAGAATCACATTTTTAGCGTGTGCGAATGCTTCTGGAAATCATAAAGTCAAGTTGCTAGTGGTAGGAAAAGCTAAAAATCCTCGGACGTTCAAAAAATTTAATTGCCCTGTGAATTATGACCATTCTAAGACAGCATGGATCATAGCGGAAATTTTCAAAAATTGGTTCAAAAAGAATTTTATTCCAGAGGTAAAGGATTTTCTAGAAATTCAGGGTCTACCAATAGGAGCATTATTACTGCTAGATAATGCTCCAAACCAACCACCAGCAGAAGAACTTAACAGAATGAATAAATGTGTTACCGTCATGTGCATGCCGCCAAACGTTACTCCACTCATCCAACCCATGAATCAGAATGCATACGTCTTACGAAACTGTTTTATCGCAAAAATGTGTTATCTCAAGTAGTTGCAAAAGGTGATGTCGGTGTAACGTTAAAAGCTGTAACTTTAAGAGATGCTGTTTCAAAGCTAAATTTGGCCTGGAAGAAATTAAAACCAATAGTTATTAAAAAATATTGGCATAAAATTTTAAGACTAAACATTCATTTTCAAGAAGAAGAAGAAGAAAACATTCCTTTAAATGTTTTGAAATTACGGATACGGAATGAAGATCCAGAATATGCACAATCTGAAATCATGAAAATCCTAAGTGTCTTGGACCCCAACGCATGTGATCAAAATGATGTTGCGGTTTGGAACGAGGATCAGCAACCAGAAAATTATCAAGATGAGCCAGAAAATGAGCAAAGCGACATAATTGAAGTTGAAGATGAGGACAGTAATAAGGTTCCGGATTCATTTATCTCTGAAAAATTGATTTCTACATGCGAGGCATTGAAATGTTTAAACAAGGTTATTCAATGGACTGAAGAAAACTCCGATCAAATAGAACATTCCACTGTAGTTGTTCTTCAAGATATCAGAGGTAATTTAGTGAAAACAATGTACAATAAGCCAACAAAGCAAAGTAAACTAACACACTTTTTTCATTCTACAAACTGATTTTATTTTTTTAATTAAATATGTAATACCATATGTATCTCTCCTACTATTTGTTATTAGAAAATGTATTTCGTTTTGTTTTATAACTAAAATATACATGTTTTTATATTATATTAAAACCTGAAACTGAGTTATTAACACAATAAACACTTCGTGAATATCACTGTTGTATGCTTTTACCTGAACTCTAAATAGAGAACAACCTCGGTGGAATGACAAGATCGTTCTTTAATTAGTTCACTATATCGAGACTCGACTGTATTATTAAAAAAATGAGTTGGGGTGGCTAGGATGCATTTGGTAGGGGGTAGTGAATTGATCATGCCCTCAATTACCTTTCCCCATCATATTATAGTAGACGTGTTTTTAGATCTTTTTATTGCTGACGTACTTTTCGACATATTAGCATTTATACTGTTAAAAATCCCACCCTGTATACTCTATTCAGCAAGTTAATGACCCAAAACATACGACTCATATTGTAAAAGAATGGATCTTATATAACACGCCACGTACCTTGGCAATACCACCCCAAAGTCCCGATATAAATCAAATAGAATATTTATTTTTAGAAATGAAAAGCAGATTAAAACAAAAAATTGATAGTAAAAGCACATTAAAACTAAAACTTTTGGATATTTGCCACAATGTTAAATCAGCTTTCCCAAAAAAAATTGGTTAGTAGTATACCTAATTGGCTTAAAAGTATGTTCAATGACATAGAAGTGTTACACCCAGTAAGAATTTTTTTTTTTATTAATGTTTTGACAACAAAATTACTATATAGAAAGCAGGCCACGATGTCATGCTCAACATTTTATCTTTAACAGCTTTTCCAAAAAAAAAGTTTCATTTCTTAGTTTTTTTGTGAAGACAACGGTTCATGCGACCTGCTTGATACAGATATTTTTAGTTCTCATGTTTGTGTCCACTTGTGCAAAATGCTCTGAGTCCGAACACATCAACAATATCACCATCTTAGCGATTTTGACAGTGGTAGAATTGTTGCCTATCGAGATGTTGGTTTGTCCTGTCGCGAACGAAATTGCTCGCCGTGTTAACACCACTGTAATGACGGTAATGCGTGTGTCAGGTGTGGGCAAAAAAAAGTAGAGGAACATGTAGAAGACCAAATGGTCAACCTAGGCGTACTACGAAGTGTCAAGATCGGCCCTTCAGACAACTAGTTCTGTTAGACCGTTTCGCTACTATACGCTAACTTGGTAACCAATGGTTTTAAGAACGTAGACCTGTTAGTATGCGAACTCTATATCGTTGCATTCGAGCCTTTGGAATTTTTTCATGCCGTCCTCCATTATTGTTAACCTTTAACAGCAGCACACCATTGTCAACGTTTGGGCTGGTGCAGAGAACGGCAGCACTAGGAGGCAGAATGGCATAATGTCGTAATCAGCGACCAATCGCGATTCTGTTTAGGCATCCATGATGGCCGTGTAAGGGTAAGACGCCGTCGTGGAGAGCGTCGTGATGTTGAATACGTTGTTGAGAGGCTTATACACATGTCTGTCGGAGTAATGGTTTGGAGAAATATTGCCTATGGTAGCCGATCAATTCTTGTATTTATTCAAGGCAGCTTGACCGCTGCACGTTATGTAAATAATGTCCTACAACCCGCTTTACTGCCTTATCTAGATAGTCATCCACACATCCTTTTTCAGCAAGACAACGCACGTCCCGTTATTGCTCGCCGAACAATGGAGTTTCTCCAAGAGACTGGCGTTAATGTTTTGCGCGACCATCCCGTTCACCAGACTTAAATCCCATCGAACATGTGCGGGATATGATAGTGAAAAGGCAAGGGGGAAGAAATGCACGCTCGCGTGCGCACATTCTGATATTCGTGAGTCGTTTTTTACTCTCACGCGCGGGCGCCGCCTCCCTGGCTCACGACGTGCGCAGGGGTACACTTTTAGGAAAGTATGTAATAGTTACGAACAGCTCAGGACCGTTTAGTTGCTCGTGTGCGTTTGGATAGTTAGACTGGGCGAGTGCATTTAATTATTTCTGATAAATTAAAAATGAATAATAAAATCATAAAAAGAAAGTGGTGTACAGAAAAGTTTGTAAGTACGTCAATGCTTCAAACAAGTCGATTTGTTTGGTCGAAGGCTGTAATAAAAATTATCAGGAAAACGTCCTTCAAATATTAAAAGATATTATAATCTTATCCGTAAGATGAATATAGATGAAGATAGTGACAGTGACAATGAAAGACCATTTAATCCACACGACATACCAGCGAAAGGAAATACAGTAGATTCTGGTTATAACGAACTCGGGTATAGCGAACTCTCGTTTATAGAGAACTCAATTTCACACAACGGATATTTTTCAATAAGACCAATGTAAGTTTACACCGGTTATAACGAACCCGTTTATAATGAACTTCTGGATAAAGTGAACTCATAGTGCCCACAAAAATGTAAACATTTCTCCCTTATAACGAACTTTTTAACAGCATTCATAAAACAGTAGACGCTGTATCGACATCTAGAGAAGAGAATTAGAACTTTATTTGTATTGTACTTGTCTTGTTCATTACAAATAGCCACAGGCACGTTTCGGTAATGCTCCGACATATGCATTATATCACTTAGCCCACATTTAATCTTTCATACCATATTTCTGATTATACGAGTTGCATTTCGTCAGTGCCGGTGTGTTGAAAATGGACAAACTAAATCATAAAAGCATATTTTTAAAAGAAAAATATAAAATAATACATAAAATTACACATGGTGTGAAACAAACGATATTTGTAAAAATATGGAATTTTCAAAATCAACAGTTGGTTCTATTTCGAAACAGCAAGTTACAGCTAAGGTCGTATAAATAGCACAAGTACTAAATTCATATATTTTTTTTTAAATTGTAAATAAACAAATAGGAATTTTTGCTATAGAATATTCTTCTGATAAACCCTAAAAAACAATCGTCTATAGATATGCCTTTTTGCACATTTCTCCGTTTTTTAAATTAAAATTTATTATTTTACATTCGGCATTTAAATAGCACGTGTGGCTTAAATTTAAAGTTAAATATTTAAAAAGCGGTTCCTATCTTCTTAGATTGTATAAAACAGTAAGTAAATGTATTTTTCTTACATCTTCATCAATCTAGGTTGGGGAATCAAGCTAGGTTTCCAAGTGGGAAGGAAGCGACATTGTGAACCTGAAAGGCGACAACTGATCATGCAACTCAAAAACGAGGGAAAGAATATTTCTCAAATAGCCCAAGATTTAAGATGTTCTCGAAAGCTAGTTTACAATGCTATTCGCCTGTATAATAGTACACAAAGTTATGAAAACACGGTAAGGGCTTCTAAGGAACGAAAAACTACCGAACGAGAAGATAAAATTATAGTAAGAATGAGCAAAGCAAATCCTTTTTGGAGTGCAAGCGAAGGTAGGAGACAAATAATTGAACATCATGGTATCCAATGGTCGCTGAAGTCAGTAAAATGAAGATTGAATGAAGCAAATCTTCATGGTTGCCGCACCAGAAAAAAACCGCTTGTCTCTCGACGAAATAGGCTTCGCCGGGTTGCTTTTGCTAAAAAATATTTAACAGAAAACATTACTTTTTGGAAAAATTGTTTATTTAGTGATGAAACTAAGATTAATCGTCTGGGAATGGATGGAAAAATCCATGTTCGTCGACCTCCTAACCAGAGTGTTAATGAACGCTACACAATTAAGACTGTGAAGTTTGGTGGAGGATCTCTCATGGTTTGGGGTGCTATGTCTTGGAAAAGTGTTGGGCCGATTCATAGGATAGATGGAATTATGGATCGATTTGTCTACAAAAACATCCTGGAAATCATTATGGAACCTTACGTGGAGGAATTTATGCCAGTTACTTTTAAGTTTATCCTAGACAATAACCCTAAACATTCATCTAGACTGGTAAAGAATTGGCTTAAAGACAATTCGGTAGATGTTTTAGATTGGCCAGCCCAGAGCCCAGATCTGAACCCAATAGAACATCTGTGGCAAAGAATTAAAAATGATTTAAGTGGCAAAAATGCCAAAAACATGAATGAATTGTGGGAGTTCATTGAAGAAGCGTGGAATGGAATTGCTAACGACTTTTGCCAAAGATTGGTAGAGTCTATGCCTGCCAGATTGACAGCAGTTATCCACAAAAATGGATATCCCACTAAATATTAAAAAAATTTGATTTTTATGAACGAAATTAGAAGTGTGCTATTTATTTGTCCCATAATTTTTTGAAATATATTTTTTGTTGTAATTTTTTCATACATCTTAGAAAACTTATATGCTTTTTTGATTGTCTAGATATATTAAATATTTAAACATGGAAATTGATTAGATCGTATACGTTTATTAAAACTTATCTGGAATATTAAAAGTGTGCTATTTATACGACCTCAGCTGTATATCACGCCATATACTGTTCCCATATACGCAAACCGCTGACTATACAGAATACATCGCCAGCCACAGTTCCCACATGAAGCAGACGCTAACGCAGCAATATTGGAGCATAAGAGGAGAACCATAGTGGTCGCGAGCAGACAGAGTCAAGACTGAGTCGGACGCGGCTAGTTAGAATCCAAGTTAAGTTAGTTTAAGTTAAACGTTGTAAAGTGCTGCAGTAAATCGTAATCTCAGTAAATAAAAAATTCTTTTTAAAAAGGCCTTTCATTGGTCGTGTTTGTTAAGTAGCGTGATATGATTACATTGTCCATCACCAAAATGGAGACTAAACTCAAAAAACAAAAAAAATCTAATCAAGGGGAAGTGGTTAAGTGCCTGCTATTGTGGTTTAATCAAAAAAGACATGAAAATGTGACCATAACAGGTCATGTTCTTCAGGAGAAAGCCAATAAAATGGGACAGCAAATCAAAACTAGTAATTTTTCATGTTCCAAAAGGTGGATAGAACGATTTAAGAAACGTCATGGTACTACCGTTGGTAAAATTGTTGGAGAATCTGCTGCAGTTAACATGAATATAGCTAGTGCATGGTTAACTGATGTGTGGCCAAACATTCAACCAGGCCATGAATCAGATGATATATTTAATGTCGATGAAACAGGCCTCTTTTTCATATTAACCCCAGATAAAACCTTGAGGTTTATGGGTGAATCATGTTCTGGTTGAAAATTATCCAAAGATCGAATTACCATTCTAATAGCCGCAAATATGTCTGGAACCGAAAAAAGGAAATTATTGATTATTGGTAAATCCGCTAGATCTAGATATTTTAAAAACAAACAATTACCCGTAAAATTTAAGTTCAACGGTAAGGCCTGGATGAAATCGGAAATTTTTGCTAATGAACAAGGATGAAAAAACGTATTTGTGCGGTGGTTTTACATAAAAAAAAGATATAAATTAATTAAATCGCAAATTACAACCATTTTCGAGAGGAACGCTTCTAAAGTAAATGCAAAAAATGCATACTTTTCCCAGCCTCTATTTCTTCAAGTTTATTTTTATTTTCTAAAGAAGAATTATTATTGTTGCAGTCGAATTGATCTTCCCTAAAGTGATAAAGTATTTTTGTAAGTTTTTTCGTTTTGTGCCTTTAAGTTTAGTGGTAAAAATTATTTTTTATTTTTATTTACATTATGACGGTGCACTATACCAATGCAACATACACCGATATGGTATTGGTATTTGAATTCTGTCAAGGAAACGGTCGAGAATGCCTTCGGATTTATTCTGAAAGATCACCTCATCGTAGAGTACAAAGTCATCCAACTTTTGCTGCAGTAGAGAAACGTCTTAGGGAGACTGGCCGCTTTGCATTTCAAACTGCAGATAATGGACGACAACGTTGTGTAAGAGCTCCTGAAGTCGAAGAACAAATCTTAGAACGTGTGGGAGAAGACCCAAAACTCAGTACTAGGCAAATCGGGAGGAAACTAGCACTTTCTAAAGATATTGTTCATCGAATACTTACACAACGATATCTATACTCATACCACAAAACACCAGTACAAGATCTTCTACCACAAGATCTGGAATCTCGCTTACATTTCTGCCAGTTTGTCATGTTTCAAAGGGAAGTTGATGTTAATTTTGGAAGAAATGTTTTGTTTTCTGACAAAGGTGGTTTCACAAGGGAAGGAATTACCAACAGCCACAACGAACGGACGAAAACCCACACGCCATCAGAACTGTCCATTTCCAAAAGAAATTTAGAATTAACGTTTGGGCTGGAATGCTCGAAAATGTTATCATTGGTCCAGTTATTCCTCCTCAGCGATTAACCGGAGAAATTTATTTACAACATTTACAAAATACACCTACCAGGTTTGCTGGAAGATATTCCTCTGCAATAAAGAGAAAAAATGTGGTTAAGTGCATGATGGCGCTTCACCTCATTTCGCATTAGTCGTCAAGAATCATTTGAATCAGCAGTATCCAAATAAATGAAATGGTAGAGGTTAATGACGCTCCCGTAAATGGGCCACCACGTTCACCGGATTTAAATCCATTAGATTTTTTTTGTGGGGACAACTTAAGTCCGTGGGGTACCGAACACCTATTAGTACTCAAGAAGAACATTGGCAATGAATTCAAAATACAATAAATGATCTTCGGGGCAATGACGAAGTA
Organism: Euwallacea fornicatus; assembly: GCF_040115645.1. NCBI lineage: Eukaryota > Metazoa > Arthropoda > Insecta > Coleoptera > Curculionidae > Euwallacea > Euwallacea fornicatus. The sequence goes on from NC_089568.1 coordinate 407,488, forward strand.
ATGCACAGAATACCCTTTAATTTTATTCGTCACATTAATCTTTGTACGCGTGTAAATGGTGGGCATTTTTAACAGTTACTTAAGTAATTTTTTAATGCATTTTTTTAACATTAACACATTAAAATTTAGAAATATAAAATATTCATTAAAAATACGTTATTTTGTATTTACTTTAGAAGCATTTCTCTTGAAAATGGTTGTAGTTAGCGACTTGATTAAGGTAATACCATTTTTAAGCAAAAATACCGCGCAAATACGTTTTTTCACCCAAAAGACCTGAAACCAGCCAAAAACGCTCTCTGATTGTTGATAATACAAGTTGAGGACCAGCGTGCAACAATCTTAAATGCTCATGGTTTATTAACAAATCCACGAAAGGATGTTTAGTCGGGAGTATTGCAGGGAACTTCTTATTGAAAGTGAAATGGAAATGCTTCAATCGCCCACCCACTCTGATAATCCCATCGTTATCAAGAAATGGATTTAATCGCAGTAACCTACTACTGGATTTTACAGAATTATATTTACGGAGATCACGTAATTCCTGCTGAAAGGCGCTTTTTTGAACAGCTTTCGTAAGAGCATCCAGTGCCTCCATTAATTCATTGACAGTTAATGAACCACAGACTCTGACCGCCTTAGGCAACTTCAAATTGTTGAAGAACCGCCTACAGATTGCAGTTACTCGCTGTAATTTAATAAAATTCGAAAATTTGTAAAACAAGTGAAAATAGCTTGTAGTGTTTATAACAAAAGAAACGACTGATTTGGTCCTTTTCTCTTTTCCTACGACCGCTGCATCCGAGCCCAAAGCATGCCTCTCAATTACCTGCTTTGGCCAAAGACTTTGATTGCTACTCAGCCAATGAGGCCCATGCCACCAAAGTTTGTTATTTACCAACTCCCCGGGACTCAAACCACGAGATAAAATATCAGCAGGGTTATCGCTTGTGTTAACATAACCCCAAGATGCAAGATCAGTGATATCTTGAATTTCAGCGACGCGATTTGAAACGAAAGGCTTCCATTCACTGGATGATGACCTAATCCACGCAAGGGCTATAGTAGAATCTGACCAAAAATAAGTCGCAATAGAGTCAATTTCCAGCGCCTTTACCACTATTTTACACAATTGTGCCGCGACTAGGGCCGCGGATAATTCCAACCGAGGCATGGTCACTCCTTTTAAAGGTGCCACCCGCGTCTTAGCGCATACTAAGCTCAACTGTACCTTATCACTGGAATCGCGCGATCTCAAATATATACAAGCACCGTATGCCCTTTCGCTAGCATCAGAAAAACAATGAATTTGCAAGTCATGATGTGCATCTATTATAACTCGTCTTGGAACCTTTATAAAGTTTATATCATCTAACTGATTTTTAAATCTCATCCACATACTAGATAACTCCAGTGGAATGGATTCGTCCCAAACGACACCTGATTGCCATAAACGCTGTATCAAAATTTTTGATCTGATTATTACCGGTGCAAGCAAACCCAATGGATCAAATATTCTCGACACGATGGATAGTATTTTTCGCTTAGTCCATTTTTCATTAGATATTGGAGAAATGCGATAATGAAAAATGTCACTATCAGGATTCCAGAACAATCCAAGTGTCTTAATAACCTGACCATCTCCAAGTTCTAAATTGCCACCAGCAATCTCCGATTTAAATTCAAGCACATCAGGGTCGATCGATCGGAACTTACAAAGCTCGAAACCTGCCGAGCGCAAAATGCTAATGATCCTTGCTTTAATCATACGCACTTCCTCTAAAGACTCTCCCCCAGTACAAAGATCATCTACGTAAAAATCATGTGATATGATTCTACTAATGATTGGATCTGATTTTGCCACATCTTGAGATAACTGAAATAAACATCTAATAGCAAGAAAGGCAGCCGGTGCAGTTCCAAACGTGAGAGTATTTAATTGAAAAATGCTTACTGGATCTGAAGGCTGATCACGCCAAAGAATAAGCTGCATGACTCTTTGATCTGGATTTACCAGTACTTGTCTATACATTTTGGCAATGTCTCCCGATAACATTATCCTATGCTTCCTCATCCTAACTAAAATTGAAAATAAATCCTGCTGTATCGTGGGACCTACGTGAAGAATATCATTTAATGAGATACCATTCGAATCTTTAGCAGAAGCATCGAAAACTACTCGTAGTTTAGTAGTGGTACTACTGTCTTTGATTACGCAATGATGCGGCAAGAAAAAATGAGGTTCATCAAAATTTATCGATGATAATTTGGTCATATGACCAAGAGATTCGTATTCTCTGAGACCGCTGGAATAACGCTCCTTCAACTCGAAACTTCTAGAAAACTTCCTTTCTAAACGAAATAATCGTTTTTCAGCAACTTCATATGATCTACCTATTACATATGGATCATGCTTAAAAGGAAGAGTGACGATAAATCTACCGCTTTCATCACGCCTAATAGTATTTTTGAATAAATCTTTACAAAATTTATCCGCTTGTAATAATACACGTTCAGAACTAACTTCTTCCATCTCCCAAAAACGTTTTACTAGAACTTCAAGAGGTTCCTCTTTCGTAACCAAATTGCATGATACACGTTTCTCACGCAAAGAATTGATAGGAACTTGCTGTAATTTGCTTGAAATGACCCAACCTAATAGAGTTTTTTGAGTGATGGGAAGCTAAGGTCCAAATTTAACTTGCCCGACGCTCAACAAATTCCAAAAATAGTCAGCCCCAATAAGAATGTCAACTGGACCTGGCTCGTAAAATGCAGGGTCGGCTAACAATAAATGCGAAGGAAGCTTCAAATGTGATATATCGATGTGAATGGTAGGTAACCGCTTGACTATTATCGGTAGCACCACGCAAGTCATTTTCAATTTAAAAGCGCTATGTCTAGACTCCATCAAAATGGAACCTTGTTTTAAAGATTTTGACGTGGTCTGACCAATACCCGTAATCGCTAAATTGATATCTTCCAGACTCAACTGCAGTTGTTTAGAAAGACTTTCTGTGATAAAACTACACTCACTGCCACTATCTAGCAATGCTCGGCATGTGATAACATTTTGAAATCGATCAAGAACATCGACCATAGCTGTTGATAATAAGACATTTCCCTGTTTATTTGCTAATAATGTATTAACTTGCGCTGCTTCTACTGGTTCAATGGTATGCCTTGTATTAACAAAACCACCTGAAGTTTGAGTAGCATCATGTGGTTGCTTTGAAAAAGAAGCATGTAATAATGTGTTATGCCTCTTTTGGCACTTTCGGCAAACACCCGAGCGACATTTGTCTGATAAATGCCCTTTGTTTAAACAATTGACGCACAGTTTGAGCCTTTTAGCCTCGGCCAATCTATGTTTCGGTAATAATTGAATAAACTCGTTACAATTATAAATTGAATGTTGAGAATTACAATAAAAACACGAAAAATTGCCCTTTTCGCTTACTTGAAAACATTTTATAGGCTTTATATTTGATATAGTTGTATTAGAATGAATACTTTCTAGGACTCTGCACTTGGTCTCCAGAAAATCTATTAGACAAGCGAAAGTGACTGTTCTAGACTTGTATGATTCACATTCCCATTCACGTTTTGAATTATGATCAAGTTTAGAAACTATTAAATGAATTAGAAGTGAATCCCAACTATCAACTGGCTGCCCCAGCACTTCTAATGCTCGCAAATGACGTCCTGCACCATCCACTAAAGAACGTAGCGCGGTCAGATTCTCGCGCTGCACTGATCCAAGATCAAACAATGACTTGATATGATTTTTAATCAACATGAGCTTATTTTCATATCGATTCACCAACAAGTCCCAAGCTATATTGAAATTATCAGCTGTACATTCGAGATTTTTCAACAGATCAGCTGCTTGGCCCTTTAACGACAAACGCAGATAGTGAAATTTGCTTATCGTTGAAATGGAATGCTCATTATATATTAAAGCTTGAAAAGTGTCTTTAAAATAAAGCCATTGCTCGTAATTTCCATCGAATGTAGGAAGGGATATGCTCGGCAATTTTACACTGATTTGCTTTCCAAAATCATGTTGTATGTGATTTGAATTGGCTCGACTGGCTGACCCGTTTTTGGCCAAAAGAGACTTTGCTTGCGCGATTATAGCATAATAGTTGTCTTCAAATTCCTGTCGACCGATATTATGCGATTCTTCGGAAGTGTCCGAGTCTACCAGTTCCAAATCAGATTGAGAATGGTTAAACCTATCGATTATGGGAAGAATGTCCTGCAATCGAGCTTCTAGCTCGTTAAAATCGATCTCTTGAAGAGAAATGCGTTCGACATATGTTTTAAAACGAGTTAGTTGGCACTTTGTGGCCTTCAATTTATTTTTAATAGATTTCAAATCCATAGCGAAAGAATACTAAAGCAATATCAAAGAATGAATAGTGAATGATTGTGCTCACTTGCCCAAATAGGTGAATAATGACTTATTGAATGGCTCTGCGCGGTTGATTGAAGACTCTTCTGACACTGACCCAATGCGCGGAGACCGTAACTGGTTCTGCGTGGTTAGATTGAATATTAACAAGTGCGTTATTTGTTCGCGGTACAATGCAAATATGAGTGGTCATATTATGGGAAATTTACCTGAGTCTCGAGTGACTCCGAGTAGACCGTTTCTCTTCGTTGGGGTAGATTTTTGCGGTCCGTTTTTGATTAAAGATAGAATGACTAGAAATTACAAGAAGATAAAATGTTATATTGCTTTGTTTGTTTGTTTTTCAACTAAAGCATTGTATTTGGAGGTAATTAGCGATTTGTCAACTGAGACATTTTTAGCTACTTTAAAGCGATTTTTTGCCAGGCGAGGCATTAGTCGTCACTTTTACACTGATAATGCTGCAAATTTTATAGGAGCTAAAAATGAGATTTATCGGTTATTACGTGATAATGAAAACCAAATTAAGGCCCATCTAGCAACAAATAATATTGCTTGAAGTTTCATACCGCCTAGAGGGCCGCATTTCGGGGGTTTATGGGAAGCAGGTGTTAAATCTGTCAAGCATCATCTTAAACGAGTTTTACATAATTTAATTTTAAGTTTTGAAGATTTCAATACCATAGCATGTCAGATTGAAGCATGTTTAAATTCACGTCCTATTTCTTATCTGAGTCATTCTCCTTTGGATCCTAAACCTTTGACTCCTGCTCACTTTCTCATTGGTGAAAGTTTGGTGGCATTACCAGAGCCTAATCTCAAGGAAGTGAAGTACGAACGACTTGAGCATTTCCAACGGCTACAATTCATTACGCAGCATTTCTGGCGAAGATGGTCAAAGGAATATATATCGGAGCTTCAGGAGCGATCCAAATGGATGAAGAACTGTTCTAGAATGCTCAGATCTGGTATGGTTGTGCTGATCAAGGAGGACAATCTACCGCCAATGAAGTGGATCATGGGTGTCGTGGAGGAAGTCTACCCTGGTTCGGACGGAATAGTTAGGACAGCGTTGATTAGAGTTGCTGGAGGATTTCTGAAGAGACCGACAGTGAAATTGTGCGTTCTCTTGGATAATGATTCGGAGCCCAATGTTGAAGCCTAGGGCATTCAAGGCGGGGAGTATGTTCAGGACTATCTATCGTACATTTGGTATTATTGTTTTTATGTTCTCTGTCACCTTAAGCGGTGGTTGCACTGTTGGTGATACCAGCAAGTTGATTGGTGGGGAGGCTGTTCATTTAAAAAAGAAGGGCATGGTGTGTGTGTGTAAAATGTCAAAAAAAAAATAATTTTTGATATATCATTAATAAATGTGGATAAGCAATTCATTCTTTTCTTTATATAACTTGGTGCCAAGACACCTAGCGAATCTGTTTAAGCGAGTGGTTACGTCACTACAGAAAATTGGTCGACGCGCCACGACATAAAAGTGGTTTATCGTTACAAACAAAAAAGTTTTAAGGATCTAAACAGATACCTAATGGGTATGTGGCGCCCTCTACAATTTACATAAATTGTTTGCAAATATGAATTCCTCATGCCGAAAAATCCTCTTGTAGAAAATTTCATGAATTTTCGTCCTGCCGTTTAATAATTATGACTAAAAATTAAATTTCACATTTCAACTTTGCCACCCTGTAGTTTGGTTATCAATTTTTGGACTAAAGCAAATATGATTTTTTTTTGTTTGTGTCCGAGGAGGTGGAAATCTGCAAAAGACACCCGGCCTAACAAAGCCAGGTAGTGTGGGATTTGGACTTGCACCCGCCTACCCACTAAAACCGCCCCCTCACTTCTTATAGCCCCGGTATCGCCAGATCGGCGTTCCTTCGGACAGGCAAATATGGTTAAATTGTTATATTTTGATCTCAGCTACATACCTGTGATAGAACGTTGTAAAGGCCTTTTAGAGACACCCTGTATAATATTTGTTTTTTGAAAATCCGAATTTTACTCGCAAATTAAATCAAATTAAACCTTAAAAGCACACATGAGTACTAATTCTTGACTCACAAGTGCACTTGCTCAGGACATGAGCAGATTTTTCCATGTGCAGGAGCGTGCGCACTTGACCTGTTCACGAGTAGCAATCAACAGACGTATGAGCGTGTACGTTTCTCAATGAGCGAGTAGCTCCCGAGCGTGCGTTTCCGACCCCTGGAAAAGACTATCCACTTTGCCCCATGCTCCACAGACTCTGGCAGAGTTAATTCACGAAGTTCAAGTTACCTGAAACGACGTGCCGCAAGCAGACATCGATCATCTAATTTTATCGATGTCCAGGCTTGTATAGGAGTGTACTCATCTGCCAGGTCGCCAAACACATTATTTAATTTTTTTTTTTCGGGTTATATGTTAATAAGAGTTCTTGCAAAGTGAATCAATTCATTCTGGATGTAAGACTACCTCATTGGCAAAAACTTAAGTCCAAAAAATCATTCCTACTGGGCGTAACACTTCTAATGTCACTGAGAATATTTCTTGAAAGAATTGCAATTTGTTTGCAATTGAAATATGTATTAGTATGTCCCAAAATGTTGCTGTTTTTAGTAATTTGCGAGAGAGAATACTACAGCTACTTAATGAGGATGCCAAGCAAAACTTTATTGCAAGTTAATTACTATTGAAAAAAAAGACAATTTCATGAATTATAAAACATTGTAAACGTGGAGAAACTGTAAAACCCAACAATGTTTAAGGTGACTATGAAAAAGCTCAAGTAAGTTAAGCAAAAAAAAAATACGATAATCACAAAACAGTTCGTTTGGTTCTTCTTCAAACATTTTGAGTGCCATCAAGCAAACTATTCCTTTTGGAGTCACGAATCATATAGTTCGACGACGTTTGACAGAGATAGATCTTCACAATTTCAAACCCGCCAAAAAACTTATTCTGAGTAAGAACATAAAAGCAAGATTACATTTTACTGAAACTCATATTAATCGTACCGAAGAAGATTGAAAATGATAGTGCTGGATGTGCCAGGGATCCAAAAGGCAAACGGTTGGAGAAAGAAATTCATTGAGCCTACAGTAAACCGTGGTGGCGGTTCTATAATGCTCTGGGGTTGTCATTCATGATACGGCATGGGTCCACTATATCCCATAATAGGAAAAATGGACAGATTTGTGTATTTGAACATTTTAAAAAACAAATTAGAACCATATTTATGTAATACGATGTCCTTAAAGCAGAAGTTCCAACAGGATAAGGACCCAACATATACGTCATAATTAGTGCAGCCAAATTTACTTGAAAAAGAAATTGATGTGTTGAAGTGGCCGTTAGAAAGCCCCGATCTCAACCCCATCGAGAACTTATGGAACATACTGGATGGAGATAGGAAAGTAAGATCAAACCTAATCAAAAACCATTAAAAACTTTTTGAAAAATTAGAGAATGCGTAGGCCGGTATAGACCGAACAATAACTGAAAAATTTATTCAATATACAGGTTGAGTCTTAACTAATGGGACACAGAACAACGATGGATTTATGACAAAAATAAAGCAATACACCCCTGGCCAAATTTTAGTGTAGAATTAAAATATTTGCAAAATTTAGTAATTTTAATATGTTATTCAAGTTTTTTCGGTTTAATACTTCGTTTACACACTTTTAAGAAAAATATATGTCAGCGCCTTCGAAATTATTTACAATTAGTGATAAGGAAAAGGGATCCTTGAAATAGTTAAATTTCGGGTGATGAGTTTTTAAGGGAGTTTGTCGGTCCTTAAATTATGGGCGGCTGACTGATTTGTGTAGTTTGTTAGGACAAAGAACAGACCTGGCGTGGGAAATTGCACCAGGTCGGGTGAAACGGGGCCAGGAGGGAGGAGAAAGAAGGAGCGTTGAGCAGTTTTGAGCGAAGAAGGAATTAAGTAGGACTGGCCCCGGATCACCAGTTCTTAATCCCTTTTTTTGCTTTTTGCTTGTATTAAAAATTATATAAGTTGCTTTGTGCTAATTAGCATTTAACCTACTTTTATTTTCTGAATAACACCTTTTACATTATTCGTGTGTGTTTCATTTCGTGGACATGGATGTCGAACAGGATACGTGTTCTCCCCATCCGACATATACAGGGTGTTTGGTTCACCGATACATATCCGAAAGGGGGTGGTAGGTGCGATGATTTGGAATGTATTGAACCATATATACTATTATACAAAGTGTTACGCATTTCGAGATATCGTCATTTTTCCAAATTTTACCATTTTCGCTGTTTACTTCCATATAAGTTAAAATAAAAATTTAGCTGAATGTTCGATCTGGCTCTACCTTTTTTCACATAAACTTGAATATGTATTTTATTGATATCAAACATCTAATGAAGTCTACATATTAAAAAAAAAATAATGTAGCCTTTTAAAGTTCGAAAAAGAAATTTCTTAAATATCAAACCTTGACTTTGTAAGCGAATACAAGAAAAGGTGCAAATGAAAGAGACGTTCAAATATCTCTAAAAACTTATTGAACTAATGCTCTTTCGAATGATATATTGAAAGACTCAGATTTAATGTCGCATAAGATATTTAATTAAAAAAAAATTAAAAATGCGGATATGGCGATTTAACAATATGAATAAAAATTAATTAGTAATTATTATTTATACATTAATTATACTATTTATTTAAGATTAATTATTATGCTCGAAATGAGATCCACCATTTCTGATACAACATCGGCATCTTCGTCGCATCTCTGTGGTGGTTACTCCTAGCTTCATTTCAACCTTCATGACTTTTGCTGCCCTATTAATTTTTTGAATGAGATGGTCTCGATCGTGAATTTCTTCATTGTATACCAGTTCCTTCATTCTTCCCCAGATATGATAATCTACTGGGGTCAGATCCGGAGATCTAGCAGGCCATAATATTGGTCCGTAAAAAAAATAATATAAAAATAAAATAAAATATCTGGTAAGCCATGATACTGGGTTGCTTAGTAACGAGATATGACAGACAGTGTTTTATTCAAAATTTTTTTAGTGGTCAATCGATGTATTTTATTTCGTATAATACTGTGATATTTCATTTTTAACGATTTAGATTAATGGCTGCATATTCAAATGTTGAATATGCTGATATACTTTTTATGTATGGCAGAGCTGACGGTAACGCAGCTGCCGCTCAGCGTTTATATCGTGAAAGATTTCCTCAAAGAAGAGTACCTAACGTAAAAGTATTCGCTAATACATATCGTAGAATGAGTGAAACTGGGAATTTATATCATCAAGATCCTAGACCGAATAACCAAAAATATCACGCTGAGGTGGACGTACAAATTTTTAATACGTTTGAAGCAGAGCCCACTACAAGCGTTAGGAAAGTAGCTGAACAACTCAACGTATCTACGTGGAAGGTGTGGTCAGTTCTACACTCTGAGAAATTGCACCCTTTTCATTACACACCCGTGCAAGGACTTGAGGAGGGAGATCCAATCCGAAGAACACATTTTTGTCGATTTATCTTACATGCGGATATTGAAGATGGAAGATTTCTTCGCAGGATTTTATGGACGGATGAATCTAAATTTTCCCGTGAAGGAGTTACCAACTTTCATAATTTGCATTATTGGGCTGAAGAAAATCCGCATATGAAAAAAGAAACTTCGTTTCAACATAAATTTAGTGTGAACGTATGGGCTGGTATAATAGGCAGGCTTTTGATTGGCCCATATTTTTTGCCAGACAATTTAAATGGCGAAAATTACCTAGAATTTTTAAGAAATCATTTACCAGATATTTTGGACGATATACCTTTAGATGTAAGAACGGAAATCATATTTCAAAACGATGGATGTCCTGCCCATTATCGGAAAACAATAAGGGAGTTTTTAAATAATCAGTTTCCCGAAAGATGGATAGGGCGAAACGGACCAATATTATGGCCTGCTAGATCTCCGGATCTGACCCCAGTAGATTATCATATCTGGGGAAGAATGAAGGAACTGGTATACAATGAAGAAATTCACGATCGAGACCATCTCATTCAAAAAATTAATAGGGCAGCAAAAGTCATGAAGGTTGAAATGAAGCTAGGAGTAACCACCACAGAGATGCGACGAAGATGCCGATGTTGTATCAGAAATGGTGGATCTCATTTCGAGCATAATAATTAATCTTAAATAAATAGTATAATTAATGTATAAATAATAATTACTAATTAATTTTTATTCATATTGTTAAATCGCCATATCCGCATTTTTAATTTTTTTTTAATTAAATATCTTATGCGACATTAAATCTGAGTCTTTCAATATATCATTCGAAAGAGCATTAGTTCAATAAGTTTTTAGAGATATTTGAACGTCTCTTTCATTTGCACCTTTTCTTGTATTCGCTTACAAAGTCAAGGTTTGATATTTAAGAAATTTCTTTTTCGAACTTTAAAAGGCTACATTATTTTTTTTTTAATATGTAGACTTCATTAGATGTTTGATATCAATAAAATACATATTCAAGTTTATGTGAAAAAAGGTAGAGCCAGATCGAACATTCAGCTAAATTTTTATTTTAACTTATATGGAAGTAAACAGCGAAAATGGTAAAATTTGGAAAAATGACGATATCTCGAAATGCGTAACACTTTGTATAATAGTATATATGGTTCAATACATTCCAAATCATCGCACCTACCACCCTCTTTCGGATATGTATCGGTGAACCAAACACCCTGTATAATGTCCATCACTTATTTGTGTATTAATATTTGACAATTCAAACGAGAATTAGATTAATAAATAAACAATAACAGATTCCTGGCCAAATTAAAGTGTACATCGCATATTTTATACGTAAACATGAGATTATTTTTTAAATCAGTCTAGTTCTTTCCTTTAATGTGAAAAGAACAAATTAAAAATGTATTCTTTCGATTTAATCACTAGAGTTAAAAAAGATGTTGAGCGTGGTATAAGTTATCGTGCTGTTGCTGAAAAATTTAATCTGTCTCATTCTACAGTTGTAAAAATGTATAAAACGGATTACAATCGAGTGAAAAAGAAGAGAGGACCCAAATCAAAGTTAAATATGCGCAGCCAAGCGCGTATTAAAAGAGAAATTCGCCGGTTAGCAGGAGAAGGTGAGTTGGTGACTTCTCGGAAATTAAAAGAAAACTTGCAATTGGTCGCATCTGCAAGAACCATAAGGAGAACTCTTCCTCAAATTGGTGTTAAATGGAAAAAAGTTCACAAACAAATTCCTCTCACCAAAGCCCACCGTGAGTTTCGAGTGGCAAAAGCTCGAGAGTGATTATTTTTAGGGGACTTTATCTGGACAAAGACAGTATTCACCGATGAAAAAAAATTCTCAAAGGATGGTCCTGATAATGAGTATAGTTACATGGAAGATAGATCAACAACATCGTTTTATCGCCCAAAATGCCAAATGAGAGGGGAGGGGTGATGATTTGGGGAGCAATAACTGCTTCAGGACATTTTTTGCTGGAAAGAATCTCTGGAAGAATCAATAGCCAAGGTTATTTAACTCTTTTACGGGAGAAAGTTTATCCGTGGATGGCATCATTGTTTCCGGATGGAGATTTTTACTTTTTACAGGACAACGCACCCGTTCACTCTTCCACAGTCACAAAAGAAGGATTATCACAAATAGGATTGAAGGTTTTTGATTGGCCGGCGCGCTCTCCAGACTTGAACCCATTAAAAAATTATTGGCAAGCACTCTCTGGGGAAGTGTACAAAAAAGGAGCATACAACTCTGACTCGAAACTATGGGAAGAAATTTTAAAAGCAGCGCCCAACCTTTTGAAAACTTTCTGTTTTTCTATGAACCGTAGATTGTTGAAAGTTATTGAATCTAAAGGAGACTCAATTAATTACTGATTTGTTTTAAAAATTCATGAAATTGGATATTTTTTAATTTGAAAAAAATGCATATTTTGTTGCTGTACACTTTACTTTGGCCAACTATCACTTTCTATGTAATTAAAATGTATGACTGTTTTGTTAATAAAGAAATAAAATAATTAACGAATCAAATTTTTGTTTCCGTCCTTAATATAGAAATTATACAGCAGTAATCGTCTCATTTTTCTATTTCTTTTTGTAAAGAAATCAGCTGTACACTTAAATTTGACCAGGAGTGTATAGAATATCCGTCTATAGTCGGACGCTGATCGATTCCACACCGTCCCAGTACATGTACTAGTGCAGTGCTTAGTGTATTAGTGCTTCCTAGGACAGTGCCCCTCAAGTGTAGTCGTGTAGAGTGTAGAAAACGACGTCGCCACTCTCTCAGACATAGCAGTACAAATAGAACATGTCTAGTGAGCTCAATTCATTTAGGAACTCTTTAAATGTATTTTATTTGCATTTCACGACGATGTCTTACCCAACACCAAAAAGGCAGTGTACAACTGCCAAGACATCAATAACACGGATCCTCAATAGAGTTGAAGAACACAAACATTCCAAAAGCGATGTTGCTCCCTTCCAGGTCCGCAGGGACAGAATCAAAGACGCGTTTGAGCGATGTACAACGGTTCAGGACACAATTGAGGATTTTACGGTTCAAGATAGTATTATTGTTGATACGGAAGATAGGTTTGAGTGGGAAGACAAGTTTCTCTACATTTTAGCGTAAATCGAGACATACATCGAGCGAATTTCGGAAAATCAATCAGTTCGGCGTTCGCTGTCCAATTTGCGTATGGAAGCTCCAGCTCCCAATAGTCCCAAGCCATAAACTGAAATAAGCTTACCAGAAATCTATATTTTATTTTGTTAAAAGGGACTCCACTCGCAAGAAAAAGGGCCCAAGTGCCCCCCCCCCCCCCCCCCCACGATTCTAATGAAATTTTGCAAAGAAGTAGTTTAGACCTACTTAATAATAGTGACGTATATTTTACGTGCGATCTTCAAAATTTAAAGGGTGAAAACTACCCCTAAAATTTCGCCAATTTTTCGTATTTTGACAATATTTTTTGATCCAGATGAGTTAAAACAACGAAAAGCAGAGTAAAATGTTCCTCTTTCAATTCGCCATCAACCTGTCAAGGCCCGAAAAAGGTCTCATTTGATTTTTTTTCTCAAAAATTTCATCGTGGTTTGGCCCCATTTTTATACGCGTCCACCTATCTCGATTAATTTTTTATCATTTTATAGACAACATATTTCTCAATAAAATGGTATAAAGTATACACGACACCATGTTTCTAACAACAATTATAATTATTTATATAAAAATGTGCATGTCACGTTCCACCACTTATAACTTCAGAACCTCAGATAGTAGAAGAAAATTTCTCATAATAAATATTGCTTGATTTAATAAGTATTAAAGAACAGTATCACCAAAATTAAATTTTCAATTAAAAATTATGTTGAAATTCTCCCTGTAGATGATAAGTATCGCATTATGCGTGGTGCATTAGCGCAGGGCACTTTTCCATATAGGAATAATATACAAGGGAACTTTCCATTGGTATCTATGGATTATATGTGTTGCATTAATGATATTAATCGAAAAAATGTTTAAAACATAAATTTTTCGTACACCAAGAACAGTAGCATATTGTTGATTTATGGACTTTTAAGTCATTAACGTCGTCAAAAACTTATTCAATGGTCGAACTAAAAATAAAGCTTTAGATTTATTAGATTTCGGTTTAAAGTGGAGAAGGGACACTTCTGTGAAATTTAACATACTCTTGAAGGCTTCAAGATGCCCTTTTGTGGAGCCACATGGGTTACCGTTAGGGATGATGAAAATGGTATAGTAGTGTGTTACTGGCTCGCTTTCTGAGTGGTCCTTAGCAAAATATATTATTTTAAAAGTCCTACATAGTATTATTTCATATAGCCTATTCCCAACACATATGCACTGCGCTTTATTGATAATCCTCGTCAGGCCAAACTAAAAAGGCTGGCAGGTGCTCTCTCGGTTGATACCATCGAAACTGCACAAGATCTCATCATAAAACAACATCCAAAAAGGAAGATTTCGAAAAGAACTTTCCGAGATCACATCAAAGAAACCATTATCAAACAAGAAATTGCTTTCACTGGCTCCCGATATTGATTCGTGTGGATTTCTTAGAATGGACGGTAGATTAGTCAACGCCGAAATATGATTTGACCAGCAGCACCCTATTCTCCTTCCCTCTCGTGATCCCATAGTCACCCTGCTGCTCACTCACGAACATATTCGCCTGGGGTATGCTCAAAGTGTATTGAACAATGTTACAACTAGATTCTGGCCGCCCAATGGGTTGTCCGAAGTAAAACGCATCATTAGGAATTGTATCACTTGTCACAGGTTCAATGCTCGAACATGTGAACAATTAATAGCGAATCTACCTAAAAAACGCGTAATTATTTCGAGGCCCCTTCAAAATTTAGGTGTAGACTTCAGCGGGCCATTCCTCTTGAAGACTTCAAAATTGCGCAAAGCTCCAGCAACAAAGGCCTACATAGCAGTCTTCGTATGCATGGCCACCAAGACAGTACACATTGAGCTAATCTCAAGCTTCTTCACTGAAAGCTTCCTTATGACCTCCAAACGATTTATCTCTCGTCGAGGAAACCATTCTGTCATTTTTAATGACAATGGCTCTAACTTCGCAGCATCTCGCAACGAATTAAAACCGTTGTATCAAGCATCCAGAAGAGACAAAATACAAAGTGTTGTTCAAACCGCGATGTCTGAACACGAAATTGAATGAAAATTTATCCCTCTGCGGTTTCTTCACTGAGGAGATTTGTGGGAATCTGCCATCAAAAGCGCTAAGTATCATCTAAAACGACTTGTTGGCAGAGCACAATTTACTTATGAAAAATTGTCCATGGTGCTGTGCAGAAGTGATACTAAACTCCAGGCCGCTTTGAGCTCTCTCAAATGACCCATCCGATTTTTCAGCCCTTACTCCCGGTAACTTTCCGAATGGCACAAATTTCACATCCTACGTAGAAAGATGTAACCCACATCAATGAACATAGCATTTCTCTTTGGCAAAGATATATTCAAATCCAACAAGTTTCCTGAAAGCGCTGGTCAGTTAATTATCTAAATCGACTTCGAAATTGTCCAAAGTAGACCAAACCCTCCAAAAACATCCAAATGGGCGATCTCGTTCATATCAGAAAAGATGATGCCCTCCCCTGTATTAGCCTCTAGCCAAGGTAACTAAATTTATGCCGGGGTCCAACAGAGTCATCCGAGTAATCAAGCTTAGAACTCAAAAAAATTAGCGTACTAGGCCGATTAAGAAAATCTCTCCTTTACCCGAATTCTTATTCCCATATGGGACTTCCTGCAATCAACAGTCACTTTTTCACAGCCTCATGATTCGACTACGTCTCTTTAAAATTTCCCTTTATGTAATGCACGTATGTCAAGAAGCAACTTTTCGTGCTTGTACCATAAGTGTTCTTAAAAATTTGAAATAAAATTTGTGATTTATGATTTTATGGACTGCATAAATATTGCGCCAGAGACATTCTGGAATGAAAATGAATCCTTCCTACGTTAAAAAGTTAATATAGAAATTTGAAGAAACTGATTGTGTAGCAAATAAAAAAAAAGAATTAACCTAGGATATTAGATGAGCTTGAACAATCCGTCCAAAATCCATCATTAGCTATCAGTCAAGCATCGAGTTTAACTGGATTACGAACGCCATGGGTCTGAAAAGTTTTAAAATTATATAAAATTCATCCGTACACAATTCAACTTCATAAGGACTTGAATGAAGATGAACCAGATTCATGAATTGAATATTGCGAAGCCATATAACCCTTAATTATCAACCAGCACCGACTGCTGCTCAATGTTTGCTTTAGTGATGAGTTCACCTTTTACTTGAATGGCACTCTCAATAGGCACAATTCTAGGATCTGGAGTGATGCAAATCTTCACGGTATGGAAGAAGGAAGTGCACTCAATATCCACAAAAACTGAATGTTTGGGCCGGGATTCTTGGAGATGCTATCATAAGATCTTTGTTTACTGATAATAATTTGAATGGTGAAATTAATCGTGACCTTTTAAAAAATGCTATTGAACCATTGACAAACCATGAGCTAGAGAATCAGCTAGATAAAAATGGCGAATTTCAACTAAACAAAAATTTACTAAGATTTCGACAGGATGGAGCACCGCCACATTTTGTTTCCCATTACGTAGTGATTTGATAACAATTACTTAGGAAAATGGATTGGAAGAGAAGCAATGAAATGGTCTTCAAGGTCTCCCGATCTTACGACATTGAATTTGGACACTAAAACTCTGTGTTGTTTAAAACCTAACCAGAAACAATTAAAAAGTTATGACAGCGAATTAACACTGAGTGTTGTACAATTCCTAGATACACTATTGTGAATGTGCGTTAACAGTGTAACTATCCGATTATCACTTATTTGCATCGATGGGACACGCTCTTGCAGAACAGCACTTCACACCTCTTACGATGCAGTTCAAAAATGGCTCGATGGATGGTTTGCCTCAGAAGAACAACAGTTCTTTTGGCGTGGCATCCACAAATTGCCAGAGAGATGGGAAAAATGTATATGGAACGATGGGAAATATTTCGAATAAAATATTTTTTATAATTATTGCGCAGCTAAGTTATACTTTTTATTAAAAGATTCCGGTTTCATATTTACAGACCCGGTAAACAATATAAAAACTAAAAAACGTTATGGCCCGACCGAGTAAATCGAACGGATTAGGTTGAACTGTATAAATGCCAGAAGACGTGCAGTATGAACTTGCGGAAATCCGAAGGTCGTGAATGCTGAAATAGAGACGTTATGGCAGCGATACAAGGATGAAAGAAGAAGACAATCTTCACAAGAAGATATGCTTACGTAAAAAGAAAGGTAGACGGAGTTGTGCACGAAACTCGTCGAGGACATCTGGGGTGACGGTTACAAAATCGTCATGAGGCAACTCAAACCCGAAAATCCCTTCGAATTAAAGGAAAAAAGAGAATTAGAAGTCGCTGAGCACTTTTTCCCGAGAGGCCTCGGCTACGTACCGGCAAAAAAATGCCTGTAGCTTTTAATTCCTTCTCCCGAGAAGAATTAAAGGCGGCCGCTTGCAAATTAAAGAACGCAGCAGCTCCCGGACTCAGCAATCTGAGAGTGGAAACGCTCAAGTACAGCTGCGAAGCATACTCGGACGTATGGCTTCGAATCTTCAACAAATTGCCGGAAAACCAGGAATTCCCGGATTCCTGGAAAGTAGCGAAGCTAATCTTGCTCCTTAAACCGAACAAGGTCAGCGAACGGCTGGGATCATGCAGACCTGTTTGTCTAATCGATGCTCCGGCCAAACTGTGCGCACACCTCGTCGAGACTCGTCTTGAAGAACTCGTCAGGAAAAGGGATAAAAGGGTGTGTTTTTCCTAACCAGCGGCATCTGGATCGTATCCAAGAAATTCATCACTTACGTATTGTACGTGACAATAACAAAATGTCAATCCAGACGTCGAATCAGCTGAAGATTATTATAAAAACCGGGAATCTCTGATATGTAATTAATAAGTTGATTTATATGTTATTTTACAAACTTATAAAAATCTTATAACAATTTTTAAGGAATAAAATTATTTTGAAAATTCGAGTTCTGCATTTAAAAATGAAATTCTCCTTACGTAGTCGCATAAACTAAATATGGTGCGTTTACACGGGTTTTTTGGGGAACATGTAAACATTATGCCATCCTTATTTTATTATATTAAAGTCGCGTATCTTTAAACTATTGTAGTCATCTCTAATTAGCATGCTATGTTACGTTACAGATTTTACCCCACTCACATCACAATTAAAAATACAAATTTGCTATTATTTTTACGACATTAAATATTCAAAATGTCCACCATTTGAATCCATGCATGTGCGATAACGTTTTAATTAATTTTCCTGTAGACGATCAAAAATTTCTGACACCTTCCTAACACGATCAGCAGCGTAGACCAAATGTATATGCTGAATAATTTTAACTTTTTTGTTACACACCGACGGATCAATATACAGGGTGTCCCGAAATTAAAGCACCATATTTAAACAACGTAAATTAGGTCAAAAAATAACACCAAAACTTTAAATAAAACAATGTCGGAAAATGCTTCCTTAATGAGGTATGCCTCTTTAAAGACGTAACTCTGATGATGGTAATTTTGAAATATTTCCAAAACGGTGCAAGATAACTTTATGAAATTTGGTACGATTTTATACCTTATAAGCCTCAATTGACTGATGTGGCTGAATGGAAATTATTTCGTCAGAGGCGTGCTGCACGGGTAGTGTCGGGGTTAAAAAATGCTAGATTTTTTTTATGTGCCCCATTTTTTAGTTGCTGATGCAAAATTATGAAACCATATACGCTTCCAGAAAAAAAAGACACTCTTGGTTCACGATGCTAGGACGCTTCGTTTTCGAATAAAATGAATTTAAACATTACAATGCATGACAAATACAAATGATGCTTAAAGCGATATTTTATTAAACACATCAAAACGATTAAACAATAATAAAAAACGAACAAGAAATTTAAATGACGCACTTTCAAAGTAAGTTTTCAAATAAGTTTCCGTTTTGTTGGATACACAGTCTAGATCGTTTTTTTATGCTCTGGGAGGCACGGGAAATTTGAAACGTATTTTCTTTTATTTGATTAGCAGCTAAGTTGATTCTATCCAACAGTTCTTCCCTCGTGTTTATTTCTGTGGCATAGATTATGCTACACATAAAGCCCCAAAAAAAATAATCCAGGGGATTAAGGTCAGGTGATCGAGGGGGCCAGGTTATTGGACTACCTCTTCCTATCCACCTGCCTGGAAACTTTTCATCAAGCCAATTTTTCACGTTATTTCCAAAGTGAGCTGGTGCCCCATCTTGTTGATAATACATTTGCAATCGGGTATGCAATGGTATATCTTCTAATAGGCCTGCCAGCTCATTTTGAAGAAAATGTAAATAGTGTTGTGCTGTTAACCGGTTTGGAAATACAACTGGTCCTATTAATCTATTGCTAGGACGCTTCGTTTTCGAATAAAATGAATTTAAACATTACAATGCATGACAAATACAAATGATTTACTTTCTTTGAAAACTTAATAGTAGGCTACGAAATATTAAACAATGTTGACTGTCAATTTGATGTTTATATTTATTCTGTTGGGGAGTTTCTTTGTGTCATTATTAAGCTGTTAGTGAAAAATGGAGAAATTTTCAAGTAGGGAGCTTGCCGATATTCATTTTATTTATGGGTTCTGTAATGGTAATTCGCGAGCCGCCGTAGAAGAGTACAGAAGGAGGTACCCGAGAAGAAGAATACCTTTTCGATCTGTTTTTAGTCGAGTACATAGAAATTTAATCGAATGTGGTTCTTTTCAACGTTCTCGAGGCCAAGGAAGACCTACAGTAGATTACGATTTCGAGGATGTGCTTAATCGAATAGAAGAAAATCCTCAAATTTCTCTAAGAACGCTTGAAAACATTACAAACATACCAAAATCGATCGTAAATACAGTCGTTAAAATAACAACAGATAAACAGTTATTTCGAATATTAATTTTTAGATAGGAAGAATGACTCGGATGCAGGGATTGCATCCCTTTCACTATAAAAGGGTTCAAGACTTACGAGAGGAAGATTTTACAGTTAGGATGAATTTTTGCCAGTGGGTTTTGAATCACCAAAATGTTTTACATAATATCTTGTGGTCTGATGAGGCTAGTTTTACGAGAGACAAAGCATTTAACATCCATAACACACATTATTGGGAGTATGAAAATCCAAAAGTCGTAAGGAGAACACATTTTCAGCATAGGTTTTCTGTCAATATTTGGGCAGGTATCATAGGAAATAGATTAATAGGACCAGTTGTATTTCCAAACCGGTTAACAGCACAACACTATTTACATTTTCTTCAAAATGAGCTGGCAGGCCTATTAGAAGATATACCATTGCATACCCGATTGCAAATGTATTATCAACAAGATGGGGCACCAGCTCACTTTGGAAATAACGTGAAAAATTGGCTTGATGAAAAGTTTCCAGGCAGGTGGATAGGAAGAGGTAGTCCAATAACCTGGCCCCCTCGATCACCTGACCTTAATCCCCTGGATTATTTTTTTTGGGGCTTTATGTGTAGCATAATCTATGCCACAGAAATAAACACGAGGGAAGAACTGTTGGATAGAATCAACTTAGCTGCTAATCAAATAAAAGAAAATACGTTTCAAATTTCCCGTGCCTCCCAGAGCATAAAAAAACGATCTAGACTGTGTATCCAACAAAACGGAAACTTATTTGAAAACTTACTTTGAAAGTGCGTCATTTAAATTTCTTGTTCGTTTTTTATTATTGTTTAATCGTTTTGATGTGTTTAATAAAATATCGCTTTAAGCATCATTTGTATTTGTCATGCATTGTAATGTTTAAATTCATTTTATTCGAAAACGAAGCGTCCTAGCATCGTGAACCAAGAGTGTCTTTTTTTTCTGGAAGCGTATATGGTTTCATAATTTTGCATCAGCAACTAAAAAATGGGGCACATAAAAAAAATCTAGCATTTTTTAACCCCGACACTACCCGTGCAGCACGCCTCTGACGAAATAATTTCCATTCAGCCACATCAGTCAATTGAGGCTTATAAGGTATAAAATCGTACCAAATTTCATAAAGTTATCTTGCACCGTTTTGGAAATATTTCAAAATTACCATCATCAGAGTTACGTCTTTAAAGAGGCATACCTCATTAAGGAAGCATTTTCCGACATTGTTTTATTTAAAGTTTTGGTGTTATTTTTTGACCTAATTTACGTTGTTTAAATATGGTGCTTTAATTTCGGGACACCCTGTATAGTGGTGAACATAAGTATGGAAACATTTCCTTAATCCAAAATATTTACTAACACACTGTATATGAACAATCAAATAAAGTTGTAGTGTATTCTCAAATGCCTTAAGAATTTTGATTATAAATATTGGGACCCTTATCCACTTTCGCCAAAATTGAATTTTTCGAATAAGTCGTTTGGTCCTTTTCATAAGTATGGAAACATTTTATCATTCGGCTTTAGAGTGTAGCTTTGAAATTAGTAAGCAGTTATATGGCATCTGTCAACAAAATTTAAAGTAACGTTCATTAATTATTATACAAAAAAGTACGGTACATTAAAAAAATGTTTTAAAGTTTTTACGTACCTCTGACTTTGATTTACTACTTTACAAAAACAAATTTCAAAATTTCAAAAAACACCAGTTTTGTGATCATTTTTTTCTGACGCCGCATTTTTAAAGAAATTTCTCTAATATGGCAACGCCGCAACCAATTTAAAAAATGTTTAATGCATTTTCCTTCTAAATTAAAGTTTCATCAAATGGTATAAAAAAAATTATGGGTTACTATTTAAAAAATTATGACTTTATGCTGCTCAGCGAAAACGGAACACTCTGTATAAACTAAACTATTATTAAATCATGCAGCTTTCCAATATAAATGAGTACCGTACTAAACATTTCATATTGATATTTATACAAAGACATCAGGAACCAAGGCCAGAGTAATGGCGAACCTTGTATATATAATACTTTTCGAAAGAGAATTTATTGATCTTTCAGATGCCATCCAAAAATACAGGGTGTTCTATTTAAGATTCTCATTGAATGCTCATCTTTATATCCTTCTGATATCGCACTAATTTTTCCACGCCCTGTATGTAAATTCAAAAAATGTATAACATTAAAAGATACAGATAACTACTAAGAGTCTTTAGCTCAAATTTCAACTCTCTAGCTGTGATAGCTGAAAAAATATGCACTTTTCAATTTAGAATTGTTTGTTGCCAAATCAGTCGAAGAAAATCATTTATTTCGAAAACGATTTATCATAGTTATGGCATACGATAGATAAACTGGGGTTTAAATCTTCCGGGAAATTCGAAAATGTAATAAAATACAGGGTGTGCCATTTAAAATAACAAAGTTGTTGTCGGTAATACATAGATCTGTCAACGGCGCAACGATACCAATATTTTAATTCAACAGAACAAACTCCATTACATCAGTATCCAAAATTTCAGATCTCTAGCTATATTAGAACCCCGTAAACTTTTAATAGGACGTTCACCGTGAATGACCCTGTATATCGATAAACTATCATCAGGTTTTGTTAATATTAGATTTTTGTTTTTTGTGAAGTCTGGTTTAAGCCTGTCACGTTCGACCCCGAAATACCAATTACTTAATGGGAAATCACGATACCAGTTAAGGGTCAAATACATATCTAATAATTAATTAATGTAGTAAAAGTAAAAATAACAATAAAAACGAATAAACATAATAACAAACAATAACTGCAAAGATATTAACTTTATTCTGTTTGAATTGAAGTACCACTGAAGATATGAACAATAACCAGATTACGCGTATCAAGCAAACTGGTGGTTATTTATGTTCCAATGGTTACAGTTCTTTTTGTTTAACGTTTGATATCTTTGATAGTTTAGTGTGACATTTACTTTTTTTTATTTCCCGCTATGATGTAACAGTATCTTCAACTGTAAAATTTGAGCAAAATGATACGGTTTCCAGAAATGAATGATGTACTTACTATATACATGCTCAACCAAAAAAGCCTACCCGCAACACAAATATAATATATGTCGGAGATTTATTAGTCCTTAAGTTTAGAAATGTAAAATTTGAGTTAGCAATAAGGTTGAAGAGCAGGCTGACAGGTTTATCGTGGAGATAAAGTACTGTCGAACGAGGTCGCTACCACCAAGGGCGAAATCGAGGGGCCATGTGTGCGAGCCTTCGTGGGAAACAGGGACTAGCAGGTACCTTATCCCTCGAATTTGAAGGACTGGCGAGATCTGGAAAACCAGAAACCGAAAAGGGACGGGCAGATTAGATTGGCAAGTGATGAGAAGCTCTTGTGTGGTAGCGAATTCGTTGGCTTTGCCCTTTTTCTATTCTTGCTATTGAAATAAAACTAAATATATTGCATCATCATGGAAAACCTTCCTGTTGATGCTCCGACATATATTATACGTTATCCAGAGCATCGAGTTCATTCGGCACAAATATACGCAAGGTTAGTTAGTTAACCCTTAACTGGTGAATATGAATCTGTGCAACCCAGAGCAAAGTTAAAATCGCCACCGTTTTCAGATATGAACTGAAGGACACCCCTCCAGCAATGCACCCTCCTCCTATTCACTGTTAAATGGATTGACAGACGATTTGTGTCTATAAGTGTCTTAAAACAATTTTTCGTGAATTTTTTGCTGTGGAACAGGATCAATGAGACCCATTGCCATTAAATATATAGAATTTCGAAATGGCTGTTTTTCGAACAACTGTGCATCCAAAAAACGCAGATTTTGAAAGAACTATTTTAGAATGATACTATTCTAAAATGGTAACCTAGAAAGTGAATTTAGTGACCGAGATGACGAGGTACAAGATCCATATTACTGCAGTGACCATGATGCAACTTCGGAATTAAAATATAACGCTAGTAACGAAAGTGATGTTGCTGCTCCTACTGCTGGAAGCGAAGGTGAACAATACGATGAAGATAATTGTAGAGTATATTACGAGGAAAAATGGTCAATGAGAAATAAACTTTAAAGTTATGACTGTAACGCCGTTTATTTAAGGCGTTTCGCTTTTAGCCCTTGCATCTCAATGAATACCTGCACACAACATAATATCTCATCTACCTGGGGTCATCGGTCTTCTGATAACTGTTATGTCTGATGTCCTGATATGAAATATGGAGACATCTTTTTTTCTGATAAAATGCTGTTAGAGATAGTTACGAATGCTATTATAAAACTGCATAGTATAAAGATCCAATGCAATTAGAGAGAACAGACCAGAATTGAAAGACCTCGATCTCGAAGAACTTAAGGATTTTACAGGACTGCTATACTATACAAGTACAGTGGCGCACAAGAGAATGGAAAAATTCTTATTTGGCATTTCATTATAAACAATCTTAAAAAAACGGCAACGGTCATTTATTTACTATTAACAATTTGTTCAATAATAAATATTCCAAAGATTTTATATTTGAATCTCCATCCATTTCGTTTTTATTAGTATTTTTTTCTTGACATCCTAGTCAAAAGAATGTAAATTTTTAAATTTTGATCATACTTATTGAGTTTAGTTCCTACCAGAAGGTACAAGAAGAATTAAAAATGGGAAAAGACTGTGGCGGAGCCAGCAGCGCGTCAAGCTGTCAACTGTCAGTCTATGACAGTTTGACGTGCATCAGAGCAACCTGTCGGTTCCCTAGACGATTTAAACAGCCGGCGGGAAAATGGCCTCCAGAACTTTCAGCGGGACGTTCCGGAACATTCAGCGGGGAGGGTATAAAAGGCAGAGTTGCGCAACGACGTACCCTCTTACATTCTCGACTCTACTGGCCAACACGGTGAAAACGAATCTTCGGCTCCCCATAATCACTCGGTAAACATACTCGACAATCATAAATTTAGTCATAAGGTTTATAAGTTTATTGGGTACCGTAATATACATATTTACAAGTGACGTAAATTTACTCCTCATCCCGAGCATAGTCTAAGTTCGAAAAGCGTAAACACTACCACGCCGACTTGGACACGACAAATATGTATCAAATAATGTGCGGAATGGAGTTATGGAGGTGAATAACAAGCAATGTGAGTTAGCAAAATCGCTGAGAGTGTCAGCAAGTGCGGTCTCCAAAATATTAAAAAATTTTAAAGTACCAGGTAGAACAACAAATCGTCCAAACTCCGGCCGTCCTAGAAAAACGACTCCTTACATAGAAAAGTGTACTAAAAAGATCTTTATAGCAGACCCCCATAAATCATCCTGGCAGATAAAACAAGAAATTTCTCAACATTACAACGTTAATGTGACTGATTGCACTGTGAGATGACGCTTGTGTGAAGCTGATCTTTTCAGAAGAGTTGCAGTTAAAAACCTTTAATTTCAAAAAAGAACCGAAAGAGCAGAATTTAATTTGCTCAGAAGCATTTACTGTGGAGCTCTCAAAAGTGAAACACAGTGTTATAGAGCAATAAGAGCAAATTCCAAATATTTGGATCTGATGGTAGATCATTTGTCAGAAGATTAGTGGGCAAAAGATTTGACATTAAATATCAGAAACCTACCGTGAAACACGGAAGTGACAATATAATGATTTGGCGTTGCTTTTCTAGATCTGGAACCATCCCAATAATTAAAATAGCTGGAAAAATGGACCGATTCATGTATCGGGATATTTTAAAATGCAAGATGCCGTCCTTTGCTGAGAAGGAGGATGCCTCTAAAATTAACATTTCAACAGGATAATGATCCTAAGAACTCTTCAAAACTGATAAAAAATTGATTTTTGGAAAACAGAGTAAATGTTTTGGAATGGCCTTTCCAATCACCAGACTTAAATTCTATAGAACATTTCTTGGGAACACTTAGACCGGAAGATTCGGTTAAGAACTATTCATAATGAAGGCGACTTATGGGAAGTACTTCCAGATGAATGGCAGAACATTCCTTTTGAAATCTGTCAAAATCTTGTGGACTCAATGCCTTGAAGAGGTAAAGCTGTTTGAGGCAAAAGGATATTCTAGTAAATATTAGAATTTTTCTGCAAAAGTATTGAAAAATAACAATAAACTTTTCTTTCCATATTTTTGATCAGGTTTATTTTTCATTTCCATTGACAAAACATAATAATTAATTGTTTGGGGAATATTTATGCAACAAATATTAAGTAGCTCAATGGCGTTTTATTTTTTGGTTTCACTTTTTTTCAGTAGAGCAAAATAAAAATTATTACAAAAAAGTAAGATCTTTCCATACTTTTGTCCGCCACCGTATCTTCAAATCGAATCATAAAAATTTAGCATATCTATTTGCAACACACGGTACTGGCCCCGATATGTTTAGATACACCATGTCATTAAACCGGTTGCAAATCATTCTAGCTTGTCTGAGATTTGATGATATAAGTACTGGACTACAGAGAAGAAACAGGAATCCAGCAGCTGCAATTTCATCAATTTTTGACCAATTTGCTAAAAAATGTCCAGAAGTCTATTACATAGGTGAACTAGCAGGTATTGATGAAGTGCTAGTGGAATTCAGACGAAGTTGCATATTTAGGGTGTATATTGGAAGTAAACTGGAAAATACGGTGCAAAAATTCAAATTTTTACAAATGCAGGTACTAGCTACTTTTTAACTGGATACATATACACTGGTAGAAGCAGCGATGGAATTACTCTTTCCTAGAATGAAAAAAAATTGTTTCTACCCAATCAGTCTGTTAAACATCTTTGCCGTCCTATTGTAAATAAGAACCACAATGTTACAGTTGATAATTGCTTTTCTTCATCGAAATAGTTCAGGAACTGAAGAAAAGAGGCCTAATTTACGTAGGAACAATGAAAAGGAGCAAAAGAGAAATTCCTCAAAAATTTCTTCCATCAAATAAGAGGGAGGTTAGATCATCAGTATGCGGTTTCGCCAGAGAAATAACGCTGTTATCATAGGTCCCTAAGAAAATAAAGCCTCTATAATTATTTCGTCACAAACACCATCAACGATGTACTTATCCAAAAACTGGAAAACCGAAGATCACTATATTTTACAACTTGAAGTCACGAAGAGAAGCATGAATCCATTGGATCAAAACTTTGCAGTATATGGTATTACACTAAAAGATGAGCAAGGAGGTGGCCTATGACAGTTTTGCTCTCTAAATATAACATCAGTAAATTAATTCGTCACATTTCAGTCATACCCCCAAAATGAAGATGTTTCCACATTCCTATTTGTCAAACAGCTAGCTTACGAATTGGTGTTATCTCATTTAAATAGAAGACTGATCAATATGAGGCTTCCTCGTGAAATACGAAATGGATTTTCAAAAATTTTAGACAAGCCTATTCCTTTACCGAAATGAGATGAGACCGAGCCTTACAGGAGGAAGCGATGCTTTATCTGCAGTTACCAAAATAACAGAAAAACAAATTAAAAATGAATTATATGGCCATTTTGTTAAGGATACTAACACGAGTGACGCGTGTAAACCATAACACGCGCCAGATTCAGCATCTTCAGCATTTTTTAATTATAAAAACACTAGCTAATCCATAGGCAGGGATTACTATTAAGAAGATCGTTCATGTCAGTCATTGTAATAAATTTTGTAACTTGAATTCTTGAATAAATAATATTTTATTTAAAGAGTTCTAATGGCCTTAAATATAATTAATATGTAAAGTGTAAACAAAAACTTATTTGTTTACCATATGTAAAACACATACAGTGGCGGAAAAAAGATTAGAAACTTTCTTGTTTTTAAATTTTTGTCTAAATATACTACGTGACAAAGAAAGGTAAACACCCATTAAAAACCATTTTATTTTGATATTTTTTTACATGTTGACTTATCTTAAAAAAAAATAAATTATCAAAATTTCTAGTTTATCTGTTAATTTTTTCTTTAGTTTCCATAGGTCGTTCCTTAAAAAAATTAAATTTTGTTTAAACATTTTTGTTCACATTTGTATCGCAACTTTTTTGAAGTATGTTGCAATCGGTCATAATTTTTACTTATTATGCCTAGAGTGCGTAGAATTGAACAGATCCATCAGCTTAGTGACTTTGAGAAGGGGCGGATTGTTGAGTTGCGCGAAGCAGGTCTGTCGGTCAGAGAAGTGTCTAGAAGAACTACCAGATCCTTAGGAACCATAGTGCGGTGTTAGCAGGCGTGGACTCAGGAAGGCCGTGGGCACAGAACCAGAGGCACTGGGCGACTCAGAGGAACCACAGAGCACGAAGATCGCCGATTGCGACTTTTGGCTCTTAGAGACCGATTTAGTAGCAATCGAGCTATTGCACATCAGTGGTTTGAAGAACATGGGAATAGGGTTGATATGCATACAGTATATCGCTGAATATAAAGTTTGGGCCTTTTGTCCCATCGTCCGCATTTGGTGCTGCCTCTCACTCGCGAACATCGATTTAACCGCTTACAATGGTGTAGAGAGAAGATTCAGTGGGACCAAGAATGGACTCAGGTGATCTTTAGTGATGAATCCTGCTTCTGCCTGGGGATGAACGACGGTCGGGCAATAGTGAGAAGGCGACGGGGTGAAAGGCGAGATCCACAATTTGACAGAGAGCGTCATGTTCACCGTACTGTAGGCGTTATGGTATGGGGTGTTATCGCATATGGTAGCAGGTCACCCCTAGTCTTCATTAGAGGCAACATGACTGCCCAACACTATACCCAAGAAATATTGGAGACATGTAATTCCATATTATCGAACTATCCCGAACGCTATTTTCCAGCAAGACAATGCTAGACCTCATGTTGCTAGGCAAACAATAACGTTCATAGATCAACATCAAGTCAACCGTTTACTCTGGCCACCTCGATCGCCGGATCTGTCTCCTATTGAACATGTTTGGGACATGATTGGCCGCAGACTGTTGAATTTACAGCATCCTCCACAGACTTTAGCAGCCCTTACTCGTGAAGTTCAGATTGCTTGAAATGAGATACCTCAAAAAGACATTGACAATCTTATTAGATCCGAGCCCAGGCGTATCAATGAGTTTATAAGGAACCGTGGATGCTCAACACACTATTGAAAAAAAAATGAAGTTCTTCCTCTGATCTTGCTGAAAATGTAATAATTGAATAAGTATGTGGTATTGAACACGTACAAAAAAAATTATCAAAATAAACTTATCTTTAATGGGTGTTTACCTTTTTTTGTCACGCAGTATACTAATGTTGATAGCTGTTTAGGGAGTCAGTTAATGTCAATTAGTAAGTTAGCCAATAAGTCGGTCAAATAAACAAGTGTTTCCTTAATTTTTAATTTGTGTTTCATTTTTATACATATCTTCTAATACAAAAACTATAATTCGCTGGTCTCGCTACACTTTTCATGATAAATAGGTTAGACAGCTTTGTTGCTGGCCGAAACGGCAGGAGGGTCCACATAGCTGAGCACCTGAATGCTAAGTGTACAATGTTTGGATCTGACGTCGTGAACGCTTATGGAAGAGTGTTGGAGGTGTTTGCGGGGGTGAGGGAGTTAACGCTACTCAATAACGGGGGAAGTAGACATTCGGAAACAAGAACGGAAGATCGGTCAAAGATGTGACTATGGCCTGTGCTGTTGTAGCGCATATGGTAGATAAGTAGCAGGTCGAGCGGAACACCTAGAGCGGGAGTGGACATACAGCATCATGGGGGATGGACGCGAGACACTAGCAAGAAGGAATGTCACAGGATCTAAGGGGTGATCGTAACAGAGAGAGGAATGAGTAAAATCAGTAGATACGTAAATGAAATAATTTCAGGTGGAACCGAACCGGATTAAATATTAGGTCGTGTAGTATGAAATGAGTAGATTCTCGAAATGCCACATTCAACTGCGAATAATTTCACTCTAAATCTATATTTGGACTTGACGTTTTTATGTGGAAAAGGCACATTCTTCCTCTTTCGATCAGAGTTTAAAGTGTTAAAAATTATTGAAACCTTTAATTTTTATAAAAATTTTTGTACGGCCATGCAAAATAGTGAAATTCGTGTGTTAATGAAATATGAGTTCCACCGTGGAACCACAACAGCTCAGACGGCTCGCAATATTAATGATGTGTTTGGTACTGAAGTCACTTCACAGCAAACAGTATCTCGTTGTTTCATGAAATTTCGTTATGGCAATTTTGACCTAACAAATGAACCACGTGGACGACCTGAAACTCAAGTGGATAACGATCATCTGAAAACCGTGGTGGAAGCGAATCCGCGTCAAAGTGCGTTCGAATTTTCGTTAATATTCAGTGTAACCAAAAAAACAATATTGACTCATTTGGGTGAAATTGGTGAGGTGAAGAATCTGGACAAGTGGGTACCGCATGAGTTGAGCGACATACAGGAAGAACGATGTCTCGAAGATTGTGTTTCTTTGTTGTGCCGGTATAATAACGATCCATTTTTGAATCGTATTGTTACTTGTGATGAGAAATGGATCCTATATGACAATACCAGACGTTCGTCGCAGTGGTTAGATCAAGATGAACCACCAAAACATTGTGCGAAAAAAAATCTTCATCAAAAGAAGCTTATAGTGTCCGTTTGGTGGTCCAACGCAGGTGTCATCCATCACAGCTTCATGAAACCTGGTGAATCGATTACGGCTGATGTCTACTGTCGACATCTGACCGAAATGATGAGGCAACTGACGGTTAAGCAGCCAAGACTAGTCAATCGAAGCGCACCGCTATTGTTGCACGACAACGCTCGGCCACACACCGCACAAGTCACCTTGGCCAAGCTACAGGAATTGGAATTGGAAACTCTTCGTCATCCACTGTATTCACCCAACTTAGCACCCACTGATTACTACTTCTTTCAAAATGTGGATAACTTCTTGGTAGGGAGAACATTAAACTCCGACGAGGCTGTCAAAGCTGCCTTCCACGAGTTTATCGACTCCCGCCCTGCAGCCTTTTACAGCAGGGGAATCAATGAACTTCCCGTTAAATGGCAGAAGTGTATTGTGATAATGGTGGTGCATATTTCGATTGACAATAAAAACATTTCATATGGAAAAAAAATGACTAAAGTTTCAATTCCAGTCATTTCATACTACACGACCTAATGGTAAAGGAAATTGGTGAAGCTTGCGACGCGTGCTTGCTTAAGAAGAATGGAAAGGCAAGGAACGGGAGAGCGGTATATTAGTGGAATGCTAAGGTAAATACGAATAGCAAGGAATGTCTGCAGGCTAGGCGAAAAAGGACAAGGATCGAGGAAAATAGAGAGTCGAATGAGAACAGAAGAGCGGCTGAACAGGAGTATGGAAGAGAGAAGAAGACCCTCTAGGAGTCAATAAAAAGCGCCAAGAGGAAGGCATGGCACAAATTGTACAATGACCGGGAGTCGAACGTCTAGGGCCTCGGTTACAGGATTGTGACCAGTAATCTGGGGAGCCTGAATTAAGACCACCTGGCAGAGGCGGACATGTTGAGGCAGGTGGACGACGAAGGAGAGTATAAGGTGAAATTGAGAAGGTACAGATGCCAAGAACGTCCTGTGGGTTTAGCAACCTATCAGGCGAGTCCCCCGGGTGGCGGATAGGGAATCGGCCAATGTCCTCTAGGGGCATTGGTTAGTAGGGGTGATAACAGATGGCCGCTATTTAAAACTTGCAAGTCCGGATTAAAAACCTTTGCCGTAGACCAGCTTATCATACCGTAATCTTCTGGTGAACCTTGGAACTGGTGGCAAGAATGTCCTGGGTAACTGGGGCGGATTAGATGAGCGGGGATCCGTAGGATCGTGTGGTGAGACCACTATAAACACCTTCCAATTCTCGTGGAGTCGCGCGCACCTAAGAGATGCAAGGCTGGAGAGAGGCTCAGTTCCGAGCGGCCCCGTAAAGGTTCACACTGTGAATACAGACATGGCGAGTCTGCGGAACTTTTGCTGGAGTTTTACTTACCAACCTAGTGCAGTTTCTTCCAATTTACCTTTGATCCTGGCAACTCCCTCTCTTCAGAGAATCCTTAATTGTTCTATCCAAAGATCATACCGTAGACATCCGACTGGCTCTAATGGGGGCTGCAGGGATATGGTCATCATCGGGGCGAGTTGGGAGAGAGGGTGCCCCCCTGGGGGTCGGGTGGTGAAGCCACTTTAAATACCTTCCAAATCCTAAGGTGGAGTGCCCGGCGAAGGGATGCATGGCTGGATGGGAATCAAATTCCTAACGGCCCCGTTAGGGTTCAACATCATTCAGTGAACATAGTTGTGGCGAGCCTATGGATACCTAAGCTGGAATTGTACTAAGTTCCAAGAGCAATTTGTCCAGTCACCCTGTCCTTGATGAATTCCGACTCCACGGAGTGTCCTTGAAATTATCCAGCATCCTGAAAGAACTCATCCTAATATCCTGTACTTACCCAAAGACTAACCTGGATGGAATCGATGATGAGAAGACAAAAAGGAAAAAAATGAAGATGAGCGACTTAAGAAACGAGTTACGCCAGGCGGGTGGTACCCCCGCCGTTGGTTCCGACCGGGTGAAAGCCCCAGTGACCAACGCTAGCTCAGAGGATTCTGGGGAGGGCCAGAGCCAATTCGGACGTAGGGAGACGTCCATTCAGATGGAGGAGGGGACAGGGAGGGGCGGGTTCGCGAGCGAGAAGCTCCTGCGGACGCCTCTTAAAATGGTGAAGCGGGTGAGTGATGGGGATGAGGGGACGATAGAGGACGAGCTCTCCGACACCTCCCAAGAAGAGGTGTTCCATCTCGCGAGTATCCCCCAGGCGGGAAAACGGGGGAGGGTAGAGGAAAGCTGCTCTTCTATAGCCGAGTATAGGGTCCTGGAGGAGAAGGTGGAAGACCTAGACTGGGTCGTTAAGACAATACGTAAACCGAAGCAGGAGTTCTTGGACGCTGTAATGGCGGTCAAGAGTGCGCTGCGTACGATTAGACGTAGGAAGAAGAGGGATGAGGAACAGGAAAAGGAGCGGGAGAAGCTCCGCAAAGAGGTGAGGGGGCTGCAAAAGCAGTTAGAGAAGGTCCAAGGGGGTCGCAAGGGAGGGCTGGAGACAGCCACCTGCGCCACTCAGACGGACACTCCAGAGGAAAGACGCACGGAGGAGCAGCGAGAAAGGATCTGCAGCGTCGTTCTGGGGAGCTGATGGAGGTTTTTCGGGAAAGATGGGAGGCAGGTCTGTCCCTACACAGTTCGATGAGAACCACCGCTGGGATAAGACGTGCTAGGGTTTTCTCCGTTATTTACCAGGTGTATCTGAACTTAACTGCCTCTTATCTTCCTTTTAGGGCGATTTGGGGGCATCTGTGGACGCTGAAGCTGCCTAGGACAAGAACTCAGTGCGGCGAGTGAAGTGTTGTGAGTGAATTGTGCATATCTCTTGGATTAATTTGGCCAATTTAGTCTGGGTAAGTGCACACTTTATCACCAAAGTAGGTACCAAGAAAGACCGTTTTTGTGAATAAAAAAAAAGGGACAAACCCTTTTTTAGACATCTGGGCCATTCGCCATTGTCTACGGACATTGGGGTCAATTTTAGCTCGGTTCCTAAAAACATCTGGGGACCACCGGTTCTTCTTGGTACAGTTTTTAGTCGCTTAATTGCGCGGGAAAAGATCTCACTTGGGGGCAAGTTAAGGAATTTTCATCCTCCACAATGGACCCCATTGTGGAGGATTTGTCATCTCCAGAAAGTACGGTGAGCAGGAGCTCCCGCAGGCCAGTGAGGCATCCCAAGAGGAGGTCTCCCAAATGTTGCAGCTCGCCCGAAAGCCAGAGCTCGGAGGACGAGCTGTCACTTAGTAGGGTAGTTAGTGGTACCCCCCCGAAGGCCTCTGAGAAGGGCCCAATTGAGGAGCTAAAACTCCTCATTAAAAGAAACTTCCTGGAGGCCAGGAAATTAATGGCTTTCATTAGGGCAAATAATAACACGAAGCGGGAAATAAAAGAATCGGTCAAGGCTATGAAAGCTTGTGCCGACAAGCTATATATTAATAAAAAAATCCTCGTCCGAGCGGCCGCTTCAAAGGCTGTTTCAGAAAGCGTTTCTACGCAAACGGGGATGGAAACCGAGCTTGCTTCCCTGCCGAAGAACACCACGTTCCAGGCATAGAAAACAATCGCGAATAGGGCCTGGGCCCCTAGTGTCTTCACAAACACCAGGACGATCGTCGGATACGCCTTAGAGGACTCCCTCAGGGGGGAAACGAAGGTTGTCCTGGTAGAGTACGATGACAAAGAGATGGGTGCTAGCATCCAATCTCAGTTCAAAAAGCGTCATCCGGAACTGACGCAAATGGAAGATTTAGACGCCCTGGAACAGGTTGTTAAAATCAGTTCCCGGAAAATGAACGGAAGGGAATCCGCGGGCTACAAGGTAGACAAAATCTCCCTCCCCCGCGAGGAAAGGGAAATCTACGACAAACTCGTAGTCTTGAGGGTCGAATATGGCCAAGAAAAAATGGCGCTCCATCACGTGAAGGAGCTTACCTTGGACAAGATCCAGAAAATGGTGTAGTTCATTTTCCGGAACTGCAAAGGGGTGCGGATCTTTACGACCCTCGCCGAAAAAGCTGAAGGGAAGCAAGCTCCCGTCCTCCCCCCTAAAAAGAAAGGGTTTACGACATACGCGATTGTCGTAAACAAACAAAACAATAGTGTACCAGACATTATTAAGAAGCTCAACACCACCCTGGGCACAAATGACAATAAGGACAAGATCAAGTCCATAAAAAGTAACAAGGAGGGTAATGTCATCATTATCCTCGAAAAGAACGAGGCAGCCCGAACTACTATCCACAACGTTATTTTCCAGCAAGAGAATGCTAGACCTCATGTTGCTAGGCAAACAATAACGTTCATAGATCAACATCAAATCAACCGTTTACTCTGGCCACCTTGATCGCCGGATCTGTCTCCTATTGAACATGTTTGGGACATGATTGGCCGCAGACTGTTGAATTTACAGCATCCTCCACAGACTTTAGCAGCCCTTACTCGTGAAGTTCAGATTGCTTGAAATGAGATACCTCAAAAAGACATTGACAATCTTATTAGATCCGAGCCCAGGCGTATCAATGAGTTTATAAGGAACCGTGGATGCTCAACACACTATTGAAAAAAAAATGAAGTTCTTCCTCTGATCTTGCTGAAAATGTAATAATTGAATAAGTATGTGGTATTGAACACGTACAAAAAAAATTATCAAAATAAACTTATCTTTAATGGGTGTTTACCTTTCTTTGTCACGCAGTATATGAATTTATAGACTCCTCCTATGCATAAAATGTGTCTTTACAAATCGTATGAACCTCATATAGGCTTGTTTATGTTATAAGTTTTTTATAATTTTATCATTTGGACAAAATACTTTTTTTGCTCAGACAAAAATGTAGAATCTTTTCGTTTATCTTCAATTTGTTCAAACTTTAAACCTTTTTGGATCATTTATTACTATTAATATTATATGTTATGGGTAAAGCAAAGTGTATTTCAAGCGATTTAAGGGAAAAAATTATTCAACTGTATGAGAGTGGTCGAAAACAAATTAATATTGCTAAAAATCTTAAAATTAGTAAAAGTTCTATTTCAAGAATTATAGCTGCTTCTCGTGTTGCCGATAAAAGTCTATTAAGACTAAAAAGTACAGGACTTCCACGAAAAACGACTTCTACAATTGATAAAGTAATAAAAAGAATCTCAGAAAAAGATCCTCGTAAGACAGCACGCGAAATTAATCAAGAAATTGCGGAAGAATTTTATCACCAGTTGAGCGAAAGGACTGTGAGACGTCGGTTGAATGCTGTGAGATTGTACGGAAGGGTTGCTGTGAAGAAACCACTCTTATCAAAGAAAAATGTGAAGGCCCGTCTACATTTTGCACAGGAGAAGTTACACTGGACCTGTGACAAATGGCGTACGGTTCTTTGGAGTGACGAAAGTCAATTTAAAATATTCGGATCAGACGGTAGACGCTACGTGAGACGACCAGCAGGCAAAATATACGAAGTCAAGTACCAAATACCAACGGTTATGCACGGAGGTGGCAGTGTGATGGTATGGGGTTGTTTTAGTCGGTTTGGTCTTGGACCAGTTGTTGAGGTACAGGGAAGAATGAACAAGTTTCAATAACGGGATATATTAGCGAATAATATGTTGCCATATGAGGAATATGAAGTTCCCCTTCGTTGGAAATTCCAACAGGATAACGACCCCAAACACACTTCAAAGCTAGTGAAAGAGTAGTTTTCTTCAAATGGGATCAGTTTAATTGAGTGGCCTTCACAATCTCCGGATTTAAACCCAATAGAACAGATGTGGGAAATTCTAGATCGACGCATTCGCTTAAAAATATTCGTAATAGGGTTGAACTTTTAGAAACAATAATGGACGAGTGGAAAAAAATTCCTGAGGAAATATGTTGGAAGCTGGTTGATTCGATGCCCAGGAGATGTCAGGCAGTGATTAATTCGAAAGGATATGGCATCAAATATTAATATTCTTTTTTCCTGTATTACTAATTCATTTATAAATAAAAATTTCTAAACTTTTGTCCGCTACTGTATGTGTAAATTACGCAAAAGAATAATTTCAAAATTACCCTATTTATAAGCCAATTCAGTATTTTACACTTATTCTATTCCCTAAGTTTTAAGACTTATTTTCTGCATTGTCGTTTTCTCATTTGTGTTAAATTTTGATACAAATTATTTTCTGTTTCATAAATTAAAATTTTAAGTAAAAAAATTTTAATAAAAAATACAGAATACAGAATTATGGTTTTTTTTATTTGCATAATTACCTTCAGATATATATTCCTCATATTTTCAATATCGTAATTTAACCTCTCCTCGTACTGTGATTCGGAAACTAGTTCTCCAAGTTTTCGCACATCGATGTCACTTAAAACACACAAGATGACGAAAGGAAAACGTCTTCTAAACCGTACCACCTTTAAGACTAAGAATAAAATTACATATTTCAATTGCAAGAAGGGGCATAAATCCAGTGACTGCAGGGCCCAGAAATGCTTTAAGTGCCAGCGCACAGAGCACCGGGCTGCAGGATCAGAGCACAAAAGAAAAAGTCTTATGATTAGAGACTCAGACTAATGCCAAATACTTCAAGGACATTGACATCAAGGGGAAGACTCTTCGAGGCTTCGTAGATTTTGGATTTAGTCGTAATCTAATCCGCCTCTCCGACTGCAAAAAACTTAATGTCCCAGTAGAACAAAATTCGGATATTATAATCAGAGGATATGGCTTCAACTTCGTACAGGCACTTGGGAAGACTCGGATAAAAATTAAAATCGATAACGTAGAAAGGACCCGATCAGTTGCAGGAGATCCCTATTTTGATAGGACAACCATTTACTGAGTCGACTGAATTAGTAAACAAGGATAGCCAGAAGTTGGAATTCGGTGAACTTGGAACGCTTTCTGAACGGTTAAAAGTAGAACTCTGAAAGAGTTCATAATCTTCTCACCAAATCACCTTGGAAATCTTTCGATATTCTGCAAGCAGCCATTTGAAGACGATCTTTTGATTGAGGCATATGATCGACAACAACCTGGCCGAGAATACGCAATTCCAAGAGCGATAATCAACTTATCACCCCAAGCCACTCATCTCATACCAATCATCAATCTCCCTGGGAGGCAGCTTGTGTTAAACGACAAACACCCGATAGTACGCGCTTTACCATGTGAATTAGATTTGCAAGTGACTGAACCTAAATATTGAATATTGAACTCGATAAAAATACGTTTACTGAAAGAAAGCGACATCAATATTGAAACTACGGACAAGTTAGTGAGAGCTGACCTTATGAACTTGCTGAACAATTTCCGAAACCTGTTTGGAGATAAATCTGAAGATTTGGGTAAAGCAAAATCAACACAAATCGAAACTAAACTCACAAGGAACACTCCGTTTGCATATCGACTCTACAGGATGGCGGAAACTGAAAAGGAAAAAGTGAAGAAAATTGTCGCCGAATTATTGGAAGCAGGCATTATTCGGGACTTTGAATCTTCTTATTCATCCACAATACTTTTGGTGAAAAAGAAGAATGAACAGGGCAGAATGCACGTGGACTAGAAAATTGAACCAAAGAACAATCAAGCACAAATATCCGTTGCCGCGAATTGATCAAATTTGCCAGTCTGGACTAAAGCTCAGGTTACCATCAAATCCCGGTCGCTGAAAACAGTAAGCATCTGTGGCATACCTTGTTAAGGTCAGTGATGGAATTCAATTACCTATTTCTCCCGTACTAGTAAACGGTTCAACGGATAATAATGTCTCTATCCAAACTTTCAAATGATACATATGAGAGAGTTGCTAGAATGGATCTGAAGCAATTAGGCTCTAAACTCAAACAAGATGCTATGGATTCCGAGAACTCTGACTCTATACCCACAACCAGCAGAAACTCTATATTGCTGTCAGAAAAACATGAATTCAGGGAGCTAATGTTCACACCGCATCAATCCACACAACAAAATGTGAACTCAGACGGTGATGAATCTGTAGATCCTCTGGGGGATGAAGACATCCAATTTGATGATGACAGTGAGGAATCTCATTTTCAAGCAGAAGCTCGAGCGATCCTAGATTCTATAACTGATCAATTCCCAAAGCAGAATGATTCACTTCCGGTGGATGCAGAAAGAAAAACCAAGTTTTACAAATTTGATAAAGAGATGGCTCTTCAGCCAGTCCCTTCTAAACATCACTCTAACAAGAAAGTTTTTATAGCTCCCGAACTAAACACCTGTACGCACGTTTTTGTTCGAAATGATTCTATAAAAAACCTCTTCAACCTCCTTTTGAAGGTCCTTTTCTTGTTATAAATCGTGAAGACATTTTTTTTTAATCCTTATTAGAAATAGGGAAGTAATTATTTCCAAATATAGACTTAAACCAGCATTCTTTATTCTTCCGAATAACAACTTAGACAACCAGTCGCATATTATACCTAAACAGGACCAAAATAAAACTGTACGTTTTACTGTGTAAATAATTTTTTCTTTGTACACTCCTTCAATAGTTTCTAAATTGTATCAACTAGTACTATTACCTTGTTAACCTCCGTTACTAGCAGGGGAGTATTGTGGCATACCTTGTTAAGGTCAGTGATGGAATTCAATTACCTATTTCTCCCGTACTAGTAAACGGTTCATCTATAATAATGTCAACAGGTACTTTGTTTATAGGTCTTTAGTTGCTAAGATGGTTTTATATCAAGCTTTAGCAAACCACCATTTATTATTGTATTTTTAAAATATTTAAAATAGTTAGTGTATGTCATAGATTTAGATATATTAAGTTTTTGAACAAAAACAATAGGTAGTTATCAATAAACTCTCTCGTCTTCAACATCTTTTAATATAAAAGATTTTCTTGTTCGTACTTATTACGACACATCTTACTGCCTTTATGACCTCAGATGGACAATACAACAGGATGCAATTCCGTCTATGCAACGCACCTGCTCTTTTTCAGCGGTTAATGAACAAAATTTTAGGCCCATATCGGAATCTCGCAGTTGTATATCTGGATGATGTGATTATACCGAGCGAATCTTAAAGAGAATTTAGACAGCTCACGCCAAATATTGGGAACGTTCAGACAAGACAGCTTAATCCTAAATCTGAAGAAATGCGTATTTCTTAGCCCTCGATTAATTACCCCAAAATCGACCATTTAGAGGTGCGTCCTGGGGCAACGAAAGTTGACGCGGTACGTCATTTCCCCGTACCCAGGAACGTCAAGCAGATTCGCCAATTTCTGGGATTAACCGAATTTTTCAAGAAATTTGTGCAAGATTATGCCTCAATAGCCAAACGCCTTACAGCTCTAACAAGAAGAAATATGATTTGCACATGGAAACAAAAAGCAAGAAGCGTTTGAGGAAATGAAGACTGCCTTAGTCGAACGATCAGTTCTTCCTTTACGTGACCCCAAGTTGCAGACCGAGGTTTACACAGATGCCAGCCAAGATGGCGTTGCAGGGATTTTACTTAAGAAACATGAAACCCAACTTAAACCAGTGACCTACTGCAGTCGCCACACTAACAAATCTGAGAGTAAATACCACTCGTATGAAATAGAGACCCTAACCGTTGTGGAGTCGCTATTAAAATTTAGAGTGTATTAAGGTTGTGACGGACTGTGACGCTCTAAAAACGGCGTGTTCCAAGCGAGACCTAGTGCCTAGGATAGTTCGCTGGTGGCTTCAACTACAAGAATATACGTCCACTGTTGAGTATCGTCCGGGAAATCGCATGAGTCATGTAGATTCCTTAAGCTGGAATCCCTGTTCGTCTACAGCACCGCCACAGAAGAACTTTGTTCTGCACATTGAAGAGGTCGATTGGATATTTTCGGCGCAACTCTGTGACGAAAACGTCAAATTAATTCAAGAGATACTATCAAAGCCGCCAGAAACAAAATATGAACAGAACATCTACAGAAATTACGCTTTAAGAAATAACAGAGTATACAGAATTACTGCACTAGAGATTCAATGGATTGTTCCTCATGGATTTGGGAATCAAGTAGTTCGATTGGCTCACGACAACGCAGGACATTTTGCTGCCGAAAAAACGGTTAAAAAACTGTGAGAAATACTGGTTTCCTCGTATGAGGAAGTATGTAGAAAAAAACATTTCCAATTGCATTCCTTGTCTATATAACAAGATGCCATCTGGACGTCGTGAGAGGTACCTACACCTTGCCAAGGAACCTATCTCGTTCCATACCGTTCACATAGATCATCTCGGACCTTTTCATAAGATCACCGCTGGAAACGTTCATTTAATTGTGGTGGTTGATACCTTCACGAAATACGTTACGTTAAAGCCGACCAGATCAACTCAAACTCGATTCGTGATCAAATTATTAGAAGAGATGTGAAAGAGTTTTGGCTTACCATCACGCATCATCACCAATAGAGGGACGGATTTCATATCCGGAGCATTTAAGGACTACTGCAGGAAGCAGAATATTCAACTCATTCAGAATGCTGTCGCCACTCCTCGAGCAAAAGGACAAGTTGAACGAATAAACCATATCATCTTGAGTGCGCTAGCTACAAGCACCAAGACCCAAGATAAATGGGATCAATGTGTTGACAATGTTCAACTCGCTATCAATAACACCACACACCAAATCACAGGCAAATCTCCCAATCCGCTGTTGATGGGATATGTTCCAAAAGAAAAAAATGATCTGGTGTCCCTAGAATTAAGCTTGGCAATCGTTGAAAGGGGCTTTGAAGCGTTACGAAGGGATGTCTCCAAAAAAATTGAGAGAGGAATCAAAAGAAACAAAAGGAGGTGTTTGATCGGAAAAGAAAGGTGGACACGATCCACAAGGTCGGAGATCAGGGCCTTATATTAATGAACCGGAACACCGAGGGACGGGACAGCAAACTACGTGTAAAATATGCGTGACCCTTGGTAGTGGCGGAAGTACTACCCAACGATATATACCGGGTAAAGGACCTATCATCATCTACTCGTAGTTTGACACGAAAATTCGATAATGTCTCAACCGACCGAATGAAACCCTGGCTGAGGAAAAGACAAAATTCGGATAGTAC
Source organism: Euwallacea fornicatus (assembly GCF_040115645.1). Lineage (NCBI taxonomy): Eukaryota > Metazoa > Arthropoda > Insecta > Coleoptera > Curculionidae > Euwallacea > Euwallacea fornicatus. Next base: position 449,140 of record NC_089568.1, read on the forward strand.
CTCAAGTGACAGTGATGGAGACGAAGTGCCTTTATCTGCTGAACAGACTTAATGTTACGAGGACGTAACATTGTCAGGTTGGCCGAATGTAGAACAATTAAATCTTCACCGCCTTTTCTTTTTGGATGCCAAAACAAATTGTAAATTTTCCTAATAATTCTTTTACTGTGGTACCACAACTGGTGAACCATGTGCAAGATTATGGGGTAGTAGTTCCCAAGAGGAGCTAAAGAAAGGATTCCCAGACGGAGCAATCAAAATGAAGTATAGTCAACAAGAACTTATAATACAACGCAATCTTGGAACGAGCAAACAGATCCCTCGCAATCAGGGTGGCAAGTGCATACAGGACGGCCCCGGGCGTGGCGGTGTTGGTGTTGGCTAAAATACCGCCGGTGAGACTGCGAGTGGAAGAGAGAAGAAGGGTGTGGGAGCGAAGTAAGAAATCAAGGAGCGAAGCGAACGAGTGGGTGATTAGCGAATAGGAAAAAGAGTGGACCAAATACGATGGCAGGATGAAAGTGTTCGTACCCAGCGTAAGGTGGTGGTTTGAATGTAAGTGGACGAGACCGGGGTATGCGTTGTCACAGGTGTTTACTGGGCACGGTGTGTTCGGTAAATACCTGCGAAGAATCTGAGTGGATAGAAGTGACCACTGCTGGTTCTGTGGAGACTAAATAGAGTGCGTGATGGACACCCCGGAGCACACGCTGTGGGAGTGTCTGCAGTTTCGTGTGGTGGCCAGGGAGAGGGGACTCAACCTGGACCAAAACATGATCGGGCGTGAATTGATGGAGACAGAGGGGAAGTGGATGGCATTTGAAAAGATGGTGGAAAAGATCATGTGGGATAAGAGTGTGAGAGAGAGAGAGAACGGAAAACGGGAAGAGTGCGGGAGTAGCGAGCAACCTCGGCGACGCATAGTTCGCGAGGAAAGAGGAAAGGGCTCTGAAGGAATACCGAAAGACGATACCGGGACGAAGAGGGGAGGTGGTTTTAGTGGGTAGGCGGGCGACATAACGGTCGGTCGAATCCCATACTACCTGGCTGCACGTCGCAGGCAGGTGTCTTAAGAAGATTCCCACCTCTTCGCAAAAAAAAAGCAAAACGTCGGGTACTACTATTACCAAGCAACATCTCTACCCAGAGTTCTTTCCCCTCCCCACCCAAGTCATTGGGAGTATCCCTGGCTACTACGGACTCATTGAGTTGCCAGCACCTGATGTTGATGATTCATACACAATTTCTATTAAGAGATTCCCTGCTTAGGCGTTCTCGCTGAAGCAGTTAGGCAATATATCTCGGATGCGCCTCCTGGCCCATACAATTCGCAACTAAACATTGATGAGGTGAACAGGGTCAACAAGGGGTGGAAGATGTCCCTAGGGCGTAGTATGCAACTTCGATCCGATAATGTAGAGTGGTGGCAGGCAAAACTGTCGAGTGGAAAATCTCTTGAGTACTCTGTGTCTCGTGTGTTTTAAGGGTTTTTCGCACCTGTCGTTTTCACAACAACGTCTCTGGACTGCTTACTGTGAACCTCCTCGTGGTCCACCCCGGTAACTCAGGAGCTTTTGTTTCTTGGGGTTAATCGCAGTAGGTTATATTTGCTTTTCGAGTAGGGCGTGTTAAACGCTGGTGGATAAGTATTCGCTTCTACATGGCATTTTAAGGCTTGAGGTGTCTGGGTACCCTAACCCTCAAATACCACCAGCAACCAGAATCTCAAACTTCGTGATGCCGCCGTATGAATACGGCAAGACCTTTGACACCAATCAGGATCTGCGAACACACAAAAGGCGGCTCTGATGCAAGAGACCGCCTAATGAACAGGACACGAAGTATCCCCATTGTGCGGCGCAGTTTCAAACGTATATTGGAATGTGTCAGCACAAGAGGCACGCACACTCCACTGAGCTGAATAAGGAACGTGAAGAACGTTACCAGCCCGCGCAGCGAAGTGGGAAAGTTACTGGAGACGGCGCGACCAACGATGAGAAAGAGTCGTGGAGGATGGCGAAAACGGAGGTCCTTTACTCGGGTTGATACCCTAACGTGCACCTGAAGAAGACCTTCACACATCAGATCGTCGATCAAATTAAGTACCGTCGGTCAAGCGAACCCCACCGCCAGTTCCTGGCTAGTCTAAAGGTACCTAAACACGTATATTTTGCCGGACGATTGTTGCCGGAGAGATTAGAGCCGGCCGATCGCTATCGACTACACACGATCGGTCAGACGGCAGGTCAAGACCTGTCATCCAGTATAAATAGGTAGTTGTATTCGGGGGCAAGAAATTTAACGACCGTGACAGAACCCGGGATATCGTACAAGAATTTTACCGTGACGCGGGAGAATATAACAGGTGTATCACAGAAGAAGGTGGACGGTCTTGGATAAACTTTTACTCCGTTTTAGTATCGGGACGTGAGTGGTTTTAAACAAAGTTTCTTAGTGGTCTAAGAAGATGGAACAGCTGAAGAAACAACGTAAAGTGCTGCGTACGGCTTTTACCAGGGTATTCAAAGAAACAGAGGATAGAACCTCTTGGCACGGTCAGGAACTAAAGGGCGCCTGATGAAATTATCGCTGAAGATGTTGCAGCAAAAACACGACGAAATGAAACTAGTTGACGACAAAATTTATGTCTTTATGCTTGAAGAAGACGCCAGTGAAGAAGACCTTGTAGCTGAGATGAAAAAGAGCAACGGCTACGACAGGAAATTCAATGACGGAAACATACGCTGTGAGGAACGTCTTGAACCGACATATATGGTCTCAACGAAGTCAGAAGCAGAGGATGAGGTAAACTCGATGCATACTAGTGGTGGCAGCAGACAAGGTAGGCGAAAATTTAAGTTCCCTACTTTAGAATTCAAAAAATTTGACGGGAACATTCGCAATTAGTTGCCTTTCTGGTCTCAGTTTAAGAAGTTGCATGACGACCCCGACATAGATCCAAGTTATAAGGTCGAATATTTGATTCAAGCAACTGTACCGGGTACTAGAGCTAGGCAGCTAGTCGATAGTTTCCCGGAAATCGGTAACAACTAGGACAATATGATAGACACTCTTCGCGAGCGCTTACGTACGCAAGTTACTTAAATTGATCATAGTTAATGCGACGTCTGATGATAAAATGGAACTCTCTCTCTTGTATGACAAAATAGAGACGCAATTACGGGCATTAGAGACCCTGAACATTACGTCAAATAAGTACTCGGCGATGCTATTCCCGCTCATAGAATCGTGCTTTTCACCTGATCTGTTACGGATTTGGCAACGGTTACCTGCATCAACCAATAGGCCAAATGATCCCCTGGACCCTACCGGAAGCACATTGTTGAAAATTCACCTTAGGAGCCTTATATCATTTTTGAAAAATGAGGTTGATAGCGAGCAATATGTTTTCCTAGCTGTCGACGCTTTTGGGTTCCGCTCGACAACAGCGAAAACAGGTTCGTGATCTGACAGAAATATACAGAAACGGCAACCTAAGCTATCTCATAAGGGCATTCCCACGACACAAGGTTTGGTTAACAATTGTGTTAATTGCATCCTTTGTCAGAATTCCCATGACAGTGTCATTTGTCTCAAAGTTCTGATTTTAAATTTCGATGAAAAAAGGAGCATTTTAGCCAATAAAGGCGCCTGTTTTCGCTGCCTAAAACCCGGACATCAATCACATCAGTGTCGAGGCCGACTAAAATGTGTAGTATGTACCAAACCTCACGTAGCTTTAATGTGTCCTGAACTGTCCGCCAATAAGCATGCAAAGAGGCAAGCGGAACCCAGGGAAACAAATGATACCCCGCTGGGCGTCAACCACGCCCTTGGTAATAACATGAGTACCCAAGTGTTTTTACAAATTTTGCGAGTCAAAATAGAAGGCCCTCGGGGTTCACGATTGGCACGCGCCCTGATAGACACGAGTTTCCAGAAATCCTATCTTTTGGGGCCGACAATTGAGGTTTTGGGATGCGTACCTAAACGCAAACGAATATTATACACGGGTTCTTTAGGGGGGGGGGGACGCAACGGCATAGTTGTTATGACGTCAAGTTACATCACGGGTATTATAGTTGCGTCTTTGAAGCTCTAGATCAGGCTGTTATTTGTACGGACATTGCGTCCGTGTTGATGGGCCTTGGATGGCAGAACTGGATGAGCTAAACATAGAACTCTGATTCATGCGGTACGGATCCTATCGAAATTCTAATCGACTCAAATATCGCGGGCAAACTCTACACGGGGAAAAGGTATGTTTTATTTTGTGGGCTAATAATCATAGAAACCTTGCTGAGCTTGACCATAATGGGTAAAATACTTACTAACCAAGTCGGTAGTTGTCTAGCTATGACATCCATTTCCCTCTTCGTCACAAATGCCACGATCAGTAAATTGTGGGAATTTGATACCTTGGGGATAACCGATCCCACCGATAAGAAATCGCAAGAGGAGTCAGCACTAGTTGCTAAGGAGCTGTTCCTGCAAACTGTCACCGTAGATTCGGAGGTATGAGGTCAGACTGCCATGACTCGAAGGTTATCTGGCATTACCCAGTAATCACAACCTGGCTAAGAACAGATTAGAAAATACTGTGTAAAAAACACGCAAGGAGGAGTATTTTCAGTCTTCTGATCAGGTGATTGGAGAGTGCGTGAAGGAGCAAATTATTGAAGAGGTCTCAGAGCAGCAACTCCAAAGGGAGGCCCACTATCTGCCCCACAGGCCAGTGATAAAACAAGATAGTTCAACTACAAATATAAGGCACGTGTTCGATGCGTTCGCCAGAGAAAAGAATCGCTCCTTCTTAAACCAATGTTTAAAGAAGGTCATGAATTTAATCGATTTCATATTTTCCATTTTGCTGAGAATCAGACAAAGTTGCAAATTAGCGCTCTTATACAAAAAAAGTATGGTGCATTAAAAAAATGTTTTAAAGTTTTTACGTACCTCTGACTTTCATTTACTACTTTACAAAAACAAATTTCAAAATTTCAAAAAACACTAGTTATGTGATCATTTTTTTCTGACGCTGCATTTTTAAAGAAATTTCTCTAATATGGCAACGCCGCAACCAATTTAAAAAATGTTTAATGCATTTTCCTTCTAAATTAAGGTTTCATCAAATGGCATAAAAAAATTATGGGTTGCTATTTAAAAAATTATGACTTTATGCTGCCCAGCGAAAACGGAACACTCTGTATAAACAAAACTATTATTAAAACATGCAGCTTTCCAAAGTAAATGAGTACTGTACTAAACATTTCATATTGATATTTATCCAAAGACACCAGGAACCAAGGCCGGAGTAATGGCGAACCCTGTATAGTTTGACGAGATTTAATAAAAATTCAAAACATTCCTCACTCACTCAAAGATAATTTTTCAAGTAAGCAGCACTTGAGTAACGAAACTCCCGTATCAATTCCATATGTGACAAGATACTACGTTTTTATAGCTAGTCCTGAACCCAAATTTTCTTTCTTTATCTTTTTTATCTTTCTTCTAATAGTACAATTACTGCAGCTGCACATCCTTCTTGTGACATTTTGTAGAATGAAAACTGTCGTTCTAAATCGATCGTGTATGGCAAATTTTATAATGGTAACAGTTATGTATCGTAAACGGCATAGAACTAAAGGCCATAATTCTTAAGTGAAACTGTTCGTGTGTATTAGCCGATCATGGACGGCCGGCCGATTATACTTGTAAAGGTACCTTAAGGGACGATCAAAGATCGATCGTCAGGACCGGCGGGCTATCGGCGGAAGACGATCCGGCGAGTGTTGCTGGCACCACCGCTGCACCAGAAGAACGAACTGGACGGTCCTCTCGAGGCGGAGCACCCCACGTGGTCGGCCTTCAAGAAAACCGGACCATAGAGGATGTCGGCACAACAGTAACCGAGCCCCCCTTCAGATAGGTGGACTAACTTCTCGTCAGCGTGATTCAGGCGAGCGCTCTGGGGAATGACTACCTCCGGGGCGTCCACCTTTTCACTTTGAACGCTTTCTCGAACGACTATCGAACACAATTACTTGGGCTTCTTGAGACCTGGACAGCTTCGATCTCCCGAGCTAATGTCCAAGCAACGGGACGCCGAGCCAACCGTCCAGGTGGCGAGATCAGATTTCTAAATAAATCTTGAAAATAACCCTATGTCGACACATGTGTGAATTTTTACAATTTTGTAGTGTTAAACTATTGTCAGGTGGATTATTTTTTAATGGCTACAATCACAGGTCCCTGAAAAATGTTAACTATCTTATAAATTGAACAAATATAAAATGTTTGATAATTCATATTACAAAGTTTTCACTGAGCTCACCTGCTCTGAGTTGACGATTTTCTAACTTTTACATTTAAATACCTGGCTTGCCATTTCCATTGGAATTAGAAATTATTATTACGTATTTTTTACTACCTAATCCAAATACCTATGTTATAATAGTAACGATGGTTCGATTAATTTTAAATAAATTATTCACTGGAGTTCAATTATTTTCTTCAAATACATAATTAGGCGATAAATAAACAATCATTCTAAGTAGAGTCTAACCGGGTAACAATTTCCCAACAACTATTTAAATTCTGTAGATCTCGACTATAACGAACCTTCAAAGGACTTGGCCTGTCGTTCCTTACATGTGGACGTTCGCTATAGGCGACCGAGAAAAAAAGCTTGTCGATTCAAAATTTGTTTTAACCAAATGTTAAATTATACAATTTTGGATTTTAATAAAGAGTTATACCATATTAAAGGAGAAAAAAAATATTAAACATTTTAAATAAAATCAAAATTTATGTAGAAAAAAGGTGCATAATTTGACTTTGTATCTTGCTGTTCTTCAAACCTATCGAATTAGTTATATAATGGAACATACTACAAATATTATGAATGGTTCACAGTGATTTTGGTGGTTTTAGAAAGGTTAGACACGTGCTAATAATATCAGGTTATATCGCCTAAGAGTGTGTGGCGGTGCCAGCTGAACGTCAAGCTGTCAACTGTCAGACCATGACAGTTTGACGCGCACCAGAGCAACCTCTCGATTCCCGAGTCGATTCAAACAGCCGGCGGGACGTTCCAGAAGGTTCGGCCGGGAGAGGTATAGAAGGCAGGGTTGCGCAACAACGCACCCTCTTCCATCTGCGACACTTCTTTGTCTCGACTCGGGGAACAAAGGCATTGCATTCGATTTAATATAAATTTATTGTGTGTTCGTAATATATGTTAAATAAGTCTAAAAATTTTCTATACTCCGTCCATAATCTCAAGTCGGGTAGTGAAAGCACCACGACAGCAAACCCCCGACAATTGGTGACCCATAAAAGAAGAACAAAAAACAGAGTCCAACCCAGACGCCATGGCGATGCCCCAACCAGCCACATCCCCCGACTCAGATGAGGCGACAAGCGGACCGTCCCAGGTAAGCAGACTGTCCGTACGGGCCCCACCATTTTGGAAGGCAAACCCCAAAATATAGTTCAGGACCCTGGAGGCTCAATTCGCGCTGGCTCACATTACAGTCGACCAGACGAAGTACCACTACATAGTCGCTGCGGTGGACCCAGAAATCCTAGATCAGGTCTCGGATTTTCTAGACAACCCACCTACCGACAACAAGTATGAAGGGCTCAAGAGTAGGTTAATCTCACTGTTCGCCGAGTCCGACAAGAAAAGACTCAGGAAACTCCTCTCGCGGATGGAGCCCGGCGATAAGAAACCCTCACACTTGTTGAACGAGATGAGGAGCCTAGGGGGATTAGCGGTCTCCCCAGAAGTCTTGAAGACCCTATGGATGCAACAACTACCTACATCCATACAGTCCATTCTGGCCGGCTGCAGCGATCCCTTGGACAAAATGGCGACCCTGGCTGACAAGATCTCCGAGATCGTACAGCCACAAGCCTGCACCGTCCAAGTACCCTCCCCAGACACACCATCTCCTCGAATTGTCGAGAAAATCAACAGGCTGGAGAGGACAATTGAGCAGCTGACAAAGGAGATGAGAAGTCGGAGTAAGTCCAGAACGCGACCCCGGAAGACCGAAGTCGGACCGACACCGCCAAACCCCGGAGTGTGCTGGTATCATCAAAAATTCAAGGACAATGCCAAGCGATGCGTCAAACCTTGCAACTTCCAGCAGGAAAACTAGCTCCCGCGCCGTCTTCGGCGATTGGAGACGCGGGGACGCCAGATCGCCATAAAGTCCAGATACAGCCACTCCCAACTTCAGTAAGTTTAATCAGTCGTAGGGTAGTAGTTAAGGATGATATGACAGGCATAAGCTTTCTTATCGACTCTAGTTCTGATGTCTCGCTGGTGCCTAGAACAATCAAAGACCAATATATTGAAATATCACGCGTTTTGTACGCGGCCAACAACACACAGAACCTTTGGTACCAAACGGTTGTCTGTGAGTCTCGGTCTGCGAAGGAAATTCACATGGAATTTCATCATAGCAAAAACCGATCACGCAATAATAGGAGCTGATTTCCTACATCGTTTCAACATCCTGGTCGATCTGGGTAACAGCAGAATCATTGACAGCACCACCGACCTGCATAAAGACGGAACAACTAAAGCCTTTAGTGTCCTCTCGATCCGTAGCCTGTCCTCATCCAGCAAATATTACGACATCCTCAAACAATTCCCCAAAATCACCACACTCTCTCCTATCCCGATTAACACCAAACATAGTTCAACACATCAGATCCACACTAACGGCCCCCCCATCTCTTCTAAAGGCAGACGTCTAGCTCCTGATAAGCTCCAAATAGCCAAACAGGAATTCCAATATCTATGTGATATGGGTATCTGCCGCCCTTCTAAGAGCCCTTGGGCCAGCCCCTTGCATCTGGTTCCCAAAAAGACCCCAGGTGAGTGGAGACCTGTGGGCGATTATCGTCGTCTAAATGCAGCCACAGTTCCAGATAAATACCCAATCCCCAATCTCCACGATTTCACTCATTTTCTAGACGGGAAGACGATCTTCTCCACCTTAGATCTGGTGCGCTCTTATCATCAGATCCCGGTCTCAGAAGAGTCAATCCCCAAGACGGCCATCATAACTCCCTTCGGCCTATTCGAATTCACGAGGATGCAATTCGGGTTGAGGAACGCAGCCCAGTCCTTCCAAAGATTCATCCACGAGGTACTTGCAAACCTGGATTTTTGCTTCCCGTACATTGATGATATTCTCATCGCATCAACAGACGAGGCACAACACCAGGAACACCTCAAGTCCGTTTTCGCTCGTCTGCAAGAATTCGGATTAACCATCAACCTTGACAAATGCGTTTTGGGGGAACAACAAATGAAATTCTTAGGGTACCTAGTTTCCGCACAGGGTTCCACCCCTCTTCCGGAGAAGGTAGCCACTATTGCTGATTTTCCCGTTCCTCAGACAGTTTCAGAGTTGAGACCTTTCCTCGGCATGCTCAACTTCTACAGGAAATGCATTCCCAAGGCCGCTCATCATCAAGGCATTCTTCATAACATGCACAATAACTGCAAGAGGAATGACAAGACACCATTGGTCTGGACTGAGGAAGCACTGGATGCATTCAAACAATGCAAGTGGGACTTAGCCAACACCGCTTCTTTGGTACACCCTAGTTCCACAGCTCCAATTTCCCTCACAGTCGATGCATCAGACTATGCAATGGGAGCCGTCATTGAGCAATTCGAAGATAATTCTTGGAAACCTCTAAGTTTTTTCTCTCGAAAATTGTCGGACGCCCAGAAAAGCTACAGTACTTATGATCGAGAATTACTCGCCATTTATTCGGCAATCAAATATTTTCGATATCTTCTTGAGGGCAGACCCTTCAACATTTTCACAGATCATAAGCCACTTACCTTCGCATTTTCACAGAAGTCCGACAAAGCTTCCCCAAGGCAAATTCGACACCTAGACTTCATCTCACAGTTTTCCACAGATATCATACATATCAGTGGCAAAAACAATATTGTGGCTGACACTCTCTCAAGGATTACTTCTATTTCCACTCCACAAGTAATTGATTACGAAGCTCTAGGCCGATATCAGTCTTCTGATTCTGAACTGCAAGAAATGCTCAGGAACCAACAAGGAACGTCCCTACACCTCAAACAGTGTAACGTACCAGGTTCTGACATTCTGATCTTCTGTGATGACAATGGTCCCAAGATCAGACCCTTCATTACACAGAATCTCAGAAGATTGATTTTCAATAAGTTCCACAATCTCTCGCACCCAGGCATCAGGAACACAACCAAACTCATCTCTTCTCGGTTCGTTTGGCCTGCTATGAACAAGGACATCCGCAACTGGACTAAGGCCTGCATTAGTTTCCAGAAGGCTAAAGTCCACCGGCACACTCTAACTCTTTTCAAGCAGTTCCAAATTCCAGATGCTAGGTTTCAGGTCGTGAATGTAGACATAGTTGGTCCACTACCCTCTTCTAACGGGTTTGTGTATTGTCTAACATGCATCGATCGATTCTCGTGTTGGGCTGAAGCATTCCCCATGAAGGACATGACAACTGACACAGTTGCCAAGACCTTCTACAGCAATTGGATTTGCAGATTCGGTTCTCCCCAAAAAATCGTCACAGACCAAGGGCGACAGTTTGAGAGCTCACTTTTTGCATCTCTAGCAGTATTACTGGGTAGTGCACGAGCACGTTCCACCCCATACCACCCCATGACTAACGGCAAAGTGGAAAGGTGGCACCGAACTCTCAAGACAGCAATAATAGCCTATGCAACAGAGCGTTGGACGAAGGTTTTGCCTACGATCTTGCTGGGCTTACCCGCTACATTGAGAGATGAAATTGGTGTCTCATCAGCAGAGATGCTTTACGGAGCTCCCTTACGTCTGCCCGGAGAATTCTTCGAATCTGTACAATCCAATGTGAACCCCATCTCTTTTGTCGCTCAATTGAGACAAAAGATACAACTCCTGCAACCTGTCCCCCCAAGCAACCACAGTACAAGGAAGATCTTCATTGCGCCGGAAATGGATACCTGTACGCACGTCTTTGTACGCAACGACGCAGTGAGGAAACCACTCCAACCTCTTTACGAAGGTCCCTTCCCTGTAAAAAGCCGGGCTGATAAATACTTCACCATCCTGATCAATCACAGAGAAGTCAACATCTCGAAGAATCGTCTCAAACCGGCTTTTATCCTAGCCCAAGATCCTACCACCCATGACCACACCTATACCAATCCAAAACCCCTTCACGACACAGGCAAGAAACGGGTACGGTTTGCTTAGCGCCAGAGATCGATGCTAAAGCGTATGGCATAATTCTAATTGTAACTTTTAGTAGCTTTAGATCGTCTGGTAACAATTTTTAGCACAGGTACCATGTTAAAATACGTTTTGTACTCCGTATCTGGGAGGGGAGTATTGTGGCGGTGCCAGCTGAACGTCAAGCTGTCAACTGTCAGACCATGACAGTTTGACGCGCACCAGAGCAACCTCTCGATTCCCGAGTCGATTCAAACAGTCGGCGGGAAAACGGTTCCCAGGACTTCCGGTGGGACGTTCCAGAAGGTTCGGCCGGGAGAGGTATAAAAGGCAGGGTTGCGCAACAACGCACCCTCTTTCATCTGCGACACTTCTTTGTCTCGACTCGGGGAACAAAGGCATTGCATTCGATTTAATATAAGTTTATTGTGTGTTCGTAATATATGTTAAATAAGTCTAAAAATTTTCTATACTCCGTCCATAATCTCAAGTCGGGTAGTGAAAGCACCACGACAGCAAACCCCCGACAAGTGTATACAAAAACCGTGATTCTTACTGTGTTAAAAATGTCGAATTTTATGGTAAGGAAGCAGCATTTGCGGGAAGTTTTACTTTTCTGCTATAATTGGAAGAAAAGCGCAGCTGAAGCCCATCGAATGCTTGTGCAAGTTTTTGGTGACACTGCTACAACCGATGAATCATGTAGGGAATGGTTTCGACGTTTCAAGGATGGTGATTTTAGAGTTGAAGACAGGCCCCTTTCGGACAGACAAAGAAATTCGAAGACACAGATTTAGAGACATTACTTGATGAAGATCAAAGTCAAACGCAAGAGAAGCTTTCAGAATCATTGGGAGTAACCCAACAAGCCGTTTCTGTACGATTAAAGGCCATGGGCATGATTCACAAACAAGGGAATTGGGTGCCTTATGAACTCAAACCGAGAGACATTGAAAGACGATCATTCAGTTGTGAACAACTTCTTCAAAGGCAACGAACAAAAGGTTTCTTGCATAGGATAGTAACGGGGGACGAAAAGTGGATATTCCACACCCAAAAGAAAACCCCAAAGACAACCCCAAAAAGAAAAAATACTATGCGAAGCCCGGACAATCGTTGCCATCCATCTCAACATCAACACCAACACCAAACATCCACGGTTCGAAGATCATGCTGTGTATCTGGTGGGATCAAAGTATGAGCTACTGCAACCTGGCGATTCCGTTACGGGCGATCGGTATCGACTTCAATTAATTCGTTTGAGCCGTGCATTGCGAGAAAAAAGGCCGGAATATGAAGAAAGACATGATAAAGTTATTTTTCTTCATGACAACGCTCGACCTCATGTCGCTAAAGTTGTCAAAAATTATTTGGAAACGTTAAAATGGCATGTTTTACCGCACCCGCCATATTCTCCGGTTATTGCTCCTTCGGATTATTGGTTGTTTCGAAGAATGCAGCATGATTTGGCAGGTTACCGGTTTACTTCTCTCGCAGAAATCGAAACTTGGCTTCAAACTTGGATCGCCTGAAAAGATGAATCTTTTTTTCGAGATAGAATTTGAAAATTGCCGAAGAGATGGGAAAAAGTAATAACCAGCGATGGCCAATACTTTAATTAATTTGTTCATTAATTTTGTTTACAAATAAATGCATTTTTTAACACCAAAAAACGGACCGAATTAATTTGTACTCCCAATACCATAAATCTGCGGCGCCATTACCATAATGCTGACTTCACAAGAAATCATAATAGTTTTTCGCACGTATGTAAAGTAGATTGGAAGCTTGATATTAAAGTTGTAAAGTTAGTCCTTAAGTTTAAATAAAATTCAAATCTTAGTGTCGATTAGGTTTTCTTTAAGCCGTTTCAGTTCCACGAAGATATGACTAGTTATTTTATTTTACAAAAGATCTATCGCATTTAGAAGGTTTTCATTTTCTGAATGTGTCAGTTGTACATTATATGCTATGACCTTCAAAGTAGAAAGGACCTATTGAGCTGTGGAGATTAAAACTTCATCATTCCTGTCAATTTCCACCTCATCATCGTTTTCAAATTGATCATTGGCAGTTGTTTGAACAATGTCAATATCATCAGAAAATTCAGCAACTTCCACTTGTTCATTAATTAAATTAATTTCTTCAAAATCAGTGCTTGTTTTTGACTCATTCACTTAAATCATCACAGCTCGTTCACAGCAGAGCGTCTCAACGATTCGTTATAACCGAAACTCAGAAGTTTACAAAATGATAAATATGACTTGTTAAAACCTCATGTGTGTTATATCCGCGTTAGTCCATTCGCGCTAGTCCACTCTCTAACAGCCTCTACAGCAATACCATTACAATAACTGTAAATGAAAATATCTGCGTGTTCTTCATTGAAAAAAATTATTCGTTTTTATTACGGAACTCTCAAAACCTCACTAAGTACATATGTGATGGACACAATTTGAATTTAACTATTGAACAGAATGATGGCAAGATTGAACAACTTTTGTAATAATGTCCCTTGTTCTCTAGTTAAAACATTGACTTCCCGAAGTTATGCTGAATGGCGGTCCCGGAGGCGGGAGAGGAGAGGTGGTTTTAGTGGGTAGGCGGGTTGCAGTGACAACTCGAATCCCACACTACCCGGTCGCCAAACAACAGGTCGGGTGTCTTTGGGAAGATTTTCACTTCCTCCCAAAAAAAAAAAAAAATGAAAAAAAAAGTTAAAACATTGAAAAGGTAAGAACACAGAGGGCAGAAAAAAAAATTGAAATGGCTTTTATTTTCTTGTTTTGAAAACGTCGTACAAAGAGATCTTTTTCCTTTCTTATTGAACAAGAAATTCCAAAATAATTTATAACTTAAGAAAAACCAGTGGCGTACCATTTTTTTTCTTTAAAAATACCAAACGGCCTGGCTGTACGCACGTCACTAATAGAACTAAAAATAATATTTTTATCGTCAAATACGCGTTACTATTAACTGTCAAATTCTACAAAACTTCATTAAAATATCTCAAATGGTTTCGGACATATTCAAGAATTTGTGATTTTTTAATCAAACTTTAACATCCTGTACTTTCGTAACGAAGCATTTTTGGTACATAATTTATATAACAAACTACACATATTTTTCAATGTAGAAAACGTGGTTGAATTTACTACCTTTACAACTGGGACACCTTGTATAACTTGGTTTTTATTTTAATATTTTTAAAATTTTAAACTTTATATTTAGAAATTACTTTTTTAAATGTACTGTGAAGCAGATCATAAAAGATTTCAGCGCCTCATTAATGATTTATCTACGGATTCGAAACCTGAACCAGATGATGACACAAATTTAGCAGACGAACACACTGAATTATTAGAATATGACACAAATACTGAACAGGATTTTCCAGTAGAAGAAGATAATGAAGAAAACATTCCACTACATTAAAAAATCCGTGTGTCGTTTTTATTTGGAAAGGATAGAATAAAATGGAGAAACCATTCGTCCAAATAAAAAAAAATATTCGAACGCGTTTTCAAAATATAATTCTAATTCCATTTTTACCTGGTCCAAAAGATCACATACGGCATAAGTCACATATCAACGATATCTGGAAATATTTTTACACTACAAATTTGTCAGAAAGAATAGTAATGTATACAGTGGCTCACAGTCAAAATGGTTGATGCTTAAATTTTCCAATTTTGTTATGATAATTTATTTTTTATGATATAAGTCTAATAGCAAATAAAAGCTACATAAAAAACTATTCCCTGGGATGTGAAATAATAATATATTATACTAAACTATTAGGAGATGGAATTAATTCGTAGCGTTTTACAAGAGATGGCATAGATAATACAGTATTTCGTTGTTATCTACAATAATATACTTATCGTGAAACAGCGGTCATTAGAGGTCATTTGCTTTTCAGAGCTTTCACGCACCGAATTGGAAAGACGGAACCGAACTGCAGACACTGCGGAATCTTAGACTCGGCAGAGCACTGCATTTTCCATTGCCCGATTTTTCAATCTCAAAGGGACGAATTAAAAACATGCGTGAACGTTCTAACTCCCGCAAATCTAATAAAGGAAATGATGAAAAATTCAGAAAATTGGGATCGATGCAGCAGAGCCATTTCCAATATGATGAGAGAGAAAGAAAGTCAAGAACGAACCTTTCGTACGGCATGATTCTTAAAATTTTGAAATTTCAAAAAAAGCTGAAATCTTAAGAAATAGAGAGCGCAACAGTTATTGCAATGTTGGCTGTGACTAAATTAGAAAATCCATAAAGCCACTTCCAAACGGGTAAATTCTTTCTACAGATTCTCACAAAAAAAAATAATAAAAAAAAATTTATAAATTGGGAAAAAAACGCTTCTCTACTTATTCCACATTCGAATTTAAAAATATTGCGACGCGCAAGAAGACAGACATACCGAAACCCCCGTCGTAACCGAGGTTTTTAGTGGGTAGGCGCTACTTAGTGTAACACAGTGAATCCCACACTACCCCGCCAATCCGTCATCAGGCATGGGTGTCTTTAGATTTTCCTCGTACAAAAAAAAAAAAGAGGTAATTTGCTTTGCATATCCACTTTTTGAATAATAAATAACGACATTTTATAATATATTGAATACCTATCCCAAAAACTGGCGCGGACCACAACACACCAAAAAACTACAGACCAATTACGTTATTACCAGTGATATCAAAACTCTTTGAACTAATCATCAAGAAAAAGGTTCCAAGAAGAAATTGGACATCACATACCAAAATACCAGTTTGGCTTCAAACCCAAACACTCTACGATACATCCACTCTTCGTACTGACCAACAACATTCAATCGACTCATCTAGACGGCGGGAAAACTGCCAGTCTATTCATGGACATCAACAAAGCCTTGGACAGTGGCTGGCGCAGGGGACTATTACACAAACTTCACCAGATACAAACTCCCGACTATCTACTACACATAATCAAAACACTACTAGAAAACAGACAATTACAAGTGAAAATAAACCAGACTTGCTCCTCCCTTTTTTCTCAGGAACAAGGTCTTCCACAGGGCTCTCCACTCTCCCCGCTACTGTATAATGTATATTACCACGACATATACAACCACAATTTACAAAACAAAGAAGAAATAGACAAAACGGCCTACATACTACAATACGCAGACGACACAGCAATCATTGTACATGACAAAAACACAAAAAAAGCGACAGATAGACTACAACTTCTGACAGACTCCACAATGAAGTGGTTCTACAAATGGCGGCTAACACTGAACGCCAACAAAAACCAACTTCTACTATCAAATCACAAAATTAAAACCAACTCACCGAAGATCATGGCGGACGGTCAAATAATAAAACTCACAAACGACATTAAATATCTAGGAATTACTATAGACAAGACGAAGTTTACAAAACACCTGAACAATACTAGAACAGAGGTTAAAAGAAGAGCAAAACACTTTAGGTCACTGACATACAAAAACAAGGGAATTAGCTCAAAAACAGCAACCATAATATACAAATCCATTTCCCGACCCCTGCTAGAATACGGACACATCCTAAGAGCCAACGCAACGACCAAAACCAAACAACACATACTAATAACGGAACAAATCGCAATAAGGACAATTACAAAAATACGACATCCGGTAAACCCACTGCACAATCCGCCCAATCAACTTCTATACGAACGAACGAACTTAACTAAAATCACAGACAGACTCCTACAACTACAACCCAAATGGGCAAACAACCCCAATAATAGGGCAATACCAGACGCACTATGCCTGACGAGACAAAAAACAACTTTCCAATTCCTATTCCCGTCCCATACGCTATATGAAATCTTAAGACAAACCTGACCATCAACAAGACTCCTTACTAACAAAACACAAACTGAGAGTTTTTTTTTCTTTTTTCTTTTTTCTTTTTTTCTTTTTTTCTTTTTTTGTTTCTTTGTTTCTTTTTTCTTCTTGAGGGAAACGTTGGTATAGATACATATAATAGTGTAAACTTGGGCAGAAAGACCTAGCGGTCGATAGCCTATTTCCTAGGAAATAAAGATTGTTATTATTATTATTATATTAAAATTGTCAAGATTTTTGTCAAAAATTCTGCCAAGTCGAACGATAAAATAAAACAACACATTGTAAACGAGATGATTCACTCCTTATTTAAGAAAACAAAGGTAATTCCCGTAAACAAAGCAAAATCTGTTCTATCGTCAAAGAAAGAAATTCAGCGAATACTAGAAGATAACCACACATCACCCATTGCAGGGCATTCCGGGTATATTCGCACGTATAAACGTGTAAAGTAAAAATATAGATGGACAGGGATGAAGAATAATATCAAAAACTTCATAAAAAAATGTCAGTTTTGTGAAATAAACAAGACAGACACCACAAAATAAGTAAAACCCCCATGGAAATAACTACAACGAGTAGTCGCCCATTTCAAAGACTCGTCTTACACATCGTTGGTCCATTACCACTCAGTGAAAATGGAAATCGATTTATACTAACCACACAGGATGATGTGACTAAATTCTCCCAAGCCAAAGCCATTCCAAATCATGAAGCCACAACGATCGCCAACACTCTTCTAGAACTTATAATGATTTTTGGCATACCAAAAACCATTTTAACTGATCAAGGACCCGATTTTTGCTCAACCATTTTTAAAGAACTTAGCTCATTTCTCAAAATTAAACACATACTGTCTAGCCTATACCACCCACAAACCAATCGAGCTCTAGAACGAAGCCATAAGACATTGAAAGAATATGTGGCGGAGCTAGCAGCGCGATGAGCTGTCATTTGTCAGGGGATGACAGACGCTCATCATCAAGGCATTCTCCACAATATGCATAACAACTGCAAAAAGAGTGACAAAACCCCATTAGTCTGAACTGAGGAAGCAATGGATGTATTCAAACAATGCAAGCTGGATCTAGCCAACGCCACGTCTTTGGTACACCTTAGTTCCACAGCTCCAATTTCCCTCACAGTCAATGCAACAGACTATGCAATGGGAGCCGTCATTAAGCAATTCAAAGATAATTCTTGGAAACCTCTAAGTTTTTTCTCTCGAAAATTATTAGACGCTCAAAGGAACTACAGTACTTATGATCGAGAATTACTTGCCATTTATTCGGCAATCAAATATTTCCGATATCTTCTAGAAGACAGATCCTTCAGCATTTTCACAGACCATAAGTCGTTCATCTTCACCTTTTCACGGAAGTCCGACAAAGCTTCTCCAAGGCAAATTCGACACCTAGACTTCATCTCCCAATTTTCCAAGGATATCATTCACATCAGTGGAAAAAACAATGTTGTGGCTGAGAACCAGAATTAGCTCCATTTCAACTCCCCAATCAAATGATTACGAAGCTCTAAGTCGATACCAGTCTTCTGAACCTGAGTTGCAAGAAGTACTCAAAAATCAACAAGGAACGTCCCTACACTTCAAACAGTGTAACATACCAGGTTCTGACATTCTGATCTTCTGTGATGACAACGGCCCCAAGATCAGACCCTTCATCACACAGAATCTCAGAAGAATGATCTTCAACAAATTTCACAATCTCTCGCACCCAGGCATTAGGAGCACAACCAAACTAATTTCTTCTCGCTTTGTTTGGGCCTGCTATGAATAGAAATATACGCAACTGGACTAAAGCCTGCATTAATTTCCAGAAGGCTAAAGTCCACCAACACACCTTAACTCCATTCAAGCAGTTCCAAATTCCAGACGCTAGGTTTCAAGTCGTAAATATAGACATAGTTGGTCCACTGCCCTCTTCTAATGGGTTTGTATATTGTCTAACATGTATTGATCGATTTTCGTGCTGGGCTGAGGCATTCCCCATGAAGGACATGACGACTGACAAAGTTTCCAAGACCTTCTATAGCAATTGGATTTGCAGATTCGGTCCTCCCCAAAAAATCGTCACAGACCAAGGGCCACAGTTTGAAAGCTCCCTTTTCGCATCTCTAGCAGTACTACTGGGCTGTGCACGAGCACGTTCCACCCCATACCACCCCATGACTAACGGCAAAGTGGAAAGGTGGCACCGAACTCTCAAGACAGCAATAATAGCCTATGCAACAGAGCGTTGGACGAAGGTTTTGCCTACGATCTTGCTGGGCTTACCCGCTACATTGAGAGATGAAATTGGTGTCTCATCAGCAGAGATGCTTTACGGAGCTCCCTTACGTCTGCCCGGAGAATTCTTCGAATCTGTACAATCCAATGTGAACCCCATCTCTTTTGTCGCTCAATTGAGACAAAAGATACAACTCCTGCAACCTGTCCCCCCAAGCAACCACAGTACAAGGAAGATCTTCATTGCGCTGGAAATGGATACCTGTACGCACGTCTTCGTACGCAACGACGCAGTGAGGAAACCACTCCAACCTCTTTACGAAGGTCCCTTCCCTGTAAAAAGCCGGGCTGATAAATACTTCACCATCCTGATCAATCACAGAGAAGTCAACATCTCGAAGGATCGTCTCAAACCGGCTTTTATCCTAGCCCAAGATCCTACCATCCATGATCACACCTATACCAATCCAAAACCCCTTCACGACACAGGCAAGAAGCGGGTACGGTTTGCTTAGCGCCAGAGATCGATGCTAAAGCGTATGGCATAATTCTAATTGTAACTTTTAGTAGCTTTAGATCGTCTGGTAACAATTTTTAGCACAGGTACCATGTTAAAATAAGTTTTGTACTCCGTATCTGGGAGGGGAGTATTGTGGCGGTGCCAGCTGAACGTCAAGCTGTCAACTGTCAGACTATGACAGTTTTATCTTGCACCAGAGCAACCTGTCGATTCCCGAGTCGATTCAAATAGCCGGCGGGACGTTCCAGAAGGTTCGGCCGGGAGGGGTATAAAAGGCAGGGTTGCGCAACAACGCACCCTCTTACATCTGCGACACTTCTTCGTCTCGACTCGGTGAACAAAGGAATTGTATACAATTAGATATAAGTTTATTGTGTAGTGCGTAATATATGTTCATAAAACCGATAACCCTCTACACTCTGTAAACAACCTCAAGTCGGGTAGTGAAAGCCCCACGCGCATCAGACCCCGACACGCTCGAGAGCCGTCCACTCCGAGAATCCGCACCGACAAGTGACACACGTGTGGCAATTGACGGGGGTGGAAATATCAAAAAGCCGTTAGCTTGGAAAAGAAAAAGAGGAACCCTAAGAGATTTACGACTGGGGTTCACGATAAAAGGAGGTTGGTGGCTCGCGATGGGAGAGTACAGGCTGTGCAACCACAGAACAGCAATACAAATAAATCAGTTAAACAGTATCATCTTGTACTCAGTACCTAAGGCCAGTTTCCTTGTCGGGTTTGAATACTGGCCCTTCCCTACGCATTCACTCAGTAACGGAATCATATATTACTCCGTTGGCACCGACTGCGCGTTGCATTACCCCCATATCCGATCGGTATACGCAAACCCTTGAAATCCCGACAAGTGCTAGAATTATCCGAAGACGAATGCAGCAGTTCGGTTATAACGGTAGAATTGCGAGAAAAGTGCCCTATTTGAATAAAATACATCTGAAACGTCGCATTGAATTTGCAGAAAATAATTGAAATAGTATGCATTGGAAAAACATTCTTTTTTCGGACGAAACCAAAATTAATTTGTTCAGAAATGATGGGGGAGTAACTGTGAGACGTCGGATAAATGAACAACTAAACCTAAAAAATACAATTTGCACTATTAAACATGGTGGAGGCAATATTGAAGTTTGGGGCTCGTTGCCGTATGAAGCAGTTGGTCCGATTTATTTAATGAAAGAAAAAACATGACAAAAGAAATTTACTTGGATAATTTGCAAAATGTTGTTATCTTATGCCGAAGAAAATCTGCCTTTGAAATGGATCTACCAACATGACAACGACCCTAAACGTACCGCCAAAGTTGTTAAAGCGTGGTTGAATTTCCAAAATATTGACATTTTACCTTGGCCATCTCAGTCCCCGGACATGAACCCAATTGAAAATTTGTGGAAAACTCTTAAGTCGTGTAACTTTAAAAAAAATGACGAACGTGAAACTTTTATGGAAAAATGTCCAAGAAATCTGGTATTCTATTCCAATAGAAGTCTGTCGCAAGTTGATAGACTCCATGCCTAAACGATGCGCTGCG
Source organism: Euwallacea fornicatus (assembly GCF_040115645.1). NCBI lineage: Eukaryota > Metazoa > Arthropoda > Insecta > Coleoptera > Curculionidae > Euwallacea > Euwallacea fornicatus. The sequence continues at coordinate 470,581 of NC_089568.1, forward strand.
GTATTATCCCAGAAAGGATATGCGACCAAATATTGAGTATAATATTATAATTACGACATTTTTCATTAGTTTGTTGTTTTATATGTTTTTTTTTCTAATTTTTAGAGATATTTCTAAACGATCTTATTTTTTTGACCACTCGAATTTTCGATAAAATTCTTGAATTTCTTGTGTCTTGTAATACACTGCTGGCCAAAAGTAAATTGACAATCCTATACATAAATAATTTTTCTATCTCAAAAATTTAAACTCCATACCTGGCCAACAAAACGCATAAAAATAAAATACCAACTCTTAAACTATTTATTGATAAATTTCTTGTTTTTGCACTATTTGTTTATCGCATTATTTTATTGATAGGACATAGTTCGTGTTGAGTGAGCCCGGAAAAAATAAATTGACAATCTATTGATTAGTGATTTAAAAACTAATTTTATTCAATTGTTGTGATTTTAACAGTGAATTGAGTTTGTGTGTACCTAATTTAATAAAATGCTGTCAGGAGTTACTTTATCAAGTGAGATAAAATCCAGAATTATTCATTATTGAGTGCTATTTCACAAATCGTTAAAAAATTTCTCATCCACGGGAATGTTCTCCCTTGTCGAAAAACTGGAAGACGTAAAAAAACTACTGTTGCTACCGATAAATTTATTTTAAGACCAGCAAAGCAAAATCCATTTATTACTTCCAGAGAAATAAAAGATATTTTAGACAAAAACCAAGTTTGTTCAGTAAGTTCGCGTACTGTGAGAAGAAGACTACAGAATAGTGATCTAAAAACAGCAAGACCTGCTAAGAAACCTTTGCTTAGTAAAAGAAACTTGAAGACCCGTCTTAATTTTGCAAAAGAATACGGACATTGGACTGTTGACGATTGGAAAAGTCATTTTTAGTGACGAGTCAAAATTTAATTTGATACATTCGGATGGGAAACGATATGTAAGAAGGCCTGAAGGCAAAAGATGCGATTCAAAATACACTATTCCAACGGTCAAGCATGGCGAAGGATCCGTAATGGTTTGGGAATGTTTTTCTGGGTACGGTATTGGACCACTTCATCGAATAGAAGGCAATATGGATAGGTTCATGTATCAAGACAAATTAGAGAATGTGATGGTACCTTATTCAGATGAGGTTATGCCTCTTAGACATTACTTTCAGCATGATAATGACCCTAAGCATGTTTCAAAATTCGTTAAGAATTGGCTAACAAAAGAAAAAATCAATGTTATTAAATGGCCATCCCAGTCTCCGGATCTTAATCCGATAGAAAATTTATGGGACTATCTGGACAGAAAAATTAGAACCAAAACATATAAAAACAAGGAAGAACTTTTTGAAAATTTAAGGCAAACATGGGCGGAAATAGGCGAAACTTTAATTAACAAACTAATTGCGTCGATGCCAAAGAGAATATTAGAAGTAAGAAGGAACAGAGAATACAGTATTGATTATTAAAGAAAAGAGTGTATTTATTTTTGTTCACATAATAATTTATATTTTAATTTTACATACAGTTGTGGTCAAAATAATAAGAGTGGTAGTGTTGAATTTCAATATATTATCGCCAAATATTTAATAAATTACATACTTTAATGTATCACCAATATAGAGTAACGTGTACTCATGAAAAAAAATGTATAAAAAATAAAAATTATTCAAAACCACAAACTTTACAATATTTATTAAAAAAATATATTAAATTTTTCTTGGTCAATAAAATAAGAGTGTTCTGTTTTTAATTTTTATATTGGTCGAATGTTGATTAATTTTTTGTAATCTTATTTGTTTACAATTCTTCGTTTATCTATTAACTGTTAGTATAGTTTTGAGTATCACCATGGGTCGTACAAAGCACTGTAGTGCTGAAGAAAGGCATATAATTTTGCAACTGAGAAGTGAGAACAAAACTTACAAATTCATTGCTGATGTAATCAAGCGATCCGAATGTGTTATCGCCAAAGTTTTGAAGGATCAAAAATTAACTGAAATACCAACAGAGACTAGAAGCCGTTCAAGAAAAACCAGCAAATCTATGGATAGAAGAATAGTAAGTAGAGCAGTAAAGAATTCTTTTTCTACATCTTTTGGCATTCCGAAGAGATCATCCCAGATCATCAATTCGGGTTTCGAGGGAGGCACTCTACGATCGAACAGGTTCATCGGGTATCTCACAAAATCCAGGAAGCCCTTCAGCTAAAACTTGTCTGCTCTGGTGTGGTCCTTGATGTTAGTCAAGCCTTCGACAAAGTATGGCACACGGGGTTGCTATATAAAATAAAGAAGCTCGCACCAAAATTCTTCTTAATAATAAAATCCTACTTAAATAGCCGCCAGTTTTATGTGAGGGTTGGTGACTGTGACTCTCGCTTCTGTGACATCGAGGCCGGAGTTCCACAGGGTTCTGTCTTGGGACCATTCCTGTATTCTCTATATACAGCGGATGCGGTACAAAGCAATGAGGGCATGTTAGCAACTTTTGCCGACGATACAGCTCATCTAACGTGTGATGAAGACCCACAGATTGCAACCCAGAGCACACAGAATTACCTGCATGAACTAGAAAAATGGCTAACTAAATGGAAAATCCAAATAAATCAAACAAAGTCGGTCCACGTCACATTTTCTCTAGGGCGAGGTTCATGCTCACAAGTCACAATCTTTAATCAACAGATCCCCCAAGCGGACAACGTAAAATACCTTAGCATTCACCTAGACCGTAGACTGACCTGGAAAAAACATATTCTGGCCAAAAGATCCCAATTTAACATCACCGCTAGAAGCCTGGCCTGGCTAATAGGATTTCACTCCCAGTTGAGCCTAAACAGCAAAGTCCTTGTTTACAAATGTATAATCCGACCTATCTGGACATATGGAATTGAACTCTGGGGAACAGCCAGCAATTCAAACGTGGACATTATTCAACGGTTCCAATCAAAAACTCTACGCACGCTAGCAGGAGCTCCATGGTATGTCAGAAACGCCACGTTACATGACGACCTCAACGTGGAAACTGTCAGAGAAGTGATCCAGAGCCGTTCCGCTAGATATCTATCCCGCCTAGATACCCATCCCAATCATCTGGCCATGAACCTCTTGGATTCTTCAACATATTCCTCAAGATTGCGTAGATTCAACCCGTTGGAGCTAACTGACAGGTTCAATAAATCACAGGCCTGACTGTAAAGACAGCCACCCCTAAAAGCTTCGATACTACATAAATCCAGTTGCTGAATGTCCTTGTTGTGTTATTGTGACAGATTGCAACTTAAAATAAAATAAAATAAAAATTAAAAAAAAAAAAAATCTTTTGGCATTAAATGAGATCTGGACCTACCAATCAGTACAAGAACTGTAAGAAGATGCTTACAAGAGATGAATCTTCATGGGAGAGTGGCAAGAAAAGTTCCGCATTTGAGCAAGAAGAACATCAAGCAAAGATTAGAATTTGCTAAATCCAACTTAAATGAGAATTACAATCGTAACTGGAAAAACATTTTATTTAGTGATGAAACCAAAACCAAAATAAATTTGTTTGGATCCGATGAAAAACGGTATGTTAGACGATGTAAAAATGAAGAACTAAATTCTATGAATACCTTACCAACTGTGAAACATGGTGGAGGAAACATCAAATTGTGGGGCTGCTTTTCTTATAATGGTGTAGGTCCGCTATATCTGTTTAAAGAAAACATGACTAAAGAAATTTATATGGATATACTGGAAACTGTTATGCTTCCCTACGCCGAAATTAATATGCCCCTAAATTGGATCTATCAACACGATAACGACCCGAAACATCGCCAAAGTTGTGAAACAGTGATTCGTAACAAATAAAATTGAAGTGTTGCCCTGGCCGTCGCAATTACCTGACATGAATCCAATTGAAAACCTATGGAAGTATTTAAAAGAACAACTTGCAGATAAAAAAACTTCGAATAAAAGGCTTGTGTGGGAAGAGGTTCAAAAAATCTGGTACGCCACACCAGTAGAGCTTTGTCAAAAGCTAATTGATTCTATGCCCAAGCGATGCACCGCCCTAATTAAGCAAAAGGGACACTTTACGAAATACTAAAGTATATTTGTTTTTTTTTTGTTGAAAGTTCATGTTTACAATTTTTTTTAATAAATATTGTAAAGTTTGTGGTTTTTAATAATTTTTATTTTTTATACATTTTTTTTCATGAGTACACGTTACTCTATATTGGTGATACATTACAAAGTATGTAATTTATTTATTAAATATTTGGCGATAATATATTGAAATTTGGACAGACAGATAGAAATACGTGTTAACGACGCATTATCATCCCCTGTCTCTCTAGAACAAGGTCTCCCTCAGGGCTCTCCACTGTCTCCGCTTCTGTATAACATATATTGCCACGACATATACAATCACAATCGACTAGACAAAGGTAATATTGACAGTGCCGCATACATCTTACAGTACGCGGACGATACCGTACTTGTTGTACACGACAGGACAACCGTGAAAGCGACACAAAGACTTCAATCCCTTACAGACGAAACTATGAAGTGGTTCTACAGATGGAGATTAACATCTAATTCAAAAAAGAACCAGCTTCTGCTCTCAAATCATAAAATAGGACTTAACTCACCTACGATTACTGCCGACGGAAACATCACCAAACCAAGTAAGTTCGTTAAGTATCTGGGTATCACTTTAGACCCTAAAATGAAATTTACAAAACACTTACAAAACATGAGAGCAGAAATGACCAAGAGAGGAAAACACTTTAGAGTGCTGGCTTACAAGGACAAAGGAATCAGCACTAACACAGCATCCAAGATATATAAATCCATTTATAGACCACTACTGGACTACGGTAACATAATTATGGCAAACGCAACTAACAAAACAAAAAAATACATACAAACTACAGAGCAAATAACTTTAAGACTAATTACAAAAATTCGTCACCCGGATAATCCATTGTAAAACCCTTCCAACGAAGCGCTATACGAAAAAACTAACATGACAAAAATTTCAGAGAGACTATTACAAATACAAAAAAAAGTGGAAAGACAAAGAGAAAAACTGGGTCACCGTTGTTGGACTGTGCATTGACCGACAGACTAGAAACTCACGTTACCTCACACCGGGCGTAACTGATTGAACACTACCAAGACATAGACTAGATGTGGGATGTTTAGTGTGCCTGATGTGCTGGTGGTTTTAGGGTGATGTTGTGGATGATACTATTTTTGAGACTACATTTACTATCATTATACCACTGTAAATACCAACATGGGCAGAAAGGCCACGTAGGCCGATAGCCTCCTCTTATTTAAGAAGGAATTGTATCGTTTTATTTTTATTATTATATTGAAATTCAGCACTACCACTCTTATTATTTTGACCACAACTGTATATTTTCTTGTAAAACATTTGTTTAATTTACGAACATTATTTATCTAGAGTGGATAATTATATCATTAAAAAAAAATAATAAGATTATTGTTTCCTTACTTAGTAAATTTTAAAAAAATGTATTTGTCAATTTACTTTTGGCCACCAGTGTATATTGTAGTCTAGTATTGTAAATAAGATAGATGTTGAGAACAATATTTTGAAACAGGTTGTATATTTTTAGAATAAATATTGTAAATATTACTTATAATAAATTTTTTAAATGACACTCTTATTTTTTTAGCCATAACTGTATAAAGATCATAAACTGGACTGTTTTAAGAAACCAACACAGGCACCCCTGCGAAACCTGCGAGCCCCCGTTACGCGAGTTTCAGGAGAGAGGAGTCACAAACACAAACTGCCCCAGTTAGAAACCTGCCAATATAGAGTATTGGACTCTTTATTAGACCCACCCAGCGATAACCAAGGATATAAAACCGCCCTTAAGAAGTTCATTGTATCATTCTACTCCATAAATTTGTGTCAAGAAATAATGCTACAAGTCTGATTATCTATGTATTTCTTCTAGAAAGAAAATTATATGGTCATTTAAAATATCCAGTTTCCAAGCAAAAACAACTTAATTCATGTCAGTTTCTGCTATGTTTCGATTTCGACTAATTTTGCAATAGCAGCTTCAATTTGCAAAAATAAACACGTTTTACATGGAAAGTAATAACCGTGTGTTGTCCAACGTTATTAATCCTCAAGGCAGTGTTATGCATTACACCTGGGTATTAACTTCAGCATCCAAGTAAATATTTAAAATTTGTCCTTGGGGTAACGTTCTCTCTTCGTGGCTATCAGGAATTTAATGGTACTTTCAAAAAAACCATTACTGAAGTAGGAATTAAAAATCGAGCTCATTTATCAACACTTTAAATGCTCGATTATGAGTAAAGATAACTTTACTTGGTTTTCGTTAGCTATAGGCTTTTATCGTTAACTTCAAGTTTAAGATATTTCTTCGTTCACTCTCAGTGTCAACTTCTGCAAAGCTACTCAGTTCACCTCGCATTCCATCGACACTTTTGGAATGACACCATCATACATCTCTGTTTTCTCTGATGATTATTTGAAGTTCTTCAGCTCGGAATCGAGTACTTTTCATTTATTATGTAGGTACCTGTGGAACGTCTTGGCATACTAATCTTTTTTTAAGCACTTGCTAAGCTACATAAAATAAAATACACTTCCCAAGAACTGCTTTAGAAATAGGATATTAATCAATAAAACAACCAGCAAAAACTGCTCTTTTATTCGTAATTTATCAGTACAAAATTAATATAATACTTATTTAATCGAGTATTGCAAATTACAGCCCTAAGGCAATCCGTCGTGTCTCTTAAGTCAATCACTAGGCTGGTTGAATGCTTCTCATTCGTGAATGACGGAAGAGCTCGTCACTGTAAAAATAAAAGTAATATTAAACCACGTTTGTAATTACAATAAAAGTCCAAAAATGAAATCGATATGTTAAAGCAACTTATGTTTCGCTTTTTATTTAAAACTTTAATTTCACTGAAGCTTTTAGTCTATGTACAAAATAATCTATACCACGAAGCATCTCAATTCATGGGCAGAATTTGCAGGTTGATGGTATTCCTAGGGTAAAACGTTCTTTTTAAATTAAAAAAAAATTATGATAAGTGCACTATTGATCGCTGGTGTCAGAAGGATTTTCTTCAATTTAGAAATTTTCTTGTCAATTGAACGTTTTCGATAACATTAATCTATCATTTGCGGAACTAACGTAGAAATCACGGCATGTGTTACTCTAGTTAACCGCCTTTAACCGAATCTTGCAACGAAAAGTTTAAGAAAATGGAGATTATGATGTTTACTTCAATATGCTTGAGCTACAGTGACTCCCGAAAATATTCGGACATCTACACTTAACGTTTTCTTTTATGTATTATTATAATGTAAATAACCAATTATGAACTAGGACGTTGGAATATGTTTGGTATCAACTTTTTCTTGCAATCAATGTAAAAATATATTTAATATTAACTAACAATACTAGAAAATCAAACAAAAGTTACACAACTACACATTTTTGGCATCACAAAAATTTTCGGACAGTAGAGTTTTGAGCACGTTAAGAACAAAATATAAGTTATTTATGTTTAAACACGAGCAATATTAATATTTTGTGTGTCCTCCTTTATTGTCTATAACGGCTTGAAGCCGTCTAGGCATAGACAAAACAATTTTTTTTATTAAATTAAGGTCAATTTTGCGCCACTCCTCCAGTAACACTCTTTTTAGCTCATTTTTATTTGATATCGAATGTGATCTTACTTGCAAATCCAACTTATGCCATACATTTTCAATTGGATTAAGACCCGGAGACTGAGCTGGGGTTTTAAGGACCTTTGGACAGTTATAGAGCATCCACTCCTTAACAACCATTGCGTTGTGTTTGGGATCATTGTCTTGATAGTACTTAAAGCTTTCTTGAATACCCATATCAGTAGCACTTTTTAACAAATTATTTTTTTAAATGTTTAAATAAACCATTTTGTCCATTATCCTATCAATGAAAACTAATTCCCCAACCCCTTTGGACGAAATGCAGCCCCACACCATCACTGATCCGCCACCGTGTTTCATAGTAGGACTTAAATTGCTACTTTTAAGTTCTTCATTGGGTCTCCTCCATATCATTGGTCGTTCATCCGACCCGAATATATTGAATTTTGATTCATCCGCAAATATTACATCGTCCCAATAGTTTTTAGGTTTTAAAATCATCTCCGATGCAAATTCTTTTCTAAACTTCTTATTTTTGCAATGAAGCCATGGCTTTTTCCTAGGTACTCGACCATTAAAACCATTTGCTCTTATACATCTTCGTATAGTTTCTGGAGACACCTTTTTACCAGTTTGATTTTCTAGAGATACTGTCAGTTTAGGGGCGCTAATTCTGGGATTTTCCTTAATTGTCTTCATGATGTATCGCTCCTCTCGGTCATTTATTAATTTTGGACGGCCAGTTTGTTTGATAGAAAGAATTCTGTCTTCAACTTTATACCGGTGAATAATGTCTGCAACGGTACTTTTGCTCAAATTAAGCTTTTCTCCAGTTTTTCTGTACGACAACTTCTTCTCATTATTAAAAATTACCAATTTCCGTAAATCGAAACTGATATTGGCTTTATTTTTTACTCTACCCATTTTTACGGCTTAAAAATACAAATAGGCCTTGTGGATAACTTTAATGAGCAAAATTAAACGCTATTTAAATATTAGACCCAACACAACATACTCTTTTCTAGATAAAACTGCGAGTTACTATGAATGTCCGAATATTTTTGTTTAGGTTGTTTTTGTTATGTTGATAAGATATTCAACTTTTTTATATCTTGATAAGGAATTACAAATTTTGTTTTTCAATGTTAATAAATAAAAAGCAATACCAGTACATATTCCAAAGAGTCGCTTCATAATTACTTATTTTAAGATGTTTATACACAAATATAGAGTACATGAATAAATGTCCGAATATTTTCGGGAGTCACTGTATATTAAATTGCAACCTTTTGATAGCATATTTTCCGACCAAAAATAGAGCTAGAAGTTCACATAAGCAACTATCCACAAATGCTTCGTTTCGGAGGCGCAGGGTATGAAAATTAAATTGTTTTCATTTTTTCCCTTATAACAGGGCGTTATTTAGCTTAAACTTGGAATATAGTTAACTTATTAGAATCTGAGTCATTAGATACGTCAATTGATTGTGAGAATCCACTTAGCGTTTTTTTTACAAGAGTCATAACGTCTCATCCGCCCAAACTGTCCAATGCAGCGTCGGAAAGACTATTCTGCCTATACCATAATTTATTATGTAATTGTGGGCATTCAAATGGGAACGCAGTAATAAACAACAACCTATCAACATCCTTTGAAAAAAATCATGCATTCCTAATTATTTTTATTCCTACTAACTCAAAATATTCTACGTTCAACATAAAATACAGATTGACCATGACCTTAAGAAGTTAACACCCTTTAGATTCTCGAATGTAGTTGGCATATAGAGGATGTCCCAGAAAAAATTGTCTACCCTTAATATGCTTCTATAGTCTGTTAAAAAAAAAACGCGAAAACACGCCTATTTTGATAAGGAGGGAGACAACATTTGGTGAATAAGTTGTTTTCGATATTCATCCCTCCTCATTTAGAAACCACCCTTCTGATATTTTTAAATTCGAAGAGGGGTAGTGTGATACCTCATGTGAAAGATAATTTTATTCTCTGCATTATGGAGTTTTTATTTTTGCACTTCGATTTTGTAAAAATTAAACAAAAACCAAATAACTTGATTTTAATCATGAATGTTATTATATGTAATGTTATTTGTACAGTCGCGGTCATAAAATAGCACACTTTTAAATTTTCAATATTTCCAAATTTATATTAATTTATCAATTGTGACTGTTTGTCTCCTGATTTATTTTGCCAATATGAAAAATATAAACAAAAAAGAACCTAATGCAAATGCAAAACAAAAGATTATTCTAAAGTTTATGGTATTTGATGGGACATTTAAATAGTACATTTCACATTAAACTAAATTTTCATGTTGTAAGTCAGTATTTTGTGGAATAGCCTTTATTTCGTATAACCGCATTTAATCTTGATGGCATGGCCTCCACTAACTTTCTGCAAAAACTATCTGGAGTATTATTCCAAGCATCTTGAATATTATTCCACAATTCCTCTAAATTTGTAGGATTTTTATTTCGTAAATCCCGTTTTATGCGGCTCCGTAAGTTTTCTATAGGGTTCAAGTCTGGACTCTGTGATGGCCAATCTAAAACACCTACCATATTATCCCTAATCCAGCCTTTTACCAGTTTTGACGAATGTTTAGGATCGCTGTCGTGCATGAATTTGTATGTTAGGGGCATCTCTACTCGTCTGCATAAGGCTCCATGATAGTGGAAAGGATATCTTTATACATAAATCTGTCCATTATACCGTCTATTTTATGTATTGGACCAACACCATTCCACGAGAAAGCTCCCCAGACCATGACATTCCCTCAGCCGTGTTTTATGGTTTTAATAGTGTATTTTTTATTGAGGCTTTGGCCTGGAGGACGCCGTACAAATATTTTTCCGTCATTACCAAACCGTTTGAACTTTGATTCGTCACTCCAAAGAATATTTTTCCAAAATTTAATGTCTTTATTCACATGATCGTGTGCAAATTTTAATCTATTTAGATTTCGTTTGGACACTAGTGGCTTTTTTCTCGCTATGCATCCTCTTAGATTAATTTCATTTAATCTCCTTCTAATAGTTCTAACAGATAAATTGACATCAGGTTCATTCAAAATTTCTTGTTTAATTTGCTTAGCTGTTTTAAAAGGATCAGACTTGCTTCTGGTGATTAATCTATCCATTGCTGCTAAGGTTTTGCGATTTCTAGGCGTTCTAATTTTGTTTTCAGTACTATTGATAGATTCAAATAACTTAAGGGCATTGTAAACAAGTTTTCGAGAACATTTTATGTTATTAGCAACCTCTGAAATACTGAGACCTTCATTTTTCAAACGAACGATGAGATTTTTTCTTTCTATACCATAATGCTTCCTTTTACCCACTAAAAAATTTGAATTAAATAATCGAATATAAGGAAACACCTAAATATCATACTTTCAGAAACAATTTGTTAATTTACGTGATATTTTTCAGCGATCTTAGAAAACGTGCTATTTATATGACCACACTAAACAACTGAATTTGAAAATAATCGAATATATATAGGCACAAGTTAAGACCTTTCTTAAAAATGTTGTCCTTTGTTCACAAAAAACCTAATTTTATCAACATTTGCAGATAAGAAGTGTTTATTTCTCAGGTGGACCTAAAGTTAAAAGTGTGCTATTTATATGACCGCGACTGTATGTAATGTTATTGCTGTGTAATGCTGAAAATATAGAGTTAGGCTCAAAACATCTCAACTTCCCAAAAAAATGTATCAGTAACAATGACATTTCTAAATTTTAGTTTAAAATTGATAAACATTTTTTTAAGGAACGATTTATCATTGTTTTCCTCTACATTTAGTGGTTTTAGTGATTTTCTCGTTTGTTCAATTTTTAATTTGATTAAAATGGTTTACACGTTACAAGAAAGGATCAAGATTGTACAGTGTGTAATAATTATTACAAAAACAATAATTCTGCAAAAGTGGCAACCCGTGTCTTCAATTTAGGGGACAAAACAAAATATCTGTTGACATTTGTTTGGTGTTTTAGATGTTATTTATATCATCGGTAGTGGAAAATAGCAGATTTTTTAAAATTCTAACATGGATCAAGTAAGACCTCAAATTAAACATCTTTCAAAGCTATACGAAATGGTGTATTGCGATTCAAAATCTAGCGATTAGTTTTTGAGAAAAAGAGGTATAAATTGGGTAAAAAATTCAATACATGTACATATAATATAACAATTACATTACTTTTAACTAACAAATTGAATTAATTTGATGTATATTATCAATCATGATGTTATCATTCAATCTAATTCGTTTGAATTTGTTTTTATGGCAATCTGATAAAATAATATTGTTTGCAACTATAAACACTCTAATCCTTTTCTCTGATGTTTGATATGGAAAATAAGTTATACTGGGTTTTAATTGGGTGTATTAGAAAACAATTTTTACGGCATAAATAGAGCTTTTTATTCTCTATTTTTTGAGTCTTGGTTGTTTGAAATCAAGGTACAAATGCAAAAGTTACATCATACATTACAGGTGTTTTCATTTGAAATGAGTCACGCTGTGTATAAGGGCACCAGAAATGCATGGATGACATCCAAACTTTTTAAAAACTGGTTCTATCAATAATTGCTTCCTGAAGTAACATTATATTAATTTTATATGTATAGTATATGCCCTTCTGGATACTGAATTCATTTCAGGTTAAGTGTTTCTTAAAGTCTCAAAATCTCCCTGAAAAAACTTTATAACTGTTAGAAAATGTCCCATAGCATCCAGCCATTAAAGAATTGAAAAAGTGACGGATATTTTTTGTAATCTTCGTGCCACCAAGCGTCACCCCTCTAAACCAACCTATGGATCAGAATATACTAAGGATTATGAAACTGTACTACAGAAACAGTATTCTGAGTTCCACCGTTGCTGCAGATGATACAATGGGAAAAGCTTTGAAGAAATTTACTTTATGAAATGCAGTTATTAATTTGACGGTTGCACGAAAAAAGTTATGTCCTCCAAACTATTATGAAATACTAGCAAAATATAAAGACAAAAACTAATGAGGTTGATAAAAACGGTTTAACGTCGTCTATTATAAATCAGCATTTCGATGAAGAGAAAGTCTTTATAATGCCCTAGAAGAGACTATCATGCTTCTACAAGCTATAGTACCCTTTGAATATACAATTCTTAATGTGAAAGAATAAAACACAATCACAATAATAGAAGATTTAAATCTGGAAGGCAAATGTAACACCGATAATGACTCTCAAAAAAGTGATAGTGAAATCCAAAAAGAACTACTTAATAAAGTTTCACACTCCGAAGTAATTCAAGCTCTAAAAGTAGCAACGAAATGGACTAAACAAAATATTTTAATCATTAATGAAATAATTATCCTAAATATGTACGTGAAAAAGCGATTGTGGCAAAGGTTTTTGTCAAACAAGACCAAATTAAAATAATATCATTTTTCATTAAAGAATTACTCATATTTGTAAATATATTTATAATTATACAGGGTGTTCCTAATTATCATCTACATACGGAAAGGGGTAATTCTTTGGCTCATTTGACGACTAAAATGCCATATAAACGTAGCACCGCAAAAGTTTCGTTACCAATCTACAGGATGTTGAAATATAAAAAGTCAGGTTTTTCTTTACAGCTTCTGCAGTTTTTGAGATAGCTAGTTAAAATTTGTAATATAGTTTATGACGGAGAACTTACATCATTGATCACGTCAAATAATTTTGATAATCTACAGGGTATTTTTTCAGTGTTCAGGGTCTTTTTTCTTCCTCTGACCCTTTAGCAATGTGTGGATGATAAATGCTACAATACACAATAACTTCTTAATTTTATTAACAAACTGTTTAAGATCTTATAGTTTTTTCGTATTTACATCAGTTATTGAAAAAACAATAATAAAAAAATGAATTTTTGGTCAGGTTCTCAACACTTCCGGTAGAATGGACGTTTCAATGATTATTTGTATTTTTTTATTAGAACGATTATACTGTAAATAGTGATAGAAGTTAAACTGTAATTTTTATTTATTTTTTCTAAGTGCTCATTTGCCAATAATTTTGTGGCTTTTTGGGAAATACATAAAATATTATCTGAATCTGCAAACTTTGATTTACATTTTTTATTATGTTTAGAATCACATGTAAATTTTTGGTAATTATTTTAAAAATTATTAAAGATGTATTTTTTAATAAGTAATCAACTTTTCCATATTACATTATATAAAAGTAGTCGTTAAGCAAGTAGCATAAATAAAAAAATAATGTCAATGTTCAGTTAAAAGAAACAAATCAGTCTTCATAGAGGCTCCAAGAAGTAAATGGAAAAAAATAAATTAAAGCACCATTCCCTTAATTGGGTTAATAAAAATATACAGTATAAATTAAATATTAGAAATTTTAACTTTAAGTGAACCTAAAAATTAAGTTATTCATTACCAGCTGATTTGTGCCAAGCTCTTTACATCGATCCAATCCATCATCAAAATAAAAATACACCTAAGACCTTAATAATGCTTAATGAACCTTTATAATAGCCCATGAGTTTTATTTCACAGAAATGTGTATTTGACTTCAATTTAAATGTTTCGTCAATTGTAGGTATAAAAGTTTGCAGTGTAAAATTATAAAAATTATTGTTATCAAGGTAACATTGTTTTACTGAAAATATGTATATTGTACATTACACACATGTTACAAAACCTGATAATTTCAAAAATCAAAATGAAAAATACTGAACTAATACAAAAATAACATATGGATAGATGTTCTATGACAAACTTCAAAACTTTATAATGTTGTTCTTTTGATTTTGTTCAATCATTTATTTAACAATATTTTTAAAGTTAACAAGTATCAAAATCCAAAATGACTATTTTCAGTTAAATATAAGCAAACTCAAAAGGAAAGACTGTTCGGTCTTTATCAAGTGGCTATGCGACTGTTGAAAGCAAAAAAAATGTATTTAACCCAAAAAAAAAGGTAAAATTTCATTCCTAAAAAATTTCAACCACACAATTATCAGCTATTTCAAATGAACCATTAATAGTAATATTATTACCTTGGTTGGATCCTTAAATATTATTGTCACTTCTGGCTAAACCTCTTGGAATTTACTAAAAATCCAAACATGTTGACAAAAATCAAAACATATAGAATCCTTGAGATGAATGGAAGAAAAATAAAGAACTCAGTGCTCAGAATACATAATAGAATACTTCCAGGAAAACAAAAAATTTGCAAATCACTATATTGCACACTCTAGTTATAAATATATTATAAATTACCATTTCATATGAAGCCTCTCCTAAATAAGATTATAGCAATGAAATAATAAAGATGGATGATTTCAACCACAAAATATGGAAAATATGGCATTTAAGTGGGCTTGGATAGTAAACATTTACCAACACTAATGATTCTTAGATCTAAAATTTTTTTTTCTGGCTACGTAATAAAGTGTAAGTAGCACTTTAATAACAGTTCTAATTATCTGTATCAAAAGAAAGGATAACATGTTATTCAGAAGAAATCTAATTATGAGCTATATCAAATGGAACACTAATGGTGACATTTTTATTTTGAATGTCTTGACATTATCATCGCTGCCGACAGAATGTTCTGAAATTTTCCACAAACCCAAGGAAAAATCACTCGGAAAATCCGAATATATGCAATTCGTGAAGATTGATAGAAGAAAAATGAAGACTTCAATGCTCAGAATACATGACTTATAGGCACTTATATGAAAAAATAATGAGGTTTGCAAATCACTACATCGCATATTCCACTCATTAACATATTAATTTCCATTCCATGTGGTACGAGGAAAATATAGTTAGAGTAGCGGGACTATTAAGGTGAACCATTTTAAGCAGAAAGTATGAAAAACGTTCAAGTGGTGCCTGGGTAGAAAATCTTCATTAATTATAACATCCCTGAGGACTGGTACTAAAAATTTACTTCCATTACCTACAGCACGAATAGCATTTTAATAGCTGTTTTAAGTATTTAGCAGTTAATTAATTTGTAATAATTACCTTAAAATCTCTCACACAGTGATTAACAAGACTTAAGCCGCTATCGTTTTAACCTTACCGCCATGCCGGCCGGGGTCAAAGAAAGATTCACAGAAATAAAATAGTAGTAGAAATGTATTCGATACGAAGCAAAGCCTCGATATCGATATACGGAATAACATCAGTACACTATTTATTAGGTGTATTATCGATCGATCGGTGCTGGGCCCTGTACTGTGGAACGTCTTCTACGACGGAATACTGAAGCTGGATATGGAAGAGGGAGTGGAACTGATAGCGTACGCGGACGATTTGGCGGTTTTGGTGAAGTCTAAAACGGGAAGGGAGTTGGCAGCCAAGACGGAATATACCGTGGGGAGAGTGATGTACGAACTAGATAGAATGGGATTGGAAGTTGCGCCTAAAAAAACGGAGATGGTGATTCTGGAAGGTCGAAGAAAGGTGACGATTGTAGAAATTGAGGTGAGAGGGAGTGTGATAAAAAGTAAGGAGTCTGTGACTTATCTAGGGGTGGAAGTTGGAAGGAATTTTAGATTTGCAGGGCACGTGGGGAAGGTATGTTTGAGGGCGAACGGTGCGTTGAATGCGTTGACGAGACTGATGCCAAGGGTGGGCGGATGCTCGTCGAAAAAAAGAGGTCTGCTTGCGTCAGTTGCGAGATCAATGGTGCTGTACGCCACGCCGATATGGGAAGAAGTATGTAGATACAAGATGCAAGTGGAAAGGCTCGAAAGGGTGAACAGAAGGATGGCGATAGGGATTGTGATGGCGTATAGGACAGTCCCGACAACTGCTATAACGCTGATTGCGGGACAGATACCTATGGATCTGGCAATAGAAGAGAGAACGATGATATACGAAAAAGGTGCGGGTAGTAGGGCGGAAGCGCGTGAGTTGCTGTTTGTAAAATGGCAGAGAAGATGGGACGACTACGAGGGCTGGACAAAAGTATTTGTCAAGAACGTGAAAAGTTGGGTAAATAGGAAGTTCGGGGGTCTGGAGTACTGTCTAACTCAGGCCCTGACGGGACACGGGGTGTTCGGAAGTTACCTTGAAAGAATCGGGAAACAGGAGACGGATGAATGCTGGTACTGCAGAACTGAGGGTACACCGGATCATACAATTTTTGAATGTGAAGGGCACGTAATGGAAAGAGAGAGAGCGAGAGAAAAACTAGGGGGTGTGCGTGTTACGAGAGAGAACATCGCTGAGTGTTTGTTGAAGAATGAGGAGAGTTGGCGAGCAGTAACCGACATGCTGCGAGCTATTATGAGTAAGAAAGGAAAGGAGGAGAGAGAGCGGGAGAATAGAGCGAGAGAGGCAAGGAACATGAATGGGTAGTGAATGCCACCCCCCCCTTTGAAGTAATGCCTTACGGCGGTTCCGGGGGAGACACAGGGTGAAGAGAGGAGGGTTTTAGTGGGTAGGCACCTCCCTTCAGGGAGTGAATCCCACATAACCCGGTCGCTCGAACATCAGACCGGGTACCTTTTGAAGGTTTCCCTCCTCTATAAAAAAAAAAAAAAAAAAAAAAAAAAAAAAAAAAAAAAAAAAAGAAAAAAAAAAAAAGGTGTATTATCGATCGTTTGCCAACTTTGTAATTTAGATGCAGTTTTAAAATTAAGTTTTTATTGTTGAGAATTTCTTACCGTTATACCTTTCTTGAAGTTGAGATTTTATATCCGCAATTCAAAAATCGATTCGCCTCTGATTGAAAAAACACGAGTTGAAGCATATTGTATTCCCAATCTACCAGTTCACTAAATTTAGATAGGATCACTCATCGTTCTCCTTATATTTTTGTGGCATATTTTATTGTCCAAACTCATTTCGTCTTGTGTTAGGAATAGTTCGAAACAGTTTCGAGTCTTTTAAGTTATTTTTATAGGTACCTGTGGCGGTGCCAGCTGAACGTCAAGCTGTCAACTGTCAAACTATGACAGTTTGACGTGCATCAAAGCAACCTGTCGATTCCCGAGTCGATTCAAACAGCCGGCGGGAAAACGGTTCCCAGGATTTCCGGCGGGACGTTCCAGAAGGTTCGGCCGGGAGGGGTATAAAAGGCAAGGTTGTGCAACAACGCACCCTCCGGTCGGACAGGCAGGAAAAGCCTAGAGCGATAGCAGAATAAAAGGTGATAGTTCCGCTCAACTCTGCTAGCTCCCAGAAGAACAACAAATGCGCGGCCCTAAAAGCGCGATCAAGGAAATCGAGCGCCAAAACTCGAGATCTTTTGCAACACGGGGTTTTTTAGTGGGTGAAACCCCACTGCACGGGCACCAGTATCGTCTTCCGACAAGATTTTTTATCCTCGGGGTCGCGTCCCCAAAAAACAAAAAAAACAACGCACCCTCTTACATCTGCGACACTTCTTCGTCTCGACTCGGGGAACAAAGGAATTGTATACAGCATAGATATAAGTTTATTGTGTAGTGCGTAATATATGTTCATAAAACCGATAACCCTCTACACTCTGTAAACAACCTCAAGTCGGGTAGTGGAAGCCCCACGCGCATCAGACCCCGACATACCTTTCCAACATCGCTGTATTTTATGCCCCTGAATCGATTTACTTCTCTCCCTCTCTATCTGTCGATTCTTTGAGATTTATTTCCGTTAGAAAGCCTTGAATGGATCTATATAGTTTATGCTGCGTGTTTTGTTCTATAGGCCGTATTGTCGACGATGTTTGTTTGATATTCGGAAGTGGTTTAAGATGGTTTCCTGGATTGTTAGTTGTTAGCAGTAAATAAAACTATCATGGAAATTGTGATTTCGACAAGTGGTATCACCCGATATCATCTTCTGGATGTACGAGTGCCAGCAGAAGTCTTTATTTTTGTAACTCCGACCACGATTAACACTTTATGCGTGTTGTAATGTCCTCTTAGGCTACGCCTACGCATTACGCTGTCTTAGTAAATTGTCCTGGGATGACCATATGTTGGGAACCCATCATTTTTCTACAAGGGTTCCCTTATACAAAGAACTTTTCACTCCTTACCCCTTAACAAGACAAAAGTCTAAGTACGTACACATTTGGCTAAAAAATCAGTACAGCTGCAATTCCCCATAAATTCTCATTTTGCCATTCTTTTAAAACATCACGTTTAAAGATTTAGAAAGTTACCATATAGATTACCCTGTTAATTGCCGAAACCCGGGGTACGTCTATGAATACCGACCCCCACATGCTGGTACTGAAGGTACCCTGAAGCTGGTAACAGGAGGTTGGAAGCAGTCAGATCATAGATGTATATAGTCAATGCAGCATTAAAAGTTCCTCTCAGCATTCTCTTTCGGACAACCACTTGATGTCACAAATCGCTCAATCTTTAAATTTGTGAACGATTAAGGTGAGAAAAGCAATAAAGATCTACTAAAAGTGTTCCCGAGTTTTGTTTCACAAAGTTCCATTACAGTATTATACGAGACACACCAAATTCTAGTATCGCATATTTTCATCATTCACAATTTTCAAAAAAGAGCATAACCGTGCGGCTTACGCTGAATGCTAAGTTTTGACCACAGTGTCAACCCAACAATCTCCACTGCATTCGTATTGTAAAACGTCTATGCTTTAACTTCCTCGTCTACACAAGACTAATTTCCAAATGAGTTATTGAAAATTACCTTAAATCCCATTTTTAACGTTATATTACTGATAATACATTATATAAGATTTCTAGAATTATTTGATAAAAGTAGGAAAAATTAATCAGTTGAAAAATGTAAATACCCTACAGCAGTGGCGTGCTGATATGAAGTGTTCAATTTGTTTTAACGATTTACAGTATATCAAACGTCGAGATTGAAGGGATGTTCGAACAGTCAGTCTCAAATGTCTACATACACTCTGTAAATTGTATATAATTAATAAAGTAATGAATGTATTTTTTTTGGTAATTATGTAACAATACTACTCTAGTAACAATACATAAATATAAAAAAAATATATTTATTTACATTCCTGTGTAAATAAAAATTAAAAATCAAGAATTTATAGCCCACAAAAGTATACATAGACTTTTAGATATAATTTATCTATTAGTTTGTATTTAATATTTCCCTCCATTTGAGTCAAACACAGTTTCAAAACGTCTTGGCATTAAATTCAGAGGGTCTTTTTGCCCACGTAGTTTGTAAAGCGCTTTTTAATATTTGTTTGTTTTTAATGTTCTTAGTAATTTTTAATCTTTCTTTCTAATGCATCCCATAGTTGTTCTGTAGGGTTCAAATCAGGCGACTGAGGAGGTGTTTGCAATTTTTCAGGTACATTTTATAAAATTGATTCACGAACAACCCGAACTGTATGTTTGGGATCATTGTTTTGTTGAAATATCCAACGATCGCTAAGCTCCAGTTTTTTGACTAATTGAATCAAATTGTCTTACAATATTTTTAAATATTGTAGATGGCTCATGGTATTTACTATCAATGAAAACCAATTTTCCAATCTCAGCCGCTGACATTGAACCCCAAACCATGACGTTACCTCCTCAATGTTTAACAAATGGCACTAAATTTTGATGTGTGAGCTCTTCAATTACCTTTTCCATACTTTACCCTTTTCGTCACATCAAAAAATATTAAATTTACTTTCATTGCTAAATAGTACGGTTTTCCAAAACTCGAAGCGTTTGTTTAAGTGATTATTAGCAACATCTAGTCTTTTCTATCTGTTTGCTGCAGATATAAGTAGTTTTCTTCTTTGATAGTTATTTGATCGCAATATACGTCTTACTATATCATCACTAACAGTCCTTCCCTTATCATTTTCAATCTCTATAGCAAGTTTTGGAGAACTTGTTTTGGGCGCTGAAAAAACTTTTTTTAAAAGTGATCACACAACTCTTTTATTTAATTTTCTGAGGCAACCAGCTCTTGCTTTATTGCTTGTATTTCCTCGATTATTATAGTTTTTAATGACCGTTCGAATTGTACTGCAAGGAAATTTTACCATGGTTGGTATTTCTATTCTTCTTATAATTTTCTATATATGGTACAATTTTTAAACAAGTAGAATAATAGAGAATGTTGATCTCATACTACCTTAAAATATTTTTTTTTCATTTTTTTTTCAATACTTCATTCGAAAGAGCAATGGTCAAAGAAGTTTTTAAAGATATTTGAACGACTCTTCCATTTACATCTTTCTCTTTATTTACTTACAAAGTCAACAAGGTTTGATATTGGAGAAATTCATTTTTGTAATTTAAAAGCATCACATTTTTTTTTCATATGCAGATACTACTACATGTTTGATATCGATAAAATGCATATTCAAGTTTATGCGAAAACCGATAGAGTCACAGCAAATGTTCAATTGAATTTTTGTTGTAACTTATACGGAAGTAAACAGCAAATTTGGTAAAATTCGGAAAAATGTCGATATCTGGAAATGCGTGACACTTTGTATAATAGTATATATGGTCCAATATGTTCACAATTATCTTACCTTCTACCCTCTTTCGGATGTGTATCGGTAAACCAAGCACCCTGTATAGTAACATTCACTTCAGTACACCCATCTCGTGCATGAGTTCATTGTGTTTTAAATTTTTACAAAAATTTTGGTAATTACCTAATCAAATAATTTATTTATTACGTTAATTAGTTGACGAGTTGTACTTTTTCTTATTTTACTACTTATTTATTGCAACTTTTTTTTAATTTAAATCAGGGGAAAATCAAACAAAAATGGATTTCGATGAATTTATGTCTATGGCTGCAGTAAGCATTTTAACCAATGTGTCTCTAAAAACTGATGTCGATGATGAAAGGATCAATTTGTCCGATGAAGAAGTAAAAAGTCAACCCTCGACATCTAAGGGCACTGTAACTATTTCAGTTGTGGATAGAACTTTTTTCAAAATTGTTAAAAAAAAATTACTTCCACAAAATTGTAGCCCCTTGTAGAAAATGTTTACAGGAAAAAAATTTTATATTGAGAACAAAATTTTTATCAAATTTTATTTCACATCTGAAGAGTTCATAGTAATAACGTTTATAATGATCACAAACAATACAAACAGTATGTAAAACATTCTATATTGCCAAAAAAATGTTGGAAAAAAAAATCGGTAAGCATTAGTGCTACAAGTGATTTCGATAAAACTGATTTTGAAAATGTTTTGACGAAGCATGTTATCCATACTATGGTTCTATTAAGCCTCGCGGATGGTATTTATTTCTGAGAAATTTTCATATCTTTGAGAATATCAATATTAGGACTTCGCATTATAAGCTGTAGAAGTTTAACTTGAAAACTAGAGGAGCTATATATGCATACTACGAAGTGTACAAGTATGAAATGCGGATTTTTTGTTCGAAAAAGACCTGTTAAATTTGAAAGAACGATAAAGGATGGAGTATTGGACAAAGAGGTTGGAACTCTTTCCAAATTTCAAATATTTTGTTAAAATTTTATAGGTAAACTCTAGATTACTACATTATAGTTAGTATACAATTGGTAATACTAGTATATTCCAAATATAATTGACTTTGAACTATGTAAACAGATAAATCTGCAGACAAATCTAATTTTCAGCCTGAACAAAATGGTTGGAACTGAATTTTTTTAATTATTTTTTCTAAAAATTTTTTTAATAGAAGTTCAATTTGTTTGCATATGAAATATGTGTTAGTATGCCCTAAGATGTTGCTGTTTTTAGTAATTTGCGAGAGAGAATACTACAGCTACTTAATGAGGGTGCCAAGCAAAACTTTATTGTAAGTCAATTACTATTCAGAAAAACGACAGTTTTACGAATTATAAACCATTTTAAACGTGAAGGAACTATGAAACCCAAGAAAAGTTTAGGTCGATCACGAAAAACTTCACGTTGATTAGATAAGAAGATTATACGACTATCACGAAATAATGTGTTGGCTTTATTTTCAAACATTATGAGTATCATCAATGAAACTATTCCTACTGAAATTATGAATCGCATAGGTCGACGAAGTTTCAGAGAGATACGTAGGTCCTTCACAGTTTTAAAACTACCAAAAAACTCTTATACGTAGGAAGAACATAAAAGCAAGATTATATTTGGCTGAAACTCATGTTAATTGAACCGAAGAAGATTGGAAACGAATCGTTTTTAACAATGAGTCGAAATTCAACTTATTTGGAAGTGATGGTGCTAGTTAGAATATTGGCCATAAATATAGCAAATTTTCATAAATTCGTTTTTTTACATCCCTTTACTATGTCCCTACCATTTCTTTATATTTGTTAGAATAAATGTTGACAAATAAACCGATATTACTATTTTATTGGTTAAATTCCGTTCCTTGGAATATATTTTTTTTATTGTTGACTGACCAAAAAGATAGCAACTTCTGCTATTTCAATATTACTTATCGTTTCACTCGTAAAATTCGGTATCTTTAGTGTTTGAAACGATTCAGTTGCGTTCTTCAATAGTTGTTGGAATAATAGGTAGACAGAACGATATCAGAAGACTTAAGGAAAATTTTGATTGAGCCATTCGATAATGGCAAGAAACTTATCGAAATTAGTCGAAGTTTAGGCAAAAATAAGTCGACAATTTCTTGAATTTTTGCACAACATAAAAGTTTAGGTAGCCTTGGTCCAAGATCGATCCTTGGGAGACTCAAAGTTACCTCAGAAAAAACAGATCGTTTGATTGTTATGATTTCAAAACATTATACATTTTTGTCATCAACTGAAGTACATAGTCAAATAAATAAAATAGAAGTAATTGTTTAGCCGTAATCTTCCGAGACCGCACTAAATGACCACCCTGTATTTATAAGAATGCCCAAATTTGATTTATTGTTCTGCTTTTTCCAATATTTGTCGGCTTAAACGCTTTAGGCGCACCAAACGGTCGGGTAGCAGGTATCGCGAAAGCTATTAATGGTTCAAAAGACGCTAAGAAAAAAAATGAAATTGGACTATCCTTTTTTTTACAACTTCTTTTAGACTAAAGACAACAAAACAATGGAGACCCATTGCTTTAGCAAGAAAGGCGGAATTCTGGTAGCCAGCTATGCATGGCTTATTAAATTTTTATTTTTATGTGCCTGATCTTCAAGTTCGGTAGTAAAAAATTTTAGTTATATTTATAAACATTATCAAAAAATGTTCACTTTTATTAATTAATTGTATAAATCAGCAATACATCGGTTAATCTCTGTTACTGATTAGTGTATTTTCTATTTCATCTTTCAACTAACCATTCCACACGAGTAATTTTTGCACACGTAAATTAATACGTGTGCTGATGATGAAATGAATGTAGTACTCCAATTTCTCAACTCGAGATTTAAGTTGTTCTATTGTGCTGGAGTTTTGATGTGTCATGAACCATCGCATTTCGATTTTTTTTAATCACCAAATCGTCCATAAATATTTTCTAAGGAGAACTTAAAAATCCAAACTTCAAGAAGTATTGAATTAAATATTAAAATAGTCAGTGGTTCGTGAAAAATTTTATTTTACATTTTATCTAAAATTTTACCATTTCAATTGCTTAATATCCGTGTAAATTGAAGAGTAGCTACTTACTTCATGAATTGTATTTAGTCAAATGCGTTATTCGGGTACATAGTCAGTTTTCTCAACAAATTATAGGTATATAAGTTATATTTTCTAAGTTCGTTTCTCGACGAAAGTTAGTGGCCCCAAATTCTTGTAGAATTCACTTTTATTCGAAATTTTCACATGCCGAAAGCTTTTGCATATCTCGTCTCTAAAATGTTATATAAGAAATATTTCGGAAACATAAGGAGTGGTATATCACTATTTAAAGGAAATCATATCGCGCCGCTATCGGTTCTTATTCCTAGATATATGATAAATATTCCCTGATTTGGGCTGCTGAAGATGCATCGGCTTCGACAATTCTTGGGATAACGTAACATATATATCATCGATATACCAACAGTAAGGGAATAAATCACTGTAAACTTAAAAATATTAAAATGCAATTTATTTAGCACCTTATCCTTAAAATTATTTATTATTGCTTTAATTGTATGAAAGGCATAAAATCATTTCTAGTGTTTGTAAATGGCAAAATTTCTCAAATTTTTCTACCACATCTTTCAGATTTTTATGTAAAAACATAGTTTTCATATCCTTTTATACACAGGTTATGTCACAAGTTAATGTTTAAAACACATTAACAATTTCTTGGATTTCTAACTCAACCAAAACATTTACTTCACTATTTTGAATACAGGTTTGCATATAATACACAATAATATCAATTGCAATTAATATTCCATTTTTACAAAACCAAATCAACAAAAGACTCCACTTCATTTTTGCTCAACCCATTATCATAATCAATGTAAAATTCATAGCAAGTGAGATATCTGCTGTAATGGGTGATTGATGCTTGAACCCAATACGTTCCCGCGACGGGAATTGAATATGATCGTATGAAATGTTTATTTAATATAAATTTAGGAACATTACCTATAGATACAAAATCAATTTTTTTGGGTATTTTAAATAATGGAAATTTGTTTTCGGGCTTCATTTCGTAGACTCCCTAAAAGTGAAAAAATATATTTATGTAAAGATATGAGAATTACTGAAGAACTTACCTCAGGAATGGGGCATCTGCATGGAACATTATCCCTAACAAAATGCTCAGGACATGTCTGGTTCACTGGCAAACCAAAACTGCACAAATCTGACAAGAGGCACGAGCCTATATTTTGAACACAAGGTATTTCAATCCAGATGGAGCCTACTTTCATTTTTACAACCAAGGCTGCCTAAAAAAATCATATCAGTCAAATAAAGCTATGTGACTTAAAACCTCATTGTATATTACCTTAACAGGACTGGTTATATTCAGATCAGATGTCAAAGAACCAGATACATATACATAACCATTTTTTATTTCTAAATGAACATTATCAACTGTAATGGGATAATAGAGATTTTGATTACAAGGCTGTAAGCCATATAGTTTGATGTCTTTGGAGATCTAAAACAGGATTCTGATACTGGTTAATACTAATACTATTTTAGGTTCATTAGGCAAATACAATCTGAAATTCAAGAATGTGTCATTAAAATTTGAAAAATTCTAGTAATGTCTTCTGAATTTTTTTTATTAACTTCAGATTATATATGTATTATGGACTGCAGATGTATGGTGTTGAATAACCTGAGGTTATTGAAAGTTACTCTAAAGTGATTTTCTGAAAGTCTTAAATGAGACCCTGCTCTCTCCTAATCTGAGGAGTATGGTACTTATAAGATTTTTCATTCCTATACACCTACCTAACGTAACTCAAAAAAATAAAAACATAATCTTTTGCGAAACATTGCTAAGCTATTTATCTTGCCTGAGCCCAATAATCAGCGTCCAACAAATCAAAATGTCAGTGATGACAAAAGTTATCATCAGAATAAAATAAGATGAAAAAAAAGTAGCTTACCACAGCATTGTAATGAAGAAACAATATTAGGAGCAAAGCTGGAAAGGTACTCATAATGCAATTTTTATCGAAGAATTGAGGTATGACTTCACTATATTTGTATGACTTGATAATACTTAGCTGTACATTAAAGAAGTCTAAGCCCAGCACCTTTTTGATTCTAAAATTAATAATGCATTATGAAGAGTCAATTAAGAACCTTAATTCTATTAAATGGTGATAATTCCTGTATAAAGTCTAAGCTCTCCAAACTCCAAGCTAAATACCTGCATAAATAAGTTGAAACATGTTAAACATCAATGGCACAATAAGCAATCCACGAAATTGAGGAAAGTTTAGAAAATGTAACAACACTGCACAACGAAACTGCTATAAAACCAAAAAAAGGAGAAACATAATATGCTTTGTTTATGTTTGTTATTGTTCAATTAGTTCAGATGTCAAAATAGTTGTCGCTGCGATCGTAATATTGTAGCACCATCTAATTTGTCTTTGATCCAAGTTCAAATTACAATTTGGGGGAAACCCAGATCTTCAATTGAAATCTCAACATTGACAAAAATCAAAGAAGCCAACATGAAAAACCTAACACGTATTAAAGAATCCTGGGTCGCCTTCACACTCGTTGTCGGACGTATTATGAATGTATCCGGCAAAACAATTGGAATAGTTATGAAGTTCTTAGCGCCGAATTAATAATAGAAATAGATAAATAGCAGACATAGGAAATACATTGCACTATTGTGATCGATAGTAACGTTTAGACATCTTTCGGTTAGTTAAGTAGGGGAAAATAATTCTGCAAGGCATATTTTGCTACAACGCCATACGTTTTATAGTTATATTTATTAAAAATATAGTGGAAAAGAGGTGCTAGTTTTTATCAATTTTTTGTTCTACTCTAAACTTAATTCATAAACTTTGCATTTTTCGAAATAACACAACAACTAAAAATTATTTCGCAGTTTTATTTGTGTTATAGAATTACTCCCTTGATTGCGTGACTTTCCTTCCACGTAATTAAATTTATATCTGTTACCGTTTACAAAATCCTTAAATTGGCACTGTTTATATTGTGACACAATGTATATTCATTTATCTCTAATTCAATTTTATTGTTACACATATACAGTATAAATCACAGCAGTAATAACGGTGAAATAGTTACTAAAAATGATGCCACCTACACCCTACTCTAGAACTTGAAA
The DNA here is from genome assembly GCF_040115645.1 of Euwallacea fornicatus. Classification (NCBI taxonomy): domain Eukaryota; kingdom Metazoa; phylum Arthropoda; class Insecta; order Coleoptera; family Curculionidae; genus Euwallacea; species Euwallacea fornicatus. The sequence continues at coordinate 497,963 of NC_089568.1, forward strand.
AAAATGAAATGAAAGTCCTATTTTCACTCGGTTGTGCGAGATAAGAGGGCGCTATTGTCGGTGTTTTTGGCTTCAGGACCGATGCCAATTGGTCCAAAGATCGAGATTTGGCCATTCTGTTTACAGGCTCCCGCCATCCGCCATTTTGGTTTAAAACCGTCGGTGTTTTTTGTTGCTTTTTTCGTAGTTTATCAATATAATAATTATTTAAACATAGTTTATTTTTTTAAATAATAAAACTAATAGTGATTTTCAATAGCAAACATGGCAACGACTGATTCTAGTCCCAATGTAGGATCTCATAAAGAGAATATTCAAAATTCATTAGAACATAATATGTACAAGAATTTTTTTGATGCGGTAGATGATGTTTACAGCCTGTTGCAAGTAAGTCTGAGCTTTTCAAGTCATTGGTATACTAATTTCTCTTTTAGTCTAGCGAATAACATATTTTCCTTGGAGATTTTACTAATTATATCTTTCATAAAACTGCCTATTCCTACGTCTTTTGTATTCTCATACTTTCCTTTCCTATTTTCTCAAACCGCCCTTGTAAATAGAATTTAGGCAGTATTAACCCCCCTAAAAGACAAAATAAGTAAAATCAAAACTGAAAACCCTGTTATGTTTGTTTTGTAAAGTCTCCCAAGATTTTTGGCAGATGAATAAAAGCAGCTTTTAAAGAATACATGCATCAAGCTAATTTATCTGATTATTTTGAAGCACAACTGCTGTTCACTAAAATATTTCCTGAACAAGAATTAGTGTGAAACCTACTGCTCATATTTTAATATATTTTCTCATGATTGTTTTGTACTTTATTCCAAAAATCTTCCTCAACATGAAATATATCTACGAAGTACTGCTAAAATTTAATTTTCACTTTAAATTAAGACATTTGATTGGTACTTGTGCATCGCTATTTTTATTTTTTCCAGTCGCAGAATGCTTTACAGATCAAGCAATTAAGTATGCTGGTCTCAAAACTGAAAGAACTGAAAAATATTTCTATCCCACAAGGGCAACTTCCAGAATTTATCAATTGTGCCTTAAATTATATTGAAATAGTTTTGACTTTCATTTCCACTCTGAAGGATTACACCAGACAAAAAGAATTAGTGCTTTATTTTTTATATATGATTCCAGTAAGTGTTATATCTATTAGAGTTTTTATAACTTTGTTTTTAATTTATTGATATACACAGTATTTTTTCAATAAGCCAGAGGAGGTTGAAGAGTTTATGAAAGAGGCCACAGTTAAGATCTTGGAGTTGTTTATGTTCGGAAATTTTTCAATAGTTAGTAACAGGGAGTTGCTAGGTACATTTAACTCAATTGCTATCAAGTCAAGTAAGGAAACTCGCACAGCAGTTGCTGAGAAAACATTGTATTATATGTGAGTGAAGCACTCCAACTTCCACATTCTTTATATTTTGAGGTTTTACATTTATTTAGGTATAAATTGATAGATTCGCTCTCGACCTATGGAGATTATGGATTACAAGCTGATATTATGGAAACCTTGTTTAGAATATACGGTTCTCACATTCGTGGCAAAAAAATTAAGTATGACCTCCTACCTGGATCTGCTGAATTAAGTGAAGAATTAGCTACAAATATCTCAAGCGACAATTTTGATCTCCATGTCAGACACTGGCTAAACAAGTTTAACCAAAATTCGTCATTAATTTTTACATTGCCTTGCCAGCAATTAGTTTTCGGTGATGTTGCTGTCAAAAACATACAAGAGGTAATGCTATTAAGTTGTGGGGTTTTCTTTTGTTTTAATTTTTTTTTTAACTTTTTAGTTTGGACCCATTACATGGCTAGATTTTGATTTGAAAGAACAGATTATTGGTTTCTATATGGAGGGCAGAGATTCTACTTGGAATCGAGTTATTTTCTTTGCTAAAAACGTTAGCAATGTGAATGTGAATAGGCAAGTGTCTTTTTGATAAGTTAGAATGGGAATGTGTCTTTATGTATACTCAATTTAAACATTAAACAGGGAGCAAAATATTCAATTTCCAAGCAGAATAAAATCTATTTAGTTTTTAATTAGTAAATAGTATTCATATGTTCATTAAAGTTCATGTTTAAATTCACAGACAATTCACCACATACAATAAGACGACTACAGTGACCGTGATTCTTTCAAAGCCCTGCATTAGTGAAGCTATGGATTCTCAGGACTACTGTAATTCTTTGAGTAAAGAATTAAAAATTGTTATAAGTAATGAAGAAAGAGATAAAATTACAAAACTTATTTCCCACGTTTTACCAAAAATTTTCGGAGATGTTTTTACGGTAGTTTTATATCAAATTTCTTTTGGAAATTTTTGATACTGTATTTTTATGTCCTTTTCAGCACTCTTCCTCACGGATTTCGCAAAAATTAAGTAAGTATTTCTATATTTTTTCTAGTTTTGTTCTGCGGGATATAAGAATTTACATGTTATTGATTTTTTTTTTTTAAGAACAAGTTTACAAACCATTACGAATGAAGGTCTCCAAAAGCGTGCCCTGCCGTAGATCTATTACGGATGTTGAAAATCTGGTGAGTTTTCTTAGATTTTAGACTTTTATCTACTCTATGTTTGCACAAGTCACTTTATTGGACATTTTGCAGAATGTGTCGGAGAAAAACACTCCGCATCCTATACATACAGTCCAAGAAAATGTATCTTTGCCAGAAATAAAATATTCATGTTTAGCAAGAGAGAGCATTCCGTCAACATCACGGGTAGGTTTTTTATGTAGCTAAATGTTTCAAGGTTTAATTTTGAAACTGTTAATGCGAGTATTCTGAATATTTCAAATTGGCGTGAACTTGTATTTTTATCTACTAGCCCAAATATCGATTTTTAATCATTTTAATTAGAAAGACTAGTACAAAGTAATGTATATTTTTTCCGCCCTTCTGAGTGTCTCTAAGATAATATGACAATACTAATCTTGTACATGAATTGTGCCGATAGATATTGTTACCAGTACAGCGGTTTTTATATCAAATCAAGTTTTTGCAGTTGTAACAGATTTTTAAGATATTCGTGTTGAAACTTGACACTTGTTTGTGTATTTCATAAAAGCAATGCTAATAATTGGGAACTTTAAAAATTGTTTTCCGTCATTTTTATTACATTTATCTCATTATTCGCTTCAAATATTCTATTTTAATTTTTAGTCTCTCTCCAGTTATAACAAAAAGCACGTCCAGCTAGCGAAACGACCTGAACAGAATGGAGAAAGTTGCCATAATTGTTCCTTTGTAAGTTTACAATTTTCCTATAATTCTCATATATTTTGTAATGATTTTAATTAAAAAAAAACAATCTTAAATCGACATTCCAGGTATTAACCGAGTTTTCAAGGACGGATGTAGCGTCAGATCGTGCCAGTTTAATACCTTCGCGCAGTTCTGAAGTATTTTCAAGTAGAGGAAGTAGTCATAATGCCGCATGTGTTTCACAATTTCAAAGTGATGGTAAGTGATGCCACAATCCTCTGATCTAAAGCCCGATTCTACAAACATCTAGTAAACTTGCCAGCAAAATAATGTCTGTGACGAAATCGTTTGTGGACATATTCTTTTATATAGATAGTAAATTTGAGATTTTTCACCAATGCTGTTAATGATATTTCACTTGTCTTGATATTCACATCAACGTTTTCCAGAGCAAATTCAAGAGAACATGGTGGCCTCCGATCTTGTCATTGAAGACGATATTCCATTATCGTCGACCATAGAAATTATTTCGGGTAATAATTATTTACATAAGAAAAGCTCAAACTGACACGACCATGCGATGATTGCAGTTGGCCGATGTCGACCCTGCTCATAACAACTCTTTCTGATTATTTCCCTTTTATTTGGGATAGTGATCTTGTGTATATTTTCTAGGTCATTGTCAACGATCTCATAGTTGTTCGTTGATAACCGAAAATGTTGAATTCAAACATTCAGAAGTATTTTCTTCATCTCCAGTCAAACGATCCACCCATAGCTCTCAATTGCAGTTAATAGAAAATACTTTTTGCTCGACTCTATTTAATAATGGAGATTTTAAAGGAACTAAAACATCTGTTTTTAAAACTTCTGAAGAAGTTATGTCAGATAAATATGAAACTGCAGTGGAGAATTTAATTGAATTAGACTTGGAAGATGCACTACATCATCAGGAAATACCGCGTTTTCACATAGTTGAGGTAAAATCTCAAAAAGAAACAGTTCCCATAAACATAAAAGTTCCTGAAAAGTCGGACGTCTTCCCAACTATAACGGACGTCCCTTTAGTCTCATCAACTAAGAACCACGCAGAAGATACCACAAGTCAAGATTTATTTGCTACCAGTCAAAGTTGCAGTGCCACTCATGAACTTTCTGTAAATAATTCCAATTATATTTGCGACATGCCTACGCATGAAAATAAAAAAGCCGAAACTGAAACTTTCTCAGAAGACAGGAACTTTACTGAACTGAGTATGACAGTTAATATTGGCGCTGCTTCAGATAAGCTGTTTTCAGAATCAGCTGTCTTTGTTACTGAAGAGGGTAAAGTACAAAATGGCGAAATAGTAGAGGTATTCATCGACTTGACCGAGGATGAACCGGCTGTTGAAAAGCACGGTGAAAAACTAAATGTTGAATCACAGATTAAAAATATGAACGTTGATGCTGAGGTGGTTCAAAATACCACTAACGCTGAGGTATTGCCGGTATCGAATATTAGTGGATTGTTGGGCAAGAGTTCCAAGCACGAGTATGCGGATAAAGGTTAGTACGTGAGTTTGGATTTAGATTCAAAATTCTATATGCTTTGCAATTGTCCGTGCTAAGGGGTAAAAATAGAATTAAGACCTTGATCGAATTAAGGTGCTCTGTTTAGTATTGGACCTTAACATTCGACTATGGGTGTAACCCTCTTTTAGCCCCCTACTCACAAATACGTATTACCCCACAATTGCGATAAACACTTCTTTCAGTTCGCAAATGCCTGAGATAAAGCGATTATACCGCACACTCTTAAGAAAATGGGTTTATCTTTTAAAATCATTTGTCTCTCTTTTGGCTTTGCTTTTTTCCGTGCAATTTTAAGTGAAATACAAAATGTCTCTATTTAAAGCATCTGAAGAGGTTGTGTCGGATAAATTTGAAACTGCAGTGGAGAATTTAGTTCAGTTAGAATTGGAAGCTGCACCAGATTATCAGAATATACCCCGTTTTGAAGTAGCTGAGATAAAATCTCAAAACGAAACAGTAATCATAGACAAGAAGATACCAGATGAGTTAGAGATCTACCCAACTATCATGAATGCCGCCTTAGTCGCACCTATAAAACACGCCACGGAAAATGCTACGAGCCAAGATTTATTTGCTACCACTCAAAGATGCTGTAGCGATTATGAAATTACTGCAAATAGCTCAGAAGATATCTTCTGCATACGTACGCAACAAAATAAAAAAACAGAATCTCAAATCTTTCCAGAAAGCAAGGTCTTTACTGAACTAAATATGGCAGTTAACATTGGCGCTGCTTCAGATGAGCCGTTTTCAGAATTAGCAGCCCCTGCTGATAGAAGGGTTAGAATACAAGGCAACGAAGTAGCAGAAGTATTCATCGATTTGACGGAGGATGAGCCGGATGTTAAAAAGCACCTTGATAAACCCGATATTGAGACGCAGCTTGAAAATATGAACCTTGACGTTGATGCAGTTCAAAATTCTACTGATGTTGAGGAAATGCCAATATTGAATACTCAGGAATTGTTAGGTGTGTTGGGCAAAAGTTCCACGCACGAATCTTCTGATAAAGGTTGGTTTAAGTCGTTTTCGCCTTTATCATTTTTTTAAATGTTACTGAGTAGTGATTTATTGCCGAAAAAAAAATCTAAACTCCTAGTGAATTCTTTGTTTACAATATTATAAAATTGTGAATTGAATATTGCGTAGAGTTCCTGCTGATGCATGAATTTTTTTTAGATGTAATGAGTTCGAAAACGAGCGAACTTCCACCGACCTTTATCGTAATTGACGATAAATCGAATGCTCCGGCGAAATGCGTTCAGAGGAAACCTCGTCGATTAATAAAAATGGGCAAGAAACTGTTTCATTTAGATAATCTTATGCCTAAAATTGGGACATCTGGTGAAGGGCCAACAATAGAAGAAGTAAACAGTAAAACTGCAGACGTTTTGATAAAGCAAACTCGGGCAGCTGTTCTTAGTGAGTGCACCTCCGTCCCCTAGTATAATATACTATTGCAATATCTAGCTCTTAAAACCAAAGGAAAATTCATAAAAAATAGTCATCAAGAAGATTGAAATATGGGTCGAAACATTGTTAATAGCTAAAAACTGACTTCATATAATTATATAAAAATTTTATTTTTGTATCTATGTTTATTAATATATTATTCATATATAGATACTTTAGAAGAAGTGCAAGTGATTAACGGGGTTCAGAAAAAGATTGACGAAACCGCTGTTTCCTTAAATAGTAAAGTTATGAGTGAGAACTTGACGGAATCTCCGGCTCAAGCATGTATCACTATTAAGGGTAAGTAGTACGCACTTCTTCATCCCTAGTTATTCATATAGTATTTTTTTTAACATTATATAATTGATGTTTAGACGGTATAGAAGAAAGGTAACTGTAATCGGAGATTTTCATTAACAGTTTGAACTCCGAATAGAGTTTTGTTAATATTACTTGGTATGTAGGTCATTCAGAAGATGTGATTGAGAGCATTGTGAAAAATGTTGATCCAGGTGAATGCAGACCGGACTCTTCAAACCAAACGCATAACACTTTTAAAAGTGGGTCTATAACACGTAAGAACCGTAGTAACTATAATCAAACTTCTTTAGTGATTTGAGTCATGAATGTCGTTGCATTAACATTAATATTAATTGGTATTTAGATCATATAGGAGAAATAATTAACAGCGTTGCCAGAAATGTATCAGAAAGTTCTATTTCTGTAAATAGTAAAATTGATGATTATTTTGTAAGGAAATCTTCGAAACTATCGTTAGCTAACGCAGAAAAAGAGTGGCACTACAATTGCTTTGTAGCACTGACAAATTGTGTTAACTTGTATTTACAAAATTTAGATGAAGTGATTGCCAGATTTGATATAAATAAAAGAACCGGTGAATCCTAAAAATGTTACGAAACTAGAAATATTTTTAGCGAAGAAAGTATATTTGAGGAGCCACCACAAAAACGCGATTTTAACATTCCAGGAGGCAATTTAAATTGAAATTTAAAGATTTAGATATTTACCGAAACTGCAATGTTATGATTTATTTTCAGATGATGCATATCCTAATTGCTACAATTCTCCACAAATTGAAACAAGTTTTACATCGTTGAGACACAATTCCGAAATAACTTTTCATCCAACAGAGAATTCGGAATTCGATTTTGACTTTCTGCAGAAAACGCAAAAATCTCAGAAAGCCAGTCAAGAATCAGTAATGAGCGACTTAATTTTAAAAAAATCTGCGAAGCGTTTAGTCAGTAATGATAGTATGGAAGCACTACCTGTTGAGAATAGTGAAGGTGAGATTTAAGTAGAAAATAGAGATATTAATTTGAAGTAAGAATTATTTCTTTATGTTAAATATTTTACATCTAACCTTAACTCTAGTCTAATCTCTTGTTATTTGGCGGATCCAAAGTATATTAATCATTATTAATCGAGTCAAAACACACCGAAACTACCAAAATATTTGTCATTATACGACTAAAATTACAACGCTATGGTTTATTTTCAGATAAGATACATCCCAATTGCAGCAATCCTTCACAGATTGAACCAATTCTTAGGCAATTAAGTATTATCGTTAGTCGCATGGTAATTCCTCACCCAATCAACAGTTCGCAATCGGATTTTGATTTGGTGCAGAAAACCTACGTGTCTGAGAAGGCTAGCTCAGACTTGGACATGAACAATTTCATTGTAGAAAAGCCTGCGAGCGCTTTAGCCACTGATGATAATATAGAAGCATTAGCTACTGCGCCAGGTAGCAAAGGTAAGATATAAATTTGAGTTTTTTTAATTCTTTTGTCTTTACGGAAGGTCAAAAAGTGGAAGATAGCTCTAAAAAGAATAAAACTTCGAATACTAGTTTCAACTCTCCATCAAGAAACTTAAAAGTGGTAAGATATTTTTGTTACTTAAGTGTGTTTAATGTTGATTGTATGTATTGTCTTGTAACAGTCTTTTAAACTGAGCGCATATTTCAGACAAATTTTACGGAGCCCGTAGATAGTAGCTCAATTGTATCTGTGTTGCCTACCATTGTGACAACGGTGGCTGCTGTTCACTGTACCAATAATGAAGGTATGTGGAATCTATGTTGCAATTACTTAATAAGTTAACTAAGTGAATTATAAGCTGGAGCAACGAAACTCTAAATTTTAATTATTGTGTTCCTAAGTTTGCCCGGATGGTTAATTTTCTTGGAAAATAATATAATGTAAATTTATTTGCACATATTCCTACTTATACTTCACGTAAATTGACCCGAATCAATCTGATGAAAATATTCTTGAATTTTGTCTATTTTATTCATAAATTTAAGGATTACTTGATGTTCTTAAAATCACTGTTAGGTAAGACAAAAATGTTTTTGAGTTCCATAGTTGTAAATTTTATAAATGGTTGTCCAGAAGAAACTACAAATAATAGTTCATCCGTTATTGCTTCACAAACAAGACTTAATACTGAAGAACAAGCCCCAGTTGTTACATCTACATGTATTGGTAAGCTTTTATAAAAAATTGAAAATTAAATAGATATATAAAATTTGTAGATCATGATGTCATTGAAACAATAGGTGAGGTTTCAACAAATCAGCGAAATCCGATCATTATTGAAAAGGTAGTTAATGCTCACCCTATTTCGAATGAAGGTAGTGGAGATATATTCAAATTTATTATAAAATCTACAATTGCAGTTCTTGTAGGTGTGTATGTCCCAAAATCTCCGTCAAATAAGTCCAATTCAATCCATGTTCAGCAAGCTAATTCACCGGTTCTGACGATAAATAAGATCCCGAAAGTAATGTTGAATCGTTTAGACTTAAAAACTAAGAAGATAAGTGAAAATTATGTAGAAACTGACTCCGGGATAGATGAAATATTGCATTTGTGGGATAAAAAACAGGATAATGATAAAAATGAAAAGGAGTCTGATAAAATCGGGGCCAATAGTAGGCGTGTCCTCTACAAGGAGGGTAGCTTTTCATATTTAGATGATATAGAATGTAAGTAAAAAATGTTTACTGCCGAACTTCAACAGAGATGTTTTTAAAGAAGTATTGAAAATTAATAGTAATTCTTATAAAGGTATCTAAATCATTACCTATTTAACCGTATCTATATCTCTTATAATATGTAAGATCCTAATTTATGCATCACCAAATATACGGTGAGCATTTCTGGTGATAGTATACAAAAAAAATGATAGACCATTTTCCACTTTAAAATGACGCCGTTTGATAGTGACAACAAGAACTACACCTGAGATGTCTCAAACGCCAGAACCCATCGAAGTAACTTCAAAGAAAAAGAAAACTAAAAATAAACAACAGAAGGACGAGTTACTATCAACGAAAGAAACATCTCACAAGAATACATCGCTAAGAGCTAAAAAGAAACGACAAAGTAAGAGGATACTTATCGTACTATACTTTTTTCAATACAGATTATAGATAAACAATACTTGAAGCATGTGTAATAATAGTGTATCATCTGAATGGCATTGATTTGATTCTTATAGGAGAGGGGTTAACATAGAATTAATATGTTGTTTTGTAAAATTCTATATTTTACGGCCAAAAAAAATGCGCTGTATAGAATCAATCTTTTAGGTGTTAAACCCGCACCTCTGCTCTACGATCCAGTTGCTTCTAAAAATCTTCGGGAGATATTTGAAAAGACCTGCGAAAACATATTTAATAGAACAACACAAAATTACATTCAAATAGACCCTATGAACAGAGCATTTGAATTGGGCAATTTGGACGTGGCTGTCAGGTATTTTTTTAAATTCAATTAATATATTTTTTTATTATCAATTTTTTTACACAAGTTAATTAAGATTTCCTGAGTAATTTTGAGAGAGTATCAATCAATTTGTTGCACTCGATGATTTATTTTTTTAAGTTGTCTATAACTTTCTTAAGTGAAGCCTCTAAATTCTTAGCTTGTTTGCCTGGAACCTTTTTGATTTCAGTTTAAATAGATCTTTATCTTAATATATTTTTTTATCTAAACTAAAAATGTATCTAATGATAGCCGTAATAACTGTAATACGCATTCTCTTAACAAATAGGGGAGTTAAAGAGTCCGAAAATTCACATCATTCGCTAATCTCGCCTGTAAATATTATGAGCCCCAAGAGTCCTCAGCTTCCTGAACTGGATACCCCTCCCGATTTAACCTGGCCAGAAATTGAAACTGTGCCAAAACCAGCGATAAACGTTCTACAGCATATTGTGGTAAGTTAAAGCGAATTGATTTTATTGTACACCTATTCTTGTATTGTATAATTACTTTTATTACATGTATTTTATATGCATACAGGATATCTCATTTAAAGCTGTGATTAAAGATTACTCATAAACGGTACGTTCTATGAAAAAAAGTTTCAAAAAAAGGTTGTTCGGTAAAAAGGGGGACATGTCATAAAGATAGTGACTTGGCCAAAATGTTATTTCATGAGCAATTTTTTTTCAAACGGCAATCCCGTATTTTTTTGCAGATCCTTGTAGACCTTCAAAAAATAAATATCTTTTATTTCAACAATTTTGTTATTAGACATTTTGCTGCGGAGTTAGCTTTAATTTTTTTTTCAATTTTTAAGATAGTCGAAATGATTGAATTTTCTTTTCCACAAAAGTTTTGCAATACATACTCTGTTTAAGAGTCATAACAATTATTTTATCTAATAAAAAAAAATAATTTCTATGAAAAATAATTTTTAAATTTAACATGTTAATTTAAAATCCTGATTTGAGAAATTTACGGAATCAAATGTTCAAAAGAATGTCCTTCCAGCTCAAAACACGTCTCAACTCTTAATCGAAAAGAATTGTTTACTCTGCGCAACATCTCCTCGTTAACCAATTGACACGCATTTTCAATTTTCCTTTTCATGTCGTCTGCAGTTGTTGATATTCTGCATGAACTTTGTCCTTTAAAAAACCCCAGAGAGAAAAAATTTAGCGAGGTAAGGTCAGGCGACCTAGGAGGCCAGTTCACTGGACCGCCCCGTCTAATCCATCGGTCTGGATATATTTCATCCAGAACTTCACGAGATATTCTAGAAAAGTGGGATGGACAACTATCATGCTGATAGCACCCGTCTGATTGCAATTGACACGTTTTCTCACAATCCCGGAAGCTTATTACTCAAGAAATTGCGGTACATTTCTCCATTCAAGTTTCCTTTAATGAAGAAAGGACCAATTAAGTATTCCCTAATAATACATTCTCTGACTACGATTTTTGATATCCAACTTCTCTAAACCAGTGTGGATTTACAGCACTAAAAAAATTCATATTATGGCGATTCACTGCAGCATGGTTTGTAAATGTAGATCCGTCCAAAAACAAAACGTTGGGGAAGAAATTTGCATCGTGATTTAATTGCTGCCATACTTAATTACAAAAATTGACTCGATTTTCAAAATCAGTTCCATAAAGTTTTTGATGTAAAGAAATGTGGTAAGAATGATATTTATTCACCTTCAAAATTCTTTGGACACTTGTCTTTAACATTCCTGAGTCAACAGCAATTTGACAACAACTTACATGGGGATCGAAGGCAACAGCTGTAAGAAGTGCTATTTGATTGCCTTCATGTGTTGCATTATGGGACGATTGCGTTTTTTGGTTTCCAACGTTTTGGTTTCTTTGAAAATTTTAATTATACTGTTGAAAGTGGTCAAACAGGGAAATCTTTCAGCATAAAGTTCTACTGCCCGACTAACATTTCTTCCAGCTTCTCAAAAGGTAAAGACCATTCATAATTTTTAATCCGAAGTGTAGCGATCCATTTCAATTATTAAATTTTGAAATGAAAAGAATATTTTTTGAATAATTTCACACAAAGCGATTAGATTGATCGTCGAAAAAAGAATGTCGATTTCTCGTAGACCTTGTTATAAGATAAACTCTAACAAGAGGAAATTTAAAAAAAATATTTTTTTTCGTACAAATAATTTTTTTATAAGATGAGTTTTAAACGAAATATGTATTGCAAAACTTTTTTAGAAAAACAATGCATAATTTCGACTATCTCAAAAATTGGACAAAAATCAAGGATAATTCTGCAGCAAAACGTCTAATAAAAAAATTGTTCGAATAAAATGTGCTCTTTTTTTGAAGGTCTACAAGGATCTGTAAAAAAAATACTAGATTGTCGTTTAAAAAACAGGTTGCCCTAGAAATTACCTTAAAATGACGTTTTGGATAAGTCACTATCTTCATGACATATTTTATTCTTTATAGGACAATTTTTATTAAATTTTTTTCATAAAATATACCCTTTGTGAGTAATCTTTAATTACAACTTTAAACGAGACGCCCTATATATTAAAACCCATTGCGAAGTTTGAAAATAATTGCTGTCACGTAAATTCTGGGACACTCTATAGGTTCCAAGTCAAGCTTCCAAGCGACAACTTAATATTGAAGTTCCTCCTCCTTTGGACAATTCGCCACCAAAGAAGATAAGACTGGATGAAAACATTGCGTCTCCATCAATTTCAGTCGTATCCAACCATACATCGGAAATAACTGGTAACTAATTTCTATTTGGTTTCGTTTTTTTTTGTGTCTAGGTACCCCATTTGTTATAATTTTATTCGAAATCATCACTTCCGATCTTAGTAACTCCTGATCAAAAGAAATTTAGATTTCACTTGAAGGTCGTCTCTATTATTTAGAACTTTAATTTTAAACATTAACAAATTCGCATATCTTCATAATCTGTATGTTTTCATGGTTTTGAGTCAGTTAACTGTTTTATTAAAAGTCTCATACCATTAAAACTTCACCTCCACTAAAGTTCTTTACGACTCGATATTTTGGCGCTACCTATATACGAATTTAAAACTGCCACCACTATAGGGGCTCATTGCAAAAGTTCTTACTCAGGCAACTTCATCTTTTTGAGTCGTTCAATTCACCAGTGATAGAAAAAAAACGGGAAGTATAACGTAACTCTCAACTACGGTTATAACTATACCACCTAAGAAAGACTTGTATATTTTTATATTTTAGATAGAGCACTCAGTATCATCACATACGTATGTTCTTTAGCGAATCAAAGAAATGAAACTGCGTCCACAAACCTTGGATTGATAATGGATTTTATCGACAGATTGAAGCAGTAGGTAATATATCAGTAACTGAATCGGTATTGTTTGGGTTGTAACCTTTATTTAATATTTTTTTAATTATTGTAATTTAAAAAGTAGCTTAAGTACGTTTAAGAAAAATCTTGTTTCCAATAATATCAGTAATAATTTTTATTTCCCAAATTTATGCTTTTGTGTTTTATTATAAATAATTCAGTAAATCAATTTTGTTGTATAAAATATATTCAGGACTGAGTCGTAAAGTAAAGCATCACTTTGTCTGATAGAGGATGTAATTCTTAGTTTTACGTCTGTTGAGTGCATACTTAGTGACGTTATCATTATTCGTTTGCATCTGTCCTTTAACTTCGTGCAAATAGGCGCCACAGCATCAATAAATTGACATTAGATGGCTATCTGTTTTTTAGGTTACGGGTGTCTTTCGTGGATACATATAGTTGTATTTGATAAACTTGTACTTTGGGATTTTATTACAAATATTTCTATAAATGGCAGGGGAAAACCGACTTAAAATAGGACCACGCGAGGGCCAGTCTTATCCGCTTCATGTAGTTTATTGCGGCAACTGCACTATGCCTATAGAAGTAATTATCCAACCATCTGTATTTGTCCTTTTGGCACTTTCAATTATATTCCTTGCCAAAATCAAGCACTTTTGACAATATTTTTGTAGTATTGCGAGTATTATCCAGAGTATGAAAAGTGTAAACAGTGGCTGGAAAAGAATTTGCCATCTGAATTTGAAAAAGTCAAAATTGGAGATGGTAGTGACACTCCTACTGGAGAAGAGGAAAAAAAGCGACAGAAACGAGGGGGCAAGGGAAATATCAAAGCTAAGAAGAAGGAAGAGGGCCCTAAGCAGGTTTGTATATTTAGAGCACCACGAGGCAAGAAGAAATCAGTGACAGTAGTAACAGGGCTGTGTACATTTGGTAAGTTGAAAGCTCTCGACATTAACAGCTAAACTTACTTTGAAAGCATTTTTCAGATATAGACTTAAAAGTTGCAGCAAAATTCTTTGGACAAAAATTTGCTTGTGGGTCATCAGTTACAGGCGATGATGAGATTGTAATTCAAGGGGATGTTAAGGATGATTTGTTTGATGTTATCCCTGAAAAGTGGCCTGAGGTAATTATATGTTATATTTCTTATGCTTTTACTATTGTTTCTGTTTCAGATTGAAGAAGATTTAATAGAAGATCTAGGAGATCAAAAGAGATAGGTTAAGAATATATTATTTATTATTGTATACAAAAATATAAATAATGAGCTAATAATAAAATCTTTTTAACTGGAATCATCTTCTTGCCCAGTTTCCTCTTTGTTTTTAAAAACACCTGGAAAATGTTCCTGTAATATTGAAAAAATCTGTTGCATTTCTTCTTCTGTTAATCTTTCATCGGTCTCTTCAACTATCTAAAACCTGTTTTTCAGTAGATCAATAATTATTACAATTTTTCAACTTACAACTTGAAGTTCCAGAAGTGATGTGGGTGGCGTATTTATCATCATGAGCTTTTCAGTTTTGTGTAAATTATATGGTTCTAAAGCCTTGAGACATTTAGCTATGACTTCGGGGGTTTGGTTTTTGCAAGGTGTTTCTTCTAAGTAACGTAAGGTCTAAAATAAAATTCCAATCAAATAATAATATAAAGAAACTAAAACACTGCTGTGTAATTCAACATATATATTTATCACAGAAAAATAGCTTTTTCAATGACCTGAATATATTTTATAATTTCACTGTCCTTATGCTTTGTCTCACACACCTGATCAATTTACTTTAGCATGCTATCAAATGATAAAAGTGAACCATAATAAGCAACCTAATTGTGAGTAGACATAGTATTTTTAATTCTATCCCCGTTCTTTTCATTTGACTATATAAAGTTGCTATGGCCAAGTAATGTTTCTTTGATAAATATATGTATATTGGGGGTGTTTTGAAATACCTCATATGTAATAGTAGCTAACTGACCCCTTTGCTTCTTCTTGCTATCCTTAATTTTCTGAAGATGCCTGAGGACTTCGAAATTGCTCAATGTAGCACTGTTTGAATTAAGACTAAGAGAATGTAATGTGATGTTAATAGAAAAGACCAACTAGTAATTTGCGAATCATATTCATACTTACATTTCCATTTTTTAATGAAGTTTGAATTGGGAAGAAGCAGTGGAAGAATTTCTGTACTCTGACCAAAATTTCAAACGCATTTACCAAGACCAGTTTAACTTCAATTTTAATTTAACTCATATTTCTTCGTTTGGATACTTACATTGGTCTCTCTGTGCGTAGGTTGAATTCGGAAAAGCTAGATGGAGCCTGTTTCAGACAGCTGATTTTGACATTGCTGATCACCTGAATTTGACAGTAATTTTTTTATTTGTATCAGCGAAGTCATTACCATTAATCATTCTAATTAATCGTTTTTGGATGTTCTAGAAAAATTGTGTCGTAGTGAAAAAGGCAATTTGAGTTTATAAAAATGTCCTTAAACACCGCCCATATAAATGGGGGAGTTTTAATCCACTCTGGGGAACAGTAAGTGCAATCAACAAATACCTACTACTCCAGATACACACACATATATATATATATATATTTATATATTTCACAACAAAACCAAAATATTAGTCATTTTTATTTGGTATCAGTGTTTATTAAGTTTTGAAAACGACTTCTAGGATACTCCTTTTCTCCGATAATGTCCACATCGAATGGTCCGGGCAAGAAGCAAATGTCTTTAAAGGCAAAAAATCTGGTCGAATTTTTCTCACTACCCACCGAGTCATCTATAACAGCGGCTCCCAAACAGATGAAATGCAAAGTTTTAGTATGCCCTTTGTCACCCTCAGTGAGGTAAATTTGCATTAACAACAACCAACCTTTTTGTCAACATACAATGTATGTGGTTAGGTTGAAATTGAACAACCAGTCTTTGGAGCAAATTATGTAAAAGGGAAAGTGAGGGCACAACCGAATGGCAACTGGGTAGGAGAGGCAAAGTTTAAGATGACTTTCAAGCATGGTGGGGCTATTGAATTTGGACAGGCTTTATTGAGAGCTGCACATTATGGTAAGTTACATATAAGTACACATTTTTAATTTGTTTTCATTTGATTGATAACATGCATTCAATATTTTAAATATTGGGAATGCCAATTTTGTGTGTTTTCTTATCATTACATAACAATATTGATTAATGGGCATCTATGAATTATAATCTTTAGTCAGAATGAAATGTCATAACTATTATTTAATCTGTGAAAAATCTAATGATGAAATAATATGTTATATAAAGATCGTTGAATACTCTCTATTTTCTGTAAATATGACGTTTTTTATTGAGCTACAGACAGGGGCATTAAGTCATGTGAATAGGTAATGGTCAGTTTGTGCATATTGTATATTGTATTTTTTTAAGAGTATAGTAATTTGTAAAATATAAAAGGATTTTACTGCTTAAAACTCCAAAACTGTAAAGGTAGACCAAAAGAGTCTACAAACTGTTCATATTTGTTTATTTTGCTTTTCTGCTGTAAATACTGATAAAAGGCTGTAGGAAATAAACTGATTTTCTTCTTGCTGTGCGCACAAGATAAGGAAATAAAAGAATACAGGAATCAATGATATTACAATATAATTTTTGAAACCCTAATAATGCAGTGTTTTAACAGAGTTATAAAAAAAGGTTTAATTTTTATTACTGATAAAAGATGATAAGTATTTATTTTGTGATCTTAACATGTTACTAAGAGTAAATAGATAATTTCATTGTTATGCTGGTGAATTGGTGAATTAAATACTAATTTGGCTGAAGAAGTGTATGGTACTTTGCTGTTAAAATGTCGCATTGTCTTAATATGCATTTAAGTATGAAAGCCCTGGTTGAAGAACAAGGTAATAATTCTTTATGTTGATACATATTCGAGAAAATAGAAATATTGCATTTTTAACTTATCCCAATAGTTTTTAAACTAAGCCAAAAGCCCTTTTTACAATTAAAAAAATGAGGACACTTTTTTATGTAGGATGACAATATTCTCTCATCAGAGGACGCATTTATTACAGCAATCATTTTCTGAGAGTAATTACCAGATAATTAGCAATAACACACTTAATATTTGCATTGGCAAATTTGTTAAGTGTGTTATGTTATATTAGCTAAACTAGAAGTGGCACTAGAAGTTGTCAAATACAATTGAAATCTTTTTTTTAGCCTTAGGTGAGGATATCTCGGGAGGTGAGTATTTATTAGTTTTTTATTGATTTATTGATTTAACCTGCACTTAATTCATACATCTAAAATTCATCTTTAAAATTTGAAGTCAACTAATCTTTCGTTCCTAAACGCATATAATTTACTTACCTAAATGCAAAATCAAAATTCTTGAATCAAATGTTTTTCCACTCAAATATAAATACACCTCTGAAAATATGATATGGCTATAAGGGACCATATGACAGGAGAGCGTTCTTATTAGCATATATTAGAAATTGTATTATAAAATATATATTATTGTTTTAGCTACTAGAGGAGCCATGAATAATGCACCACCACCTTACGAACCAGCACAACCTCAATGGTATGCGGCTCCTCCTCCTGCTTATGCCCCACCACCACAAGGTGAGTTGAAATTTCTGTCCTTATTCATAATTATATATACAGCGAGTGAATTAAACTCTTGTTTTTTGGCGAGGAAAATTAGGTACATGAGTATTAGTGAGTAGCCTAAGTTTTTCTAGTGAATAAGCAAGTTTAAGTTTTATTCAATTTTGAATTTATTATGATAAAAAATACTAATTAAATTTCTGTGACATTTGATACTAGAAAATGTAATGAGTTTTGCTATATACTATCAATTATGTCAATGGGTTAATTGCTATTTAACCCACAAATCTATTAATAACGGTGATTAATAATGCAATATTGAACTCTGTTTCTTTTTTGAGGATACTATGGCTGGGTACCTCCTACCCACGTTTTCCCTCAGCATCCACCTACTGACGGAGTATTTATGAGTGACGCACCACCGCCTTACCCTGGAATCTACCCTGGTGGTCAACCAAATGGATACGGCCCATCTGCTCCTGGATACGGAGCTCCTGGACAAGGTGCTCCAGGGTATGGGCCTCCAGGTGGATACGGACCTCCACAAGGCGCCGCTGGTGGTTACCCACCTCCGGGAGCAGCTGGTGGATTTACGAATTCTGCAGGTGATATTATCTGTTTTAAGTATGTTAACACAAAATGAATCTTTGCGATATTAATTTGACACCCTCGATGTTCAATTTATGAGATTACAAGAAACATTAGTAGCTGTGTAACCTGTTTTTACAGAAAGATAGGAGGAAATTCTGATTTAAAATTTTCTCTAGCAGCCTAGCTTTTTCTAGGCTCCTGTTGATATTACCTGAGGTAAAGATTTTCATACTTAGAAACATGTCTGTACTAGGGTAAATTCAAAAATCGACGCAGTACGATTTGAACAATAAAATTTAATTTCAGACGCTAAGGCAGCAGAAGCAGCACAGTCGGCCTATTACGACCCCAATAGACCTCAAATGGCATACGTTCCTCCGCCTGCATATTATGTAAGTTAAATTTCAGTTCCCTTTGATGTACATTATTAATTTTACTCTTTTTTTTTTTAATAGGAAAATCCTCCTACTTATAATCAAGCAATGACTAACAATAAAAAAGATCAGTAATATTTTTTCGCATTTTTGAGCTCTTATTATTTCCCAGACAAAAAATATTGAATAAATTACTATGCATATTAAAATGTTTTGATGAGGTGTCTACTGTTTAGTAGTTAGCTGGTAATGCTGCTGCATGTAGTGTTATTATGTATTATATGTTATTACTGTTTATAGTATATGTATTGGATTTAACTTTTATCTAGTATTATTTTTTGTATGTTAAGAAAACGTTTGAGCATTCCGTGAGGCGAACTGTCGGGCCTTAGTTAAAACCCGTCGCTCTTGGTAAAAAAAATTAGACTTATTGCTCTTTTTGCCTTTGTGTATTAGTTTGTATGTGCATTTACCTAGTTTCTAATAAAGCTTTCAGTTAAAAGTGTGTTATTTTCACTCGTATCCGCTGGTAACACAAAGGTCCTATAAGAAAACTTATGGGCGACTGAAAATCTTTTTTATTAAAACATCACAGTTAAATAAATTTTGTCAATAAATAATAACTTATTGGTTTAATAAATAATACTCTTGTATATACAAAATCTTCAACTAAATAAAATCTAGAACCTTCGCCTCGGCCGCCTAAATGTCCTCCCTTCTTTTCCATCTGCAACACATTCTAAACTGGCTAAATTGAAGTAGATACTCCCCATTATGTTAGCTATAGGAGCATCTTGCTGTTTCTTGAGACAATCGTAAAGATGTTCGTCGCATGCACAGTGCGACTTTGTATACAGGGAGTTGTTAAATAAGTTATACTTGTGGGACCTAGATCTCACTTTCACAGGACACAAATCGTGAGTTCTGCAACAAACATCTACTGAGGATTCCGCCCCTAAGTCGTAGTAGTTTTTTGCTATGTCCCCTGTACCGCACCACTTTGTTCCTGAAACATAAGATTTTTTTCCTTGGATATTTGATATTTTTGAAAAAACAGATAGATAGACAAAAGAATGAAGTTCCCGTGTCTTAATATCGCAAACATTAATGAATCCTTAGATACTGACCTGGAATAATGCCTCTAAACAACGTGAATGGATCATTGGCCAGTATTCCTCGGGCATTTTCGAATGGATTTGTGGTGGAATTGCGGATGCCACGTCTAATGGTTCCAGAAATCTCCTCAAGTTCCTTGCATTGATCCATTAAGGTGAGCATTTCTAGGAAAGTGATTCCTACTGGTCGGGCTGTTTTGGCTAGATCCCCAAGAACGTCGCTGTATTGTTCGGGATTACTGCAAGAGTTACATTATTACTAATTAAGTCAATCAAAGGGAAGTATTCTTACTATATCTAATTAACGCAAAGATAAACGTGACTGATGGGTAAAAATGAAGTATATTGTACTTGCACCCCATTTGTTATTTAATTGTACGACAGGTACAATGCAATAGAATCTCTCAACGCAATATTTAATAATATTCAGAATTAGGCATGGTTAGTAGAGTGGCTTTACTATACTGGGTAATTATTTAAACTGTCCAACCGAAATTTTTTTTTTAAATATAGAAGTATAAAAAACTTCCAAAAACATGTAAATCTTAATTTTGATAAGGGTCACCTCGTGACCCATAAATGAATGTGTTGCTACTCACCCCACGTACCCTAACTTAAAAAACACTAATTGAGAGCATCTCTCCTGACGCATCCCTGTGATACATAAATGCATAACTAAAATCTTCTTCAAAACAATTCTGTACGCATTTTTATTTTTTAAATATGTTTTTCACACCCCTTAAAGCTGCCACATATTACCAAATGATTTAACTTAATTTGATTAAATAATATTAAAAAATTTGGACGTAAGGTTCAAGTAGTGAAGTTTTATTAATTATTTATACAAATGTTCAAATTGGACACCGTTCTGCAGCATACAATAATAGATACTAAGACAGTAGTGTTAAGGCCAGGGACTTCCTGAGTTCCTTCCTAACAGTAGTGACTGCCTCACTAGGCACCCACAGAGGAATTCAAATGCGCTGGCGGGGTTTCGTAATTGAGTCGAAGGACCAGACGGGCTACCATTATAAAATAATGGGGTTCCAAAGGTTCGAGAGGGTATAGAACTCTGTTACACGAATTACACTAAATTTAATCACAGACTAGTTGAATTACAGAGGTGCGTGGTGATTCAATTATTAACACTAATGCCCGTGTATGGAGTTCTATTGTGACGAGAGCGTAAGAAGTTTGTAAACTTCTGTAGTCTAACTTATGATATTTTGAGAGAGGAGAGAAGTTGCTGTTAACGCGACGAGGTGAGAAACGGTTCTATTCTTTGCTCCAAGAGGAGTGGTGGTGCTCCTTCCCGAAAAACGCAGGTTCCCCAGTTTGGCTTCTCACGACTTCGTGGGAAAATCACCACCTTGATGCTTTCACACCATTGCCTTATCACTAACACCCTCTGGTTCAAGTCCACTTGCGAGTTTGTTGCGACATTCCATCCTAATTTACTGCGGCTCTTAATCTATTGGACAATTTGCACTTAATAAATCAGGGTGGAAGTAAACCAGATGAAAGGTGATTAGCGCGGTACCCATGGTTTGGCAACTAATGGTATCACATTTTTTTTTATATGCAGACACTAATACATGTTTGATATCGATAAAATATATATTCAAGTTTATCCGAAAACCAATAGAATCACAACAAGTGTTCTATTAAATTCTTATTGTAACTTGCACGGAAGTAAACAGCGAATTTGGTAAAATTCGGAAAAATGGAGATATCTGGAAATGCGCGACACTTTGTATAATAGTATACAGGGTGAGTCGGGAAGATCGTGCCAAACTTCAGGAGCGTGTTGTACATGAAAAATAAATGTAAAAAAACTCGAATGTTATTATCCGATTTTCGTTTGTTTACAAGTTATAGCGTAAATAAAATTAAAACATAAAATTAAAAAAAATTATAAATTTCATAAGAAATTTCATAAATTAATACGTTGGATTGGTCGTGGTGGCCCTATTAGTCGGCCTCCAAAATCTCCAGACCTCACACCACTAGACTATTGTTTGTGGAGTTGGTTTAAAACTGAAGTGTACAGAGTAAAAGTGGACACTCAAGATGCACTAATTCAACGCATTAGAAATGCTGCAGCTGCTATTGAAGAAAGACATGAAACAATCAGGAGCGCAACGAATGCTCTTCATAGACGAAGCCGAAAATGTTTAGAAGTTAATGGCGATATTTCTGAACATTTACTATGATATCCAAACGTTAATTTATGGAATTTCTTATGAAATTTATAAATTTTTTTAATTTTATTTACGCTATAACTTGTAAACAAACGAAAATCGGATAACAACATTTGAGTTTTTTTACATTTATTTTTCATGTACAACACGCTCCTGAAGTTTGGCACGATCCTCCCGACTCACCCTGTATATGGTCAAATACGTTCACAATCATCTTACCTACCATCCTCTTTCGGATGTGTATCGGTAAACCAAACACCCTGTATATATGAAAGAATGAGCTGAGCCGGTGACCGCGTTCTTATCAATTACCTAGCAGTTCCAGAAATCGAAATAAAGAATTACATTTTTTCCGTCTAATTAAGGCTTCAAAGCAAAATTCAATAAGAGATAAAAAAAAGTTGCATATGAGTCCAGAAATTTCACATAAAAAAACAACAGCCTTCATGAGCGAATAAAAAAGTTCTGGTGTATTTAACATTTGATTTTCTAGGAATTGACCACTATCCCTGATGGTTTTGGAATAATAACCCTCGCCTAATGTGCCCCGAGAAGCAGACAAACTATGCGCCAAATTTCGTTACAGTCCATATAGCCGTTTTCCACTTATTTGTAAAATAAAAAAAAAAGTGAAACTTTGACGGGCTTTATCTCCAGAAGAAGACGATTTCGTATATACATAAGTATATCACCATGAATCGATATATTTTTGACCAAGGAATATGTGGTTAAGCCTTGACCTCCTATTCTGAGACACCCTGTATATATATGACACATTATTATTATTTAATACCCTTTACAAAAAAATGTCAAAATTGTCTGTAGCTACCTACAGAAGATTATGTTGTTGTGGGTTACGCACTATTTTATGCTTTGTATTTTCTTTGGAACAATTTGTATGAATTTCGATATCAAATTTAAATTCCTTCTTTAAATCTTTAACTTTTTGGCTTTTTGCAGTATTTTTGTACTTCTCACCGTTTTCGCAAAATTCGAACACATATTTATCCATGTTAAAAATATAACGGAAACAAGGAAAAAAATCATCGGGCTCAGTTATCAGATATCTGAAGCAAAATCGTCATATTTAATCAAATTTGTTAAAATTAAAATAAAGTAAAACGAAAAGAAAATTATAAACTCTTAAAAATGTCTTAAAATATGTGAAACTGCCACCTGTACATCGAAAATTGTGTGTTTTTGACCATGGGTCTATTAGCATTTTTTAATGATCTTTTGGGGTATTATCGCTATCTGAAACACCTTCATGATAATACGTTGGACCCTGTCTATTAGTTTGGTTTCCCGAGAATTATAAATTCATCGGCATCATTGTATTAGAACTACAATGAAGTCGTTTACGACTGCCAAACAGTATCACAAAAAGGCCTTAAAAAATCAAAGCGGACATAAAAATTCATTTCGTTAAAGAAAGGGCACTGGATTCTGCCCCGAACATGTAATTTGTGGCATATGAAAAGGCATAAAAGGAATTTCGTTAGGTAAAATTTTGAAACCAAATTTGTTTCTAATTTTAATGTATTAAATCTTTAATGTCTGAAACGTCCTCATTAAAAATCGATTTAGTCTCATATTGCTCGAACTACACATACAGTCAGTCACATAAGTCTACGTACACCTAGCAAATTCGTATTATTTCATAGTTAGAATCATGATCCAAAAAATATTTTTAAATATATTGAAATCCTCTCATAAGTGGTTATTATTGGTAATTAAAAATTTGGGTTTCGATTAATAGGTTGAAAGAAAAAAAATTAAAATCAAAATTTCCAATCTCACAAAAGTGAACAAAAAGGTAAAAATACCACAAATATTATAATTTTTTTTGGGCTTCATAGATTTTATTGCAAAAATATGCACAAATAATATTTTAGTCTAGTGTAAAATTTTCAATAAAACACATTAAATCGAATTTTGAATCTCTAGCATCATAATGCGAAGAGAAATTGCAAAAGAAATTAGAGAATTAATAGTTTCATTACGAAACGAAGGAAAATCTTATGGTGACATAGCGAAAACTGTCAAGTCAGCTCGTTCTACAGTGCACACTATCATAAAAAATTTTAATT
This sequence comes from Euwallacea fornicatus, assembly GCF_040115645.1. Lineage (NCBI taxonomy): Eukaryota > Metazoa > Arthropoda > Insecta > Coleoptera > Curculionidae > Euwallacea > Euwallacea fornicatus. The sequence goes on from NC_089568.1 coordinate 522,340, forward strand.
TATTAAATTCAACTAATAATAAACCCCGATCTGGAAGCCCTAAAAAAATGAGCCTCCGCGCAATTCGTACTATTGTCAGAAAAGTTGCATTAAACCCGAAAATTAGTGCTCCGAAATTGGCTGATGAAGTTCGAAGAGAAACTGGTAAACGTGTCAGTGCCGAAACTATAAGAAGAGTTCTGAGATCAAAGGGATTTCATGGGAGGGTTCCTAGGAAAAATCCCCTAATCTCACAGCAAAATAGAAGAAAATGCCTAGAATTTACAAAAAAGTATTTAGAAAACGGTCTTCAGTTTTGGAGTTCGGTCTTGTTTACTGATGAAAGTAAGTACAATATTTTTGGTTCCGATGGTAAAGGAAAAATATGGCGAAAAGCTAATGAAGAGCCGAAACCTGAAAACTTGGTACCCACAGTCAAGCATGGCGGAGGCAACATAATGGTATGGGGCTCAATGTCTTCGGCTGGTGTGGGAAATTTGGTTTTGATTGAAGGTGTAATGGATCATCGGAAGTATCTCCAAATTTTGCGTGATAATTTATTGCCTTCAGTTGAACGTTTGAGATTAGGAAACCAATGGATATTCCAACAAGACAACGATCCCAAACATACCGCTCTGGTTGTCAAAGAATGGCTCCTTTACAACGTGCCCAAGCAACTTCATTCTCCTCCGCAGTCGCCAGACATGAACCCTATAGAACACCTATGGGCCGAATTAGAGCGAAGAGTGCGAAATTACGAAATTTCAGGGAAAGAATCACTAAAAAGAGCATTAACTTCGGCTTGGGGTGAAATTACCTCAGATGTCACAAGAAATTTGGTTTCATCCATGCCCAGAAGATTGCAAGCAGTTGTAGATGCAGAAGGTGGACCAACAAAATATTAATTTTTTGTTTTCTTTAAATATAATAAAATTTATTTGCTGTATGTTCACTTTTGTAAGATCGGAAATTTTGATTTTAATTTTTTTTCTTTCAACCTATTAATCGAAACCCAAATTTTTAATTACCAATAATAATCACTTATGAGAGGATTTCAATATATTTAAAAATATTTTTTGGATCATGATTCTAACTATGAAATAATACGAATTTGCTAGGTGTACGTAGACTTATGTGACCGACTGTATTTAAGTGCAACACATGAAATGGTCTCGAGGTCCCCTCCCAGCACAAATTTCAGTACCACATCAGGTATACCTTCTTACAATTAAGAGCTTCTACCGCAGAAAATCGGAAAAGGTGCAACACGTTATGCAACACATAAAATAAGCAGTTAAAACTGTTAAATTGAAGAATAATAAATCTGGGAAGACTCCCATCCCATTTTTGATTAATGCATATCATCGCGCATGCATTACGATATGTACCTAACGTAATGGGTTACCCCATGAATAGAAGTTAATGAAGTAATAAGTGCAAGTGACCCTGTGTTTAATTACCCTTTTAGCATAAAAGTAGAGTTGCGACAACTCTAAATGTAGAATGAAATCATTAATAATATGTTTATCTTAACCGTTTAATTTCAGCACCTAAATTAGTTAAAACTCGGCATGAAAAATGCATGTTGCAACATGTAATAGCGTCATAGGGAATTTACAGGCACAGATAGTCAATTAAGACTTTCTAATTTAGTAAGAATAACTCTATGCCGGAAATGCAGAAAACCACGGTGTTCTTAACTAGTACTTATTTGGTTTACTTTAAAGTGGCAAGGTCAAGATTAGAAAGGACTATTGGTATCGCATTGTGCTCGGTTCGTTTCGAGTCGGAATTTGCATTTAATGAATCTCTGAACTCTTTTCGGGACTTTCAAGTTCCACTTTTTTAACTATAACTTTTTGCCCTCTCTAAAAATTAGCGAAAAGCAACAATTTATTTATTTGCAAGCTAATTCCGCAAAATATCAATTTTCGAGTGTCCCCGCAAATGAATCGTCTGAACTCAATTCAGACTTTTGGGGAAATTCCTAATTTCCTTAGCAACATTGGCTGGAAGGCGTATCATAAAATCGAGTAGAGTTCTCGACTTGATTCAAGGCTGGATGGTTTATTGCCCGCACTTAGGGAACCCAGAATCTTCCCAAATACTCGACTCCAATGGGTTATAAGTGAGAGCCAACATCTGGTGGTTGCAACCAATTAAAATAAGTGACCAGGTGTCAGCAACCAAGGGTCTACAAGGGCAAGAAGCATTAAGCCATCAATCTTGGGTAATCTTTGCGTTGCGCCCGACTTTAGGACGGGGAATTTCAGTCCCCGGCTGAGCGTGGAACGGAAAAAATAGACTTTTCGGGAAGAAAAGGGAGAGACCGATCAGTTCCCCAAGACCAACCAAACGTAGCAGTCCGCAAGATAACCCACTCAAAAATCTTTCATACTTTCCAAATTCACCGCAACTTGAGAAAACAAAAATTTGGTGCTGCAGCCCCCAGAAGTGAGGTACTAGCAAAACTGTGATCATACTTGCACCGTTTGCACAACTAAATTAATTTAAGACTTCAGTTGTAAATAAATCGATTAAAGGTTACTTCTCAAGTCTGTCGACTTCAGTTCCTGTCGGTCTGACAGAAACCGAGAGTGGTCCTTCGAATACTTCAAAACCCCAGGAACCAGTCGCGGAGACAGAACCCACTAATTGGCATCAACGTCCCAAAGATTTCCATGATCTATTGAGACATAAATAATAAATTCCGACCCACGAGATGTACTCAATTAGGTTCGTAGGTGCAAGAAGCAATTTTGGGCTAATTGGGAGTTGGGGGTTCATCTTGGATTTTCTGATAAAAATTTAGGCTGGTAGTTACTATCTTTTAAATTATTTACAACATTTATGGTGAAAAGTAGTAACATTATTATAATTTAAGAGTCACTCCCCTCACCTTAATACGGAGTCATATACCTTTCTTAATGACTTCCAAGTCTAAATAAAACTTATTGCTATAAATTGTTTTGCTGACCTCCGTATTCCTTTCACCAGGAAAATTTTCAAAACGATATCCGACTTGTTCTGACGGCTGGGTAATGTGTGATTTACCAAAGTGCCTACCTACTAAAAACCTCGGGATACCCAAGGAACCGACCTTTGACGACCCGGACGATTCTTGAGGGATACCTCTTCAGTGTCGAGAAGGCGTTAATATTCTGCTGTTTATAATCGTTCAAATGCAATCGGCATCGTCATTTTTCAAGGGGCCGGAGTTTATTGCGACCCCTATTAAGTGACGTATTCCCCCCAAACTTTTCCTTAATTGGGTTATTACGATATTGTCGTGGTGCCCCTCTTAAGTAGCGGACGTTCCATTCGTTCCTTTTCATTGACTATTACAGAAATGGCATTGCTGTAATGGGTGAACCTCCTTACAGTGTTCGTTTCCCAGAATATTAAGACTGGATGCCTCCTACCCTTGTTTTTCTCTTAGCACCCGCCCACTGACGGAGTGCTCACGTGTCACCTGCCACCGCTCTAATTTGGAATTTACCCTGAAGATCAGTCCAATGTTCCCGTACACAAAGCTTCTGGAGAGGGCGCTCCATGATATGGAATTCGACGAGTAGGTGGATATGTACGTCTATAGAGTGTCGCTGGTGATTCCCCGTCTTTGGGAGCGTTGCTAGTACAACGTTTCATGTATTTGGATTCATTGGATGTTCAATAGATAATTAAATACAGTTATTTATATTAAAAAATTTCAACATTATGTAAAAGCAATAATTGCAAAATTCGCATCTTATACTGCATCAAGTTGATAGATATTTGTGAAACTTTCCCCTTGGTCGGCTCACAGATTTCTTAATTTGTTGCCATGAACTTATTAATTATTGTACACAATTAAAACGGTTCGTTATCGGATTTCGAAAACGTGTCGTGGGTCTCATTGTCGTCCACCGACCAAAATTACCACCACAGTTTACGCCAAAAGAGCCAGAAAGAGGAACTTTGCCTTATTTACTTCATTATATTTCGCGATATACCAATTAACGGCAAACTAATATGAAAAGAAAACTAACAAGTTTTATAGGTATCATCAGTTTTTTCAAATAAAATGTGATGCGCGTATAACTAGTAAACGGGGCTTCTGCCTTTACAACTCTATTAATTATAGGAAGCAACCCTATTGGCTAGTTTGGTCACTTGAATGAAACATAATTAATATATAGGGTGTTTCATAAACATATCGACAAACGTCCAGGGGACGTAGAGCTCATAGAAACAAATATTCAGATCGAATAACTCAGGGATCGGTATTGGGGCCAATACTGTACTCAATATATAGGAAGTTATGTATCAATATAGGAAGTTATGATAGCAACATTTGCTGATGACACGGCACTCATAGCAGTTGGCATAGATCCCATAAAAGCGACACATAAGCTACAGGAAAACATTAATATTCTGCAATCATGGCTATCATAATGGAAAATCAAAATTAATGAGAACAAATCAAAACACGTCATCTTTATTACGAGAAAAGATACATGTCCGGCAGTAAGAATTAACGAGCAATCAATCTCTCAAATCAACGAAACAAAATATCTTGGAATCCATCTAGATCCACGGTTAACATGGAAGAAGCATATCACTACAAAAAGAAAAGAACTCGACATTACATACAAAAGAATGTACTGGTTAATAGGGCGGCATTCTCAGCTATCAGTAGCTAGTAAAATTTTAGTATGTAAATGCATCTTAAATCCTATTTGGAGCTATGGCATTCAACTATGGGGTACAGCCAGTAACTCAAATATTGAGATCCTCCAACGACTTCCATAAAAAATAATTAGGAACTTAGCATGTGCCCCATGGTATATAACTAACAGCATGCTTCACAACGACTTACATATACCCACCATTAGGGAAGAAATTGAGCGCTACTCAATGAAGTATCAAGCTCGACTAACCAACCATCCAAACAAATTAGCAGTGGAACTACTAAACCCAATCCAAACAAGAAGGCTCAAGAGATTTCACCAGACTGATCTTACGGAACGATTCTCTAATTATCAACTTACTCAATCATCAAACTAAATACACAAAATTTGCTTATTGTTGGGATTTCCCGACAGATTGTAAATAGTCTTTAAACTACACTCACTTTCACATGAAATGCATCACCCAGTAATACTAATAATTAAGTCTTGTAATTTTGGCAAAATAATACTTCATAATGGAGTATCAAATGATCAGACTTTCAGTAAAAATATACAACATTTATTAATTAAAAAATTAATAATGAGTGACATCGCCTCGTACGGCAATGCGAGCGCGTGCTCTTCGCGGCATGCTTTGCAACAAATGATGAATATCCTCCTGGGGTGTTTCATTCCATGCTACCTCAAGATGACGTCGCAGGTCATCCACATTGTTTGGAGGCCTCGGTAAATTTCGAAGACGGCGACTCATCATGTCCCAAAGATATTCGATGGGCGATAGGTCCAGTGATCGTGCAGGCCAAGGCAGTATTTCCAATTGTGCTCCTTCCAGGTATTGTCGAGTAATGTTCGCACTATGTGGTCTTGCATTATCCTGTTGGAAAGTGCCACTTGGTAAAGTTTCCATGAATGGTACCAATACTGGCCTCAGAACTTTGTTAATGTAGCGACGTGCGTTTAAGGTGCTTGGAGTGAACACAAGAGAAGATCTTCGACCAACACATATCGCACCCCAGACCATAACACCAGGTGTTAAAGCTGTGCGGCGCCTTTCACAAAATTGCAAATTTCTTCTTTCACCTCGGTACCGTCTGACTCTTCTACGACCATCATTGATCCATAAACAAAATCGCGACTCGTCACTGAAGACGATGTTGCTCCACTCATGACTCCAACCAACTCGTTCTTGACGCCAGGCCAATCTGGAAGCTTGGCGTTGGGCGGTTAGTGGCAGTCATAGATTTGGAATGAATGCAGGCCAAAAGACGAAATTCTTCTGTAAACTGTTGCCATCGACACCCGACGATTTAGAGCTCCCATCCGATCTACTGCAACAGACATTGTTGTTTGAAATCGATCACCAATGGTCATCCGTCTAAGAAGTCGATCTTCACGTGCATTGCTGCTACGGGGAGGACGTCCAGCTGGACGATGTTGCTGAACCCTTTCTTCAGACCATGAAGACCATATTCTCGCAATCGTGGCGTGGTTCCGATTCATTCTTCGGGCAATCTCATAGAAAGAAAGTCTACCCTCCTTCATGCCGATGATTCGCCCTCTATCGAAATCCGAAAAGTGGAAAAAATTTCGACGCTGTCTTACTGGGGGCATTTTGAGATGTCTCGTTCACAGTTCAACAACAAAATAAACTGATATTTTCATGTAAATATTATTTTATTTATTCACAATTGAATAAAAAATCTAAAAGGTCAATGACAAAAAAACCACCAGCATTCTTCCTTTTTTACTGAAAGTCTGATCATTTGATACTCCATTATGAAGCATTATTTTGCCAAAATTACAAGACTTAATTATTAGTATACTGGGTGGTGCATTTTATGTGAAAGTGAGTGTAAATAAAAAAAAAAAAGATTGAATAAAACTAAATCTGAAATCGCTTCGTTTCCAAGATACAGAGTGTTGCATTTTTATACACAATATATTTTTTCAAAAACTGTTTGAAGTAAGGACATGAAATTACGTACATTCTATGGCGTGATAAATGCGCATGTTCTGGAGTAGACCGCATATTTCTACCTACACCAGTGGCGTCCGTGCGGCCTATTATCATCGATCAAGAACCTCTACTTCCAAGGCCGGCCTTAGCAAGTTTGGCGTCATGGGCGAAATTGTGAATCATCACTTCTTTATTCTCGTGAAAAACTGCAGGCCAGGAAAGTCCGCCGCTGTGGCTGTCGCCCAACTTTGCTCACCATGAGACCGATACTGTTTATATCACATCGACGTATTTTGTTTATCTTTGCAGAATAATATTTTTTTTGGCGCGTTAATGTTTTAATTTCTAATCAATTTCCAATAAGAAAATCGAGGTTCCAATCATAGCAATTATGGTGATAGTTCGTCTCATTAGTATATCGAGTTCCTGCCGGAACCAATTTTGCAACTGAAGCTTTAGAGCAGTGGCGGGTGACTGTGGGATTTCACATCATCGATTTGTTTTTTTTTTATAATTTACTAACTAACTTAATGGCCTATTGGATATCATTGCGAGAAGAGGGATCGGAAAACGATTTTGCGAATGTTTCCGGTCAACTTTCCGCAGGCTAATCGTTGCTTTTACGTAAAAAAACTTGACCGGAAAACGCGCACTTTCTGCCTCGTCATAAGAACGTAGAATTTAAAGAAAAATTTCAAGTGAAATGTCGAATTTTAAAACCATAAAATTGGAAAGATTGTCGAAGTTTGATAAATTTCCTATGCAAATTTCATTTACCTCTTTTAACTATGAAACAGAAGATGTACATACGTACGGGATGACTTGATGAGGGCGTCACAAATCGCTAGAAAGCGTCCTTTAGCGGGCCGATTGCCCGTATATACTTAATAATTTTTTATACAGAGGGTCCCATTTAAAGCTGTCAGTGAAGATTACTCAAAAACAGTAAGTTGCATGAAAAAAAGTTTCAAATGAAAGTGGTCCGGTCAAGAAGGGCATGTCATAAAGATGGTGACTTTTAGCCAAAACGTCATTTTAAGGTCATTTCAAGGGCAACTTTTCTTTTCAAACGACCTCCAAAAAATTTATATCTTTTATTTCAACAATTTTGTTATTAGACATTTTGCTGCGGAGTTATCTTTGATTTTTTTTTCAATTTTTGAGATAGTCGAAATGATTGAATTTTCTTTTCCAGAAAAGTTTTGCAATACATACTCTGTTTAAGAGTCATAACAATTATTTTATCTAATAAAAAAAAATAATTTCTATGAAAAAGAATTTTTAAATTTGACATGTTAATTTAAAATCCTGATTTGAGAAATTTACGGAATCAAATGTTCAAAAGAATGTCCTTCCAGCTCAAAACACGTCTCAACTCTTAATCGAAAAGAATTGTTTACTCTGCGCAACATCTCCTCGTTAACCAATTGACACGCATTTTCAATTTTCCTTTTCATGTCGTCTGCAGTTGTTGATATTCTGCATGAACTTTGTCCTTTAAAAAACCCCAGAGAGAAAAAATCTAGCGAGGTAAGGTCAGGCGACCTAGGAGGCCAGTTCACTGGACCGCCCCGTCTAATCCATCGGTCTGGATATATTTCAGCCAGAACTTCACGAGATATTCTAGAAAAGTGGGATGGACAACTATCATGCTGATAGTACCTGTCTGATTGCAATTGACACGTTTTCTCACAATCCCGGAAGCTTATTACTCAAGAAATTGCGGTACATTTCTCCATTCAAGTTTCCTTTAATGAAGAAAGGACCAATTAAGTATTCCCTAATAATACATTCTCTGACTACGATTTTTGATATCCAACTTCTCTAAACCAGGGTGGATTTACAGCACTAAAAAAATTCATATTATGGCGATTCACTGCAGCATGGTTTGTAAATGTAGATCCGTCCAAAAACAAAACGTTGGTGAAGAAATTTGCATCGTGATTTAATTGCTACCATACTTAATTACAAAAATTGACTCGATTTTCAAAATCAGTTCCATAAAGTTTTTGATGTAAAGAAATGTGGTAAGAATGATATTTATTCACCTTCAAAATTCTTTGGACACTTGTCTTTAACATTCCTGAGTCAACAGCAATTTGACAACAACTTACATGGGGATCGAAGGCAACAGCTGTAAGAAGTGCTATTTGATTGCCTTCATGTGTTGCATTATGGGACGATTGCGTTTTTTGGTTTCCAACGTTTTGGTTTCTTTGAAAATTTTAATTATACTGTTGAAAGTGGTCAAACAGGGAAATCTTTCAGCATAAAGTTCTACTGCCCGACTAACATTTCTTCCAGCTTCTCAAAAGGTAAAGACCATTCATAATTTTTAATCCGAAGTGTAGCGATCCATTTCAATTGTTAAATTTTGAAATGAGAAGAATATTTTTTGAATAATTTCACACAAAACAATTAGATTGATCGTCGAAAAAAGAATGTCGATTTCTCGTAGACCTTGTTATAAGATAAACTCTCACAAGAGGAAATTTAAGAAAATATTTTTTTTCGTACAAATAATTTTTTTATAAGATGAGTTTTAAACGAAATATGCATTGCAAAACTTTTTTAGAAAAAAAATGCATAATTTCGATTATCTCAAAAATTGGACAAAAATCAAGGATAACTCTGCAGCAAAATGTCTAATAAAAAAATTGCTCAAATAAAAGATATTCATATTTTGAAGGTCTACAAGGATCTGTAAAAAAATCTGGATTGTCGTTTAAAAAAAAGGTTGCCCTTGAAATGACCTTAAAATGACGTTTTAGCTAAAAGTCAGTACCTTCACGACATGTCTCCCTCTTTACTTAAAAACTCTTATTTAAACTTTTTTTCAAACAACGTACTGTTTTTTGGTCATCTTCAATCACAGCTTTAAATGGGACACCTCGTATATTATATAATTAATGGCACTTTTACACACATTTTAATTTATAACAAGAGTTAGGGGTTATTATGAGCAACGTTTCCTAAAACGCATCATCTTATAACTTAGTCCTCCCCTGTAGGTATAGCAATAACAATAATGTTTTATTCATCAAGGTTGTGAAGTACGTCATTACAACCCGAATATCAAGTTGAAACCCCGAAACGCTCAGTGGTAATAGATCGAAACTGGATATTCGTGTTATAATAGTACACTTCACGACCTTGATGTATAAAGAGTTTCGTCCTAAAGCAGACGAAGAACGGGTTAATAAAAACGGGTTTATAACACATTATTTATCTGACATCAGACGTGCGGTATTTTGGCTTTTCAAATATAATGCAAACATCAACTAGCACCCAGAAGTCGCTAACATAACTTAGCGCAGCAAACTAGCTTTACTGTACGCTATTTCAGGCTAAAAGGAGCACTTTACTACATGCAAATCATAGTTGGATATCATTACTTGTTACAGGTATTTGAAACTTACAAGTGTGCAGTAAACTTCTTAGCACACATAAAAGAGATTCACATGAGCTCATAGAAAATATATTGTACTTAGTACACGCGAAAGCGTCTTAAAGTACATGGAGAGGAATAAAATGGCCCTATAGTTATTCAAAACGTCTGAGAAGTAAAGAAAATCCGGTAACTAGAAAAAATAGATTTTTTCTTTGAATATAAATCGTATATCAATGGGGGGCAATTTAATGAAACCTGTGGGTAAATTTCTCAAACACTTTCTATCATTGATCGCCGCGATTAAGTAAATAGATGCAGTGTCGAAACACTTCAAGTAGGTTCCGTTAATTTCCATACTAACACTCATACTGGATGAATCAAATTTCCTTGAAATCTTTCATGAAATATTTCCCACCAAAGAAAATCCCCTAAATTCGTTCTAGGTATCATGATTCTTGGGTTTTCTTAAAAGCATGTACTGGAACACTGAATATTAATGAGTTAAAATCATTCGTAATACTTATTGAATAGATATTAGCGCTTTTACTTTATACGGTCACAACACTCATACGCACAGACTACACACAGGGTGGTCCAAACGAAAACTTTGCACTTCGATTTTCAGTATTTAAAATGAAAATGTGTAAAAACGCAGTTACTCGTCCATTTTTTATTCGAGTGGGACAATTTTTGATTGTATTTTCAACCCCTTGACTTCAACCTGCGAAGAGGGGAGTTACACTCAAAATTTTCAATGAGAAGGGTTGTCTAATGGTACCTCAATTTAAAGGTAGTTGTACCCTGATTTTAATGGCCAAGTTTGAAGTCACTGCCATTATCCCCGTTGATATGATAACTTGTTAAGGTCTATAGGGAAAAAAGGTTTTAGTTAATAATTCATTTGACCCAATAAGAGCTGCAAACTTCAAAATGAGGATAGGAGGACCGTTAAAAGTGAGATATCACTGGATCGTTTTGATGAAGGCGAGTTCTACTATTGATCGCACAATTTATGAATGCCACCAAATGACACCAAAAATGGTACGTAACGCGAGAAAACGCTTTGAATAAAATTTACTTTATTGTATGGAGCTAAATGGCCGTCATATTCAGCATTTAATAAATTGATCAGAAAAGTAAGGCCAACACTTTTCTTTCATTTACCCACTTTGTTAAGAAAAAAATCACAAATAATAAAACGTACTCTTATAAATCTGAAGGGCAAAACTTGCCTCTCTCAAAATGATTCGATATCTCATGGTTAAAGGTCTTCCTACCCTCATTTTGAAGTCTGCACCTCTCATTGTCATAAATTAACTATTAACTAGAAGCTCTTTCCCCATAGACTTTGATAAGCTGTTGTATCAACGGGAATAACGCCAGTAGCTTCAAACTTGGACTACAAACTACCTTTAAAATGAGGTATCACTTGACATCCTTTCTCATTAAAAATATTGGGGGTAACTGTCACCCCTGTTCAAGGGTCGAAGTTGAAGGGTTGAAAATATAATAAAAAATTGCCCCTTTCAGATGAAAAATCAATGGGTTCGAATGTCTTAACACATTTTTATATTAAATAATTTAATAGAGGTATAAACTTTTTGTTGGGCCACCCTGTATATAAGCAACAGGTATCTCTCTTAGCGATGGTGAGTGTAACCACATCCATCCCGATTAAAAAAAGACTGTATCTACTTACAAAACTTCAATGATCTCGCAATTAAGAAGTAACTTTCTAGGACCCAGTTCGACTACTGCGATGGTCTGGTCGTGGAAATAGACCATCCGAATGGAATCGCTGACTCTGCGGCCTGTGTAATTCTTCAAATTTTGCCTGGACTCATCTGGAGGGGCGAAAGGCCCCCTGAATCTTAACCCTCCAACGGACGGTTTACAATTGGTTTCCAGAACGCAGAACAATAGCAGTAATGCGAGCATAACTACATATTGATTAGTAATTGACGGTGGGGTTAATTTTGAACGGGGTGTCGAGCTGCGGTACATGGTGGATACCTGAAGTGGAAGATTATTAATTCATTGACTGACCCGTCGCGGGGGAGTTCATGCATTACCTTTTTTCTAATCTTAGTCTGGATGCAGATACGAACACTATCACATGAGTCTACAAAATCATAGTACAACTCTTGGGTGTAGACATGCAAGAGCCGCTAGTCCTCGCGTGTGACACGATCGATTTACGGTACTAATGGTACTGTCTTCGTGGGTCTGTTAGCAAAGTCGGAATGAAACTGCTTTGTCTGCGGTGAGTGATATGCATGTAGTTTTTTTGAAAGTGGTACCTGGTGGTTGGTTACTGCAGTATAGTAAAATTGCGTGCAAGCGTCGGTATAGTCCGGTAAAATCGGAACCTGCCGTGATTACATTTTGTCAAAAACGACTATTAAAACTGGTCAAAGTAAACGCACCTGTGGGCCATCCACATATCAATTAATTCGATCCGTAGTCTTAACAATATTACTTTAGTTAATATATTTTTGTCGATATTATTTCGTGTTACTAGCGCTTCTGGTCTATATTATAAAGACTGAACTTGCGTTTTACCAATTCGTGATTTCTAGGTCAACTAAAAAGAAATGTCGTCTGTATAGTCGCAGGCATACTGTACTGATTTAGCACCGAGAGCACATCTGCCCTTTCCTTGTCTTCCATGAACTCTTAGCAATGTCACGGTGAAATTTAGTTGAATTAAAATAATTTTGAACGGCCGACATCTAGGCCACCGCTGTTTAGTATTATTATTTTTAATTAATTTAAAGAGCGATTTTAAAATTCACTGAACCATTAAATAAACATTTAAAATGATTATCACCATCAAGACTGACATTAATATATCTTTATTAAAATTTGGTAATGTTGTAAATAACAGGTCACAATGTATTACAGCGTTTGCTTTCTAAGTAAACTTCCCATTGCAGATGTTTACGGCAAATGTGGCCATCAAACACATACATATAAACTTTGTGGCCTTGTGAAGCCATTTATGCAAACAGGGAATTGCCCCAGATGAATGCGGGTTCAGGAGTTAGCACTGAATTACCTTTGATTTCTTTAAGGAGAAAAGACACTCATTGGATTTTCCGCATTGAGCCATTAGTACACAAGCTTTTTCCCATGATTAAAAATTCAACAAGTAATATACGACGTACTGTGAGATGGCTATATATTAGGAGTCCCTGAAATTTCTGTACAACGTTTGATCAAAAATTCCGAAACGAAAGATAATGCGTTCATGGAATGCTTTATTTTTTATTGTAAAAATTTTGTAAGAAACAAAAGTTTGAAAATAAAGTCAACTGATGGCAGAGAAAGAACTAAAGTCATTGGTAGGGGGATAACAAAAATACAAACTGTTATTTACAGAATACGGGTAATTTTTAATATTTCCACACATTAAAAAAAAATCGCTGACACCAAAACACGCCGCTACATGTAGTAACTCTTAGTTACAAAATTAGTGAAAATCGACAAAAGCGTTCAGCAATTATTTCCAAAAAAATATATTGCTTCTTCTATTCGTTGGTTTAATCTAGCGTATGTGGGTAAAAAATAGGTACACACATATTCAGCTGCGCATGTCCAAAGTCATAAACACATGCGGATGTAGCCCACAAGGAAAAAAGAACACCGAACTCGAACTTATTTCCGAATTGAGTCAATCCAATTACCGGGAATTGGAAATACTTTGGGATTTTTATAATTAAAAAAAAGCCATTTTAAAGAAGCTACAACCTACTATGCTTTTCATAATTAAAAACTTTTTACGATACTAGTTGGTTTATTTCGTATCTTAAAAGTGATAATTGAAAAAGTCTGCTAAACGTGTCTTATTCCGGGTAAAACTTCTGTTCATACTGTTGTCTTAGAACCGCGATAGAAATACATGCTAATTTCACCGATTTCTTCACTAATAATCGAAAAATTATTTACCTTTTATGTAAAAAAAGCTCAATAATTTAATAAATTAAAATATATTTGAAACTGTGAATATTATATTCCCCTTTAGCCATTTACCCAAAACGGACAGCCGGAGCACAAACCGGAATCCAAAATCGAAGCCTGAATTCTGAACCTGAAACGGCCCTCCAATTCGGAACAAAAACCGAACCCCCAATAGAAACCCGAACACTATAAAGAATAAAGCTTAACCTAATTTAAAATGTAAAACAATATTGTAGCTTTGAAATCACACTTTCAATACAATAGAATTCACTTAATTTTTAGTCTCATATAATCGGATGATGATCGTATCATTAGTTACAAATTTTCCTACTTATATTCCTTTACAAGCATATCACTAATTAATAATTTTTGAATATCATTAACCCCAGCATAAATTTCAGTTATCCTAGCATCCCGATAGTGCCTTTCGGCAGGCATTTCACGCACATAACTAAAAAATCAAACGCATAGCGTTAAGAACACCTCACAAGTTGCACATTTTATTAACATACCCCATTCCCCCTAAAATTTGAATGGCACCATGAGTCACAAACGTGGCCGCTTCACTTGCCGCCAATTTCGCCATTGATGTGTATTTAGAAGATCTTGATTCCTCATCGCTTACAACTGCTGCCCTCCAGACCAAAAGTCTTGCTGCTTCTAATTTCGTGCTCATCTCACCTAATCTTAACTATAGGACAGTGCAAATTATAAAAGAAAATGAAACAATTTGCTCACTTTAACAGCCTGAAGTTGGTTTATTGGGTGCCCAAATGCCCTTCTTTCTGAGGAATATTTGACTGCTAGCTCCAAGGCAGCTTGTCCGATACCGAGAGCTTGAGAAGCAATTCCGACTCGAGCCTTTTCAAGCTGTTTCATTGCAATCATGAATCCTTCGCCTGGTGCTCCTTGATTTTAAATTACACAATTTTCAGGTCTAGGCATATAATTTGAAGGAAACTTTGGGAAATTGTTGTAATATTTTATTACCTATCATATTTTCTTTTGGCACACATACATTTTCTAGGTAGATGTCGCATGTAGAAGAAGCGCGAATGCCCATTTTGTCCTCAGGTTTTCCAGTAGATAATCCTTCAGTTGACATAGGAACAATAAAGGAACATATTCCTAAGAAACTGTAATAATGTTACCCTGGTGCAGTTAAGTTTGGGCTTTATTAATTATTATGTGTTTGAACAGAAATGTGTAAATTATTAATTTACCTCACCTTTGTGCTTAAGAGTTTTATCTATTGTGGCGAAAATAATAGCAGCTTTACCCTCAATGCCGCTTGTAACCCAAGTTTTTCTTCCATTCAATACATAAACATTTCCACTAAGCTTTGCTGTAGTAGATAAAGCACTGACATCACTTCCAGCATCTTATAAAATAAGTTTCATTAATGAAAAAATTTGAATAAACAGGACATTACCCCACCTGCCTCACTTAATGCAAAACAGCCAATATTCCCACATGTGAATGGAGTCAGAAACTCTTTCTTTTGCTTCTCTGTTCCGAAGGTATTTAGTAGATTGACATATAAAGCATTATGAATAGATACTATAGCTCCAGTACCGCCACATGCTTTGGAAATTTCCTCTACTGCCACGGAGAGGCCTAAAGAATTTTCACCGCTTCCACCATATTTTGTATCGCAGGTGATAGCTAACAAACCAAGCTGACCCAGCTTTTCAATCTAAAATGTGTATTGAAATGGTACTAAATTGGTTAGGAAACTAAGTGTCTTATTAAGAGAAAGAAATGGGAAACACTTGGATTGTTAATTACTTTCTTAATCACTTACGCTCTTTTTCAGTTATAAAAGAGTAGTTCTAGTAGTTAAATATGATGGTTATAATTCAAAAAGAGTTCCAACTCATATGAGAAGAACATTTTTTGAAGAATTAACATTAAATATATTCTAAGTAGATAAACAAAGGGGTTTCTGAGACAAATGTGCCGCTTTCTCACATCCGAAAATCGTCGATTTTACGTTATTTTTGTCGTTCCGTTATTTAAGTGGCCGTGTGAATGTAGGGGTTTATCGTAACGTTAATATAGCGGTGCATTGCGAAAACTGTTTTTTGTCGTTACGACCGGCCACTTAAATAACGGAACGACAAAAATAACGTAACATCGACGATTTTCGGATGTGCGAAAACGGCACATGTCTTAGAAACCCCCTTATTTATCTACTATTCTATTCAGTATAATTTAGTTAAAATTAGCCATACTGTATTTCCTAGTTAAGGTTGACTTAAAACAAAAATGCCTAATCAAAGTTCTGAGATTAATGAAGGAAAGATTGAATTTTTTTAAAAACTTTAACACTGCATCTCAAAAATAGTGTTTAAAGACAATATCCATATCAATTTTTTTCATAAAATTTCTCCAAAGACTCACAATTTAAAGGGTACCAAAAGTTTTCTAGGTGATATATGTAACAAGATATACAGGGCATTTATATATATCATATATTTATATATAATATAAATGATCCAGGCTTCTGTCAAGGATTGTTATCCACATGGGTCTATGAAAGTCCAAGCAAATATTGATGTCGATTAGGTATAGCAGAAAGGTTAAATTAATAGATAAAAGGATGAAAATCTAGGCAGTCCCAGTAAGTAACTATCAGATACAGCTCACAATCAAAAACAGAATATGAACAGATACACTATTAATACGAAAAAGTATTTGGTAGATATCTACCTGTTGGGCTGGAAATTTACTTTCTTTGTCCAAATGGGAGGCAATAGGCTTTAGCTCCTTCTCAGCAAAATCTCTGCACGTTTTTTGAAGTAGCAAATGTTGGTCTGACAACCTGTGTAAACTGAAAGTTTTCCTTCCATTCTCCACATAATTTACTAAAATTTGAAATATAATTTTATCACACAATTCTGATCAATTTATCTTATACAATTTTTGACTTACATTTCCCAAATAAAGAGTAAATCGGCCTGAACGACATCTTATTTTGCAACTGATAGAGACTTGATCACAGAGCCACCTTTATTCAATTGAATGGGACACTCAATAAATTTCAGATTAGAAATTATAATGATAAGCACCTGACCTTAAAAATCATGTATTATTAATGGAGACTATGTTTAAACAGTGAGAAAGTTAAATTTATATTGGCTGACTACTTAATACCTGACCAAAGATCTGATAGGATTTCTAATTATATCGTGTAATGTCAGTACTTTGTTCAAATATAGCATTATTATCATGTAAGAGATGTTTTCAGTTGCATAAACTATATATTTAATTGTAAACACGGATTAAAACTACACGTAAATTTTGGTAAATATTTATTTTCAATTTAAATTTGAGCCAAAAAAATCATAAAGAAAATCATGAAGTGTTTAAAAGTCATATTTGACGTTTCATTGGATGGAATTGGTAAAGAGGGGCGTTAACGAAGGAAGTATTGCATCGCTTATTGTCACGTCTCAACAAGCGGTTGAGAATGGTTAAAGATTTGTGACGTCACCCGATTAAATATACTAATATGATATTTTCAAGTAAATTCGCATGTAAAATGTAGAGAAGACCGATACTAATAGAAATTAGTAAAATTAAAACGTTGGAATAGATACACATAAATAATAATAAATAAAAAATTATTAATTGTAATATGGGGTACATCTCATGTCGTCACCACTCATGGTGTAGTGATTAATATTCGCTTGTTTAACGGTTATGTTCGATTTTTTATTTTGACTTTGTCTTCCTTTTCCTAGTTTACTACTCCCGCCTATTTGGTCTAAAGAAGGTTTAAATATATTATTTTATTGTGATTTTATGGTTTGCCTTCTGTAATAACGAAAACCATAATCGTCTTTCGTTGCATGTACTTAGAGGTACAAATTTTCTACCTTTGTCCGAAACTGGAATAACCCTTTTTCTGGAATGTCTGAGTATATAGAACTTGATAGTGAAGAAAGTCAGTGTGAAGATGATGAGCGGAAGAAAGAAGACATCTTTTTAATACTAGTTGCTACAGATATACATTTGGGATATGCAGAGAAGGATCCAGTGAGATGTAAGTTTCTAAATAAAGAATTAAATTGAATTGAGAGGCACAGGCTTATTTATTTATCTGGATGCTTTATTGTCTAAGGTAACCTCGTCTTCAGTGATGTTTTTAGCAAAAAAAAAATTTACTCACTGAAATTAATGATCACATTTGGTTTGTAACCCTTAAAAAGGGCAAGGAAAAAATGGATACATCCAAAATAATTGCCCATCTTCCAGCTATTAAAAGACTGAGATTTGTTAAAGTAGGAAGGATACAAATCTCACTGTTGCACTCTCACAAAATGTCACAAATTTTTTTTAACGGCCACACTAAGGCAGTGTGAATATATCTATCATCTGTGAACTTATAGGTAATGAAAATTTGAAAATACAAATGCACTGACCTGGTGGAGTCAATCTAAATGTTTGCCCAAACAGATAATTAAATAAAGATCTTTCAATTAATGTGTGTTTGACTACACTTTTTGACCATCATTAATTATTTTTTATGTAGTCTTGCATTTTTGCAATTATATATGTAACTGTTGAATGGAGCAACTCATCAAGAATATTTGTTACAGCTAAAGACACGTTTGAAACTTTTGAAGAAATATTGAAAACTGCACAAAGCAATAACGTAGATTTGATCCTGCTAGGAGGAGATCTATTTCATGAAACTCGTCCATCAACTTATTGCCTTTTCAAATGTGTTGAACTTCTTAAAAAGTACTTGTGCCCCATCTCGAATACCAAAATTTTCAATTCAATTTACTTAATTTCTAGATATTGCTTCGGAGATCGCCCGATCCAAATAGAGTATCTATCTGATCCATCACGCAACTTTGTGTTCACAGGAAATGAAAAAGTGAACTATGAAGATCCAAATATTAACATTAGCATTCCAGTATTTTCTATACACGGCAATCATGATGACCCCACTGGCGAACATCAAATATCGGCCATGAATTTGTTAGCAACAGCTGGCTTGGTTAATTATTTTGGTAGACACACCAACTATGACTCAGTGGAGATCGAACCTATTTTACTTAAAAAGGGTCAGACTAAGTTGGCTATATATGGGTTGTCTCACATAAAAGACGAAAGATTGGCTCGGCTATTTTTGGATAAAAAAGTACGTGTAAATACCGAGTTTTGAGTGTATGCAGGGCATTCGAAACTGACTCAAAGTTACGGTTTCTTTCTTTTAATTATTATTTAAGTTAAAAGAAATAAGTTGCTATAGGTTTTGATTGAATATACAACGTATGGACGTTGATTATTGTAGGAGATATAAAATTGGTTAAATGGTGATTTTCTTGGAGTATTTATGATATACTTAGAATACTGATTAATAGCTTACATTTTTTGGAAAAATATGAAATATTAAACTCTGCATTGTTGCAAAGTTTTAGTTCCAATTTTTCCAGAAATGGTAAGATAACATTGTTTCCCTAAATGTTGAAATATTGTTATATAATTGCATGTCATTCATAATTTAAAAAATAGATCTTAATTGTTTAGGTGACGTTGCTGGCTCCTGGTGAAGAAGATTATTTCCATCTTCTAGTTTTGCATCAAAACAGGGCCAATAGAGGAGTCAAAACGTTTATTCCGGACGGCTCGTTACCAGATATTCTTCATCTGGCAATATGGGGCCATGAACATGATTGCCAAATTGAGCCTGAAGAATTAGCTAATTCTGTTTACATTTCCCAACCAGGTATAATCAATTATTTTGTGGCACCCGCTTCATGAATTTAACCCTGGATGAACATCTTAAGGAAGCTCTGTAGCCACTTCCTTGTCAAAAGGGGAAGGCATACCCAAACACATAGGCCTATTAGAAATCTACAAGAAAGAGTTTTATATGACGCCAATCCCCCTGAAAACTGTTAGACCTTTTGTCTTTAGAGAATTGACTTTGAAGGATACCAACAGTTTACGGCATGAAATCGCCGGAGCTGATGATGAAGGACTGAGCAATCAGATAATTGCTGAGAGAATGGTGGAGCAGGAAATTGAGGATATGATTCGAAAGTCTAAAACATTAAGTATGTAGTTTAACCCTTTATTGAGAGTGCAACTATTTTTATATGATTTTTACTTTAGATTTAGAAGGAAATAAGTTACCATTATTAAGACTTATTGTAACGTACGTGGATGAAAGTCAGACATTTAATATGATTCGGTTTGGTCAACGTTACGTTGGCCGTGTCGCGAATCCTAAGGATATGGTTAAATTGAACTCTGGAATTAAGCCCGACAAAATTGATACTAGCGGAATTGGGAGATATATGGCACAGGTGAGCGAGATTTTCGGATGTGTTTTTCGTTTTGTTTTTATATTTAGATCAAAGGTACGACTGTAGGGAAAAGTTCATTACTTGATATTATACTAACGCTATCAGAGCATTATATACAGGATGAGTCAGTTAATATTAGCAGGACTCGGTCATTCAATATATTTCCGTATTTTAAGTTCAGTAAATCATATAAAAATATGTTGGCAAACACTTCATTTTTGAGATACAGGGTGCCAAAATTTTGGATTTTTTAAAAATATTTCCTACACAGCTTCTACAGTGTTTGAGATAATTTATTTAAATTTGTATCATTTATTACCTATGATAGTTCACAAGTTTTGACGTGTCTAAATGATTTAAAAACCTACAACGTGATATTTTTTTCGGCAGTCAGGCCCCTGTTTATCGGCTAGAACTTTTTCATGATACGTCACTGATTGTTTAATTTCAACAATGTGGATTCTACGTTCAGTTTAGAAACTTTTTTGTCTTTTTCAATTTTATTGTATTTGTAATTGGCTTTGAGTAATTTGGAAAAGTCTATGAAAGAACATTTTATTAAAAAAAAATGTTTTCGGCGATAATAGGATAAGTACATCAAAATTCACTAAGTTTTTGAATGAAAGCGTGTAATAATAATTAATCAGGGCATTAATACTTTTCAAGTAATTCGGAATTATTTTATTTTTAACTTAAATATTCAAAATGCAATCCAATTTGTTGAATACACAATCGGCATTGTGTTTCAATTGAACTTTTTGCTGAAACAGAGTGATAAGTCTGATATCTTCGCAGGCCTACCTTATACGTTTTCTAAGATCTTCTATATTTTGAACAGGTTCATATACTTTTTTTTTAAAGAGCTCCGCAGAAAAAATCTAACGGTGTTAGATCTGACGAACATGGGAGTCATGTGATTGGACTTCCACGATTAATCCATCTCACTGGAAAATTGAGGTCCTTACATTTTTTCTAAAATAAGCTTGGCAACCATCTAACTAAAACTAAGCTTGCTGCCTTAAATTTAGAGGAATATCTTAACACATATTAGGATGTTTAGTTTCTATAATCTCTAAGAAATTTTTCGAGTTTGCCCTTTCTAGTAAAAATAGGGTCGAAACAAACAATTTTCAAAAATTTCTACCCTTCTGTTAAAACTAAACTCATTTGGAATGTTTGTCAATGATATGTTCTTCCAAAGACTTGATTAAATTATTCAAACACAGTTACAGATACAATAAAACTGAACTGAAAAACACAAAAAAGTTTCTAAATTGAACATGGAATCCACATTGTTGAGATTAAGCAGTTAGCGGCGTATCATAAAAAAGTTCTGGATGATAAAAAGGGGCCTCACTGCCGAAAAAATATCACCTTGTAGGTTTTTAAATCATCTAGGCACGTCAAAACTTGTGGACCATCATAGGTAACAAATTGTAAAAAATTTGAATAAATGATCTCAAAAACTGTAGAAGCTGTGAAGAAAATACAAAAAAAAATCTAAAACTTTGGCACCTTGTATCTCAAAAACGAAGCGTTTGCTAACATATGTTTATGTGACTTACTGAATTTCAAATAAGTTACTATATTGAATGCCTGAGTACTGCTAGTAAGAAATAACTCATCCTGTATATGACCCGCTATATATACTTTTAGAATTAAAATTTCAGTCATCATTCATTCAATATTGTTTTCCTATATAAATAATGGGCATTACCAGTAATTAAATTCTAATTAAGAGTTGGAAATTTAGCTAATGTTAAATTTAATTAAATATATGCAAAATTCTGAGAATTTTAAAGAATAAGTAAGGTTAATTCATTTTATCAAGTTTGTTTACCGTAACTATGATTTACTAAAATTTTTCATGGAATTAATAATAGAACAAATAGCTTTGTTATTGATTTGCTTAATTTTTTAGGAAAACATTAACCTCCCTAATAGGGTTGAAGACCTAGTGTTGAAATATTTCGAAGATAATCCGGAAGATCAACTACAATGCCTCTCCTTAAAGGCTTTAAATGAATCGATAGTTAAATGCATTGATACCCAAGAAATCGATGCTCCAGTGAACGTCACTAAGTAATCTTATAAGCATAAAAGATATATCTTTTTTATTTTTCACGCACATCAATTTCTAGTTCTTTAATAACAGAACGATTAAAGAAGCTCAAGGAATCTGACGTAAATTTAGGTGATAAAAATATTGAAGATTTTTTGTTCAACGTGAAGGATGACGAAGACGATGGTTTATTCGTTGATAACATACTAAAAGCGTCAGGCGCAGGCAATAAACCAGCTCAAAACCAGGATGCCGACGTAGTTTGCATAGATGAAGACGCCGAATTTGATTCAGAAGTCAGATTATCTCCGGTTAAAGGTGGTACTGGTCGCGGCAATACTTCTACTAGACCCGCTAAAGGACCGGGATCTAGAGGGGGTAAGGAGTACAACATGTATATGTTTCATAAGCTGATGTGTCGTACTTTACATAATTGTCAATATCCTATAATAGTAAATTTTGAATGCGACCTAATTTATTTTTTTAGGCCGTGGTTCTAGAAGTAGGGGTCGTAGAGGTCGGCATTGATACTATTATATTATTTTTGCTTTACTATTAAGTATACGTGACAACTATTTCTATTAGCCATATTTTTTTTCTCTTTGTACGTCACACATAGTGATTATTGAAGTTTTGTTCTAAAATTTACTTACAATCTTACTGTGTTAAATTTTTTAATGAGAAACTATTTATGGAACAAATTTCCGTATAAGATTCATCTAAATGCGGTTATGTTTATTAAAGAAACGCTACAAATTGTTTTGAATAAAGAAAAGTATTTATTTCAAATATTTGTTGAATTATTTTTTATACCCCAAATACAAGATAAGTCCAAAGTTGAAGAATTACTTCTACCCTACATTAATGAGGCTTAAAAAAATAAGCAGTTTTGGACTTGGGACTTTTCTAAATATCAACACTAGAAGGTGACTTTAGGCAATTTTTCGTTATATCCAGTAAGTGTATGTTGGTGAGTACACCAATCCTGTGACCCAACTCCACAAATTCAATACTATGATTTTAACAGAAACTGTGGTAATAGCAGTAAGTACGCAATTGTTCGTTCACACACAAATTTAATTCATCAAAATTGTCATATACATATATTTTTCATTATTGGAAATAAATATCAGAATCATAAATTGCATGAATTCTGGTGTAATAGTTATTTAGTGCTTTCCTAAACATTATGAGTGTATAGTGCTCATTCACAATTTTAAATTATGTAGAAAGCTTAACCATTACTCTAAGTGACATTTGAACTACTGTTGGTTGAAAATTTTCTATGAGATAGAGAAGTGCCGTTCACGCTTATTTCTTTAAGTTCTATCGATTTTGGTAAACTACTGTCATGGCCTAGAAGCATTTCCTGTTCGTCTGTCGTATTTAGAGATTCTGAAAAACAAGCACAAATATGATTTAACATTGAGAAGAAAACCCAATCTCTGTTTAATTACCAGTTAGTTTACTACAACAAATATTTGAAAGTCATTTGAGATAATTAAAGGTCAAGACATTTAAAAATGCTTGTTGAACTCCATGTAACTAATTACCTTCTTCTATTGTGTTTTCCAATTTATTTTTACAATTGAAAAACACGAAATTTTCTGATAAAACTCCCCTAAACACTGAAACCACCTCTAAACGGGGATTTAGGAAGTAAAGAGGTTGTTTACGTGTAAAAAATTCGCTTATAAGAGCCGCGATTCCTTTGGCTGCAGTGAAATCGGCTCCTAAAAGTAACTTATTATTGTAAATTCTTGTATAGTAACGCCCAACTTAATACACACCTAATATAAACTGGCAATCAATAACAACAGGCAAGTTCTTTGAAGATAACCCTGTCTTTGCAACACTAGTTTTAATGAAGTCCACAGCAGGGAAATATAAAGCGTTTCCGGGAGTAATCAGAATATAATCCTTTCCATTTGAGGTCTAAAAGTGTCAAAAATTACAATCTAACATTTTAAACCTTAAATACTTTCTTATTACTCTGCATTGCTCCACTTGAACTCCAGGTCGAGCCGACGGATACAATAAAAACATAATGTTGATGGCCACTCCAACTAAAATTCCATATTCGACCCCAATTACCAGACAGAAGATGAAGGTCGCAAACGCGCTCAACAAGTCCTTTTTGCTGGACCTCCACATGGGCTTGACTACTTCGTATTCGATCATAAAAATGACGGCGCACACTATGACCGCTCCCAGAGAGGCTTTTGGAATGTAGGCGAAATATGGAGTTAAAAATCCTAACGCCAAAAGGACCATTATTCCTGAAACATGTAAATTTTAAAGTATTGTGCTTTAAATGCTACTATCCTCTATGCTGAATCTTTCCTTCAAATTTTACAAGTTTTGCGATATGTAGCAATTTAAATTTTCCTTCGTCGCCTTTCCCATACATAATTTTATCTGAAATAAAATAATCTTGACACGTACCTGTAACAACTCCACCCATAGAAGTTTGCACCCCACTGGCATGATTGACCGCAGACCTCGAAAACGATCCAGTAATTGGCATCGATGAGAAAAACGCGCCCATAATGTTGCAAAATGATAGAGTCAAAAGTTCCTGAGTGGCGTCGATAACCTCACCAGTAGCTAAATAGAAGGACAACTTTAATTTCACCGCACTAATCAGACAGAAACTCACCAAAAGCTTTGGCAATGGCAACATTTCCCAGAACCGCAATAATTGGTACCAGAAAAACCGAACTCCCCAAGTCACTCAACATGTCAGGGAATGTTTTGGTACTATTGCCGACTACAGTAGTAAAGGGAGGTACTTTAAATGCGGGCAAACCAGACTTAACATCTCCGGTTAACCTAAATGGAGAGCCAGATTCTTGAGACTCGTACATATATGCTATTGCACTGCACACGATGACTACTATAGCGTTTCTCGAAGTTGAAATTAGCCATAAAGTGTAATTAAGAGACTGTTGTGTTTTGGTCGGCTTCGTGCCCTTTGAATGCAATTTTAAATCTTTTAGTTTCTGCAAGATACATTTTGTAATAATTGGTGAATAAGACTTAGCTCTACTAACCCTTAATAGTAGAAGAATAACAATGCACCCTACACCTAATCCAAGGTCGGTGAGCCTGGTGAGGTGTATATTTTGAATAACTTTGGTTATAGTGTCAAAGAAGCCATTTGACGATATCTTAAGACCTAGAAGGCTGCCGAACTGGGAGCTGCCTATTATCACAGACGTTGCTGACGTAAAACCTACTGTTACGGGTATAGAGATGAAATCCACCAGCACTCCTGTAAATTTATGCATAAAATGAATTATTCTTAGACAGCTATTGGGATGAGTATTGTACCGAGATGTAAAACAGACATGATCAATTCGACAATACCAGACAAGAAACATAGCAAAATAGCATAATCAGAGTTCCTGCCAACGACTTGTTGATAAGTCATCAGGGCCATTAAGGCTGTTGGTCCTATTGTAATGTCTTTAATACTGCCAAAAATTGTGTATATGAAGCACCCAACAAAGGCGGAATACAGACCGTACTGAAATAATTTACTTGACAAATCACACTATACAGGATGGGTAAATACCTGTGGTTCGAGACCTCCTAAAGTGGCATAAGCAAGAGCCTGAGGCATCACAGTGAGTCCTACAGTGAAGCCTGCTATACAGTCGCTGATAAACTTTTTAGTGTTATATTCCTGGGCCCAATGCAAAATTGGGATCCGTTGTAGAATGAACGCCTTGAGGGCATGTTTGTCGGACATTTTTGGGAGTGCACACCTAAAATAATATTTTATTGAAAAGATAAATAAGTAATATATTATTGCAGTTGCTAGCTAAGGTTTGTTCAACTTCTTATAGTCATTTTAGAGAAGATTTTTCTCTATGCAGGGAATATGAACTTTCTCTGATTTCATCGACTTTCGCTTTTAAATTAAATGTACTTGCGGAACAATAGTATTGCGGTTGATATTAAAACACGCGATTTTATTGGACATACTAGTTTTTATTGTTAGATAACAGTAGTAAAAAGGTTTCTTATTAATTTGTTAATTAAAGTAGCGGTTTAATCTGTCTGTACGAATGAATGTGAAAATATTTAACAATTCTTTATAGTGATATTAATACTGTTTCAGCGCACGTAAGTGGCCTCAAATTGCAACCATAAACCGCAAAAAGGCTGATAATGATTGTAAATGATTTCGACACGCAACATCGTAGCGCATGGTAGAAATTAGCAATTTTAGGTCTATTGAGAGAGGTGAAAACAAAGCTGTTGGCGTACCAGGAGAACTTATAGCCCGTTTAAAGATTAAGTTTGGGGGCAAAAATTTTCTGCAAAATGTTCAAAATAGAAACATTTGGAAATATGCAGTGTTTTAATTAAAAATTTTAACAGCAAATTTTAAAATTTAACTAATTCCACTTTTATTTGCGGCTTTCTGAAAATTTTTTTTCGTTTTAAAAGTATTCAACTCTCTTAAATTAAAAGTCTAAAAACTATCAAAGTAACTTACTCTTTGTCACCGCAATATTTTGGATCTTGCTAGTGCGTGATTGTATTGACTCAGGAAATCGTTGACCCGGTGAAAGTCACCTCACACACACATCTGTAAAATGTCTTGTATTAAATTTTTCATCTTCTTGAATGATTTATCGGCAACCTATGAGTGCTGAAAAGATGAAAAGACATATACTAAACTACATTACTTTGGCACTTAATGTTTGCTACGATAATTAGACATAGGTTTTATATTTTGCAATTAACATGTAGTTTGGGAGATATTTTCTACATACATGATTTTCTTATCACTCCAATAACTTTAATTCTAACAGCATAATTTCTACAAGTTTTAGTTGAAGTTTCTTTTTTTAAACAACAGCAAATATTTCAATACAGCTAATAAAATTATGTAGCGTGAGCCATGAAGAACTGTATATACTGCTACCATGGAACAATATTATTAAGAGGAACATCGAATAAACATTAAATATTTGCTTGCATTTTTTATTGTTAATATACAGGGAGTTTTAGGTATTTTGACAAAAAATGGTTTTGGCTTTAACTTTGTAATGCCATATTACCGTTTTAAATATTTTGGTTAAAGAATGCACTTTTGTGTAACAGTAAGATAACAAATTACATCAATTACCTGCTTGAAATATAATAATAAATAAACATGACTGCAGATTCGAATTTAAATAATACATCAAATCATCAATGATATTATTATCATAAAAATTTTAATGGATTAAAAAAAATTTCAATGTTAAAGGAACCTTGTGATTTTTAGACAAAAAAAAATGTTCGTGCTGAATGATGAGTAACAGTTTTAGTTTATAGCATTAATAGCAAACAATCTATTCTACAGTAAGTGTATTTAATGGCTTTGTATGCGATTCATCTCCAGAAATTACGCTTCTCTTTATTTGCATAATTGCAGCACATATGAAAGCATGGAAAAACTTGAATTCTTCTTGTCCTTTGAGTAACTACACTACATAACTATGAGCAATTTACGTAATATATAGCACTTAGCGACGATAGGGAACTATTTCTAAGGATATACCTACATATGTATTTTGAGACACAAATGAGTAAGGAAAATAAATTGATACACAATAAAGTTGTTAACCACATGATATTACGTACTTACCATTTAAACTAAAACTTCAATTTGATTCTAATGCTAGTTACAAAAGACAATGTTACGAAAACTCTTAAATTATATTATTTCAAAGGAAAATGTGAAAATACTTGGATCGTTGAATCGCATCGTTAAATCAGAATTTAAAGTAATTACTTTGCCTAAATGAAGAATCATTTATGTGATTGATACAATAAAGATCCCACTACTTTTAGTTTAATCAAGCATGAATAATAATTGCCTTTTTCAATTATTATTATACTATTTAAAAATCAAGGTGATAAAAAAGTAGGGATTGAAGTAGACGAAATCATCATCTGGAAATGAGTTGTCTTGTGGCTACGTTTACTACGGCATGGAAAATAATAGTATAAGATGCATTCAACAGAATTATCACTGTCTGGTAGGACTTTGACATGTTTATGTTATTGATTTTTATCAATTATTATTATTAAGATGTGTAAGTATGTATTTAATTGACTGATTTCACTGAAGCTTTTCTTCTTCTATTTATTATTTACAATATTTAACAAAATCTTCCTTAACAATATTTGGTAAACTCTTATCAAGTTAATTGGTGTGACAACCTTTTGGTGGCCTGCAAAATTGTGGTATCTTCCTTACAATTACCTAGACATTAAAAATGAAAAGGCCTTTTTTTGTCAATGAGAGAAAAATAAACTTTACATATTTGAAAAGGTTCCCATTTACTCTAGTACAGTTTTGAACAATTAGATTCAATTTTTGAATAGATTCCTGAATTTAATGGACTTTCCTAGTAACACTTTTCCACAATCCAGTTATCATATAATTTTTGGGTATATTACAATTAGAGGAGTGGTAGCACAAATGTGATTTTAATCAAAAGTAAGCCATTCCGTTGGTTTTGAAAATATCATACTACTTAAATAGTCACTTTCTATCAACTAAATCTACTTCTGCTACTACTACTATTACAATATCCATTTTGTTCAATGGACAGTAAACAATGATATTTAAGTTAATTAAATAAAATGAATGCCACCACTCATTATACCTTCTTGCATACCCCTAAAGATGTCTTGCAATTTTTTCATGATGTATTCCAAAAAACACTGAAGGAACCTATAATCGACCGTAACATTAGATACATTTCAAGAAAAATTGCTTGATAATAAATTTGTAGTAACACTTACCAAAAATAAAGGCTCCATTTATACTAAACAACAGATATTCTTCAGCATAGTTTATTTTATAATAGTTAGACACTAGAAAGGAACACAAACAAACTAAATCGCTTTTAAAACATAAAAACAACTATTTTGTAAATAATTTAATATCACAGTTGGGTGGACACCGCCTCAAGATCACCATTGCTGGGTTCAGGTTTGCCTACAAATAAAAACGAATTTTCTCTCCTAATTAGCTTATCGAAAAAACGGATAATTTGATTGTGTTATATTCATAAATCATTCTAAATAATTGATTATTTAAATTAAATTATTAGTTAAAACATTAATTTCAAATCAAGTGACATTTTGAGGTTATATTTATGTTTACATTTCCAAGTTTACAATTTTTGACAGGTCAATAGGAAAAAAAAAGAATATTTCTTGTCCTTCTCCTATTTATTGTATATGAGAAAGAGGGAAATCTATTCTAAAAACGCGCAATTCAATTATTATTTTTTACTAATTGTCAACTCTAAATACTTTACCGTCAAACTGCGTTTAAATTGTTCTTAAAATTGTTAATAATTTTATTATCGTTTGGTGGACATTACCACAGCCAATTTAATTACGTATCAAGATTAAAAGAAACATTTAAGTTACCTGGTAAAGAGGTATTATATTCTTCTTCGTTCTTGAAAGCTAAAATTTTTCCTTCACAACAATTATTAAGGATTTTGGCAACCCTTTTTTTTTGAACCAGAAATGATACAATCTTGCCTTGTTTCTGTAGGTCTTTCACTAAAGACTCAATGCACTACAAAAACGAAATCAGTTACTAGTATTTTTTTTTTCTATTAGTTTAAGCATCAAATAACCTTTCCAGCTGTGAAGTCCATGCTAAACATTCGCGTACAATCCAGTAGAACTAGCTGAGTGTCTTGGGCAGAATTTAATGTGTCCTTTAGAATTTTTCCTCTGGTGTATTCAGCTGACGAGAAAAAAAGCGATGAAGTAAAAGTTATGCGTAGATAAGATGTTCTATTGTCGATCTAGAAATAATAGTTTATCATACTTCAATGTTGTAGAGTACATTGTTATGACCTGAGTATCAAATTTAAATTATGAAATGTGCAACTTTAAGGAATCTAAGATGTGAGGGTCACAAGTATTTTACAATCACAGAGTATATACAATTTTTCCCACTACGAGATCACTAGATTTTATAAAATTACTATAAATTTACTTAAATTAAGCATAAATTAAGTTCGAAACATAAACAACGCGTTTTGAATTATAATATGTGACGTTTCATTTGACATTGATTTCCATGGCAACCATAAACAAAGTAGCAATGAGAATTATGGGGACATTGAGGCCGATTAGCTAAGTCAGTAATGAGCTCATCCGTCATTATTCACATATTATTCAACAGTTTTTAGAAACAAGTGGAAAAAACTTTATAGCAATTCAACACATTCAACATTGGCATCTTGTACAGCTAGTAGTGGAAATATTAATCAACATCCCCCGATTTTTATACACATAGATAAAGCTTCTACTAATTACCTTTTTTATGAGTATCTTGGGTCTAGATGTGAAATATACTATCTTGCATATTTCCACCAAAACTCCAACAACAATCCCCATTTCGATCCCTATCACCAGACAGGAGACAAATGTTATAACGAACGGCAGCATATCCAGCTCTACAATTTTTTTTTCCACTGTCAACAGAGAATATGTATTTCCTAGATCCTACTCACTATTAATATCCCAAATCATTTTGGTTATAGAAACTTCCACCATAAATATCACAGCACAAATTATTACTGCTGCCAACGTTGCTTTGGGGATGTACGGGAAGTATGGCGTTAAAAAGGTAAATGCCATAATTACCATTATGCCTGTGCAAAATTCTATATTAAGGGCCTCAGATATATTTAGATCCTAACCTGTATAAATTCCAGAAAGTGGTGTTCTTACTCCACTTGCGCTGCTTATAGCCGCCCTGGAGAATGAGGCGTTTACGGGGTACGACCCAAAAAATGACCCGATGATGTTGCATAACCCTACAGCTATCATCTCTTGAGAAGCATCTACTACCTTTCCACGAGCTACAGATATCAAAAGAGTTGCATTACAATCATGGAAAATAGTTTTGCCTTACCAAATGCCTTGGCAATTCCTACATTTGCTAAAATGGCCACAAATGGCATAACAACAATACTGGAGCCTAGTTCACTGATCATTGCTGGTATTTCTGTACCATTTGTTCCGTTACTAGCTTCTATAGGCTTTAACGGTATTGAGAAGTTCGGAAATCCTGAAGGCACTTCAGCTAGAAGAATCAATTTTTTGCTGAATATAAATAGAATTCAGAATAATGTCAAGATCGCTGTAGACCAGTTCGTCACACTATTTCTTACATGTCAAAGAGAAGGGTTTCTGGTTATGGAATTTGAAGATAAATGCTATAATGGCACATGATACTACTACCATAGCGTTTCTGCCCACCGAGACAAACCAAATAATTTTTTTATAGGTAGGTGTTGCCTTGTCATTAGTACCAGCTACTGGGGGTTCACCATAGTCTTTTAGTTTCTACAATCAGTACAAATATGGATAAAAAGCAACAAATAATCTACCCGAATTTACCCGCATGGCTAATAAAATGAAAATGCAGGAAGACCCAAGTAGCGTGTCCCACAATTTGAATTCAGTAATATGCATAAAGAACTTTGTCCATACATCTATGAAGGATTCTGCATCATATTTTAGTCCAAATAAGTTTTTAATCTGAGATGAAGCTATAGTAATGGCGCCAGCCGATGTGAACGCTGATACTACTGGGGTAGACACAAAATCGACGAGAAAACCTTAAATAATATTTATCATCAATTTTATTCTCTTGAAGATTTTTGTTGATGTTTCACCTAAATGAAAAATGCCACAGATTAACTCAATCACTCCAGCAAAAAATGTGAGCATAATAGCAGCTCTAAGTGCTCCAAAAGATGCGCTATGGGTATACTGGAAGGTGAGTAAGGATAGAAGAGCTGTAGGAGCAATATTAAGCTCTGGAATTGTACCTACTAAAGCGTAGATAAACCCTCCGCACAGCGACGAATAAAGACCATACTAAAAAATATCACTCTAATGCAGCTAAAATCATTAGTTCTATGAAGATAGATATAATTTGTAAAAAATTATGCATATCAAGAAGTCATATAACAGCTATTTTTTAGCCGTTTAAAAATGTTACTTACCTGAGGACCTAGACCTGCCAGGGAAGCATACGCAATAACTTGGGGTATCAAAGTTAGTCCAACGGTTATTCCAGCTACCAAATCGCAGATAGCAGTGTTGGTTTCATACTTTCTTATATATTGGCAAACTGGAAGCGCTCTAACTAAGAAATCCCACGTGTTCAGTTTTGTAAAAGGCTTCATCTTTTATGCCATTGAGGCAGGTGTTGAAGGGTTCACTAGATACTACATCAGTGGATTCTATGTTACACTAAAAAGTTTTTAGTGAATAACGTTACCGTAAAAACAAGTTAAATTGGTGGTTGAGTAACGCTGGAACTAAAAGCTGAAAGAATTAACCGGACGTAACTTAAACTAAAACGAATTTAGTGTATTGGATGATAATAAGCGTTTAAATCAGAATATTTATAGTCACCTAATTGTCAAGAAGTGATTGAACTGTTATAGTTTAGCAAATAACTATAGAATTTTGGTTTGAATTTCACTTAATATGTTTTTTAAGAGAATTAATACTACGTCCATTTTAGTGACGAAAATGCATTTTTCAAAGAATTCACGGATTCCTTAATACAGAAAAATTATATTTCGTTTTGTTTGAGACATCCACGAATATTGATAAAGGTTCTTATTCTCACATCCTTTATATTCAATAATTAGAATGATGCTAATTTATGGTTAATTAAATCTTGAATCTATATTATCACAATTTAAAAGGCCACTCAGTCGCCTTACTATTTTTTTTCTGGATTTATAAATAAAATAATGCTATGTCAATGACCTTGAATTTATAATACGACAAAAGAGTAATTGTGAACTTGTTTTTTTGCTGAGAGCAGATTTTTTCATTGAAAAAACCATTAGAAAATTCATGAACATATTTAATTTGGAGTTACGCAAATCAAGTCAGTCGATGATTATTATGATATTGAGGAATAATATGCAAAGTTAAGTAAGTATACTCAACCTTTTAAGAACATTTATTTTTTTCGTCACTTTCGTTTATCGCTTTCAATTAGTTTTTCAATTAGCACAACAATAAGTTGGTACTCGAATAACGAAATGTTTTGATTAGTACGAGTACATAGATAATTAGGTATATTTGTTTGATCCGGACGCACCTCAGTCCCAGAAACTACCAATGGTCTTTGACTCCTTTTTGTGCACTTAACTTATATTTTAGGTTGATTGAATTGTGAAAAAATGCAAGAATATGTTGATTGTTCAGTAATTAATTCTCACCATTTAATTAGCTCTTAGTACGATAAAATTGGAAAAAAAGTGGAGAAGTGTAGTGAAACAAATGAAAGAATTATAAAGGTTGAAAAACGGAAAATATGGATTTCGAAATTTAATTGTAAACGAATATTAGTTTTTGGTCATTATGTTCGGGTAAAATATTTTACATTGGAATATCGCAACCTTCTCAGCAGTAATTCCGCAGTTAAGGTATTTAACATCAAAAACTTACTTAATTGAGGTCTAATAATCACGTATTCAGGAGTCCTGCTACACGACTTTTTTTATTGTAATTTCTAAATTATTTAAGCACTATTGGTGTAATTGGTATTTACCTACCTATGTTCACACGCTTTTCACTCTCTTTTCAACTTCAATAAAATCACCAGGGGAACTGTTAAATGCGTGGTGTAACTTTCCGAAAAATGTAAAATCTAATTTATTTGTACCACTTTTCCTTCCTGGTATAGTCTTCTAGTATTGATAATTAACTGCCGCTGAAAACTAACCGATTCACATTTAAAAATGATTGAAGTCACTGTCTATAACCTCCACGAACTAATTATTATTCCGATTCAGTGCTGTTGGTCCTCATAAAAATCATCACCAATGGAGCTCCCGGTTTTTATATAGAAAATTTAACGGATGTAATTTTCTTATTAATAAAAAGTGTAAATAATACCTCTGATGGTCGAGCGCGAAGCTTGGGTTATTTTTCTATTATTTGCTAACAAAACCACAAGGTTTCAATTGGTATTCAAACAAAGCAGATAGGAGGTGACTTTTCTGGGTTTGGTAATTCAACAACATAATATAAGTGTTATTTATTATCTTTTTTTATTTTTTAACACGACACTTAATATACACATATATGGAACAGTATATTAAAGAATATATTTCATATATGAAATACTATGTTGTATTCAACGATCTGCAGATGTGGATAGCAGTGTTTTTTACAATTTTCTACGAAGTTAGCAAATTACCCATTAATTTATGGCGGTGAAATCCTAGAAAGTGATGTTAACATGGTATTTAACGTCTGATACAGGGTGGCGCAATAAAAAATCTTCACTTAAGTTTTTTCCTCTAATAAATTAATAAATGGAAATATGCTCGGGCACGTAATTTTTAGTTTTCAGGGTGGAACATTGTTCATATATTTGCACCTCCTCTGTCTCAACCTCTACGAAGAGGTGGCTGTCACCTTTTAAATCTAAAATGGCGGGCTGGGGGCCAAATGAAATATTATTTTAAGGGAATTGAATTTCTTTTGTTATGGGATCGTGTTCGTATTATTTAGTTACTAAATAAAATACACAAAAAGAAGTATTAATATTAGTGTAACAATAGTGTAATAGTGAATAAATTCCACCCCTTTCTTTAAGCGTATAGGTATGTTATTTTCATTCTTAATTATTGAACAAAATAACTCTCAATTCTTCCTGTGACTTTGATCTTTACGAGAAACAAACTGATAACAGAGATTTTTCAAAGAATCGAGAGAAATTCTAAAATACTATTGTTAATACGCTTTATTGTGCATTTTATTTATCGACCAAATAATACGAGGAAGATCCTATAACAAAAAAAAATTCAATTCCCTTTCAATAAGGTACCACTCGCCCCTCTTTCCATTTAAGATTTTAAGTGTGTCAGCTCCCCTTTCATAAGGGTTTAAGAAGTGAAGGAGTAAATATGTAAAAAATGTCTCTCCTTGAAAACTAAGGTTTACGTGTCCCAAAATGTTTTTAGTTCTTCCTTTACAAGAAAAAAACCTTAATGGAAACTTTTCAGTGTGCCACCCTGTGTATGTTCCGATTACGCCGGCTCATAGTGTATTTCTGACCACAATGTACATATACATTTAGAGGATCCGTTATATACATATAAATGTTACATGGAATAAAGGCAATAACTTTAATTACAAGGTGTTAAAAATAATTTTTTTTTTCAATTTTTTGACGATATCTTAGGAACTGTTTGAGGTATAGAATTCAACTTTTGTACAGATATTACCATTATCGTTAGCCACTATTGAAAACGTATTCAATTTTTTTTCACAGGCAAGTGAAGGAGATTTTAAAGTTTATATAAGGCTTTTTGCCTCTACTTTCTAATTTACAGAGATAATTTGCATTTTTAAACCACATTTTAAGCCGTCGGTGTTTTCTACACAATAAAGTTGGAAGCCCGCATTACCGTAAGTGGCAATTTTCAACAATTATTGTGATATTTATTTTTTTATTTAATTAATTTTGATAATAAAATGTTTTTGTCATGTTGCTACTTTTTTCATTTTTTTTATAATAAAATTCCATTTTTCCGGAATATGGTTTGCTTTAGAATTTTTGATCACGAGTAATTTTTTTGTGAAGAAAAGATTGGCGGTTTAAAAGGGGGTTCCAAAATGCCAATAGTCTCAATGGTATAAAAATTATGGCCAAAAACCTTACACAAATCTTAAAATCACCGCCACTGGCCTATAAAAAACAATTGCTAAATTCTTTACGTCACGTGGTTCCGGAGATATCATCAAAAAAATCTTTATTTTTAAAACTCTGTATCTTGGAAACGGTGCGTTTGCGGATCCATGTTAATAGGAACTTTTTTTTTACAATAAATCAAGCCATCACACTCTTCATTCGTGGACACATGTTTTGAAGCACCTTTTGTATTATAGAAGTGCTAAAACAGATAGGCCTTCAGTTAAAAAAATTAGATAACTTTTATATAGTGGAATCTCGGAAATTGTCAGCTATATCCATTATACAGAGATCGTTGAATGCGTTAATATCATTATTATACGGCTAATAATCGGATCAAAATTCTATACATGTAACCAAAGGGGGCATGCTGCACTGACACAGCAATTGCCTATCCTTCCCGTACTTGTTTACTTTCCTATTGAATCCTTCTCCGAGCTTTAGCACTTGAGTCCCATACTGGCACTGCATCTCAGACTTAGGGTCAGCTTCACGATTGACAAGCCTAATGCTGTCCAAATCAGGATCAGGACAGATGAAATCGTCGGGACAACAAAGGGTTTCCTCAGAACGGAAGTTGAAGTAGGCAGGAGCACACTTCTTGTTGATCTCCTCTGTGAACTGAATTTGAGCCGCGCAGTTCTGCCTCATGCAAGTTTGCTCATCATAATTCCCTTCGGTAAAATTTTCATGGCACACGCAACTGAGACAAGTGTGAGTGGGGTAAAACTTAGCACCTTTATCATAGCTTACTCCATCTACTAAACACTTTTTCTCCTTTGTAGTGTCATTGGAGCAAATCTCGCCAATGGAGCAGCATTTTCCAATTTCGTACTCGCTGTAGCATTTTTCACCTAGGGATCCTCCGATGGCCTCTGGACAATCTAGAACTGCACATTGAATGAAATCGAAATCTTCGCATCTACACCCAATTTGGCAAGCGGAGTAGGTCATGTTAGATGGTATGTCTTCTCCTGGTGAGTAGTTTTTGCCTTTGAATATGCAGCCGCTTTTAGGCCTGTTGAAGTTGCATTTGTATTTGAGTGGACACTGGTCCTCACCCTTTATGAGCTCGCAGCCTATGTCTTCATAGAGGAGAATTCCATGCTTATCACATACATTGGAGTCACTCGCACTTAACACTTCTGCGATTATTGTTACCACCAAGAGGCATGTTTTCAAAGAGGACATTGTGTCGAAAACCTGGTAGAAGGTACCAACAGCTTTACCAGAAATTATGTAACTGATCATATTATTTGTCATAATTTTTCATATTGACGCATTTGGAATATTTCTCTTTTAGGCTTTGGTTAAGATTGAGTTATCGAGTTACCATCAGTGATGAGTTACCATTACAAACAAGCATGCAATAACCGTGATATGGAACCTGTTTGTTTCTGACCTTCACAGTGAATAATCGTAAACTAATAATTGGTGGTACTTGTAAGTTTGGATGGTTCTACAACTTGCGAATAAGTTACTTTTAGTTGTCACTGTAAATCCCAGCCGTATTTTTAAATGTATGATAATGAAGGTTTTTCCATGCAAGTCGAGGTTTCAAAATGCTGATGGAGATTATTTTTTCTTATTATGAGCGATTAAGACTAATGGACACCTGCAATATTATGCTAATAAATTATTGTTATTCGTTACGAATATATTATACAGGTAGCCAGTTTCCAATTCTTTCTTAAATACAGTGCTCGCAAAAAGTATTGCAACATGTTTATAGCTTTAGCGAATTCGTGCAAGAAACAGGCATTCAGAATAATAAGTTCTTTTGCAGAATTTTATTGTCGGATGAAGCAATGTTTTGCTTAAATGGATCTATTCGTCGACATAATTGTCGCTAGTAGACTATAGACAATCCTCCATGCAGATTCTGTATACACAACATTCGCAAAAACTCCATATACGGATGGGTATAATCGAATGCCATTTCATCAGTCCATTTTTCATAAAAAAGAACTTAACCATCGCATCATACTTGGAATTATTGCAAAACAAAACGGTTCCATTAATCGCCGTATTTTTTTCTGGGAGAAATAGGGAATAAGTAGCCAATAGTATTTGGCTCCAACAAGATGGTGCACCATCATATTATGCCATGACTCTGAAAATATGTCTTAACATTTTTCCCAGCAGATAGATCGATGAAAGAGACGCAATAGAATGGCCGTCACGATCTCCAGATTTTGCACCCCTCGATTTTTTTTTGCGGGGTCACTTAAAAGGTTTCGTTTAAATTTTAAATTTAAACGATCGAAGACCCTTAAGATTCCTGCACAAAACCTTTAAATTAGCGATGTACCTTGCTAAATTGAGACATAAGGGTTTGAGTATTGAGAAAATATTTTAAATTAGACGTGAAAGTGCTGCCTAACAATGAGTTTTAAGTGTTTTCCTTTTAGCCGAGTCCACAACTAGAAGTGCGATTATTAGCAATTCATTAGAGGTTCCTTGGTGTAAATTATGTGAAACAATTAAATTGTTAACAACATGATACCCCGTTGAGAAAAATCACACTTTCGTATATGTACCTAAACAATAATTCTAACGAGCGTTGTGCGATCATCGTAGATTTCATGGAAATTCATGAATATTCTCATGCTAGAAAGCATAATAATGAAGCTCCCGGATATCTTTAACGGGAATTGAATTCACAGTAGTGATAGTAGGAAATCTTTGTTCACTTAAGAAAAAGCTATAGGCTTCAGTGGCCTCTCTGTCCGTGACATAATGTTTAGCTTTCTTGTTTACAATTCAATCAAATATACACAAAAAAGGGAAGAAGAGAAAAAAATCACGATTCTTGGAAATATCCCAGCAGTGTAATGGAAGAGAAGAGAAAGCGGGACTATCTTATTGGCCTTGTTAGGCGGAAGGAGTTGAGTATAGTCCGATTGTAGTGGTTGTCTTTCCATTTGAATCGTAGTTATAGCAATTTTGCCGTTATTGTAGTCATTAGTGTCCGTTCATATAAATGTGTCTTGGATGGATCGTGGAGAGGGTTCTTGGGGTGTCTTATCTTGGAGATTAGTCTCAGTGCGATCTGTTCTGTATTGTGTATGTGCTGTTTCTGTAACATTTGCTCTTAGTCAAAGTGCATATTCCAGCAACGATACGCAAATAGATTTGTAAATTTTAGTGGCCGTTTTGGAGCTAATTTCTTTGTTCTTTTACTGATTTCCGTTCTTGTATGTTATACGCATTTGGTGAATTTCAATTTCTTATCAATTATTATTCCTAGACATTTTACTTCCAGTTTTGGTTTCGTTTGGTGACCGTCTGTTACCATTGTTGGGGAGTTGTCTTTTATCTGATGGTTTGGAAGTAACAGTTGATTCTTGGTGGCGTTTGGATTCAGTCTCCATCTGTAGAGTTAAGTCATTGTGTTGTCCGTTAGTATCTGCAGTTTTTCCATAGCTTCTGTCGTGCGTGATATGTGTAGTGTCGTCAACGTATTGCAGTATATACAGGGTGTTTGGTTCACCGATACATATCCGAAAGGGGGTGGTAGGTGCGATGATTTGGAATGTATTGAACCATATATACTATTATACAAAGTGTTACGCATTTCGAGATATCGTCATTTTTCCAAATTTTACCATTTTCGCTGTTTACTTCCATATAAGTTAAAATAAAAATTTAGCTGAATGTTCGATCTGGCTCTACCTTTTTTCACATAAACTTGAATATGTATTTTATTGATATCAAACATCTAATGAAGTCTACATATTAAAAAAAAAATAATGTAGCCTTTTAAAGTTCGAAAAAGAAATTTCTTAAATATCAAACCTTGACTTTGTAAGCGAATACAAGAAAAGGTGCAAATGAAAGAGACGTTCAAATATCTCTAAAAACTTATTGAACTAATGCTCTTTCGAATGATATATTGAAAGACTCAGATTTAATGTCGCATAAGATATTTAATTAAAAAAAAATTAAAAATGCGGATATGGCGATTTAACAATATGAATAAAAATTAATTAGTAATTATTATTTATACATTAATTATACTATTTATTTAAGATTAATTATTATGCTCGAAATGAGATCCACCATTTCTGATACAACATCGGCATCTTCGTCGCATCTCTGTGGTGGTTACTCCTAGCTTCATTTCAACCTTCATGACTTTTGCTGCCCTATTAATTTTTTGAATGAGATGGTCTCGATCGTGAATTTCTTCATTGTATACCAGTTCCTTCATTCTTCCCCAGATATGATAATCTACTGGGGTCAGATCCGGAGATCTAGCAGGCCATAATATTGGTCCGTAAAAAAAATAATATAAAAATAAAATAAAATATCTGGTAAGCCATGATACTGGGTTGCTTAGTAACGAGATATGACAGACAGTGTTTTATTCAAAATTTTTTTAGTGGTCAATCGATGTATTTTATTTCGTATAATACTGTGATATTTCATTTTTAACGATTTAGATTAATGGCTGCATATTCAAATGTTGAATATGCTGATATACTTTTTATGTATGGCAGAGCTGACGGTAACGCAGCTGCCGCTCAGCGTTTATATCGTGAAAGATTTCCTCAAAGAAGAGTACCTAACGTAAAAGTATTCGCTAATACATATCGTAGAATGAGTGAAACTGGGAATTTATATCATCAAGATCCTAGACCGAATAACCAAAAATATCACGCTGAGGTGGACGTACAAATTTTTAATACGTTTGAAGCAGAGCCCACTACAAGCGTTAGGAAAGTAGCTGAACAACTCAACGTATCTACGTGGAAGGTGTGGTCAGTTCTACACTCTGAGAAATTGCACCCTTTTCATTACACACCCGTGCAAGGACTTGAGGAGGGAGATCCAATCCGAAGAACACATTTTTGTCGATTTATCTTACATGCGGATATTGAAGATGGAAGATTTCTTCGCAGGATTTTATGGACGGATGAATCTAAATTTTCCCGTGAAGGAGTTACCAACTTTCATAATTTGCATTATTGGGCTGAAGAAAATCCGCATATGAAAAAAGAAACTTCGTTTCAACATAAATTTAGTGTGAACGTATGGGCTGGTATAATAGGCAGGCTTTTGATTGGCCCATATTTTTTGCCAGACAATTTAAATGGCGAAAATTACCTAGAATTTTTAAGAAATCATTTACCAGATATTTTGGACGATATACCTTTAGATGTAAAACGGAAATCATATTTCAAAACGATGGATGTCCTGCCCATTATCGGAAAACAATAAGGGAGTTTTTAAATAATCAGTTTCCCGAAAGATGGATAGGGCGAAACGGACCAA
Organism: Euwallacea fornicatus; assembly: GCF_040115645.1. Lineage (NCBI taxonomy): Eukaryota > Metazoa > Arthropoda > Insecta > Coleoptera > Curculionidae > Euwallacea > Euwallacea fornicatus. The sequence continues at coordinate 563,739 of NC_089568.1, forward strand.
TATTATGGCCTGCTAGATCTCCGGATCTGACCCCAGTAGATTATCATATCTGGGGAAGAATGAAGGAACTGGTATACAATGAAGAAATTCACGATCGAGACCATCTCATTCAAAAAATTAATAGGGCAGCAAAAGTCATGAAGGTTGAAATGAAGCTAGGAGTAACCACCACAGAGATGCGACGAAGATGCCGATGTTGTATCAGAAATGGTGGATCTCATTTCGAGCATAATAATTAATCTTAAATAAATAGTATAATTAATGTATAAATAATAATTACTAATTAATTTTTATTCATATTGTTAAATCGCCATATCCGCATTTTTAATTTTTTTTTAATTAAATATCTTATGCGACATTAAATCTGAGTCTTTCAATATATCATTCGAAAGAGCATTAGTTCAATAAGTTTTTAGAGATATTTGAACGTCTCTTTCATTTGCACCTTTTCTTGTATTCGCTTACAAAGTCAAGGTTTGATATTTAAGAAATTTCTTTTTCGAACTTTAAAAGGCTACATTATTTTTTTTTTAATATGTAGACTTCATTAGATGTTTGATATCAATAAAATACATATTCAAGTTTATGTGAAAAAAGGTAGAGCCAGATCGAACATTCAGCTAAATTTTTATTTTAACTTATATGGAAGTAAACAGCGAAAATGGTAAAATTTGGAAAAATGACGATATCTCGAAATGCGTAACACTTTGTATAATAGTATATATGGTTCAATACATTCCAAATCATCGCACCTACCACCCCCTTTCGGATATGTATCGGTGAACCAAACACCCTGTATATATGTCGTTTTGTCAAAGTGATTTTTATCTTGTAGATAATGATTGTATACAGGGTGGCCCATCGAAAACAGTCCAGCAAAGTTTACTGCTTTTTATGTGAAAATTTGGAAAAAGCCTCGGACCCGTATACTTTTGTTTTCAGGGGGACAAATTTCCACATTAATTCTATCACTGTAACTTCAACCCCTTAGCGGGGGCGGCATTCAACCTTATTTTTTCAAATGGAAAGGGGTATGTTGTGATACATCTTTTGAATGGGCATTAAATTGTCTTTCAAATGGCGTTTTGTTTTTTATATTTGAGCTGCGCGTCGCCGAGAAATATTAATTTAACTTTATTGATTAGTGTTTACATGTTATCTTATTAAGTGTTGAAAATATCCCCCGTTCACCTCCATACAATACTACAGCATCTGTTCAAAGTGTTCCTGCATATTTTGAAGAATATCTGGTTTAATTTGTTGACATTTATTAGTGATGCGGTTCCGTAAATCTTCTAAGGATTCAGGCAGGGTGGCATAAATTTTTGATTTCAAATGTCCCCACAAAAAGAAATCAAGAGGAGATAAATCGGGTGATCTCGCGGGCCATTCGATAGCACCCCTCCCCCCAATCCATCTATCAGGAAACGTTTCATCCAGAAACTGCCATACAGGTATTGCATAATGGGGAAGAGCTCCGTCTTGTTGAAATATCGGATTTTCTTCATGGTACGTTGGTCGTTTTCCATAATTTCGATCAGCGCTGGGTTGACGGCATTCTCCAACAGGTCTAAGTAAGTATCTTCAGTTAAATTTCCCGGTAAGAAAAATGGTCTAATTATGTAATCACCAAAAATACCAGTCCAAACGTTTAATTTTTGAGGATGTTGAGTATGAACCTCATGGTAGATCCTTGGACTCGTGTCGGACCAGTAACGACAATTATGTCGATTGACTGTGCCATTGAGAAAAAATGTACATTCGTCTGAGAAGCAAACGTTAAAAAGGTAGTTGGGATTATTTATCATTTTTCCGGACATTATTTCACAAAATTGTAAACGGCGGTCATTATCATCTTCATTCAATTCTTGTAGAAGTTGAATTTTATGTGGGTGCCATTCATTATGTTTCAGAATTCTTTGTACAGTGGTCCTCGAAACTTCCGTTACATCAGAAAGTTTTCTGGTACTTACTGTAGGGTCCATACTAACTTGGCCCGGAACAGCTACTTGTACTGCCTCATTTCTCACCGGATTTCTAATATTCCGTTTTTTATTTGTCACTGAACCAGTTTGCCGGAATTTTGCTACTAATTGTAGGATGTAACCATGATGTATGTTTCTGTCTGCATGCCTCTCATTAAACAAAGTTGTCGTTACTCTTGCGCATTGATTGTTTATAAAATACAATTCAATAATTTCCACTTTCTCCGCAACAGAATAAACCATTTTTATCGAGCCGAAAGAAAAGAATTGCACAGCAATAACGAACTACTGTTGTGGAGAAACCGTCCCCCCTGCCATTCAAACAATAAAAGGGGTAACACCCAGGGTTTTCCCTAATTCCTTGTAAGGCTAAGTTAAGACGTAAATATGATTAGGTATTATTTTAATAATATAAGATACTGAAAACGGTCGGACAAAATACCCTCATGGTACGCCCATGGACTTCACAATATGCACCATGATTTCCGAAAAACCCTGGGTTTTTCCAACAGTTATCCGCAGATGAGGGACGAACCAAATGTTGGAATTCCCAGCAATAGCCTTTTTCGGAACCAAAATCATGGTGCAATTTCACGTACCGACAATACGCACAAGGCCCAATCTAGCCATTAAAGCGCTACGCCTTAATATGGTAAAAAGAGCGGAAAAAAGCGTAGAGTCGGGATACGCCTATGGGTGTTCCTCGAAGAGGCACGATAAAAAGACAGGCAAGTTTTGGTAAGGAGGTTGTTGGTCTTCTGAAGCTTTTGGAAAAAGCTTGCTTGTTTTGACTCTCTTGTTTCAGTTTCTTTTATAAGTCTTGCCACCCCGTGTATTAAGAACGGGGCAAAAGGGAGTACGACATCGCCGGTCGTGTAAAAACAAAAGACAGAAAAGTGAGTTTAGGTGAGTGTCCGCGAGTTAACACCGATCATAAAAAGTGTCTTACCGCATAACTTCCGCCATCAGTAAATCATCGGGGGGATCGTCAGATCTCTTATTCTCACTGCCGCGCCCACGGGAGGAAAGGCGAGAAAGGAGCCTCACCCCGAGAACTACACAAGAACTGTTAAATAGGATAGAGTAAGGAAGGTAGAATTAAGGACGTTGTAGAAATAGTTTTAAGGTTCAGGAGCTTATCCGATTCTCCCACTCTTGTAAAAAGTTAAAAGTTTCCTAAGTTAAACTTTAGAAGTAGTATTAAGAACTCTTTTAGAAAAACTTAGGTGGTACCCCTTAAGAATTAAACGTATGTAGTAATAATTCTTGCGTTTCAAATGGCGTACGGGAATGCGAGTGGAAACAGGCTGGGACTCTTCCAGTTATCGTTAGAGGGGATTGATTCCCCTAGTACCACCCGGGAAGCAGAGGCAGAAAGGCCCCGGAAAGCACCGACGCTGCGTCCACGACGTTCAAGTAACCTTGCTAATCACGTTACTACCCACATCAACTACTTTACTGAAGGTAAAATCGAATTGTCCACCGATATTTGTTAGTTTAGAAAAAATTGTTACTCACAAACCTATTTGCAAATAAGAAGTCCAGTAAAATGTTTAAAATTCCATTTCTCAGCGATGCGCAGCTCAAATGTAAAAAACGAAACGCCATTTGAAAGACAATTTAATGCCCATTCAAATGATGTATCACAACATACCCCTTTCCATTTAAAAAAATAAGGGCGAATGCCGCCCCCGCTAAGGGGTTGAAGTTACAGTGATAGAATTAATGTGGGAATTTGTCCCCCTGAAAACAAAAGTATACGGGTCCGAGGCTTTTTCCAAATTTTCACATACAAAGCAGTAAACTTTGCTGGACTGTTTTCGATGGGTCACCCTGTATATCGTGGCAGTAAATGTTGTAAAGAAATGGCGCGAGTGGCGATCCTTGTGGAAGCTCTTGCTAAGGGGAGAAGGTAAAGGAAAAGGTGTTGTTTGCACGTACCTCTAGGTGTCGGTTTTCTCTTAGGTCCCTTATTACATGTAATAAGCACTTAGGTGTGTTAAGCTTGTGTAGTTTGTGCAATAGTCCTTTGTACCCAACACTGTCGAAGGCCTTATTTATGTCCATAAAGACACATGCTGTTTTATTATTTTCTAGATGTGAGGTTTGTACGTTATTGATCAATATGAACAGTGGGTGTATTGTCGAGCGCGTAGGTTTAAAGCCGAATTGGTACGTTGGTATGTGGTCTCCAATTAGATTTTGCAGTCTCGTATTGAATATATTTTCAAATATTTTGGTTAATATAAGAAGTAATGCAATAGATTTGTAGTTTTCTGTATGTGTTGTCCAGTCCAGATCTAGAAACGGGTATTATTGTTCCCGTTTTCCAGGTCTCTGGTAACGCGTTCGTTTTGATGCAATCGTCGAGTAGTTCCAGTATAAGTTTGTGCGTTTGTGTGGTCAAGTTTTTCAGTACTTTGCTTTTTATATTGTCTTTTCCTGGTACTGCATTTTTAATGCGCTCGAGTGCTTCGTCATATTCTGCGTCAGTGATTAGTTGGTATGGGCAGTTCTTGTCATTTGTAAAGTAGTTTTCGTATCAATTATGACTAACGTCCAGTTTTGATCGTCGAAGTTTGGACTTGTGGATATAGCCAATGCCCTTTGAAGCTGTTTGGCAAACGAGTCAGCAATGTCTTGGTCTGTGTATAGTTCTGTTCCATTTTCGTTGATTGTGTTGCTATTAATGTTTTTCTTGTACCGCGAGAATTTTTTTTTTCTGCCAGTATGTCCTTCCTTGGTCCTGTTCAACTTCCTGGTATGCTTTCAGCCATTTATTTTAGCTTTGTTTCAGCCCTGGTTTTATGGTGCTATCGGTGTTTTGACGTTCCTGTTCAGTTCATTCAGTTTTCTTTTTAGTTCTTCGTGTTGCATGAGTGTATACGTTTTATATAATTCCCTTTTACGTTTGATCAATCTTAATATAAATCTTGGTAGGGTGGGTTGATGGAAATGGTTTTTTATGGGGAGTGAACGTTTTTCGATTGCCTGTATCACTTGCTGCTGAAGATTTTCGATAGAGGTAGAGGACATAGTCGTCTATGTGCAGTTGTAACTTTCCGAAGTCTATTTTATTGAGGTTTGGTTTTGGCGCCACATTTGCCGCATCCGCATTTTGTGTTTGTCCGAGGTTTGTGTCCAACGTTATTGGTAAGTGGTCTAATCCGGGTTCATTTATAACCATAACATTGCTCTAGGTTGGCTCTGTAAAGTGATAGATGGGGAGTGGAGTCTTGATTCCTAGGCATTAAAAATGAGGGCGGTGTGGTGTTTTGCAAAATCTGAATTGTCCAAGGACCTATTCAATTGCATTGTCTTGTTTTTGTTTAGATTGAAGTCTCCCTCAATAATTACATATCTGTAGAGGCACGTTTTGGTTAGGATGTCCTGTTCTATGCTGGAGTGAGGATGAATGTACACTAGGAATATATGGATGATGTCATTTCAGAAGGGTATAGTGAAATGGAGACAGTCATTTAAACGACCTGGGACCTCATCGTCCAAGTGATGAGGAGGTCACAGGTCAGCAGGTACTTGATTGACGTAGTGCAATCGTACCTGCAAGATCATTTTCTGGCGTTGCCTAACGGGGAGGTCCGTGAGTTGTCGTGTGGGGTTCCTCAGGGGTCCGTTCTGGGTCCCGTCTTGTGGAACCTGTTCTACGACGAGCTGCTGACGGTGGGTTATCCAAAGGGCGTCACTTCGGTGGTGTACGCGGATGATCTAGCGTTGGTGGTGGAGGCAAAGAACGGGAAAATCCTCGAGACGAGAGTCAGGCGTGCCATGGAACTGGTCTCCGACACGTTCCGTAGGAAAGGCCTGACCATGGCGACGGATAAGACCGAGATGGTGCTCCTGGTCGGACGACGCAAGCTGACAAGCATGAGTCTGATGGTGGAAGGGGTCAGGTATGAAACGAGCGAGTGCGTGAAGTACCTGGGAGTGTGGTTCGGCAGGAATGCCCGCTTTGGCGAGCACGCCCGCCGGACAGCCGACAAGGTAGGGAGGATCGTCTAGAAATTGGAAGGCATCCTCCCACGTGTGAACGGACTAAGTTTTGAAAGGAGGAGGATGATGGTCATGGCGGCATCGTCCGCCCTGCTCTACGCGGCTCCGATTTGGCAATCGGAGCTCGCGTACCGGAAGTATAACGCCATCTTGGAGCGGGCGAATAGACAGCTCGCGATCAGGGTGTAAGCGTGTGCTTACAGGACGGCTCCGGGCGCAGCGGTGTTGGCTCTGGCCAAAATCCCTCCTGTGCGACTGAGAGTGGAAGAGAGAAGAATAATTTGGGAGCGAGGAAAAGAGAGTAAGAGCGAAGCGGCAGAATGGGTAATGATCGAATGGGAGAAGGAATGGGCCGTCTATGACGGATGCATGAAAGTGTTCGTGCCGAGGATCAGAAGGTGGTCCGAATGCGAATGGGCTAAGCCCAATTACGCCCTGTCGCAGGTGTTCACCGGGCACGGCGCATTCGGGAAATACCTGCGACGAATAGGGATTGAACGCAGTGACCACTGCTGGTTCTGCGGGAACGAAGAGAATGGTGTGAGCGACACTCCCGAGCACACGCTATGGGAGTGTCCGGCATGGGAGGCCGATCGCGCGGAAGCCAGGCTGAGCGGACTCAGACCGGACCGAAACGTGATCGGCAGTGAAATTGTAGAGTCGGAATGCAAGTGGAATGCGTTTGCAAGAATGGTAGAGAAAATCATGAATGCGAAACGTACGAGAGAGAATGAAAGAAGAAGAATGGTACAGGGAGAAGTCCTCCGCGACGCGGGCCGGTCTGAGCCGAATTAATAGGCGCGATGCCACCACCCCCCTGAAATAATGCCTTCAGGCAGTTCCGGGGGGGAACAACGGTGAAGAGAGGTGGGTTTTTAGTGGTTAGGCGCCTCCCTTCAGGGGGTGAATCCCACATAACCCGGCCGCCAGTCCATCAGACCGGATACCTTTAGAAGGTTTTCCCTCTCTAAAAAAAAAAGTCATTTAAACGAAAGTTTAAATCAGGGGAATTAGTTTTTCTAATGTAAAACAATTAAACTTGACCCGTCTTTCTTTTAGGAACCAACACGTATGCTAAATTTCCCTAATAGCTCTTTTACTGTGGTACCACCCACGATGGCGAACCCTGTGCGGGATGAGGGGCAGTGATTCCCGACACGAGCTAAAGAAAGCACTTCCGAGGCGGGTGGTAGCACATGAAAGTATTGTATTGTTCTGTGATAACCGTGTAAACCTGTTCTGTGATAACCGTGTAAACCCTTGAATTATTGAAGGGTTCTTGATCGACTTCTACTAAGAAGTCCTGTGTGTGAGAACAGTGGCAAACAGGAGCAGGTATGTTGTTCACCTAGGCTCATTGTTTAACAATGATAATATACACTTGGTATGTAACTGTGGGTTGATGGTCATAATATAATATTATCGAAATCCTCTGCACTTGCCTGTTGATCAGGGTGTGGGCGCCGTTCCTTCGGGTGTGGTGTCTTGTAACTTGAAACTGTGAGTGACACGGATAGGTTGGGGATGACCAGAAAGGTAATCCCCTACTGTTTCCGTTGGGATTCCACCTGTTAGCCATAGGTGTGAGTCCGGGGAAGCCCATACTTATTTTACGAGGGCGCTAGCTAGTTGTCGAAGACTTTCTTATTTCTATTCGTAAACGCTTGGAATTGTTGTAAGGTATTAGGGCAAGGATATCTAACATACCTAAGCATGGTAGCCACTGTTAGAGCAGAGGGCCACATAACCCCCGGTGAGTACACCTTAATTCGTTCTGCCTTGCAGTACAGTAATTGCGAATTATACTTTTCATGTGTTATTCATGCCTAACGGGGTGCCATGCTGCCGTGGATGAAAAAGCATTGTCATGACCCATAGTAAGACTAATTGCTACAAGGTGACCAAACCTGACCAGATGTCAAAAATTACGAACAAGAACCGAATTTTATACTAGTTTAATATTTGGATTAATCCAGTGCTGTTGCCCCTCTGGCATTGTCATTCGAGTTGCCACGCCTACAAATGTACTATCACTTTCTGCACGTCGATGTCCGTGCCAGTTTCGTTTTCGTTTCTACAAACATGCAGTAGTCTGTATCGTTAGGTTCTATGTAGTTTTTGTGGTTCGGTCTGTTGATGTTGGCATATACGAGTTTTAGGTTGAATGTTCTATAGTTGTTATTATCTATTTAAGTTGGTTTAAAGGTTCTGTTGGAGATATTCTGGTGGGGAGGAGCTTATCAAACGTTCAGTTAGTATGTACATATGATTACTGAAGAAGACCGCCGAGGTATCGATGGCGAAGTCATCAACAAATTGTTTTTGTAATTTTTTAGTAGTTCTTCTCAATTAGTGTTGATGGCTTTTGCAAATTATGCAATCATGTGTTGTTATCACTGAGTATATTCCATATTCTTGCGACATCGTCTTCGATACCTTGGCCGTGCTCTTGTTAAGGCATTTAATTTTTACATTGGGGATTCCACCGAATGGGGCAGTGGGCCTCTTCGGACATATCATGCTCCATGCTGTATGGTCATCAGAGTTGCTGCCCGTACATTTGGGAGGAAGTGGAGATTTCCATGTTGATATCGATTGAGGCCCTTAACTTTTCTTGCATTTCGTGGGCCCTTCGCAGTCCTCTAAGCGGTGTTTAAAGGAGTTGTATGTACTACAATGCTCCGGAATAGATGATGGTGGCTTGCTTTTCACTATTCTGTACAGGCGCCCCAGGAAATGTACTACACGGTGGTTTATAAGTTGCTCATACGTGGCCAGATTGTCTGATCAGTCTCATCATGAGTGTAGGTGCGTTTCTGCGCCCGGAGATAATTCATTTCCAGAACCGGATTTTCAATCCTAACTTCTTCAAGTATTTTAGTCATCGGTTTTGTCTATGTCCACTCTTGTGGCTACCATTGAATATGACGGTCTTATAGAGAGGGTGACGTTTGTTTGATTCATTACAGCGATGGGTGTGCTGTTTATTTTGAAGCACGTTATGATGATCCTTTTAGGGTGAGCCTTTGTAGAGCCTCTGTTGTATTCCTCTCGGTGTTCGTATTTATAATGAAATTCCTTTCTTGCTTGATAATAATGTCTTTATTGTTGGGAATGATTTTTTCCCACTCAAGAACGATTTGGACTCTTAATGTTGAGGTTGGTGCAACGATTATGAAGGTGTGAGTGAAAGTTAGGTGTTATTTTTGGTTGATGTTTATTATTGGTAGTGTTGATGTTTCGTTTTGCGATGCCAAAGGTCGTGCTGCGTTACTAAAGGCGGGCCTTTTGGGGTCCGGTGTTGGGGTTGTGGGTGTGGAGGGTGTGGAAGATTGTGGTTTCGTACCTCTTCTTTTTAATTTGGGTGTTTCGAAGTCTTCCTGAGATGTCGGATTCTATTTAAACTCTTGCGACCTCCCTCTGTCCATCATTGGGGAGAGTTCTTCTCCGTGGTGGCAATATTCTTCTACTCATACGTTTTTGTATGTTTCCGACGTAAACAATAAAAAATACAAAAAATTGTTTATTTTATCACCGCACTAGGCTTCTCTGAATCGTCTCAGGGATCGAACTCTAAATCGTTGAATTTATATTTATCTCAAAACATTTTTATAACAAAACTGTAGAAGTTTGAACTGTGAACATGTCTGTTATTTAAAGCTATGCATTGCTTTAAATAGAAAAACTCTTGATTTAACTTGAAATTGTTCAGATTCAAGCTATAAAATTAAAGGAATTTGACTTTGTACACCGTTCTGGTCGTATATCTGAAATATTATAGTATTATCATAGGAATGATTATTACTCCCATTTATATGCCTCACAATGTTTTCGTGGCAAGAGTCCATGATAATGATGGATATTCACGTTGGTTATGGTTGTGGATACACACGACGTTGGATATTGCTTCACGCAACATGGGGCCATCAGAGCGGAAGATTTAGGTAAGATGGGTTGGCGCTGTAAATTAAATAGAGATGTTTTGATGGTTGCTTTTGTAATTAACACGGCGATTTTGGCTGGTTAACAATTTAGACCCCATTGAGCCAAATTACGGCGGAACCTGTTGGTGGTCGGAGATACGTTGCTTCCTCAAAGTTAAGTAGAATAAGGTCTCCACCCTTGCGCTCTTACGTTGGACGATTGTTCATATGAGGAATTACGACGGGATATGACCCTTGGACTTTACAGAATGCTGCTGTAGTTAAAATGCCACGAACATATTTTTTTATACAGAGCAAGTCACGCAACCCGCGCATTAGAATTTTTTTTACTTCCCACAATAATAGTCTAATGAAGTTCGGTTTCAGGCTATTATTAACGATGTTGAATTCAAGTGAAATATTGTCACCATGATGGCTCTTTCGGTCATACCGGAAATAGCTGCTAATTTTTTTATTTTAAATCCCCCCCCCCCCTCCCCCCTTTAAATTTTCGGATTATTCGTGAAATTTTAAAATCGGTTTTTGTAGAGTATTTTATGTCTAAAACTCAGCGTTATATCGGAAAATTGAAATTTTTGACGGCTGCGAGATATCACGGAAATCGATATTGTGTATCAACCCCTGCGACTTTTGGAATCGGTCTTCTGGGGCTCAAAGATGATGTAATAAGCTACATTTTGATATATTTCAATTTGTTAGGAAGTTTTGCATAATACCCCAGAACATGTCTCTGAAGTTGCATTACCTCAAATCACGATAACTTGTTTCAGATAGAATACCCTGTCCAGCGTTGGTCTAGGGAACCTTAATAATATTTGATACAGAATTAAGTTCGGAACTCGAACATGCTTTAAAGTACAGGGTGATTTATCTGAAATAAGCACGTCATTGAGACTCGAAGTCATGCAACATCGGAAGCATATTTCGGGGGTTATGGGAGACTTTTTGCCAAGTTGAAATACGTTGAAATGTAACTTATTAGATCCTCTTTGTGCACCAGAACACCGATAGCAAAATTCACAACGGTGAGCGCATAATACTGATTTCTTTGGAATCTTGCAGCTATCAAAACTTAAAAATTTTCCGAAATACCTCGGAAACGATAATTTTCAAACTTAAAATATTTTGCATAAACTGATCTTAAAAGTGAATGATAAATCCGCAAATGATATCATTACATTTAAAATAATGGAATTGCTAGCTACTTCTGGTACCAGCAGAAGAGTCGCCATTTTGAAAATAATTTATTGGGTTGTTCGATAATTAATGTCGTATTTTTTATGTTTTTTCAAAGGGAACATACTCATATTAATAATAAATATTAATCAATGACGTAGTGGCCATCTTGGTGGATAACCTTGCGCCATCTTTCGGCAAGTTGGAAAATTCCGCGTTCGAAAAAGCTTTGATTTTTAGAGGTAAAAAATTGATTTAACCTATTTTTAACGGCTTGATCAGAATCGAAATTTTTACCATTCAAATGATTCTGAAGAGAACGAAACGAATAATAATCTGACGGCGCCAAGTCAGGGCTATATGGTGGATGAGGTATCAGGTCCCAATTTAGGTCCAATAATTTTTGACGCGTTATTAAAGACGTATGGGGTTATCATGATGGAACAGTACTTCTTTGGGATTAGCGAGTTCAGGACGTTCTCTTTTGATTTCTTCGTTCAATTTCGATAGCTGGCGACAGTAAACATTCGAATCAATAGTTTGGTTTTTCGGAAGCAGTTCAAAATACAGAATACCCTTGTAGTCCCACCACACAGATAGCAAAATCTTCTTTTGATGAATATTGGCTTTGGACGTCGATTGCGCAGGTTTATTTTGTTTGGTCCATGATCGTTTTCGGACTTCGTTATCGTAGACAATCCATTTTTCATCACCCGTTATGACTCTTTTTAAAAGTGACTCGTTTTGGTTACGATTCAGCAAAGAATCACATATGTTAATATTAGGTCGTGTAGTATGAAATGAGTAGAATTGAATTGCAACTTTAGTCATTTTTTTTCATATAAAATGTTTTTATTGTCAATCGAAATATGCACCATTATCAATACACTTCTGCCATTTAACGGGAAGTTCATTGATTTCCCTGCTGTAAAAGCCTGCAGGCCGGAAGTCGATAAACTCGTGGAACGCAGCTTTGACAGCCTCGTCGGAGTTTACTGTTTTCCTTACCAAGAAGTTATCCAAATTTTGAAAGAAGTGGTAATCAGTGGGTGCTAAGTCGGGTGAATATGGTGGATGAAGAAGAGTTTCCAATTCCAACTCCTGTAGCTTGGCCAAGGTGACTTGTGCGGTGTGTGGCCGAGTGTCGTCGTGCAACAATAGCGGTGCGCTGCGATTGACTAATCTTGGCTACTTAACCGTCAGTTGCCTCATCATTTCGGTCAGTTGTCGGCAGTAGACATCAGCCGTAATCGATTCACCAGGTTTCATGAAGCTGTGATGGATGAAACCTGCGTTGGACCACCAAACGGACACCATAAGCTTCTTTTGATGAAGATTTTTTTTCGCACAATGTTTTGGTGGTTCATCTTGATCCAACCACTGCGATGAACGTCTGGTATTGTCATATAGGATCCATTTCTCATCACAAGTAACAATCCGATTCAAAAATGGATCGTTGTTATACCGGCACAACAAAGAGACACAAGCTTCGAGACGTCGTTCTTTCTGTATGTCGCTCAACTCATGCGGTACCCACTTGTCCAGCTTCTTCACCTCACCAATTTCAGCCAAATGAGTCAATATTGTTTTTTTGGTTACACTGAATATTAACGAAAATTCGAACGCACTTTGACGTGGATTCGCTTCCACCACGGCTTTCAGATGATCGTTATCCACTTGAGTTTCAGGTCGTCCACGTGGTTCATTTGTTAGGTCAAAATTGCCAGAACGAAATTTCATGAACCAACGAGATACTGTTTGCCGTGAAGCGACTTCAGTACCAAACACATCATTAATATTGCGAGCCGTCTGAGCTGTCGTGGTTCCACGGTGGTACTCATATTTCATTAACACACGAATTTCACTATTTTGCATGGCCGCACAAAAATTTTTATAAAAATAAAAGTTTTCAATAATTTTTAACACTTTAAACTCTGATCGAAAGAGGAAGAATGTGCCTTTTCCACATAAAAAAGTCCAAATATGGATTTAGAGTGAAGTTATTCGCAGTTGAATGTGGCATTTCGAGAATCTACTCATTTCATACTACACGACCTAATACGTTGAGTGAGGCGAATTTCCTTCAATTCGTGAGGAACCCAAACATCCAATTCGCGAACGTACCTGAGCTTTTTTAAATGTAGAGAAACGGTTAAATTCGATACGTTCAACATTTCTGCTATCTCTCGAGTTGTCATGCGCAGATTAGCTTCGATTAAGGCCTTTATTTCATCGTTATCAATGGCGATTGGGCGTCCAGTGTGTGGTGCATCTTGGACATTAAAATTTCCGGAACGAAAGCCAGAAAACCGACGCTGGCGCTGGCGTTCGGTAAGGCAGTTCTCACCATAAACTTCGCACAATTTCTTCTGAGCTTGCGCTGCTTTTTTGCCCTCTCGAAAGTGAAATAATAAAATGCGTCGATAATGCTCACTTTGATTGTCCATCTTCAACCTAAATTTTAAATAATTTCTTGTTTACTAACCGCGTTCAATTTTCGATCGAAAAAAGCCGAAAACATAACCTTTAAAGTGGCATATAATAATATAAGCGACGAGATCACTATGTATAAATTAAGCCATCTATGAGAATAAAACGACATTAATAATGGAACAACCCAATACTTGGTTTGGGTGGGGAAAAAGATTTCTGACGAACGGTTGCGGGACTAACCCTGTATCATTTACACCTCTCAGAGGTTCTGTGAAGAAATGCGCACATTTTCACATTCAATGAAAGAGGAAGTAACAGTCGGCCAACTTTTATCTTATTCTTTATTCTCATGTTGTATTATCTTGTTACATTAATGGCTATATGATACTTATCTGACTGACTGGCCTAACTGCAAGTTATAAGGCCACGAATAGATTTCTTAATCTACAACGCGTGGTCATTTTTGTACATTTCAGCCTCCAACATTATCAATAATTAAGTTAAACTATATTTCTATTTCAATCAAGGTTTATTTATTTATTGGGCTTTCATCAACTAATTGTGCTGTGCATTTTGGTGTCAGGATGCATGTAATAGTATTTCTGCATTACCGAATCTTTTACATTGCTTTGGTTATGGTGACATTCTCCCTCGTACGATCTGGAAATCCCGACGAGTGCCACCATAATGGAGCTTTCTTGTATGAAGACCTGAATTGCGAGCCCTTGAATCCAGAAGCAGCCATGTGTGCCACTAGCTACAATTGCAGTACCATCTACGCGAATGGCGGTTGTTCCTATAGAGGGCGGAACTACTTAGTGGGTGAAGTTATAGACAATAATTTGACAGAATCGGATTGTTGCAGTAATTGTAGATGCATTTGTGACCATCAAATTGTATGCCAACCGGTGTTTTGCGAATCGAATTGGTGGAGTTTCTTCAACTTAAAACCTAACTGCTTTAATGGTTTCACTTTAGGTCGGTGTTGTCCCAGCAAGATCTGCCCTCAGAATAGTGTAACGCATAAAACTTGTGAAGTCGAGGGGAAAACCTATAAAATAGGAGAGAAATTTATCCCCAAGCATACCTGCCTTTCATGTGTTTGCCATGAAAATTTTACTGGAGAATTTGATGAAAAAACGTGCATGAAACAAAACTGTCACCTTCAGTTGAGGAACGCACCAGAATTAATACAAAACTGCGCACCAGTTTATTTAAATATAATTGATTCGGATGTCCTTTGTTGTCCTAACTTTTTTATTTGTCCGAATTACAGGCACAAAATTAGACTTCTGGATAAGGTTGTCTCGGCAACTTCGGGATTGGAATGTCTTTACGGGAATAAGAAAGTAAAGTTGGGATATGGATTTTTTAAATACTTCGATGACGGGGACCAAGATCGGTTTTTGAAGTGCCAATGCGTGCTTCCCCCATTGTTAACGTGCACGGAAATTTAATCCTTTATCTGAGTACGAGTTCGAACATCTGCTGCGATTTTCCTCTTTGGCTGATGATAGAAACTCTAGTTTGTTAATTATTGATAGGGATGTCCATTGTTCAAATTAATAATATGTAATACTGAATGCGTTTGGTTTCCTGTTGTGCCCCTTTGCTTTCTGCTCCAACACTGATCCTCGGCACTTGACACAAGAGCAACGTGCTTGGCGTAATTCAAAGTTAAAAATTCTGCTTAGTTGAGATGTGAAAAACATAAGACGATAGTTAAATTTTAAGAAAAAAAAGTTATTAGGAGTTGGAATTAATTCGTAGCGTTTTACAAGAGATGGGATAGATAATACAGTATTTCGTTGTTATCTACAATAATATATAATACTTATCGTGAAACAGCGGTCAATAGAGGTCATTTGCTTAGCATATCCACTTTTTGAATAATAAATAACGACATTTTATAATTTATTGAATATGTCACAATTTGTGCCGAATAAAGGGTTTTTGCGGGGAATTTTACTCCATTACTTAAATATGAACAAAAGTGCTGCTGAAGCTCATCGTATTTTAGTGGAAGTATATGATAAACATGCTCTAGCTGAACAAACGTGTCGGAAGTGGTTTGCACGTTTTAAAGCTGGCGATTTCGACTTGATTGACAAGGAGCGACCTGGTCAGCCAAAAAAATTTGAAGACAACGCTTTGGAGGTATTGCTCAACGAAGACCCATGTCAAACACTTCAAGAATTGTCTACATCATTGGGAGTTAACTTATTAACGGTAGGAAAACGTCTTAAAACTTTGGGTATGATCCAAAAGGAAGGACATTGGGTTCCATATGAACTGAAACCAAGGGACATTGAGAGGCGTTTTTTGACGTGTGAACTGTTGCTTCAACGGGAAAAAAGAAAAGGTTTTTTGCATCGGATTGTCACTAGTGATGAAAAATGGATCCATTACGACAATCCGAAGCGCAGAAAGTCATGGGTTAAGCCCGGTCAACCGTCAACATCAGTGGCAAGGCCGAATATCCATGGGTCTAAGCTTCTGCTGTGTATTTGGTGGGATCAGAGGGGTGTGATTTATTATGAATTGTTGAAACCATAACTGGAGACCGCTACCGGCTACAACTGATGCGATTGAGCCGTGCATTGAAAGAAAAACGGCCGGAATACTCCAAAAGACACGACAAAGTCATTTTGCTGCGCGACAATGCTCGTCCGCACGTCCCAAAACCGGTACAAACATACCTGGAAAGACTTAAATGGGAAATCCTGCCCCACCCGCCGTATTCCCCAGATGTTGCTCCATCTGATTATTATTTGTTTCGTTCGATGGCTCATAGTCTGTCTGAGCAGAAGTTCACTTCTTACGAAGATTGTCAAAAGTGGGTCGATTCATGGACTGCATCAAAAGACAACGCGTTCTTCCGACGCGGTATTCGTGCCCTGCCCGAAAGATGGTCAAAAGTAGTAGAAAGCGATGGGCAATACTTCAATTAATGTATTTTTATATTTTCATTTAAAATCAATAAATTTTTTCTTAAAAAAAACGCTACGATTTAATTCCAACTCCTAATATATTTCTTACAGAAAACAGGCGAGTATTTCCAGTATTTGCGAAACTCCATATTTTGAGTTAGTCGTGGAGCCTAGCTCGCGTTCAAGAGTCCGCAATTCAAGTTTTTCAAATAGGACATCCATTATATTATTATATGGTTAAAGTCTATGACCAATGGCGACTATTTTGAGTGGATATTTGTTATACTTCTAGTAAAAAAACCGGCGAGTCATCTCAGAGTTTATCAAACTTCATATTTTGAATTCATTCGCGTTCAAAGGTTCATACACTGACTTTCAAAAAAACCGCAACCCCAAGAAGAACGCACTGTATGTATTTGAAATTTTGGTATGATTTTAGACTTGTAAAGAGAAAAAAATGATAAAAATTTCAAGTTCGTATTTTAGTACGATATGAAGTTTTTCTTTACTTTTTTATCTGTGACGATCGTTTTTTTGTAAATTTTTTTACAGGCGGATAGCGATAAAGGTACTATCGTTAGTACCATATTGAATGTGTGGTAGTGCAAAATGCCTCTTGTACGCCAAAATGCAGTTTATCGGCAGTTAACTCCCTTTGAAAGGGGAAGAATTGTTGGTATGCATGAGGCAGGTTTACCTTGCCGCGAAATTGCACGTAGATTGGATCGAAACGCATCAACAGTGCTAAGAGCTTGGAGAGATTGGTCTGACGAAGGGTCAGTAAATCGTCATCGTGGTAGTGGCCGTCCAAGAATGACGAACCAACGCGAAGACCGGCGACTTCGTCATTCAGCGACAGGTGCCTCGTTTGAAACAATTCCGTCTCTTGGTGCTAACTGGGTAGCCACCCTAAATCGAAGGGTCTCCCTTAGTACCATGTATCGCGAGGAAAATGGTTTGGGAGAGAGGTAAAGGTTTTAGGAGGGAGGCCGGAGATTGGGTGATGAGTGAGTGGAGTGTGTATGATGGATGGGTAGAGGTCTTCGTTCCGAGCATTAGACGATGGATCGAATGCAAATGACGAAGACCGGGTACGAACTAACGCAGGTGTTTACTGGATACGGAGTATTCGGGAAATACTTGCACAGAATAAAGGTCTAAGAGAGTGACGGCTACTAGTTCTGTGAAGAGCCAGGAGTTGCAGACTCCCCAGAGCACACAATCTGGGGATGTCTGGAGTGGGAGACCGATCGGAATGAGGCCAGAGGGGCGGGACTCAACCTGGACCGAGGGACAATCGGCTATGAACTCGTAGAGAGTGAGTGTAAGTGGAGAGCGTTTGAGTGCATGGTCAAGAAGATCATGCGCAAGAAGATTGAGCGGGAACGGTACAGAAGGACAAGGACGAAAGCATAGAGAGTAGCTCTTACGACCGGGCGTCCCGAAGGAATGCCTATCAGGCGATACTGGGACCATAAGAGGAGAGGGAGCGGTTTTAGTGGGTAGGCGGGCGTAGACTCGAATCTCACACTACCCGACCCGAAGCGGGCGGGTGTCTTTTTGAAGATTTCCACCTCCTTGGGCACAAAAAAAAGTACGATGTATCACAGAACTCGAAGTTTTGGACTAAATTCATATCGTCCTATGCGTCGGCTTCTATTATCACGAAACCACAGGGTGGCCCGACTGGAGTGGTGTCGTCCGAGAGTGCAATGGGTGGATGAGTGGAGAAGAATCGTGTTCAGTGATGAGAGCCGATTTTGTTTATGGCGATCTGATGGACGGTTACGTGTTAGAAGACGCAGAGGAGAGGGATTAAATTTGGACTTTTTGGAAAGGCGTCATTCTGGTTTAACACCAGGTGTCATGGTTTGGGGTGCCATCCAGTATGGTAGTCGATCTCTTCTTGTTTTCATTTATGATAAATTAAATGCTCAGAGGTATATTAATAGTGTCTTAGAACCGGTTCTTCTACCGTACATGCACGACCATCCTGGAAGCACATTTCAACAGGATAATGCGCAACCACATGTAGCCAACGATACTTTGAGGTATTTGGAAGCTGAAAATTTGGATACTTTGCCTCGGCCAGCTCGGTCTCCAGATTTGTCCCCAATAGAGCATGTATGGGATATAATGGGTCGGAGACTTCAACGTTTAGCTCGCCCTCCAGAGACCGTAGATGAACTCCGCGAGCAGGTGCAGATTGCCTGGGATGCAATACCACAGGAAGATATTGACAATTTAATTTTAAGCACGCCTCGTCGCTTGCAGGAATGTATTAATTTAAGAGGAGATACCACCCATTATTAAATTATTATTAAATTTTTTCACTTATTCACAATATTTTGTGTATAAATTTGGTACATTTCTTGTGGACAACATGTGATTTCACTCTTGCATCACAAGGCATTTTTTTTCTTTTTACCTGTAGGAATAAGCCCTTCCGAACCAGAAAAATCCATTTGCACCATCAATAAGAGGTTTAATCAATTAATGCTGAATTGAATTATTAACTGATTTTATCGTAAGCTTACAACATACACTTGTAGTGTGGTTATTCAATATTGTTTTGATATTTTTAGGTAAATACTTTTGTACGTACTTATCGACATTTGACGTTGTCTCTAGATAAAATTTTGGAAAAAAATCTTGAAAGTGCCACATGAGAATCTTGATTTTAGACAAAACGAATTGCCCGACGTGTTGTAATATTCGAGTCACTTAAGGAGATACAGATCAGCTCAACTACCTGCACAAGTTGAGCTATTTGTTGGTTGGAGAATAAACAAAAGTGATAATTACTGTCAATTTGGAATTCATTTTTATGATGATTACTTACTGAATTAATAAGGCAGTAGGGCTGTTAATTAAAAGAGAAGCAATAATATATTTTGGGATGTGCTAATTGCAAAAGACATCTCATATTTAAATGCCTCAACTGCTACTGGGGCCTTTCTGGGAGTTCGATTTTTGTAATTTTCATCCATAACAACTGAAAAGTTTGCTACTAGGCCTGAAACGAATTTACATCCCAATCAAGTATTTTCTACTAATAACAAGCTGTGTATTTCGTAACAAGTGTAACATGTTCTCAGTAGTTGAAATAGGTTGGTAACCGAGATGCTGCCAATGCTGGCAAGCACCAGAGACTGATAATATGATTTTCCTATACGATAATGTAGTATCGGGATTCAATGGGATATCAAATTCCAATACTAGAGTAGATATGGGATGGTGGTTATATCTACGAAATAAATCGCAGGTCAAGAACAAAAGTTATAAGTGTATGTTTATTAACTAAAGATGGAAGAACAAAAGAAAGAAGAGCAGGTGGACCGAGACCTGTCTCATCTCAGTTCGTCGCTTTCGGGACTGTCCAGGGTCAGCCTCTTCCTTTTTCCAATTTCCTTGACTGCTACCTGGGTTTCTGGGTTTCTTACCCCCGCTCGATCACATGTGGGCACCAGACGCCCAGAGGATCATCACTCTAATTGTCTTCATAATGTCTTTAAGTATGGGGACGCGGTATTGTCAAATGGAAAAAACGAATACATAAATTTACAAAAATGTTGATGGTCAATTGAATTATGGCCTGGTTTTATGATTCTACAATAATGTATTTCCCTATAGCTATACATAGTGTCCCTGAGCAATCTGGCTAAACTTCAGGAGATCGTTCTGCACATCAAATGTTACCAAAAATGTAAGATAGAGCATTTCGAAAAACTCACTTCAGTTTGAAAAAAGTTCATTTTTTTATTTTTCTGGACTGGTCGCTTTTCTAATTTAAATGTCCCCGGATCTTCATTTGTATTCCCGCTGCAAAAATTCCAATAACTCAATTGGAAACCCACTTAAGTTTCCTATTTTAAATAACCATCGTAAGTTCCCCTTATTTACACTTTGTTGACTTTTCAGAGTCCTGAGCGTCAGTCTTTTACTTACTTCTTTTTTGTTCTAAAATATTCCTCATCTTATACTATTTCGCTTTTCATGAAAAACATCTACAACCAAATTTCTCCCGTCATATCGTTTCCAGAGTTTATCTTACTTTTAAAAGAGTGAGGCAGACGGCAATTATTGAAAATACTATTGAAAGATACGACGATTTGATACTATTCTTTGCGGAAAACAGTTAGCGTACTACCTTACTGCATTCCATGAGTTACGATTCGTAGAAGAATAAACAAAAATAATGTCTGAATATTTCTCGTTGCTGTATAACTTCATTTCACACATGTGTATTGCTTAAATTAAAAAAAAAAAGTTTTTCTTCTAAAAAAATAAGTTTTTTTTCAAAAAAATAAGTTTTTTTTCAAAAAAATAAGTTTTTTGTTCTAAAAAAATAAGTTTTTTTCTAAAAAAAGAAGTTTTTTTTTTTTTAAATAAGTTTTTTCCTAAAAAAGTTTTTTTTCTAAAAAAAAATAGTTTTTTTTTCTAAAAAAGAAGTTTTTTTCTAAAAAAGTTTTTTTTCTAAAAAAAAATAGTTTTTTTTTCTAAAAAAGAAGTTTTTTTCTAAAAAACGATTTTTTTGTTCTAAAAAAATTAGTTTTTTTCTAAAAAAGAAGTTTTTTTCTAAAAAAAGAAGTTTTTTACATAGAAAAACGAAGTTATTATATCATTTCCATAACGATGCAATTTAGACTAAGTTGACTTGTACAGACATCATATGACATTATACTATATATTGTTTTGCAATAGTGTTGTGTTTAAAACATTTGTAAATTTTTTCATATACAGTTTTTCTCTGTGCAAGTGGTTTTTAACAACTGACACCACCCTCGCTCTTTTAAAATTAAGGAAAACTCAAGGAAGGGCACCACGGTAGAAAGGTAGGAGACGTGTTTCATGAAGTAATGCCATGGTATAAGATGAGGAATCTTTTGAATGAATGGATAGTTAAAAATTTAACAAGGAAAGAAATAAAGAAGTTTTATGTTCAGAAGTCTGACAAGTTAGCAAAGTGCAAATAACATGAACTCGTAATGATTATTTAAAATAGGAAATTTAAGTGGCTTTCGAATGATACTATTGAAATTTTTGTAGTGGCAATGCAAAACCGGGGAAATTTAGATTACATAACACGACAAATTTCCAAAAAGAAATCCTCAAATTGGGCTGAGTTTTTCGAAATTATCTATCTTACCTAATTTTGGAGCATTTGATTCGTAGAGCCACCTTCTAAAATTTGGTTAGGTAGGACAGGGACACCCGGTACACTTTCTTCCGCAACTCAAAATATATTCAAGCATACTGGAACGGCTAGCCATACAGGAATCGATTCCCCACAGGTTATTTACAAACAGGCATTGCTGGCGTCATCTCGTATGAGCACAACCTGGACCCATCTGGAACAGTTACACCGAAATAGCCCAGAAAATTGTCAATTTCTGGCCTATTGAAAATACAATTCAAATCGGTTAGAACTATATAAAGCTTTTAATCTACGAGTAGGTACATTGCGATTGTAAGGAATTAATGATGATCTAAGGTTCACCACTATTTGGTATAAAAGAATCGCGCCTAGCATAACCTGAAATGTAAAAAATCCGTTTACAAAAGAGTTTGGTAATGATGCATTAATACCTTGTATTACGAGATCGAAGTCTCCGTTTTTAAAATATGTTACCAGTTTTTTATTGTCTCCAGTGCAGATTTCTGTCACCGATTCATTGAAATTCCAAAGTAAGAATCGCTGGTTTCGTGCGTCCAGGTCGTCGAGTAATTGCCCAAATCCCTAAAAGCAAAGAGATTTTGTATTATCAGATAGCATGCTAATCTTCTGAATCAAAATCTCATTGAGAGCATGGATTTCCAACCCACAAATAAATTGATTTTGCCAATTTTTGCACATCTTTGGGCAGTTCTTCTCGTGGTTTAACAGTTGTGGATGCGACTTAATCTAAAAAAAGGAAAAAGACAGGAGTGTTGACGGATTGTATGGAAAGGCCAAAGAGAGTTCCTAATAAGAGAATGTTAACAGAAACGGAGCGAAGTAAAACATTAAAAAATATTTATCTCTGCAACTCCAATGAGGATACTTCAGCAACTCCTCAATATTGTTCATAGAAAGTGCCTAAGAAGTCGAAGGCCAGTCAAGCTAGGCAGGATGGCAATTGCTACATTCACAAGAAGAGAGCTAGAACTTGATTTCTGATGTTCTGCCCTCTCAAAAAAGTCAAACAAATACAAATAATACCATTTCATCAAGAACTACCTTTGCATGTGTAGCATCCACAGTCCTCACATATTCACCATCCAAAACAATAGTGCTTTTCTCCTCGCAACATACTCTCAGTATCTCATCCCTCAGATACTCGGCCGAAGGGAAGAACAAACTTCCTTTAGGACGTATCATATAGACAGTTTGAGTTTCCAGCGTAATTCGTTCAAAGTACAGTTTCGGCCTGGCACTATCATACAAAATGAACAGTAAGTTTGTTGCTATTCCGATGATCATTCCGTATTCGAGACTCAGAAATAGCGAGGACATTAATGTGACAAAGAATGGTATCAAATCAAGCTCTGGAAAATGTCGATTAGTTAGGAAAAATTGTAAGTTTTTTTGGAATTTAAATACTTTTTGTTCGCCACATAACTCGGATAACGTGGAACTCACACAAATAATACATGGAAACCATTATTACTGCAGCTAAGGTTGATTTGGGTATGTATTTGAATATACCAGTGAGCAGAGTGAGAGCTGCTATAACCAGTATACTCGTAATTAAGCCTGTTGAAAGAAAGCTGTTTTGCATTTTTCAGAAAGTTGGGGAACAACTCACCTGAAGCAGGGGTTCTCACTCCCGATGCATTGTTGAGGGCGGTTCTGGTGAAAGACCCAGTCATGGGCATTGACCTCAACAACGATCCAGCCATATTGCCCATTCCTGAAGCCAACAATTCTTGAGTAGCATCGATCGTTTTGCCTTTGCCTAGAGGATAGACGTCTTAAACTTGACGAAAGTTATCTGGCTTACAGGACACTCACTAAAAGCTTTAACGATTGCTATATGCTCCAGGAAGGCCACCAGCGGGCAGAAGGCTAATAGAGTCCCGTATTGAGCCAACATGTCTGGAAAGCTGAAATGGGTTCCGTTCCAGTTGGTGCTAAAGGGGGGCAGCGAAAGTGGTGGAAAACCTTGATCGACATCGCCTGTAGGATTCAAACTATAGTCAACGCAGAATGCTGCTAAGTACCTACCGGTAATGGCAACCGGTGAAGCATTGTAATATTTCTCAGCTATAAAAGCTATGCTTCCTCCAGCCACCCCCGCGAAAGCGTTGCTTCCTAGGCTAATAAAAAAAATAGCCCTGCCAATAATGTTTCTATTTTTCGACCATTGTGGCTTAAATTCCATTGACCCCAACCTTCGCAGTTCCTACAGGATTCCTAAGCTGTAGAACAAACGTAAAACTGGAGGCGGACTTACCCTAAGGGCGAAAACAAATATAATAGTGGTTGTCCCTAATACGGAGTCCCACAGTTTAATTTGATGAACGTTGGTAAAGAACGATTTCCACGCCTCCAGAAATTGGTTAGCGGGACCAGGTATGCCCAACAACGACTTCAACTGAGCGCAGGCAATGTTTAAAGCTGCTGCTGTGGTAAAGCCTGATATTACCGGAAAGGAGAAGAATTCAACCAAAAATCCTTAAACATTTTGTTGGATAATCGATCCTTCATCCCGTTTTAGATGGCTATACCTAAATGTAAGATACCAGCAGCGAACAAAAAGAACCCAGATAAAAATGTGATTAATACAGCTCCATCGGGCCCCATGGTGGCGACTTTCGGTTGAACCAGCAAAGCCATAATAGCGGTGGGTCCTACATTGATGTCCTTGCACCCCCCAAATATGAAGTAGAATACTCCGCCCATGATGCCACTGTATAAACCATATTGCGAAGGAAGACCTCACAACAGAATGCCATAGAATCTAAGTCGAAATATTGCAAGTGTGATACCTACCTGCTACTACAGCATAAGCAATTCCCTGAGGAATAGCCGTAAGGGCTACAGTTAAACCTGCTAAAAAATCATGGAGAAAGAAGGAAAGTGTGTACGTTGGAAGCCATTTTATTATAGGAATGCGATTTTTTATTCTTGTACTCCAGTCAATTTTGTTCCTTTTGGAGGGAGACCAATTATCAACTACAAAAATAGACAATTATGTTGTAGATCCGAAATAATTCATTTTTAAATTGATTCGTTTGAAAGTAAATCCTTGTCAGTTGGTTATACGGGATATTAACATACGAGTGAAGAAATCAACAAATGCCAAGGCGGCCCTTAAACCTTTGACATTGTTACACAATATCTCGCGTTATATAGTAATATTGACCGTTTGAAGTCGTTTTTAAAGATTTTTCAATATACGAAGATATTTTTTGGATGAAAGAAAGATTCTGCAAACCTGCTCCCGATGTTGCTTTATATTCGAAATAGAAAGTTTGGAGATATCGGTAGAATGGAAAATGTTTTCAACACTTTTTTTTTTATACAGGGTGTCCCACAAGTGTTTCATTATATTTCAGTGGGTAATAGTACATTGAAAAATAATATGACTCCCTATATAAACCATATTCCAATAATGCTTCATTAAGAACATACAGGGTGTTAAACTTTACTTAAAAAATCTAACTTTTATTGATATATTCAAAACTGTTTGAGATATGTAAGTGAAATTTGGCATGTTTTGAGAGTTAATGTAGACGCATTTATTTATGCAAAAGGGCTATTTTTCGTTTCACCAGTGACGTGCGTCCGGACACCTCTCAGCACATTTTTAAAGAAAAACATGGTGCGCTACTGCTTTTTATCAAAAAAAAATTATTTTTAGAAATTTAATTTCATTTAGAAGAAAAATGCTCACTTGACTCTTTTTCGTCCGACGCATCGTTTGCCAGTAAAAAATTGAATACCGTCGTTATGACTACCCTACAAATTAATGTATTGTCATTAAGTAACAACTTTTTATGAATATTTTATTAAATGTATTATTTTTTTCAATTGTGTTAATTTGTTTAACTTAATAAATTAATTATAATGGCTCAATTTACAACAGCTGAACTTGCGGATATGCATCTTATTTACGGAATGGCAGGTTGCAATGGAAGAAGAGCTTCGCGTTTGTATGGAGAAAAATTTCCAAAACGAGTCATTCCGCATGAAAGTATCTTTGCTAGGATTCATAGTCGTCTTAGAGAAACAGGCAAGCTACAACATCGCAGACGTTCAGGCCACCCATTTTCAGCGAGGACTGTTGAGCTTGAAGAAGCTGCTCTTCTACAAGTGGAGGTAAATCCTTCCACCAGTGTCCGGGCTATTGGACATAATACGAATACTACACGATCCACAATTTGGCGTTTTCTGCGCGAAGAACAACTTTGTTCATACCACCATCTTCAAAAAGTACAAACTTTAAGCCCAGAAGACTACCCATATCGACGACATTTTTGCCGATGGTGGTTACAGAAGCATTTATGGCAACAGAATTTTGGTGGACAAGTTCTCTTTTCGGACGAGGCATGCTTTACGCAAGAAGGCCTTTTTAATAGCCATAATAGTCATATATGGAAAATGGACAACCCTCGTGCTATTGCTTTTCGCAATAATCAACGGCAATTTTCCATAAGCATTTGGGCCGGAATTTAGGTGATAACATAATTGGTCCTTATCTGCTCCCACCTCGTCCAACTAGCCATATTTACGAACAATTTTTAAGAAATATTTTACTAGTGCTCTTGGAGGATGTGTCACTGAATGTTAGTAAAAGAATGTGGTTTCAACAGGATGGGGCACCTGCGCATTTTTCCTTACTTGCTCGGCAACATCTTGATCAGAGTTATCCTAATCACTGGATTGACCGAGGCGGACCAGTAAATTGGCCGGCTCGATCCCCTAATCTAAACCCTCTGGATTTCTTTTTTTGGGGTCATGTAAAAAGTTTAGTATATGAAAGACCTATTGACAGTGAAGAGGAGTTGCTAGCAAGAGTGTTGGCCGCCTGCACACAAATTCAAAACACACCTGGAATATTTCAACGTATCAGAGTATCAATGAACAGGCGAGCTCAATTATGTATTGAACAAAATGGCCACCAATTTGAACAATTTCTATAATGTTATAGCAAATAAATAATATTTAAAACAAACTTAATATTATTAAAACCATTTAGAGAATATCGTGCATATAGACGGTATTCAATTTTTTACTGGCAAACGATACGTCGGACGAAAAAAAGTCAAGTGAGCATTTTTCTTCTAAATGAAATTAAACTTCTAAAAATAATTTTTATTTTGATAAAAAGCAGTGGCGCACCATGTTTTTCTTTAAAAATGTGCTGAAAGGTGTCCGGACGCACGTCACTGGTGAAACGAAAAATAGCCCTTTTGCATAAATAAATGCGTCTACATTAACTCTCAAAACATGCCAAATTTCACTTACATATCTCAAACGGTTTTGAATATATCAATAAAAGTTAGATTTTTTAAGTAAAGTTTAACACCCTGTATGTTCTTAATGAAGCATTATTGGAATATGGTTTATATAGGGAGCCATATTATTTTTCAATGTACTATTACCCACTGAAATATAATGAAACACTTGTGGGACACCCTGTATATACAGGGTGTTTCCTAACTACGTGTAAAAAATTTAAAGGCGTAATCCTCGACTGATTTTGAGTCAAAAATGTCTAATAAACATATGTCCGCAAATGCCTTGTTTCCATGATACAGGGTGTTGAAATGTGACAAGAAAAAGAGATTTTATTTCCAAAATGACTCAATTTGGGTGTTTGAATTTTAGAAAAGACGATTCCGGGGTTTTCTTCAATACGTCTTAAGATTTCTTCCTCCACTTCTGGTGTTCGAGATGTTATTGGCTTTCCTCTTTCTGGAGTTTTCATAAGAGATCCTGTATCACAAAGACGTTCAAAGAGGTTTTTAAAGGTTTGGTGGTTGGGAGCTTGGTGGTTTGGAAACCTTTCCATGTAAATTCCAAACACTTCCCATCAGCAAGGCCGTAAACAAAAACCATATTGGCCATTTCTTGATTAGTGTAATTAGGAATTTGAAAAATTTTCAAAACTGAGGTATAATCTGATTTTTGGGACACAGAACTAAATTCTTTCACTTTAGAGAGTAAAACACCAAAATAACACTGACTATATTGTTTATAGTAGTGGAAGTAGCAAAAAAACTAACAATAAACAAGTTAGTAAATACCACCAAACCTTTAGAAACCTTTGAAACCTTTTTCAACGTCTTTCAGTCAACACCCTGTATCTTGGAAACAAGGCATTTGCGGACATGTTTATTAGACATTTTTGACTAAAAATCAGTCGAGGATTACGCTTTTAAATTTTTTACACGTAGTTAGGAAACACCCTGTATATATTTCATATACACTTAGGTCCATTTAATTCAAATTTTCGCAATTTTACGTTAACTAGCTGTACATCTTACCAGATATAGTATTCCTAAATACTTTCTTCTGATCTTCCGTTCCCAGTTCTGGCTGCAATTCTATTGCACATGAATCAAAGAAAATTATATTAACAATCCTCACGGATGTATCTAGATTCTTCTATCATACCTTTAGTAGAACGTTTTCGCATTTTACTCGAACCTTACACCGTTTACTTTCCGATTTAGACAGTTCGCTTAAGTATTCAATAATCTCACTTCAAAGAACCTAATTTCGTGTGTTTACATATCAGAAGTTTGATTAAATTTAAGCGTACCTAAGTGGAGTATCTAAAATATGCATGTAATCACCACGTTTTAGAGATTCGATTAAAACCCCAAAAACCTATTCATCTTATCAGTCACCAATAATAACCAAAACTTCACATACAGCGTTTGTAAAAATTATTGTAACATGTTTGTAGCTTTCATAAACCTGAATTTCTAGAATAGATGCTCAAACTGGGCTCTAGTGATTATTTGGAAATGATTCAGTCGTTTCTCGAACTCTTATAGGGCCGCGATTTATGGCATCCGGCTCCGCCATGGCCTGTAAAGGCTCTTGGTGGTGGTGCGCCCCTGGTTGGAATTCCTCCGGTTTAGTACTCAAAGAATAATCGAAACAATTTTGTCCTTTTTTTCTTCTCTTCGTCTTGGATCGGTGTCGATGTCGAATATGTGATCAGAATCATAGTTCGTAACTCGTCCAACTAAGCAATCTCCCTCTTCATAGTTAGACCAATTCTGTAATTTTTTAAAATAAGCGAAACTAAACACTGTCCATTTTCGTACACCAAATTGTCGTTGTCGTGGTTTCGTTGGTCGAAGGAACCCCTTAACATATTTTGGTCCTTCGAGCCGGATACCATAAATCGCGGCCATGTGGTTAATATCCATACGAGTCGCTTTTTTGGGAATACTGCGCAGGCCCACCGAATTGCAGATCGCAACAATAGTCCCACTGAGAAAGCTTCTTTTGACTAGTAGCATTTCTCAGCCGTAAAGCACCCTTGGCCGTGGTCTGACACCCAGAAGGTATTCTTAGAATAAGTATCGAAGTACATGGGCGTAACTTAAGGGATAAAAGTACAAATAACTAACAACAAATAAGGAATTGCAAAAACCAATAACTTAAAATCGCTAACAAATTCTAAGACCTAAATTATCTAAATTTTGTAGTTTATTTTTGTGAACGGAACCCTTTAAGTGACCCCACAAAAAGAAATCGAGGGGGGTAGGATCTGGAGATCCTGGCGAACATTCTAATGCCCCCTTTTAACGATCTATCTCCTAGGGAAAATCTCTTCAAGATACTCTTTCACAGACATGGCATAATGTGGTGGTGCACCATCTTGTTAGAACCAAATATTATTGACTACTGGTTCCCTATATTCTCCAGGAAATATTGCGTAGATTGTTGGAATATTTCGTTATGCAGTAAGTACAAGTATGAAGTGTTGTTTAAGTTTCCCTCCATGAAAAATGGACCGATGAATAGGTGACCAATTATACCCATCCATGTATTGAGTTTTTGCAGATGTTGTGTTTGCAGCCTGCATCCAATGAGCATTGCCTGTTGACACGTAGTGAGAATTATATTAATGAATAGATCCATTTAAGTAAAATGTTGCTTCATCCGAAAATAAAATTTTAGAAAAAAATCTGTTATCCTGAATGCCGATTTCTTGCCTGAATTCATAAAAATGTATTCTTTTCTACGAAATTGTACGAATTCTATGAAAACCAACATATTTTGTATTTAAACAATTGTTGAACACGATGTGGAATTCATACGTCTTAGTGTAAATTTTTCACTCTTTTTGAAAATGGAATAAGAACGATTTTTTATTTCATTGTGAAGAGTCTCTCTAGGAAGCAAAAATTCATAATTTTTATCTTCTTAGCATAGTGATTTTGTTCTATTTTTTTAAAGAAAACTGTAGATCAAATTTTAGTCCTACGTATTCCGTGGTATCCCTCACTGGATTACCTTTCATTTGATATATTACAATTGATACCTTTCCTTTTGAAAATAAAAAGTTATTGGGGGTAGCTGGATAGAGGTGAAAAACTTGAATATCAAATGTGATCCATTACATGTCTATTTTCATATAAAATTACACGTGTTTTATTTTTTTTTATTATCGAGTTTAGGAAAGTTATAAACATGTTGTAATACTCTTTACAAGCACTGTATATAAAATAACATTAGATTAGAACTACTTGAGAACCTATAGGAGGCTTCTACACTTGTATTGCCGACAATGAGTTCTACAGGGTATCTGGAAATAACGTTGAAATATTATGAAATCTATTTTGGGAAATACACTGACTTTCAAAAAACCGCAACACCAAGAAGAACACATGGTACACGTTTGAAATTCTGGCATTACGTTGGGTCGGGTAATTTGATAAAAATGATCAAAATATCAAAAGAAAATTTGTGAATAAGTGAAAAAATTTAATAATAATTTAATAATGGGTGGTATTTCCTCTTAAATTAATACATTCCTGCAAGCGACGAGGCGTGCTTAAAATTAAATTGTCAATATCTTCCTGTGGTATTGTATCCCAGGCAATCTGCACCTGCTCGCGGAGTTCATCTATGGTCTCTGGAGGGCGAGCTAAACGTTGAAATCTCCGACTCATTATATTCCATACATGCTCTATTGGGGACAAATCTGGAGACCGAGCTGGCCGAGGCAAAGTATCCAAATTTTCACTTCCAAATACCTCAAAGTATCGTTGACTATATGTGGTCGTGCATTATCCTGTTGAAATGTGCTTCCAGGATGGTCGTGCATGTATGGTACAAGAACCGGTTCTAAGACACTATTAATGTACCTCTAAGTATTTAATCTATCATAAAGGAGGCCGACTACCATATCTGGATGGCACCCCAAACCATGACACCTGGTGTTAAACCAGAATGACGCCTTTCAAAAAAGTCCAAATTTAATCGCTCTCCTCTGCGTCTTCTAACACGTAACAGTCCATCAGATTGCCGTAAACAAAATCGGCTCTCATCACTGAACACGGTTCTTCTCCACTCATCCACCCATTACACTCTCGGACGACACCACTCCAGTCGGGCCACCCTGTGGTTTCGTGATGATGGAAGCCAACGCATAGGACGATATGAATTTTGTCCAAAACTTCGAATTCTGCGATACATCGTACTTTTTTTTTGTGCCCGAGGAGGTGGAAATCTTCAAAAAGACACCCGCCCGCTTCGGGTCGGGTAGTGTGGGATTCGAGTATACGCCCGCCTACCCACTAAAACCACTCCTTCTCTTCTTATGGTCCCGGTATCGCCTGATAGGCATTCCTTCGGGGCGCCCGGTCGTAAGAGCTACTCTCTATGCTTCCGTCCTTGTCCTTCTGTACCGTTCCCGCTCAATCTTCTTGCGCATGATCTTCTTGACCATGCACTCAAACGCTCTCCACTTACACTCACTCTCTACGAGTTCATAGCCGATTGTCCCTCGGTCCAGGTTGAGTCCCGCCCCTCTGGCCTCATTCCGATCGGTCTCCAACTTCGGACATCCCCAGATTGTGTGCTCCGGGGAGTCTGCAACTCCTGGCTCTTCACAGAACCAGTAGCTGTCAATCTCTTCAACCTTTATTCTGTGCAAGTATTTCCCGAATACTCCGTATCCAGTAAACACCTGCGTTAGTTCGTACCCGGTCTTCGTCCATTTGCATTCGATTCATCGTCTAATGCTCGGAACGAAGACCTCCACCCATCCATCATACACACTCCACTCACTCATCACCCAATCTCCGGCCTCCCTCCTAAAACCTTTACCTCTCTCCCAAACCATTTTCCTCGCGATACATCGTACTAAGGGAGACCCTTCGATTCAGGGTGGCTACCCAGTTAGCACCAAGAGACGGAATTGTTTCAAACGGGGCGAATGTCGCTGAACGACGAAGTCGCCGGTCTTCGCGTTGGTTCGTCATTCTTGGACGGTCACTACCACGATGACGATTTACTGACCCTTCATTAGACCAATCTCTCCAAGCTCTTAGCACTGTTGATGCGTTTCGATCTAATCTACGTGCAATTTCGCGGCAAGGTAAACCTGCCTCATGCATACCAACAATTCTTCCCCTTTCAAAGGGAGTTAACTGCATTTTGCCCTACCACCCATTTAATATGGTATCAACCATAATACCTTTATCGCTATTCGCCTGCAAAAAAATTTGCAAAAAGAACGATCGTCACAGATAAAAAAGTAAAGAAAAACTTCATATCGCATTAAAATACGAAGTTGAAATTTTTACCATTTTTTTCTCTTTACAAGTCTAAAATCGTACCAAAATTTGAAATACATACGATACGTTCTTCTTGGTGTTGCGGTTTTTTTGAAAGTCAGTGTATATCCAAAATATTGCGAAAAAAACACCTTCTCGAGGGGGCTTTCGGCTTCTTTAAGAAGCAATTTTTGAGAGATGTTTTTAAGAATTTCTTTTATTATTTTAATCCCTAGAATCACCTTTCAAAATATCTCACCTTTATATCCGGATATCTTGTACACAAGATTAATTCAATTAAATTTTGAGGGTATGTGAGTGCCTTTAATGATAAGTATAAAAATTAAGATGATCTGTAATTAATCTCCTACAATTAATTCATTAAAAGTAAGTCAATAAAATTCCCAAACAATGGAAGAAATACAAGTATTGCCACAGTTACTGCATGCATGCATATCCTTTATCGTATAGAATTGTGAATTTTATTAATGAGGTGCATTGTTGCTATTCAGCATCTTCAAAAATCGGTAGGTCATACAGCCTAATGTTGTGATCTAAACAAAGTTGACTGCACTTTCTAAGATTCGATTTTTAATTTGATGAATTTTCAGTGCACAGGGCGTTTCTGGAAAATCTTTTATTTAAATTGACAATATTTTTCAGATTTTAGACTGTAATTCAGTGACGAGCTCAAAATTTTTCCATCAACAACGGAGTTCCAATTTTGGTATGTAATTGTGATCTTCTAAACTGGATGCCTAGTCCATTATTGGTTGATTCGGTTGATTATTTTTAGCCGGCTCTGAAAAATAGCCTGTAACTATGACTATTTCCATAAACAAGGCTTTTCATTCTGGTTTCTGTGCCTAAAAATTTTGAGGCTAATGAAGAATTTCTATTCCATAAGAATAGTACTGTAGGTCTTTATTTCGTCAGTCTAGGGTATAATTTAAAGATGTGTTTATGAGGGTGGACGCTGCTTTTTTCTTCACTTTGAAATCGAATCGAATATCAGCAGGAATCGGAGTTGGAATAAAACAGGAATTCCCCGTCTTCGAGAAAGTCTTAAATACTAAACCCCCTGGTAGCGCACCATGGGCGTGCCCTAGTTGGGGGTGCCATCGACCCACGCTCACTTCTCGCCGCATTGCATCGTGGTGCTTAACCTGATAAGAAGTCCTTCGTTGACGGTAATTGCGTCTGCATCATAAGGGCCGACAAAGCTTATCATCAGTAATACCGATGCCGACAAAGTCTTCCGCGGGGAACTCCCCTGCCAACAAAGTAACTCGGTGGGAATTCTCACGCACCAGTCAAAGTCCACCATGGGCATGCCACAGGGGGACATCATCTCCTTAACAATAACTTAATCCTAATTATTTACAATCTATCATCTTTCCGATAGTCTCGACGTAATCAAAATACTCAATGTAATACAATTAAAAACTATGTACAGGGTTCGACTACCGGATCCTAAATTACGATAAAAAATAGTTATTTGCCTTACAGCGTGTTCATGGGACAGGCTCTTATTCATTTTTCTGAAAATATTATTCCTCAAGTCAGCTCTCAATATGTCAAGTTCCAACTGAGATGTGGTGTCGTATGTCTCTTCAAGGATAGCATTCACCTCAAAGTTGAATTAAATATCTTTGTTGGGAAAAAACCCAACATAAATCAGCGGCATCGCTGGGCTTCAATTAGGCCCTAAAGACGTTGGAACAATCCCAATATACATCCCCGCGATGCAGCACTCACCCCAACGTGCTTGAACCCAGCCACGGTGATGGCCTGGTTCCTTGATTTATCGCTGCTCCGATTTATGGGGAGAACCAATAAATCTACCAAAGGAACCAGTAAGCTACATCTGGGCTTTGACCATGGAGATTCTTGGGAGAAAACTTTCCACAAACCAGGGGGCGGTGTCGGTTGGGATTGGTCAAGGGCTTATTGTGGTGATCTCTCTCCAGTCCCACCATCCCTGGGATGCAAAAAATCTAACACTCCTTCATGACTTGATTTCTAAACCAGTGCTCGCAAACTCTCTCTCTTCCGTTTCTCGGACACTTCCCGATTCCTGAGCGCGGAACACATTCTCAAATCTCTCACATAACATTAGCTCTAAAACAGTGCTCGCAAACTCTCTCTCTCTCTCTCTCTCTCTCTCTCTCCTGTTTCTCGGACACTTCTCGATCCCTGAACGCGGAACTCTTTCTCAAATCTCCCACATAATATTAGCTCTAAAAGAGTGCTCGCAGACTCTCTCTCTCTCTCTCTCTCTCTCTTTCTCTCTCTTTCTCTCCTGTTTCTCGGACACTTCTCGATCCCTGAACGCGGAACTCTTTCTCAAATCTCCCACATAACATTAGCTCTAAAAGAGTGCTCGCAAACTCTCTCTCTCTCTCTCTCTCTCTCTCTTTCTCTCCTGTTTCTCGGACACTTCTCGATCCCTAAACGCGGAACTCTATCTCAAATCTCTCTCATAACATTAGCTCAAATTTCTGCTCAGTTACTTTTTTGTAAGTTACCCCTCAAACTGTACACGTAAACTTTCTCAGATCTCGGGCAATACAGTACCAACTCTGTAAATTTGAAGTGTATGTAAAGTCGTAGATCCGTAGTGTAAATTAGAGTGATATCTGTAGTGTGAAGTAAATTCCTTAATTCGTGCTACGGAGTTTGTCTTCCCCGAACCCTTGAACCCCATTTACATTAATTGACGCATCAGCGTCTGGTCCTTCGAAACGCAACAACTCGCACCAGCAGAAGGGAGATACCTCTTCGGGGCCTCGTGAGGCAGTCGATTCTGTTAGGCCCCTGGCCTAAACAATCTTATTGCTTCTGGGAACTCTGTGGAAAAGATTGAAAAGGATGGCTGAATCGAAAAAGTAGTTAAAACCGGAGAGCATAATTATTTCTATGAAAACAATGAGATAAAAGCTTATTTCAAGTAGATTCAAATAATACTCGGTACTTTCGTAGCACAGGTACTCATTTCTGATTAATTGCCAATAAAGGGAAAAAGCAGTTTATTCAGGAATATATTTGGACAACTTGCAATAAGTTTCATTTAACTAGATATAATGTAATTGACGTATTTACGAGAGAGATAATCAAATTTTGATTTGGATAGAATTTTTACAAGGTTATTCAGCAAACTTGCGGCTCCGTAAATGGACTGAGAGAAAATATTCATTTAAACGTTCGGCACTTAAAATTGATACATTTTTTACTCATTTAATTCCATTAACAAAATGAGGTACCTATTTGGCTCCTACCCAATCGCTGGCCGAACTCGCCTAAAGTAATTTCTGCTGGTACTTTCAACCATACAAGGTGGCTTAAAATGCAGAGCGTCCGGAAATAACGTTGAAATATTTTAAGAGGTGATTCTAGAGGTTAAAATTATAAAAAAAGTTCTTACAAACATACCCCAAAAACTGTTTTTTAAAGGGGGCTAGAACCCTTTAAACGAGGACCTCTAAAAATGTTCTTTT
The DNA here is from genome assembly GCF_040115645.1 of Euwallacea fornicatus. Taxonomy (NCBI): domain Eukaryota; kingdom Metazoa; phylum Arthropoda; class Insecta; order Coleoptera; family Curculionidae; genus Euwallacea; species Euwallacea fornicatus. The sequence goes on from NC_089568.1 coordinate 599,447, forward strand.
CGCAATATTTTCAAAACAGTTCGTGTTAAAATAAAAAAATTCGATACATTTTAATAAGTTGTTATGGGAAAACTTTCTTTATGTTAATAATTGCAAATTTTAGTCAGGGGCGTCACATACAGAGGGTCTTTTACGTGAATCTCACCTTAACTTTTTCGTTTGCCACAATTCTTTATTTTTGAGATCAAATTACTGATTCGCAAATTTTTTTCAGTAAAAAAGGTCCCATCGTTTCATCTCGTTAGGGTAGATCGTTTTCCAGAAAAATGGATTTTCATAAATCGATGCGCGATTACATTGTAATGGATTGTATCAGGGATAAGCCTGGTGTTTTCGGTAGGGCACGATTTTCTATGAGAAAAAGAATAAAAAGATGTGTTGAGATGAACGGAACCAATTTTCAACATTTTTTATGAGTAATAATTGCTAATATTCGTCTTGTAATTGCTGGTTAATAAAAAAATATTACTATTACCAGGATGCCTATTATCTTTATTATTATACATGTCTATGTCCATGTAATCGTACATCGATTTACAAAAATCAATTTTTTTGGAAAACAGTCTGTCCTAACGAGATGAAATAATGGGACCTTTTCCACTGAAAAATATTCGCGAATCAGTAATTTGATTTACAAAATAAAGTATTGTCACAAACAAAAAGTTAATGCAAAATTTACGTAGGAAACCCCTGTATGTGACGGCCCTGACTAAAATTTGCAATTATTAACACAAACCGTTTCGAAAATATTACGAAAAAACATCTTCAGGGGTCCTCATTTAAAGAGTTCTAACCTTTTTAAGAAGCATTTTTTGGGGTATGTTTGTAAGAACTTTTTTTATTATTTTAACCTCTAGAATCATCTCCTAAAATATTTCAAAGTTATTTCCGGACACCCTGTATATGTCGCGAGGGGGCAACCCAGGAGAATCTCTAATGATAAGCTAGGTGTTACATTACTGATAGGAAAATCTTCATTACTTTTTCGACATTAACGCGTGTACAGACTTACAGCAGAACCCTGTTGAGGGATTCCTTGGATAAATGAAACCACGACAACGGCACTTTGTTTTACATAAATGGACTTATGTATTTAATTTGCACTTATATCAAATAATGAAAGAGTTTTGGTCCAAGTAGGAAGAGGGAGAATGCTTAATTGGGCGGGTTATACACTATGATTCTGATCACATCCCAACACCGACGCAGCTTCCATACGAAGAAGAGAAAAAGAAGAGAGTAAAAATTACTTCGATTATCCCTTAAGTACTAATTTCGAGGAAATCTAACCAGGGACGCACCACCACCAAGAACCCTTATGGGCTATGGCTACGCCGGGTCCCATAACTCACGGCCATCTGGGGAATATCTATACTATTTTCTGGGAATATCGCAGGCCCAACAAATTGACCATCACAGCAATAGTCCCGGCCGAGAAAGCTTCTTTTGACTAATAGCATATTCCCCAGTCAAAACGTACCCTTAGTTTTGGCCTGATGGACCATGTAGTCTGGCACCCAGATGGTATTCTCCGAATAAGTTATGCCGCACATGGGCGTAACTTAAGGGATAAAATACAAATACATGACAAAACCAAAATTAACAACAATAAAAAAAAACAAAAGCTAATAACTTAAAGTCCCTAACATCCCCGCAACATAAAAAGTTTAAAAGGAACTGTATAATAGCGTTGCGTAACACTGTAATGTAACATCATAACATTGAAGTGTCCCATTGGACGTAGGTATTTCCCAAAACCGATATGTGCTGATATTGGACCAGTTCCTCGCATTCTGGACGGATCTGCGGGACATAAGCTTTGTGCTGATAGGACTCCCACCCTCCCCCCAGGGCACAGGTATTATCAAGAAGTGGACATGCCTTGTTATTGCAATTGCTTGCTTGCAATTCTTGTGCGAAATCTCTATGGAGATTTATCTTTGATTATTGATTTTTCGTGGTTTAGATCGATTGTTGACTCCTCTACGCTTCACCAAAAAACTTCCTATGTTGCCCACCGAGGCACCCATAGGTTCAATAAGGTACGTGTTATTTTACAAAGGAATTTGCATTAAATTGTTAAATTAATCTCCATTTGTTTCAAAAATTTACCACGTTAAGGTTTTTGTATTTTGTCTGGAACACAATTTCATGGGCCGATAAAGAAAAGCAACAGGGAAAGCTTTTTTGGAAAATTATATTTACAAGTCAAGTATTAAAATCTACGAACTTTATCGTAATTTTCGGGACGCAGACCAGCAACAGAGTCAGAAGACTTCCTGGAAAAAGTTCCTTCATTCCCTAAATTTCGTTTGCTTCACCTTGTGTAATTTGAACAAAGGATTCTGGAAGTGATACATTTTTAAATGACATGCAGTGAAAAGAGGTGATAAAAACAAAAATAACCATATGTTTCTCTATTACCAAACCGAAAAACTATAATACTTTAGAGGAAATCTAGAAAATGTTATTAGCGCTTTCTATTTGAGCACTTGATCACTCGCAGTAGTGCGTTAATAGTAACAGCGAACGCTATCTGTATTTGTCTAATGTGTTATACATGTTCATATTTAACAAACGGCAATTGCAAAACTTGACCTTATTAACGCATCGCTCGAATTCGCAGTTAGTTTCCTGTGAAAACAACAATGCTTTTCGTATCACTTTTTTTGCCGAAGGTTATAAATATTATTTTTTATAGCCCTAACAGATACGTCCTATTATCAACTTATTTATTTTAGGACTTACCTTGAATAATGCTAGTTAATTCTCCATTTTTGAAACGATCAATGAGTTTTTCATTATCGCCGATGCAAATATTCGTTATTTCCGCACTAAAATTCCATAAAACCAGCTTTTGATTTTTGTACTCCAAATCATCTAACAAATGAGCTAAACTCTGAAAAAAAATTATATTTATATAAAAAAACTGTATTAGCTTTTGTTGTGAGGAAAGGATTTGATATACCTGATGCCTCAAATTCAAGTCTCAAAGCATGGAAATCGCGAAAAACACATAGTATATAAACAGGGTGTTTCCTAACTACGTGTAAAAAATTTAAAGGCGTAATCCTCAACTGATTTTGAGTCAAAAATATCTAATAAACATATGTCCGCAAATGCCTTGTTTCCAAGATACAGGGTGTTGAAATGTGACAAGAAAAAGAGATTTTATTTCCAAAATGACTCAATTTGAGTGTTTGAATTTTAGAAAAGACAATTCCGGGGGTTCCGGGATTTTCTTCAATACGCCTTAAGATTTCTTCTTCCACTTCTGGTGTTCGACGTGTTATTGCCTTTCCTCTTCCTGGAGTTTTCATAAGAGATCCTGTATCACAAAGACGTTGAACGAGGTTTTTAAAGGTTTGGTGGTTGGGGGAGCGGGACTGGGAGAAGTATGACGGTTGGGCAAAGACCTTCATACCCCGGATCCGTGCGTGGTACGAGTGCGAGTGGACGAAGAGCGGGTACATGTTGGCTCAGGTTTTCACCGGACACGGCGTGTTCGGGAAATACCTGAAGCGGATACGAGTGGAGAGAAGTGCTGAATGTTGGTTTTGTAGCGAAAGGGAGGACACACCGGAGCACACGCTGTGGATGTGTCCGGAATGGGAGAGCTATCGCGCTGAGGCAAGGGCAGGGGGACTTGACCTCAACCGAAGTACGATAGGGAATGAGCTGGTTGAAAGTAAGAGCAAGTGGGTAGCGTTTGAGGGCCTGATAGAGAAGATCTTGAGGGCCAAGATTGTAAAGGAGAACGAGAGGAAGAAGAGTGGGGTGCGGAACCTTGTCCGTACCTAGTCCGAGGGAGCGAGGAAGCCCTGATGAAATGCCGAGAGGCGGTTCCGGGGCAGAAGAGGGGAGGTGGGTTTAGTGGGCAGGCGGGCGACGTAATGGTCGGTCGAATCCTACACTACCCGGCTGATGACCAGGCCGGGTGTCTTAAGAAGATTCCCCCTCCTCGGAAAAAAAAAAAAATGTTTGGTGGTTGGGAGCTTGGTGGTTTGGAAACCTTTCCATGTAAATTCCAAACACTTACCATCAGCAAGGCCGTAAACAAAAACCATATTGGCCATTTCTTGATTAGTGTAATTAGGAATTTGAAAAATTTTCAAAACTGAGGTATAATCTGATTTTTGGGACACAGAACTAAATTCTTTCACTTTAGAGAGTAAAACACCAAAATAACACTGATTATCTTGTTTATAGTAGTGGAAGTAGCAAAAAAAACTAACAATAAATAAGTTAGTAAAAACCACCAAACCTTTAGAAACCTTTGAAACCTTTTTCAACGTCTTTCAGTCAACACCCTGTATCTTGGAAACAAGGCATTTGCGGACATATGTTTATTAGACATTTTTGACTCAAAATCAGTCGAGGATTACGCTTTTAAATTTTTTACACATAGTTAGGAAACACCCTGTATATACAGGGTTATTCACGCTATACGGCTCGGAATATTGTGGCCAAAATACGAGGTTTTCTAAAAATTTTCCTTTTGGGTTATATGGGGATCTATTATGGCTACTTTTTAAAATTATTTTCATATTATACAGGGTGTCCCAAAAGTGCTAAAAGTATCAAAGTTGTGTTTTTTTAAATGGAACCCCTTGTATATTGTTGCATTTTTGGATTCTCCGATCAAAATAAATGTATGTTTTAATAAGGTTTACAATACCTAGCACTTACGGTTTTTGAAATAATTTAAATTTTGTAAAAATTTGGTCTAATTTTCATGTTTTAACCACTTAAGCAATATTTAAGTTATGTAAGCGTAATTTACAGTGTAGTGTAATAATGGATCATACTTTATATCCCAATCATGAAAAACTTGCCAGCTTATACAGGGTGTGCAAAAATTAAAACTATTCAAAGGAGGACTTTAAGTGGCTATAACTGGATTAATTTAAATGCAATGCCATATTTTTTAACTTACCAGGATATGTAGTTTTTAAATACCCATCGAATGGTACTAGGATGTTCATAGCTAAGTCTTCGCGTTTTTGCAGAATGCACTAAATAATGGCTCCTTGCGTCATTTGGCGTCTTTTAGTTCAAAGTTCTAAATCACATATCAAGTATAACATAAAACGGAAACAAAATATTTATTACAGAAGTTCGAAATGTCGACCGTCCATTTCCAAACACTTACAAATTCTTTTTTCAAAACCACCGCTAATTCTGGACAACATTTGCGGAGTAACAGTTTCAAACGCGTCTCTCATACGTGTTTTCATATCCTGTGGAGTTGTTGGAGGCGTATTGTAGACAATTCCTTTTATGTATTAATCGGTAAAAACTAAAATGATCTTGACATTAGAGAGGATTTTTAGAGTAATAGAGAGTTTATGGGATTCGGGGTAGCTTAAATACCCAATCAGGGGATCGGTACCCATTAACAGGGTCAATCCACAGTTGGTAACTTTTTAAATCCTTAAACCGTATCTTGAGACAAAGGCAAAAATTGAGAATTTACGGGGAATTGCAGCTGTAAAGATTTTGACCAAATATGGATGAATTTAGACCTTTGTCTTGATAAGGATAAAAGAGTGAAAGTTCCTTTATGCAGGGCAACTCTTACAGGAAGAAAATGGGTTCCCAACATATGGTCATCACGGACATGATCGGACGGATTGCATAGGCATAGGCGTAGCCTGAGGGTACATTACACACTCTAGAAAAAAAGTACCTTTGCAGACTAAACTAAAAAATAAACTAAATTAACTATCTGATATTTTGAAATATCATAGGCAACTAGATACATTGGAACTTTGAACTAAAAGACGCCAAATGGCCCAAGGAGCCATTATTTAGTGCATTCTGCAAAAACGCGAAGACTTAGCTATGAACATCCTAGTACCATTCGATGGGTATTTAAAAACTACATATCCTGGTAAGTTAAAAAATATGGCATTGCATTTAAATTAATCCAGTTATAGCCACTTAAAGTCCTCATTTGAATAGTTTTAATTTTTGCACACCCTGTATAAGCTGGCAAGTTTTTTATGATTGGGATATAAAGTATGATCCATTATTACACTACACTGTAAATTACGCTTACATAACTTAAATATTGCTTAAGTGGTTAAAACATGAAAATTAGGCCAAATTTTTACAAAATTTAAATTATTTCAAGAACCGTAAGTGCTAGGTATTGTAAACCTTATTAAAACATACATTTATTTTGATCGGAGAATCCAAAAATGCAACAATATACAAGGGGTTCCATTTAAAAAAACACAACTTTGATACTTTTAGCACTTTTGGGACACCCTGTATAATATGAAAATAATTTTAAAAAGTAGCCATAATAGATCCCCATATAACCCAAAAGGAAAATTTTTAGAAAACCTCGTATTTTGGCCACAATATTCCGAGCCGTATAGCGTGAATAACCCTGTATATATATATACAGGGTGGCCCATCGAAAATAGTCCAGTAAAGTTTAATGCTCTGTATGTAAAAATTTGTAAAAAGCCTTGGACCCGTATACTTTTGTTTTCAGGGGGACAAATTTCCACATTGATTCTATCACTGTAACTTCAACCCCTTAGCGGGGGCGGCATTCACCCTTATTTTTTTCAAATGGAAAGGAGTATGTTGTGATACATCATTTGAATGGGCATTAAATTGTCTTTCAAATGGCGTTTCGTTTTTTACATTTGAGCTGCGAGTCGCCTAGAAATGGAATTTTAAACATTTTACTGGACTTCTTATTTACAAATAGGTTTGTGAGTAAACATTTTTGGTAAACTAACAAATATCGGTGGACAATTCGATTTTACCTTCAGTAAAGTAGTTGATGTGGGTAGTTCGTTATTGCTGTGCAGTTCTTTTCTTTCGGTTCAATAAAAATGGTTTATTCTGTTGCGGAGAAAGTGGAAATTATTGAATTGTATTTTATAAACAATCAATGCGCAAGAGTAACGACAACTTTGTTTAATGAGAGGCATGCAGACAGAAACATACATCATGGTTACATCCTACAATTAGTAGCAAAATTCCGGCAAACTGGTTCAGTGACAAATAAAAAACGGAATATTAGAAATCCGGTGAGAAATGAGGCAGTACAAGTAGCTGTTCCAGGCCAAGTTAGTATGGACCCTACAGTAAGTACCAGAAAACTTTCTGATGTAACGGGAGTTTCGAAGACCACTGTACAAAGAATTCTGAAACATAATGAATGGCACCCACATAAAATTCAACTTCTACAAGAATTGAATGAAGATGATAATGACCGCCGTTTACAATTTTGTGAAATAATGTCCGGAAAAATGATAAATAATCCCAACTACCTTTTTAACGTTTGCTTCTCAGACGAATGTACATTTTTTCTCAATGGCACAGTCAATCGACATAATTGTCGTTACTGGTCCGACACGAGTCCGAGGATCTACCATGAGGTTCATACTCAACATCCTCAAAAATTAAACGTTTGGACTGGTATTTTTGGTGATTACATAATTAGACCATTTTTCTTACCGGGAAATTTAACTGGAGATACTTACTTAGACCTGTTGGAGAATGCCGTCAACTCAGCGCTGATCGAAATTATGGAAAACGACCAACGTACCATGAAGAAAATCCGATATTTCAACAAGACGGAGCTCTTCCCCATTATGCAATACCTGTACGGCAGTTTCTGGATGAAACGTTTCCTGATAGATGGATTGGGGGGAGGGGTGCTATCGAATGGCCCGCGAGATCACCCGATTTATCTCCTCTTGATTTCTTTTTGTGGGGACATTTGAAATTGAAAATTTATGCCACCCATCCTGAATCCTTAGAAGATTTACGGAACCGCATCACTAATGAATGTCAACAAATTAAACCAGATATTCTTCAAAATGTCCGGGAACACTTTGAACAGTTACTGTACTATCGTATGGAGGTGAACGGGGGACATTTTCAACACTTAATAAGACAATATGTAAACACTAATCAATAAAGTTAAATTAATATTTCTCGGCGACGCGCAGCTCAAATGTAAAAAAACAAAACGCCATTTGAAAGACAATTTAATGCCCATTCAAAAGATGTATCACAACATACCCCTTTCCATTTGAAAAAATAAGGTTGAATGCCGCCCCCGCTAAGGGGTTGAAGTTACAGTGATAGAATTAATGTGGAAATTTGTCCCCCTGAAAACAAAAGTATACGGGTCCGAGGCTTTTTCCAAATTTTCACACACAAAGCAGTAAACTTTGGTGGACTGTTTTCGATGGGCCACCCTGTATAGGATAATCCATGAAAAATAAACAAGCAAGTATTAACTTCCGATAACTGGAAGTAAGCATCATTGAAAATATTTTAGATAAGGTCGCCTCAAGGATTTTACCACTCAATTTTTGTAACTTTGTTATTCATAGTTCTATAACGTCTAATGGCGGTTCCCGGAGGAACATCCTGTATAGCGGGTTAAATGGAGGCGAAGTGTGATTTTTGAAAAATAAAGTAAGTAAAAGGTATTTGCACCAAAATACAATGTTTCGGTTTTCTAATACCATCATTAAATTCTTTGTTTCTAAGAACCCTTTTGCACAGGGTTTCAAAATATTTTCTTTCTCCGTTACGTTTTTGTTAGATAAGTCCGCAAGTTGATAATCGGAGGTTTTTTGTTATCAAAAATATAAAATATTCCTCTCATAAAAATGAAAATTTGCATCCTTTTAATCTATTCTGTATTTCTCATAGTTTTCGAAATTCCCATGCCCAGGGTCGAATTTGAGGCACCCTGCGCTGAAAAATGAAAGAAATAATTTAAAAATAAATAGTGTGATGACAAAAATATTAAATAAATATCAATTATTTTTACTTTTACGAAAAAGGTTCATTTTTGAATTTGAGACGACTTTTACCGAATTAGTTCGGGTATTTTTAATTAACTATTGCCCGCTTTATTGAAAATGCAAGTATTGACAAGTTACGCGTAAAATAAGAAATATTCAATTATAACACGTATTTGCTTGTTGATGTGAAGTCGTTGGATAAATGTAAAACGAACGAAAGGAAAGAAATTAACAAAAAATATATATATAACGCAACAGAAGGACAGAGAAAAATCAGGGTCAATCCGGGATCATTCGAAATCAATTTTGGGAAATAACAATTTCATAGCTTTGACCTCATCCTTCGACCCTTTTTATTATTTTATACCTAGGCGGATAATACCAGAACACAATTACTCACCTTTGCAGCTGTTCCGTCAATGTTCCTCACAAACTCCCCATCAATGACAACAACGCTTTTTCTTTCAGAACACACTTTCAGGATTTCTTCTCTGAAATACTCTGCTGAAGGGAAATATAAACTTCCTTTAGGCCGTATTAAATATATAACTTGGTCTTCTATTGTAATGTTTTCTATATACAATTTTGGTCTGGCACTATCGTACAAAACGAATACTAAATTCGAAGCGATGCCTATGATTATTCCATATTCCAGGCTGAGCAACAGGGAGAAGATCAGAGTCGCAGAAAGCGGGATCAGATCTAGTTCTGTAAATGATGTAAGTGTAAATTGGCGATTGTTAAAACTTCTTATATAAAGGGTGTCCCAACAAGCGCGGAAATTTAAAATTTAAAATAATAATTTTTTTTTAATGCTGAAATTATCACTTGATCATAAATTAGAGATGTTAAAATTATGTATGAAACAATATATCTCATAAATGCCCAATTCGGCTTTGCTAGTGCATTAGCGTTTTTTTGACTAAATTTCCAATAACTTTTTAGAATAAATGTGTTTGGATTTTAGTAATGCAATGTCTAATCTCCTAAAGTTTGGCTTGTGAACATAAATTTTCGACTTCAAAAAATCCAAAAGAAAAAGTCCAAAGGCGCTAAATCGCACGATCTAGGTGGCCAATTCATGTTGCCCAAATGGAAGAAATGTTTGGCATGGGTTTCTTTCTTAGGAATCTCATATGGATTTTCAATATCCCCAATGCGACAATTTTGCCTATTTATAAAACCAGCAACATGAAAATACCAATGGTGTCGGATCAGTAATCAACACGCTTTCCTTAAATTTTCTTATTAGTGTGGTAACACTTGAGGTGTTTAACACATTTTTCCGACCAAATATTGGACGCAATTCGGGTATCGTAGCAACCTAATTCCCATCATTTTTAAAAAATAATTAAATAATTAAATAATTAAAATACATTGTTGTGTCGTATATCGATCCCTTTTTAAAAATTAGATAATATGAAAAATCGAACTGCTAAAGAAGTTTAACAGTCAAAACATCACAGAAGAAATGGCGCCAAATTTAAATTTTGGGCTCTCATTGGGACGCCCTTTACTTTGCGTACTTTTAGTCCTCCACATCACAAGGAATATGTGAAATTCGCACAAGTAGTACATGGACACCAAGACCACTGCGGCTAAAGTGGACTTCGGAATATATTTGAACGCTCCTGTTAATACGCCAAGGGCCAGTAGAAGCAGCAGACTGGTAATTAAGGCTGTAATTTTTGGAATTCATCTAAGTCAGATGGGTCACCTACAAAGAAACGGAAACATACTTGAAGTGGTGGTCTTGGCCCCAGAAGCATTATTAACAGCCGTCCTAGTAAACGACCCAGTAACGGGCATGGACCTCACGAAGGAACCTGCTATATTTCCCAGCCCCAGTGCTATCAATTCCTGAGTAGCATCAATCATTTTTCCTTTAGCTGCAAATCAGATATTTATAGCCAAGAACCAACTTATTTCGCAGGGATGCGACGTACTGAAAGCTTTCACGATGGCTATATGCTCCAGAAAAGCTACTAAGGGACAGAAAGCGATCACGGACCCATAGTTGCTTAACATTGTAGAAAAGCTGAAGTATGTGCCATTATTAGAAGTACTAAAAGGGGGCCAACCAAACGGAGGCAACCCTCCGTCCACTTCCCCTGTAAGACTCAGGGGAGTCGCATTGTAATATCTTTTAGCCACGTAACCAATGGTGGCTCCACTAATGACCACCAATGCATTGCCGGCTAAGCTGAGTAGGAAAATGCATCGTCCTAAAATGTTCCTGTTTCTGCTCCATTCCGGTTTATTAGTCATGGAACCGAACCTTCTTATTTCCTGCAAAGGGGTGTTTGGTGCGTACGTATTAAAAAAAATAATAAAATACGCATCTTTACCCTAAAACCGAACAGCACAATTATTGAAACAAAACCTAGAACTGAATCCCATAATCGAGCCTTGGTAATATTTTTGAAAAATGATTGCCAAGCTTCCAGAAACTGATTAGCAGATCCAGGAATTCCCATCAAAGACTTTAGCTGAGACGACGCTATGCTTAAGGCTGCCGCGGTGGTGAACCCTGATATCACCGGTACCGAAAAGAATTCAACTAGAAATCCTGGAAAGGTTTCCTGATTATACATTAACTACGAAAGTGCGTGGGTTATCAGTACCTAAATGCAGAATACCAGCAGTGAAAATCAGTACCCCTGAAATAAACGTAAGTAACACTGTCGCATCGGGCCCCATATTTCTTACGTGGGGTTGCACGAATAACGCCAAAATAGCAGTCGGTCCCACATTGATATCTTTGCATCCACCGAAGATAAAGTACATGAGTCCATCCATGAGGCCGCTGTAGAGTCCGTATTGGGAGGGTAAGCCTAAGAACAGCAACATACAAGGTTAATTTTTATAACTTGGCAAGTTACTGCGGGCATAGTGTTGAAGTTGGGAAAAAATTGTTTATATAAAAGTTTTATACAGGGTGAGTCGGGAGGATCGTGCCAAACTTCAGGAGCGTGTTGTACATGAAAAATAAATGTAAAAAAACTCAAATGTTGTTATCCGATTTTCGTTTGTTTACAAGTTATAGCGTAAATAAAATTAAAACATAAAATTTAAAAAAATTATAAATTTCATTGGATTGGTCGTGGTGGCCCTATTAGTTGGCCTCCAAGGTCTCCAGACCTCACGCCACTAGACTATTGTTTGTGGGGTTGGTTTAAAACTGAAGTGTACAGAGTAAAAGTGGACACTCAAGATGCACTAATTCAACGCATTAGAAATGCTGCAGCTGCTATTGAAGAAAGACATGAAACAATCAGGAGCGCAAGGAATGCTCTTCATAGACGAAGCCGAAAATGTTTAGAAGTTAATGGCGATATTTCTGAACATTTACTATGATATCCAAACGTTAATTTATGGAATTTCTTATGAAATTTATAAATTTTTTTAATTTTATTTACGCTATAACTTGTAAACAAACGAAAATCGGACAACAACATTTGAGTTTTTTTACATTTATTTTTCATGTATAACACGCTCCTGAAGTTTGGCACGATCCTCCCGACTCACCCTGTATATTGATTTGTATTTGTATGATATTATCTTAGAAAAAAAAACAAATAAACATCAGAAACCGAAAAAATCGATCAAAGTTGAGTTTTTTAAATGCGACCCCTTATACAGGGTGTTTCAGTTTTAACCCGTATAACTTTAATATCGTATTGAATTTCCAAAAATAATGTCAGTTTGCTATATAAACCAACGTCCACTAACCTTTAGCAGATACAGGGGATCAAATTTAATTTAAAAAATAAAAAATATTAAATTTCTTTCAAAAGGAGAGAGATGCTTAGACGACATTTTGGAGGTGTTGACTATCAAAGGCGTATATGTTTTACTGGAAAAAAATAAGTTTTAGCTTTTCCAGTGTCATGGTTACCTCCATGTTAGGGAATATATATATACAGTGTGACCCACATAAGAGTGGGGCACCCTTGTAAAATTTTTATTTGTGGTCCGATTTTGATTATTTTTTATATGTTGTAAAGCATCAAAAACTCTAGTTTGTGAAAAGTTCTTGTTGTGCTCACTTAAAATTCAAGATCCACTTTGTCACTTTTAATGCCGAAAATTCAAGAAAAGACATTAGAGATTTTTTTATTTTAAAATTAACTATAATAATAATATCTTTAGAATATTTCAAAATGGTTGTATCTCAAATTTCGTTGAAAAATATTGATTAATAAAAAAGTTATTGAACAATTAAATTTAATCCGCTTTAGAGCAGGAAACTTTATAATATATAAAAATTATAAATATAATTTATAAACTTTACTGGGAATTTTAAAAGAAAAGGAAAACGATCTACCACATTTTTTTAAGGATAAAGATAAGTCTTGAATATTTTTACGTTAAAAGTTTTTATTGAACCTGTCTTAATTTATGTAGGTATTAAATTAATACTAACATGTAAGCAAACTAAACGTACATTAAAATATTTTAAATTAATTATTTTTATTTTTTTACTTAGAAACCGTGGGTCGGACGAAAAAATCTGAAGGAAGATTATTTTTCCAGAATTGAAGAATATATTTTATTTTCCGAAATGCCAGCGTCGCACTACTTTTTTTGAAAAAATATTCCTTAATTTTAAGTACACTGTAAAAACTTTTTTCCAGCAAAACATATGCGTTGTTTGTAGTCGCCAACGCCACTACAATCTCATTAAATAATCTTTAACCTTTTTTGAAAAATTAAATATGTTTTATTTTTTAAATTATCTTGGAACCAGCTGTATCTGCTAAAGAAAGTCTTATTAAGCATTGGTTTATACATATAGCAAACTAATATTATTTTTTGGCGTTCAATAATCTATTAAAGTTAAGCGGCTTGAAACTGAAACACCGTGTATATTCATGTATATTCGGATTCCGCCAATTATTCCCTTTTCAAAAATATACAGCGCCTGTAAAAAGTATTGCAACACGTTTATGACTTTTATAAAGCCGATATTAAAAAAATATATTTAAACACGTATAATCTTATTTTTAAAAAGGCATTAAATGATTTATTTTCGTTGTTCAAATTTTTCGTTACTGTCCAGCTACCCCTATTAAATTTTTATTTTCAAATGGACAATTCAACAAGAGATAGAAAATTTTACTTACAGCATTCTTAAAAAATAAAATTATTAGATACAAAATAAAGTAACTCACTAATACATCAAGCAAAATTGAAATTGCTAGAACAAATGCTCAAATTGGGCTCCAGTAACAATTTGGCAATGACTTAGTCCTTCCTTGAACTCTTTTACGCAATTTCCCGGTGTTGCTTCTATGATTCATTCCAATTCTGTTTGAATTCTAATGTCTCAAAATATGACGATTTATTGAATATATTTTTTTCTACGATTCATAGTTGAGGAGGTATTGACCTCCGAGGTTGGCTTGTGAATTTCTAAAAACGGCATATTGCAGTAATGCGTTATTAACACGCGTCCAAATTTGGAACAAGTTTCGTTCTTATTGCCATCTTTGATTGGCAGTAATGTGAAATCGATAGAAGCTCAATAATGGTTGAATTAGAAATAAGGTATGATCTCAAACAGTTGGGATATTTTAATTTAGAAAGTTCCTATCAAACGAGCAACGCCATTTAATAGCAAATTTAATCCTAAAAGTTTTATTTTCCCTGAAAATTTGTCGAAAACCTTATCATTTTTGATAAAATCGCAGTTATGGAAGATGGGAGCAAACCAAATTTAAAGGGATTTAAAGGGAACCGTATGGTTTTTAACTGGTAAGCTATTTGTAACTTGCAAAATTCGTGCAAGTGACATTTATCCTAAATTAGCATTACATCATCATATTACATTATACAGGGTGAGTCGGGAGGATCGTGCCAAACTTCAGGAGCGTGTTGTACATGAAAAATAAATGTAAAAAAACTCAAATGTTGTTATCCGATTTTCGTTTGTTTACAAGTTATAGCGTAAATAAAATTAAAACATAAAATTTAAAAAATGTATAAATTTCATAAGAAATTCCATAAATTAACGTTTGGATATCATAGTAAATGTTCAGAAATATCGCCATTAACTTCTAAACATTTTCGGCTTCGTCTATGAAGAGCATTCGTTGCGCTCCTGATTGTTTCATGTCTTTCTTCAATAGCAGCTGCAGCATTTCTAATACGTTGAATTAGTGCATCTTGAGTGTCCACTTTTACTCTGTACACTTCAGTTTTAAACCAACTCCACAAACAATAGTCTAGTGGCGTGAGGTCTGGAGATCTTGGAGGCCAACTAATAGGGTCACCACGACCAATCCAACGTCCAGGAAACGTTTCGTCTAAATGTTGCTTAACCTTTATGTTTTAATTTTATTTACGCTATAACTTGTAAACAAACGAAATCGGATAACAACATTTGAGTTTTTTTACATTTATTTTTCACGTACAACACGCTCCTGAAGTTTGGCACGATCCTCCCGACTAACCCTGTATTACATTTGACTGGTAAGTAATCCCTTTAAGTCTTTTTAAATTTGGTTTCGGTTCATCCCACGCAAATCTGAGATTTTTTCAAAAATTATAAGATTTTCAACAAATTTTGAAGGAGAATAAAAGCTTTTGAATTAAATTTTTTAAATGATATTGTTCCTTCGTTAGTTATTTTATAGATAAAAAATCGCAGCTCTTTTGGACCTTACCTTATCCCTCATCCTTATTGAACATTATCGATTTCACATTTTTACCAATTAAAGATGTTGCATACAACGTGTTCCAAATATGATTGCGTTGTGATCCCGCATTCCTGATAGATGCAATTGTTTAGAAATTTACATGCGAACTTCGGAGGTCAACATCTCCTAAAGCAATCAACCATAGAAAAAAATCCAACAAATCGTCGTATTTTGAAGTCCCCTACACGGACTTGTTCTGTGTCAGTCCCGGTTACGACTCACCCTGTATAATAATTTAGAAAACCAAACCTGCGACAAGTGCATAGGCGATTCCCTGAGGTATTTCAGTGAGAGCAACTGTAAAACCAGCCAACAAATCTTGGAAGAAGAACGTAGCGGTGTACGTGGGCATCCATGCTACTATAGGAATTCTTCTATTAACTATCTGCTTCCATTTGCTGTTGGTGGTGCTTCCGAGTTCTCGGTCATCTAGAAGCATTGAGAACGAAAATATGAGCAGAATCAATAAAAGTTTGGGAAATGTTACTTGGGAATGTTAGGAAAACCAGATCCCTTACCTAACGCCAAAGGGGGTTCTTTTCCTACTTCCACCTCTAATTGCAGGTGTGGTTCTAACACAAAAAGTGATAATAATTTTTTTTTCTTTTTACACTAATTTCGTTGTAAAAAACTATACCTTTCACTGAACGTTTCCTCATGTTAAAATAATGCAGCTACCCCTGAACAAATTTCAATCACAGTTTACAAGATCTTTGGGCAACAGCAAAAAATTTTCAATTCTGCCATGCAAACCAACATACTTGGGATTTAAGAAGGAAATCTGGTAACACCAGATAAATTTTAATTCAGCTTTACCTAATTACTATATTGTATTGTTTTATTGCAGTGATAAATTTGATTAAATCGTGTATTGTTATACCAATAGCACAGACCGGGTGGCTAATAAAGGACTTAGTTGGGTAAATAATATTAACTCTTTCCAGACCATGTAAAAGTAGCTAGGAAGTGAACGTCAAAAACGACAGGATTTGATGTACTGATCAAGGAAATTATGTTTTAACGCTTATGCATGTTTTCATGATAATTCAGTAAGTCTTCCTATGTCCAATTGTTCATCTCCGTGGTAACAAAATCAGGAGAGATTTGAGGGAAGATTAAGAAGATTGTGCAAAAAGGTATTTACATTACCTACATACCATTAAATAATTCTTATCATCCACGTCTCATTCTTGAGCCATTAATCCCTAATATAAATCCCGTCAATATTAGTACAGGGTGGCCCAAATTTTATGATTTTCGCAGGCATTGTGGAAACTATTGTGGACAAAGCAAAACCGTTTATTTAATTTTTTTGTGAAATAAATGATGCTGCTGATGAAACTTTCATAATCAGCCGCGTTTTTGATAAAGTGTCATTTTGAGACCTCTATGGTGTTTTCTTTCCCTTCTGGGTCAGTGAAACGGAGAAAATACACTTAATTGACAACAACAAGGAAGATTTGGGCTCAGCATTTTCTGCTTTACGATCGTGAGTAAAATATTTTTTTTGCATTTTCGAAGGAGGATTGAATGCTGATAAGTCTCTTCAAATTTTACAAATTCTAGTTCCTCAAATTATACATGAGATTTCGTTAGCACTCACAAATAACGTTTTAGTTTTCAACAAGATGAAGCTCGGCCTCATAATATCGTTGTACTTACTACAATTTTAAATACAATTTTTAACGATAGATCGTTGGGCACTAACAGTTCGGTGAGATACTCTCTATGATCCTCCGATCTTTCAATACTTTTTCATTTAGAGTTTTCGCGAAAGTATATTATACCTCACTCAATGTAATAATGCCGATGAGTCAAAAAAGGCGATTCTTAGAGCTTTTGCTCAAATTCAAGGACAATCAACTGCTATAATAAAATAAATGCCTTAAAAAGAACAGAAAAATTACACCAGTTGCATAAGGTTCTATGGTTTACGGTTTGAACAATTTGAATAACGATATGAATAATTTAATCGATTAAGTATCTTAAGTATCTAATAAGTCACTTGTAATAATTATTTATTAGTGTCTCCTTTTTGTTGGTAAGAATTATTACTTTTATGGTGCAATATATTGCTATTTGTTAATATAACGGCCTATAAAAGTATTCAAAGGAACAGATGTTTTAATTGCGTTATAAAACCCTATAATTCATAATAATTTAAAAAAATTTTGCTTAATGCTTTAATAGCCTATTTACTAAAAATAATTTAAAAAGTAATAAATATATATTTTGCCAACCAAATATATAGGGTGTCCGGCAAGTCGATACAATAATTTTAGGGGGTGATAGATTACGTGATTCTGAATCGATTTAACCAAACATACCTATATACCAAGTGTTACAATTTTCCTGATAATTCAGTTTTTAATATTTTTTAATTTAACCGTGCTCTTTCACAGTTGTAGGTATTAATTAGGTGTAGGTTTATTCAAATTTCTCAAAAACTTCCTTAGGCAATAGTCTTTCAGTCATGCTGAAAAGATTCTTAAGAAACATTTTTAAAATGAGAAACATTAACTTTTTATGTACCCGAGCAGCGCATTCACCAAAACGTTATCTACTAAAAATGATATTAAAAATGAAGATATTTGCTAAAAACGCAAATGTGCTGGATAGCCATCATTTTGGAAGAATTTGTATTTGATGACATCATCAAGTATTCAGGTAAAACAATTCTCATCGAATAAAAAAAACATCAGAATTCGAAATATATCTAGAAAAACTCAAGAGGAAGGTGAAAGAAAACAAAAAGAAAGTGGTAATTGCGGGAGACTTCAATGCTAAAAATTTAATGTGGAACTCAGTTAAAACAGGGGAAAGAGGGAGAATGATGGAAGAATTTATGGAGGAGATGGATATGGTAGTATGCAACGAAGGAAACAAACCGACATTTAAAACAGCTAGAGCAAGATCAATAATAGATATAACTATGCAACCAAATAGTGGAAAATGTAAAGTGAAAAACTGGAAGGTGGGGGAGGATGAAAATCTGAGCGACCACAATAATATACAGGGTGTCCGGCAAGTCGATACAATAATTTTAGGGGGTGATAAAAACAATTGTTTTACCTGAATACTTGATGATGTTATCAAATACAAATACTTCCAAAATGATGTCTATCCAGCACATTTGCGTTTTTAGCAAATATCTTCATTTTTAATATCATTTTTAGTAGATAACGTTTTGGTGAATGCGCTGCTCGGGTACATAAAAAGTTCATTTCTCTCGTTTTTAAAATATTTCTTAAGAATCTTTTCAGCATGACTGAAAGACTATTGCCTAAGGAAGTTTTTGAGAAATTTGAATAAACCTACACCTAAGCGTTTAAATTAAATCCATGTTGGAATTTGACTCTTCGCTTTATTACCAGCTCGGAAGATCATGTTTATGTAGTTCTAAGTAGGTAACGAAGCCATTTTAGATTTTACCCTTTAAATAATTTAAACAATTATCTATAGGCAATAAAAAAGTTTAGTACATTTTTGTGATTAAAAGGTTTGGAGTTCTTCTACCCTCCAACAATTGTGAAAGAGCACGGTTAAATTAAAAAATATTAAAAACTGAATTATCAGGAAAACTGTAACACTTGGTATATAGGTATGTTTGGTTAAATCGATTCAGAATCACGTAATCTATCACCCCCTAAAATTATTATATCGACTTGCCGGACACCCTGTATAATCAACCCTATAGCATTAAGTATTTCCTAAAATATTTTACAAGTTGAATTTTATTCTGAAAGAATATACTGGATATTTCATAAGAAAAAAAAACTTTAGTAAATAACTAAAAAACTATAACAGCGAAAACTGAGTACGCCCCTGCGTTCTAAGGAAAATTCTACCTAGAAAATCGTGTCCTTCGTTTTTATAGGCCAAAATGTGAAAAAAAAATCGATGGGGGTCCCAAAATGTAGTTGGAAAATGCAGCTAGCTGTGAAAGATTTGTCAGCAATATTACTTGTTTCACAAAAAGGTACCATACTATTGCATATACCGATTTGCGCTACATATTACTATTATGGAAACCATAAAAAAACGGGCTACACTGTACATACCTTCCATTACTAATTTAATACGTTGTTCCCTGCTTTATAGTGTCTTTCCGACAGCATGACGAGCAAATTTTCGGAATAAATGTGTTAATACAATACAATTTTGATAGAAAAACTTACTAATCTTAGGCCGCAGTAATCCGTTCATCTCTAAATACTGAGCCATTGCCACTGAGTAAGTGTTGCACGCATTAGCTACGGGCACGATTGCAATTTTCAATGTGCTTGGCCATAGCAAAATTGATTAAGTCCAAAGTTAAGAGTGACCGGTATCAAATAGACACAAAATGCTGACAGAACACTCACTTTAATAGGTATTCCCTTACTTTGTATAACAATAACAACTGTTGTTTGGATTTCATGACGATTTTGAATGGAACGAAAAGCGATATTTCTCCCCCGTTCTAAAATGAAAAAAAAACCGTCTTTTGACCGAGATGGCTCTTCATATCATTTAAATGAACTAATGAGATTCCAAAACAGTCTTGTCTACAGTTGTGAATAAAGTCGTAAGGTTAAGGTCGCGTAATCTTAATACAAAAATTTAATCATCTGAGACCATTTCAGATGCCGAGACGACGGAAACTGATTAATTTATGAATGGGGCGTATCACACAATTTCAGTTTCAAGAACTAGTTAAGAGGTTGCAGTGATTTTAAGAGTTATCAGTGGGTAATGTGCTGTGTGGGTAATTTCCCAAGAAATAGCAGGAAAGATACGAGGGTAGTCCCAGAAGTACCTGAGCGGACATACAGTAGTGGCCATAAGTATGGAAACTTTAAATATTCCTACAGATTTCCTTTCTGTGTTACTTTTATAAGATTGTCTTCATAGTATTGTTAGATAAGAAGGTACGCTATCAAAATATACAATAGGGGACGCTCTGAGATATTCTCAAAAAATAATCAACAGGAATGAAAATTTTAAGGTGGACAAAAGTATGGAAACCTATACATTTTATTTAAATAACTAAAGCAAAATAACATTTATTTCGATTTTTATTTAATATTTGGTGGCATAGCCATTTGCTTTAATAACAGCACGACACCTCTCGTTCATAGAACAAACCAGTTTTTTACATGTTTCCACGGAAATTAATTTCCACTCTCGCTCTATAATACTAAACAAATGATTGACATTGTGAATTTTTTCTTTTCTAATTTGTCTTCCCAGATGTTCCCAAAGATGTTCGATCGGATTCAGGTCCGGACTCTGGGAAGGCCATTCCATTTTCGGCACACAGTTTACTTCAAACCAATTTTCAACGAGCTTAGATGTGTGCTTTGGGTCGTTATCTTGTTGGAAACTCCAAGATAACTGCATTTCCCACTCAGCAAACGGAAGCATATGGTTTACCAATATACAGTGCCACAGAAAAGTATGCGTACCCCCATCAAAAATGGCTGTTTGGACAGAACGGATCAGAGCATCTTTTCGAAAAATTATTTATGCCCAAAAATATATTAAATTTTATTATTAACAAAACATTTTAAAAAATCCTCTTTTAACAAAATTTAAAAAACTCATAATTGCAGGACAAAAAGGTATGCGTACGGGCAATAGATTTTGCGATATTTCTCTAAGATCCGACATGTTGCTGCAAGTTAAGGTCTAGTTTCTGCAATAGTTGTAATCTGACCAGCTTGTGCACAGGCTTCTCACTAGTTAGACAGAATAATTGATCGATATGGCGCCAAAAAGTAAAGAGATTAGCATTGAATTGGGCGAACAAATTATTAGATTGAGGAATGAAGGAAATTCATTAAACAGTATTGCCAAAATTGTTGGACGGGCCAAATCTAGTATTCAAAGAGTTTTAGAAAATTTTTCAACCACCAATTCACTTCATAGTAGACCTCGAAGTGGCCCCCCGCCAAAAATAACTCCCCGCATTAAGCGCTCCATTGGCGGTTTAGTTACAAAAAATCCCAGAACAACGGCAGTGGAAATTCGAAATACATTGGAAGACGATCATAAAATACATGTTCATTCAGAAACAGTAAGGGCAGTTCTTCGCAACAAGGGTTTTCATAGTAGAGTTCCCAGGAAGAAACCCTTTATAACAGATACTAATAAACAAAAGCGGCTTCACTTTGCTCATCTACACATTGATAAAACCAATGATTTTTTGAGTTCTGTCGTATCTAGTGATGAGAGCAAATTTAATTTATTTGGTAGTGATGGAAAACAAAGAGTCTGGAGAAAGGTAAATGAAGAGCTAAATCCTAAAAATATCATTCCTACCGTAAAACACGGAGGAGGGTCCGTGATGGTTTGGGGGTGTATGTTTGCTGGTGGGGTGGGTAATTTGGTGTTTGTAGATACGACAATGTTTACTTGAACGTACTCAAAAACAATTTGAAACAGTCTGCGGAAAAACTGGGGCTTTCAAGCGGATGGTGCTTCCAACAGGACAACGATCCGAAACATACATCTGCCATCGTAAAAGAATGGTTAATTTGTAATATCCCAAAACAACTCCATTCACCACCCCAATCTCCGGACTTGAGCCCCATCGAACATTTATGAGATGAACTGGAGCGACGCATAAGAAAGAGGAGAATCCACAACAAACAGGATTTAAGAGATGCTCTATCGCAAGAGTGGAATGATATTTCAATAGTGGTTACTAGAAATTTGGTTTTTTCTATGAAAAATAGGCTAAAGGCAGTTATTGAGGGCAAAGGAGGCAAAATATTAAGAATGTTTTTTTTTATTTGTTATTCGTTGATGAGTTCTCTCGTGCGCATACTTTTTTGAGTTGCAATTATCAGTTTTCTTAATTTTGTTAAATTATGGATTTTTTGTTGTTTAGTTAAAAACAAATTTACTATATATTTAGACATATATAATTTTTCCAAAAGGATTTTCTTTATTATCCAATTCCTTATGTAAAAAAAGCCGTTTTCGACGGGGGTACGCACATTTTTCTGTGGAACTGTATCTTTATAAGCGAATCGGTCCATAATGCCGTTTATTTTAATTAATGGACCAACGCCAGACGCCGAAAAACATCCCCACACCATGACGCTTCCATCGCCATGTTTCACAGTCGGCAACTGGTATTTAGGGTTGAATCTTTCATTCTTAGGACGTCTAACCTATCGAATACCATCACTTCCGAACAGCTGAAATTTGCTTTCATCCCTCCACAAGATGGTTTTCCATTTTTCTGGCGACCATTTGATGTGCTCCCAAGTGAATGAAAGTCGCGCATTTCTATTTTTTTTATATAAGCGGTTTCTTTACAGGAACCCTACCAAATGAACCTTCATTCCCTAAAATTCTCCGCACTGCTCTATTTGGAACCACGATGTTTTGCTCTTCGGCAAGGCACCTTGAAATATCCACCAAAATCAACTGTGGGTTTTTCTCCGACATCCTTTTTATTAACTTTACAGTACTTTTGGAATATTTTTTGGGCCTACCCGGTCGTGGAGCATTGATTGTTCTTTGACGTTCATGGAAGCGTTTTAATATTTTGAAGATAGTGCCTTTGGGGATATTTAAAGTACTAGAAATATCGCACTGCCTGTTCCCATTTCTATATAGTTCAACAATACGCTGTTTTACTTCTTCAGACAAATGGCGTTTTGGCATTGTTACTACTATGAACTTTATCACATACTATGCAAAATTCTATAAATTTATCAATTACTTGCGATTTTTATCAACAAATGAAAAAAGTTTCCATACTTTTGTCAGCAGCAAATTTATGTTTTTATCTGCATTCTAAAGGCAATACCAATAAGTACCAATATACCGAGGATATCAATAAAGTAAAAATTGTTGAATCTATTGTATATGTTCGATTTCAATTTATACCCGGTAGTTAACAAAAAATGCAATATTAAAGAAGTTTCCATACTTATGGCCACTACTGCATAAATGGCGATTTTTTGTTACAAATTTTCGTATATTACGAAGATGTAGTCTTCAAAAGCTTGTGTCTAATGTTTGAGATTGCTACATTTTTAGACGGTTTTAGAGATTTTGTGAACATCAAAAAAATTGATAACTCGTAACAGGGAGCTATAAACACTGCCACGTAAAATTACAGTAATTTGATATGTTCCTACTTAAATTGCCTTGGAAGTCTTTAAAAAGCATCTGGCTCAAAATGAAAAAGGCTTGTATTAAAATTATATTTTTTGTCAGTCAAATTGACCTACAAAGCCGTATGTATATTCACTGCACATACGCCGCAGCTTGAAAAGAACATTCCCTAAGTCAAAATAGCAAAAAAGTTGTTATAATCAAATGTCCGGAATTGCGACATTTCCAAAATACAAGGTCGGATTGATTTTTAAACCGGATTTTAAAATTATTTTTTAATAATTCCAACCCAATCCTAATTTTTATATCTTAATAAGGGTACTCCGATGTATTTTTCCGCCTCTCAGAATTCATCCGGAAACTTCAGGAGCGTGCCCACGGGATAGATCTCTCAGGTTTTACACAAAAACAAGTAGCCCACTGTGTTATTTTATAATTGTTATAGTTACTTCGAAAAGGGAAACTAAAATCACACAATGCAACTTCTGGTTTCTTGATCTTTTTCGTATTTCGCATCGTTTTAATTAAATTCGAAACCCTTTTCAGTCTCTGAACCTACATGAATCATAAACCTATCTAACGAGTGGAAAACTGTTACATACAGGATTTTACAAATCCGATGCCTTAAAGGATATTGGTAAAATGGAAGCAAAATTGCATATTTTATTGCGCAATAACACGCTAACACAACAATAAAAACGCTGGTGGAAATATTCGAAAAGAACGACAAAAATTCTTTTTCTCTTTTTTTTTTCTTATTTATTACGCTTTTATTACTTATTATTGTCAAAAACTATTAGTAATTTTTTAGTACATTTTTTCCTCTTGAAAAAAATAATTTTATTTGTTAGATATTATGTTTCATTTTAAAGGTACTCACATCCACTTAAAACTTTTAAATATGGACGTCGATTTGTTTAATTTTCAAAAATCCGTTTGCCGCCCTGAGGTCATGACAAAATGGTAGTTAAGGTGTGTTTTTATTGTTATTAAAAAAAGAGGAGTAAGTATTAACATGAAAACCTAAGAAACCGTTCTTAGCGTCAATAAGAGCGACGTTTTTGCCAACTGCTTGTGGTCATAGTTAAGCATTCTACGCAATTTTGGTTGTAGAGTTACAGAAAACTTAAATTTCATTGCAAATGTTTTATAACAAGTATAATAGTAAGTTTTGGTAAGTCAAAAGTTGCTCAAAAGCTGGAAAAAAATTCAGATCCAAAATTGAAAAATATAGCTGAAGTAAATATCTGAATAACAAATACATAAAGGTTTTGAAGTCCGTTATTATAGTTTTTTTCGTTTATTACGTAACAAAATAACGCCTTACCCACAAGTAGGGGCGGTTGGACCGGTGGAATATTTGCGTGTAAGGCGTTATTCGCAATCAAAATAAAAGGAAAAGTGAACGATCCACTTCAAACGTATATAATATATTTACATTATTATAACCGGAACACTGGGCTTAAATCTAATATCTACCACTTGAGGGTCGCAAATATTTCATAACCGCGGTGTATGTGTATGATTTTTTCTACTTAATTTAACTTAATTGTATAAAATTATAATAAATCTATTTAAATCGAGCATAAATTAAATCCAAAACAAAAAACATGACGCGCATTAAATCAAAATAGCGGTGACGTATCCTTTGCCTACTTATTTCCATGGTAACCATAATAAAGCAACAAACATAATAATGGAACTGCGACCGATTAGCTCTCTAGGTAAATAATCAACCGTTGACACGCTATTAAGCTATTATTCAATTGTTTTAGAAAAAAAAAGGTGGGAAAACGTTCTTTTCAGTCATTCAACGCACCCAATAACGGTGTCCTTTAAAGCTAACAGCAGAAAAACATTATTTACGGCACTTATATCAATGTCAGATACCTAAAAAACCATTTGGCACAGGCACATCCAATCTTAATAAGCATGCGCAAAAAAATTTTTTACCGCACATGTGCGTTAACTTTATTTAGTAGCTTTAAAGCCACTATGCTGAGTGCTCGTAGGAAAAATACTTTGTGTTTGAATTAATGATAGGTCTAAGATTTGTTGAATAATAAAAAAAAATTTAATATACAGGATATGGTGAGATATAATGGTAAATACGATAGAAAAACGAGACTTAAGGTAATTTACGTTAAAATGGCAATGTCGCACTAGTGGCAACACCACACTTATAGATGGCCGTCCGTCAAGTGTCATTCTCGCCATTCTTTCGTTTCTAACCTAAAACTTAAGTAACCAAAACCAGAATCAAGTAGTAAAAAAACATAAAAATTATAACCATTTAGCTGGTCATTCTATGAAATTATTAAAAAGAGACTAAATACGAATTTTCATTATCATATATTCACGATGCAGAACGCTACTAAGATAGCCGTAAGGTCATCGTTCAGGCAGTGGCGAAACCTCCATAAAAGGTACAACATGCTTGTATATTAATCTGCATCTCTGATATCCAATTTTTTCTATTCTTCAGCGTTTCAGCATTGCAGAGCACAGAAACCCAAGCAGCCCCAATAGATATGCTTGAAATTCCTCCTCCCAGCACCATAGATAAACCTGTGTCACCAAAAATTGATAAACTAGTTACCGAGATTTCCCAACTGAACCTAATTGAAGTCTCTGAACTGAGTACTGCCTTAAAAAAAAGGCTAAATCTCCCTGATGCACCAATTTTTCCTGCCGGAGGCTTTGCTGCAGCAGCTCCTTCTGAAGAAGACCAGGAGATAGCAGCTCCAGTCAAAGTTCAAACAGCCTTTACTGTTAAACTTATGAAGTTTGACGAGAAACAAAAAGTAGCACTGATAAAAGAAATGAAAAACCTTATGGAAGGCATGAATTTGGTGCAGGCTAAAAAGTTTGTGGAAAGCGCCCCTGCAGTTGTTAAGGCTGACCTCCCAAAAGATGAGGCTGACAAGTTGAAAGAGGCAATTGAGAAAGTTGGAGGGGTTATAGAAATTTCATAAAATGGTTCCTTAGGTTGCGTAGGTAATACTTTTTGTTAAAATAAACTTGTGAATTATATTAGTTTTGTTTCATGTTTAAAATTCCTCAGAAGTTAATATATGGCACACAACATGTGTATCTTGTATTCATAATTTTCAGAACAAAGAAGACAGTTAATAAATTGAAAATAAATATGAAGCTGGAAAGTTAAGTTTTCACTCATGAAATAATAGCTTTAATTAAACTCATAAGGTATTCATACAATTTCACTTCATGCATATTTCATGGATTTAACATTTTAATATTGGCCCGTACAAGTCAACCAAGAATAAAATGAATATTTTGAAAGCCCAAACAATGATCGTTCGCCTAAATAGCAAGAAATCTAACCTACAAATGTCAGCTGGTTTTCTGTTAATCGCGATGTTAGACATCCCCACCACAACAATAGGAAATTTTTCCATTCCCAATGCCCTGGCCTAGAGCTGAATACCACATTACTTTTAATTTAATAAATCTTACCATTTGATTGTTGTTGTAGTAGAGGAACCCCTGAGGTAATGCTAGGTCTGGAATCAGTTTCTATTATTCTCTCCATTTAAGCCCATTTAGAAGTTCTAACCAACGTTTGATTATCAGGATTATAATTTTTCAAAGTATTCCCCCAATTGTTAAAGATATTATCACCGTTAACTGCGGGTAACATTGAAACATAACGTGCAAGCAAAGTTGTTAGTAAGAGGGTATATGTAAAGCTTTTCTTTAGGTGTTTATTGAAAACATTTAATATGAATGCTATTATATCATCGTAAAATTTTGATGTGGTGAACCGTCATTTTCGGCACCAAAGAGATACCGGTATCTGCAAAGGCCTAGGGCCGCAGACCAAAAAGGGTGGAAGACTTTCCTGATGGGTAACTTTTTGTGGGACAGGGAGGCGGTGATTAAAAATTTCGCCTAGGGTGCCATACTTGCTAAGGCCGGCCCCGTGTAAGAGGATCGTTAAGTAATAACATTTCTTAAGAGTACGTTGCAACTAAAGAGTACCTGTGCAGGGCTGTTTACTTGCAAACTTACCGGGGCCTGATTCGAAAGCTGAATTCAACACCATCTTATTTGGTTTAGCGGGACTCGCACGTGAAAAATCCAATTTATAATCACTGATATAAAGAAACGAACATTTTCATGATAAAATTCAATTGTTTACACTTAGAAAATTTATATTGTTTTATATCATTTGTGATGAAAAATCCTGAACAGATAAGTAGCTAGAGATAATCAAAATACAATGCATTCTGCTATCAATCAACCATTTAATTGATTATTTGTTTACTTTTAGATGACGATCTTAGCCAGCGAAGATTTGCCAAGTGAGGTTTAGTATCAACATCAGCAATTTTGAAGGCTTTTATAAGGTGCAGAAGCACCCGTAGGCAATAACTTTGTTCCGTCTACCACATACCCATTTGCTATATTTAATAGTAGATTAGTAACCCAACTGTAATTATTTTATAATCTGTAATGCCAAATGAAGGAAATTTTTTTAAAATTGAATCTCCTATATTAGTGCCTGAACGTGTTGATAATTTGAAGTAACACGTGTTACTACACACCCATAAAAGCCGTGCTTTAAAGAGATGCTCATTGCATTAAATCATTAATAAAATAATGTATTCGGCTGTTTTACGTATGTTCTGTGATTATTGCATTTGGGTCTGATTACATATTTCGATAATACATACATATCCAAGTTATTAGATACTCATAAAGTTCTCCAATACTTACTTGATTATGTTCTTAAACTTAAGTAAGGTGTGCTTGGTTATTTTAATTAAATTTTGAATGCCAGCCAAGGTCGTTTTCGTTCAATTATATACGTAGTAGAACTATAAGCTATTAGTAGTATCACGTAATACGGAAGCTTTTATTCTGATAATATTGAACGAGGGTATGGTAGGCAGATCCTGATAAAGTGAAAAAATCTAGGTCAACTTTTATGCAATAAGTAATAGATTTTTTTTCTTTTCTTGGAATCACTTTCGTTGGTATTATTGTAGTCAGTAATAGCTAAACCGCACTATCATTGCTTTAAGCATCAAGAGGTCCGATGGAAGAGATTCAAATTAGCACTAATCAAGGGAGACATTGAATAAAAAACGTATAATTTTACACTCTTGCACAACGCCGGTTTCAATTTACAGACAGTAAAGGCACTAATTTCTAATATGTATGCAAATACGCTCATAAACGTGCATGTGTACCTACTCTGCGTCCCAGATAAAATTTTACAAATTTTCAAATAGGCCCATTGCGAAAAGTGACCATGGGACACACGACTATTGAAACTAAACAATTACATTATCCAGTATTTGGTTTAACTTATTTGGTTTATCGCTTTCTATTAGTGTGTGTAATTTTCGTAACGTGTAGGCACTGTGATTATAAACATCACAAGGTTCATATTGTAATATGCATTTTAAATGAATTAAGAGTTCAATGTCGATGTTATCACTTTCATTTGGAAGATTTAGATAAGACCACCGTTGCATGCGAACGAATGCGAGAGCGATTAGATCTAAATATTTCATTTCGAAAGGAAACGCTTGCTTAATGCTAGGTCATTCTGCGTTATTGTTCATCAGCATCATTCGGGAGAAAGAACAGTCAAGGTGACGTAGTCTAGAATAAAATATTAATTTAAAGAATTTCACTGGAAAGGTTAAGGTTCTCTATATTATATATTATAGATCAGGGGTTTGCGAGTTGCCCCTGATGGGGGGATTTTCAGATTCAGATGAGTTTTACATCGTCATGTTTATAACGTGGTGTTTAAACGCATAGTGTTCGAGCACGAAACGTATGTATACAGGGTGTTTCCTAACTACGTGTAAAAAATTTAAAGACCTAATCCTCGACTGATTTTGAGTCAAAAATGTCTAATAAACATACAGTTAGGTGCAGAACTGAGTCAATACTTAGAAAATTCGTATTAATGGTGGCATAAACAAAATATCTAACAAGTATTCAAAGGAAGGCTTTTATTTTCAAAAAGTACATTAACATTAACCTTAAAACCATACAAAACATTTGCCGAAAATAAATGGGGTACATCAAATAATCCTAAATAACATTGGTTCAGTTTTGCTCCACTAATATTAACATTGAACACTTTGGTCGACATTGACACTAATATTTGGTCCAGAGACCTTTAGCTTTTTTAACAGCTAGTAGACGTCTTGGCATCGCATATCCTCCGTTAATAAACATCATAATTCAAAATCTTTAAACAATGAAGCCGATTTCAAAGTTTCAAAGAAAATTAATTGAAAAATCACTGATTGATGGAAGATCCACACGGGAAATCGCATTTCAATTAAATATAAGTCAATCCACAGTACAAAGGGTAAAAAATAAGTGCAAAATTTCCTTAAAAATAAATAAAGGTAGCCAACCAAAAAAGATGTCTGCGCAAGATACTAGAAGAGTAATTAGATATTTGGGCAGTGGTGAAGCCTCTTCGGCCTCCAAAGCAGCCGTGTTGCTGCGAGGGGATACTGGGAAATCGGTGAGCAAATGGACAATCCAACGAGCTTTACATCAGTCCAAATTTGTTGCTGTGGAGAAGAAGAAGAAACCCCTACTTTCTATGAAGAATATTAGGGCACGACTAGATTTTGTAAAAAGATATGAGGTATGGACCAAGAAGGATTGGATGAAGGTTATTTGGTCTTATGAAACTAAAGTTAACAGATATGCAACAGATGGTCGACATTGGAGCTGGAAACGAGAGGGAGAATCCATGAAACTAAAAGATTTCATTCTGACGGTGAAACATGGGGGAGGAAATATTAAAGCTTGGGGCTGTATGTCGGGATATAGGGTTGGACCATTGAAGAAAATAGATGGGATAATGAACCAGCACATCTATAAAGCCATTTTAAATGATCACCTAATAGATACTGTTAATAATATGCCTTATCCCACTAGCAAAATAATTTTCCAACAAGGCAATGACCCCAAGCATACCGCAAATCTGTGAAGGAATGGTTGGGTACCCAAAAATTTCAGGTTTTGCAGTGGCCGGCACAAAGTCCCGACCTAAATCCCATTGAGAATCTATGGGCTTACGTGAAATATCATCTGGTCAACGACTACGATTCGCCACCATCTTCACTTAAAGTTTTATGGGAGAGAATAGAA
Source organism: Euwallacea fornicatus (assembly GCF_040115645.1). Lineage (NCBI taxonomy): Eukaryota > Metazoa > Arthropoda > Insecta > Coleoptera > Curculionidae > Euwallacea > Euwallacea fornicatus. The sequence continues at coordinate 630,207 of NC_089568.1, forward strand.
GAAGTATGGGACCAAATTCCACCTGATTTCTGTGAAACACTAACAAAAAGCATGCCAAGACGTCTACTAGCTGTTAAAAAAGCTAAAGGTCTCTGGACCAAATATTAGTGTCAATGTCGACCAAAGTGTTCAATGTTAATATTAGTGGAGCAAAACTGAACCAATGTTATTTAGGATTATTTGATGTACCCCATTTATTTTCGGCAAATGTTTTGTATGGTTTTAATGTTAATGTTAATGTACTTTTTGAAAATAAAAGCCTTCCTTTGAATACTTGTTAGATATTTTGTTTATGCCACCATTAATACGAATTTTCTAAGTATTGACTCAGTTCTGCACCTAACTGTATGTTCGCAAGTGCCTTGTTTCCAAGATACAGGGTGTTGAAATGTGACAAGAAAAAGAGATTTTATTTCCAAAATGACTCAATTTGAGGGTTTGAATTTTAGAAAAGACAATTTTTTGGGGGAATGCTTTAATGATTAATTATAAGAATTGCTGAAAATGACCTCCATTACTCATAATGCACGCTTCCATCCTTCTTGTTAATGATTGTCTCACTCTCTCGAAAACTCCTGGTGTTTTGCTTATCGTTTCACATCCGGTAATTATACGTTCCTGAAGTTGATCCAGAGTGTTTATTGGGACAGCATAGACAAGTCTCTTCAGATCACCCCAAAAGTAGAAGTCCAGAGGATTACAATCCGGGGACCTTGCTGGCCACGACTGATTAGGCTCTGGGACACCTCTGCCTGTCCATTTATTTGGAAAAGTTGCATTTATGTGCTCGCGGATGCATAAAGAAAAATGTGCTGGCGCACCGTCGTGCATAAACCACATTTGAAGCCTCTGTGCAATAGGTACTTCTTCCAGTAAAACTGATAAAGTATTTTGCAAAAAATTTAAACGTGTTTCTCCATTAAGATGATGCGGCAAAAAATAGGGTCCAATCAAATAATCTCCAACTATACCGGCCCATACATTTAGAGAAAATTGATGTTGGAACCGCTTGTCCACAATTGAATGAGGATTTTCATCAGCCCAAATGTGATTATTGTGGAAGATGATAATTGCACTTCTGGAAAACTGTGAACAATACACGAGAAAGGAATTGTGGATCTAATGCAACTTTTTGTAGGATCAATTGACTAAACTGGATACGTGGAGGATAATCTTGAGGTAACAAGGCTTGTACTCTTTGTATGTAGTACGGGTAAAGTTGTTGCTCTTTTAAAACAGTCCACACTACTTTATGACTAATATTTAAAACGGCAGCTATTTTACGAGTACTTGTTCCGGGGTTTTCTTCAATACGTCTTAAGATTTCTTCCTCCGCTTCTGGTGTTCGACGTGTTATTGGCTTTCCTCCTCCTGGAGTTTTCATAAGAGATCCTGTATCACAAAGACGTTGAACGAGGTTTTTAAAGGTTTGGTGGTTGGGAGCTTGGTGGTTTGGAAACCTTTCCATGTAAATTCCAAACACTTACCATCAGCAAGGCCGTAAACAAAAACCATATTGGCCATTTCTTGATTAGTATAATTAGGAATTTGAAAAATTTTCAAAACTGAGGTATAATCTGATTTTTGGGACACAGAACTAAATTCTTTCACTTTAGAGAGTAAAACACCAAAATAACACTGACTATCTTGTTTATAGTAGTGGAAGTAGCAAAAAAAACTAACAATAAACAAGTTAGTAAATACCACCAAACCTTTAGAAACTTTTAAAACCTTTTTCAACGTCTTTCAGTCAACACCCTGTATCTTGGAAACAAGGCATTTGCGGACATATGTTTATTAGACATTTTTGACTCAAAATCAGTCGAAGATTACGCCATTAAATTTTTTACACGTAGTTAGGAAACACCCTGTATAAGATGTCCATTAAAAAACTTACTACCTCCACCTTTTCCTGATCATAAATAATTTAAGTAAAACCCGGAAACGTATCCACGATATTTTTCAAATAGAGCGAAAAATGGCATTAAGCTCTTGGTAGGCGAACCCCAGAGTTGATGGCAGCAGGGGCTCCCAAAATTACTACTATTTTTTGTAGATTCAAAGTAAGTTCAATTAAAAATCGAACTAGCACTCGCCGAGTGAGTAATTATCTGCATGGTGGCTAAGCATTGATAATGGACGAATTTCGAATAATGGTTGAATAAATATTCATGAAATGCAGTTATTCATTTTCCTAATTGCTACTAAAGAAATATCGGAAAAAATCCCCTATAGATATTATCGCTATTTTATAAATGACCAAAACGTTCTGATGTGTGACAGAAAATGATCTTAAGCAATACTTGAAAATATATTAGTCGCACGAAATTGCTATTTCATTTCTGCATGATTCTGTCATTGGACTATGACTTACATATTACTTTTCGGTTATTAGCAATTATTGCCATTATGAGAATTTCAATAAATATTAAGTTTCATTATACAGGATGATTTTTAAGTTGGAGAATTAACCCATTAGCGGCCAAATTGTTTTGTCGTGAAAAAATGTCCTGCTTTCTTCACGAATTAGTCTTTTAGCATCATATTTGAAAATTCATCTTGAAATGTATCTTTTTTTTCAGCGGTTTTTTTAAAAAAAGGTGATCTATATATAGATCACTGGGATGTGCCGTATACTTTTTAATTTTATTTTTGGTTAAATTGTTTAGGCGTTAAATTCATAAACTTTATTTTTTACAAAAACTATGTAATAAAAAAATACAAAAACTAAATAAACTGTAAGTACAGGTCTACTTATTGTGCCAATTAGGAAAGCAAAGAGTACCCAAGGTAACATTACATTTGTCACAAAATGTTAACTGAAGACCATCGTACGAATGCAGTTCTCGCTGCATACTTAACCACCTACATAAGCTAACCTTATGTCCCAATAAAAATTGTTTTCATAAACAAATTTATGTCATAAAGGTTGTTTATTTTCTGTGATCTATATATAGATCACTGAGCGCTAATGGGTTAACTTTTTTTGATAAGTAAATAACGCTGAGAGAAATAAGATTTTTCCTTTGACACTTATCTAATTTTTTTCATTTTATTTAGATTAAATTAATGGCGAGAATTGAAGCAGTTTTATTTTATCCGAGTAAATCCGAATATGGTTAGATGGGTATTGAAATTCGGTGAATTTTTATAAGCTGTTGAAAATGGGAGGTGGTTGATTTTTCTTCTGTCCATGAGTCCGCTGTGGAAAAATCGACATGGTATTGAACGTGCTCACACTGGTATTTTTCCCGAATTCCTCGTTAAATGAAAATAATCAGAGGTGTTACAATAAGTGCAACAAAAATCGCCAGTAATTTCTCAGAAGTTTGAACGATTTAAAATTAAGTTGAAGAAGAGTGACCGTTCTTTGCAACGTAATTTTCAATCGTGCAAACCTCTAATGTCCGCAATTTTCATTGAACAGCCTATATTAAAGAAGAAAATGTCACGACTTACATTTTCAAACAATGCCACCGTAAGAATGAAAATTTTCAGTTTGTTGCAACATCTCAGGGCGACCGCAGAAATAATGGCGATACTTGCACTAGTGCAAGTTACCGCTGTAACTGGCCAGTGATTGGTTCGGGATAACAGTGAGAAATCAATATCGTCTCGATAAAATATCAAAATTGACACATGAATGAAATTCACGTAAATGATTTGCATTGAAAATTACCGTTAAATTTTAACGCAGTATGCGTAAGTGCAACGTGAGAAAGAAAAAAAACACTCGTGCATTACATGCTTTTTTTACGTTCATGCACGCCGTCCATGAGTTTCTTGCGTTTATGTACCTCATACTGTTTTTTAAATCCAGATTGTATGAATGCATATCTTTCTAAAATTTATCTGCAATTTTCGATGCATCAGTTATGTTTAGACGAGAATTTCATAGTCCAAATGCTACGTTCGACGCATTTGCAAAATTGTTGACATTCACGAAGATTTTTCCAATATAAACTTTCGTTGATTTTGCTGTAATGATACAAAAACACGCCGAAATTGATTTGTATATGTACAGGGTGGGGCACCAAGAGCGCCTCGGGGTATTACGTCCTTATTAATAATTTGATCGAAAATTGTTTTTAGAGGTGTATGTAGGACCTTGCAAGGTACATTTTAAAAATATTTTCATTTATACAGGGTGCATATAAAAAAAGATACATCTCAAACATACGTTTTTTTTTAATGGAACACCCTATATTTTATTACATATTTGGAATTATAAGAAGAAAATAGTACAAGTTTGTATAACACACATTGGGTGTAAAACAATTACTTCTCGAGAAATTTTAGAAAATATAAAAATGCAAGAATTAAGAAAAAAAATTTTTGCAAGGTGAAATGAGTTACTTCTTAAGTACAAACTAGAATGAATTATTTATTAAACTGATATACAGGGTAAGCAAAAAGAGTGGTCAAATTTTACTCCCTTATAATTTAGCATAACTTTCTTATTTCAAATGGAATATATACATTTTTATGTATTACTTAGAATCACTAATTAATTCCCTTTCAATGGATACTACAGTGTTCTATACCTATCTTTTACTGTTTTCCCATAATATGAAATTTTATTTAATTTTCAATAATAACATTAAATAATACAAATTATTGTCAGGTTATGCCTTGGATTGGTTGCTATGGTTATTAAAGAAAGCTAATTATAGAGGACGAATTTTAAAAGTATTTATTACAGTTTAACAGATTCCCAAAAAAATTTTAAATTTACAGTAAATATTCGAAATGATGGCAATCATTTTCAATACATAATTGAATACGTTTTTGAAAAGAAAATTTCACTTTTGATAACATGTCTGGTGTTATTTCTTTGAATGCATTTTGAATTCGAATTTTCATGCCCTTCTTTGTTGTTGGTGGTAATTTGTACACTACATCTTTAATGTAGCCCCACATAAAAAAATCCATACTGGTAAGATCGGGCGATCTTGCGGGCCACAACTGAGGACCACTTCGCTCAATCCATCTTCGGGGAAACATAGTGTTGAGAACTTCTCTCGTATCTCTATGAAAATGTGCGGGTACTCTATCCAACTGAAACGACATTTAATAAAATTTCATATTATGGGAAAACGGTAAAAGATAGGTATAGAATACTGTAGTATCAATTGAAAGGGAATTAATTAGTGATTCTAAGTAATACATAAAAATGTATATATTCCATTTGAAATAAGAAAGTTATGCTAAATTATAAGGGAGTAAAATTTGACCACTCTTTTTGCTTACCCTGTATATCAGTTTAGTAAATAATTCATTCTAGTTTGTACTTAAGAAGTAATAGTAAAAAAATAATAGCCAAGTAACTCATTTCATCTAGCAAAAACAATTTTTCTTAACTCTTGCATTTTTATATTTTCTAAAATTTCTCTAGAAGCAATTGTTTTAGACCCAATGTGTGTTATGCAAACTTGTACTATTTTCTTCTTATAATTCCAAATATGTAATAAAATATAGGGTATTCCATTAAAAAAAACATATGTTTGAGATGTATCTTTTTTTATATACACCCTGTATAAATGAAAATATTTTTAAAATGTATCTTGTAATGTTCTACATACACCTCTAAAAACAATTTTCGATCAAATTATTAATAAGGACGTAATACCCCGAGGCGCTCTTGGTGCCCCACCCTGTATATACAGGGTCATTCACGGTGAGTGTCCTATTAAAAGTTTACGGGGTTCTAACATGGCTAGAGATCTGAAATTTTGGATACTGATGTAATGGAGTTTGATTTGTTGAATTAAAATATTGGTATCGTTGCGCCGTTGACAGATCTACGTGTAACTGACAACAACTTTGTTGCTTTAAATGGCACACCCTGTATTTTATTACATTTTCGAATCTCCCGGAAGATTTAAACCCCAGTTTATCTATCGTATGCCGTAGTTATGATGAACCGTTTTCGAAATAAATATGAGAATCTTTGAGAGTAAAAGGCACCACTTATTAGTTGATTCAGTTAGGAGGAAGCTATGGGTTAACAACGTAAAATAAACGAAATTGTAATATCCTTTATAATAAACTAGATCTACGTAATATAAATAAAATTAGAGATTTTGCTGAAAATGTTTATAAGAAAATATTTGCTAATATCTCAAAAATAATTGAAAACAATTATATTAATGTATAATATTTTTTGAAAGAGAATTTATTGATCTTTCAGATGCCATCCAAAAATATATAGGGTGTTCTATTTAAGATTCTCATTGAATGCTCTTCTTTATATCCTTATGATATCGCACTAATTTTTCCACGCCCTGTATGTAAATCCAAAAAATGTATAACATTAAAAGATACAGATAACTACTAAGAGTCTTTAGCTCAAATTTCAACTCTCTAGCTGTGATAGCTGAAAAGATATGCGCTTTTCAATTTAGAGCTGTTTGTTGCCAAATCAGTCGAAAAAAATCATTTATTTTGAAAACAGTTCAACATAGCTATGGCATATGATAGATGAACTGGGGTTTAAATCTTCCGGGAGATTCGAAAATGTAATAAAATACAGGGTGTGCCATTTAAAATAACAAAGGTGTCGTCAGTTACACATAGATCTGTCAACGTCGCAACGATACCAATATTTTAATTCAACAGATCAAACTCCATTACATCAGTATCCAAAATTTTCAGATATCTAGCTATATTAGAACCCCGTAAACTTTTAATAGGACACTCACCGTGAATGACCCTATATACAGGGTTGCTCATTAGTGCGTCAAAGTGCGATATCTCAGTAAATATAAGTTTTGGAAGGAAATTTGTCTTAGTAAAGTTTTTGGGGAAACATTTGAAAATAATTTAAAAATACGTGCCTTTTACTCCCCAAAAACTTTACTAAGACAAATTTCCTTCCAAAACTTATGATAATAATAATAATAATAATAACAATCTTTATTCACCCGGTGAATGGGCTATCGGCCCCTTGGCCTTTCTGCCCGACCAAAACTTATATTTACTGAGATATCGCACTTTGACGCACTAATGAACAACCCTGTATATCTTATGAACAGTGGGTTCTATTCTAAAATTAAATTTTTTTCGTCATGACTTTATTCCCTTTCTATCGAATTTTTGTCAGGTTGATCTGTTTTTTTGGTGCGTTTTTCATGTTCATGTTACTTTTAGAATTTATCCATCGCAAGCGGACTACCATAGCATTTTATCGCGCGATTATTCCTACCACTTACTTTCCCATCTATATTACTTTCCTTTTGTTTGCCTTTCTTTCAATATTTATACATCTCTAGGTGGAAACATCTTCACGGCTTGAATGCAGTGTCTGAGTCACAGCCGGTCAGAAGTTATTTTTTGCTGTTGAGCATCGTGAATTATATCTAACTTCAACGAAAGAACTTGCTTCGCCATGCCTCGTTTATAATTTTTGTATGGTTATTTGGTTACTAATATAATTTCAAAAAACCTCAACGATTTTTCGCTTCATTTCCAAACTTCGTTATTCACGTGATGATCATCTTATCCAATACTTCAATGAAGAAATTTCATTGAGATCTTGGCAAAACACCGGTAAAATGCGTAGCTTTTACTTCGGACCTGACCGCTAAATCCGCATCGAAAACTGCATAATAATAAATTGGCAAACTTATGACCACCAAGCCTTAAATGCCATCACCGGTAGAAAATTAGTGGTAAAATGTAACACAGAGTTAATGAAACAAGACTTTTACTTCTTCCAAGAGTTCCTGAAATGCTGTAGTGCATAAGCTACATAAAATTACCATAAAAATGGCAAACCTTAAAAGGCGAACAACAAGATTTGTCAATTTATACGGCGGCGTTACGACAGAACCGCTCGAGGCAGGACCGATCGATCGGTGGTACCCGGCTGAACCAAACTTTCTCCGCTGATGGGCTTCTTCTTCACGTGGTTCTGGTACCACCACAACAGACAGTATTGGTCGATGGTGGCGGTCGCTTCTGACTACAGCATCTTGCGGCTCATTGTTCGTAGTTTCCGCTTTTGCTCTTGTTTCCCTTGGGCTACCAATCCGGGTTCCTGGTTCTAATTTGGTGATTTTTTTTTTTTTTTGGAAATTTTGAGTTCGAATCTGGTGACCGGTGCGTGCTGGTGTCGTTATGGCACTTTTAGGGTAAGATTTTTTTGTACTGTTAGAATTTGTGTCCAGTGTTTCACAAAAGACTTTTGGTGTACTGTTTTCTTGGCAAAAATTAAAATTGCATTAAAGTAACATACAAACTCGTACCTCTCTTGCAAATCTCCTCTAAAAGCAGTTTAAATTCAATACATAATAATTAATCAATGACTTCATTAGAGATATGTGGGCATGTGTTCGAAAATAATGATCTTGATTAACAAGTTATTGACAGTATATGGGATAGTATTAGAAAGTGGACTTCTATTTAGCTGTGATAGGTCTATAACTCTTTTTTACGCAATGAAAATTGGACACAGTATTTTTTTGAAACGAAATATTTTGATTTTGAATCTGAGGAAGTTAACCGCTGATTCTGCGCCTTGAAAGCTTTTAAGTATTCAATTAGTAGCTCTGTTGTCTTGCAGCACGTGCCGCGCTTTAGCCAATGATTGAATAGACAGGGAGTTTCGTTAGAGTAATTATTTTACTATTAAAATAATCGTAGGTATATTAATTAGCTATACTATGAGGCATAAAAATAAGAATAAATGCTAATCACCCATACGTGTAATACAACGATTACCATAATAACAATTTTCTATTGGTGTCAGGTCAAGTGAATGGTGCGTACTTGTCACTCCCAAAGAATATCATCATTAATCAAATTAAGTCATTTTCAAATAGAATTTTGGTAGGTCACAGCATCTATCAGTATCTAACAATGCCGTCTCTACGAACCGAATTACCCTGAGCATTCGTTTGCAGGATTCAAAATGCTTTTGGATTGTTTTTAATCCTGCCTTTAATACCTCTTGTATGTACATGAAGCGATTGTTAATAAAAATGCTAAATTTTTGAGTATTAACATACAATACAATTTTTTAAGAGCGACAAAGATATGTGGATAAGTAAGCAAGAACGCACGCGTGAGTTGATTTACAACCGGATTTTCCTGACGGAAAAGAGTCTACTTAAAGTTATTGCATCATCGACGAATAAGTGAGATTTATAGCACGATTAAAGATTAAAAGACGCAAAAGTGATTTGTGAAGAATTTTGTATGCCCTCTAACAAACGAATCTACATATTTCGCATTTACTCGATTTTTTCAAACATACAGAGTGTTTCATCAGGAGATTTTGGGATTTAGAACTAATAAAAATAAATATTTCAGTCAAGTAAAGTCTGAGCTCGCTTTGTTTCCAAGATACAGAGTGTTTACTTTCTTTCTTAAAAATTTTTTTTCTAATATTTTAAAAATCGTCCCGGACAAGGATATGAAATTAGGGACACGTTGTAAAAAGATATATGTGCATGTTTTTGAGTAGGCTGAATATTTCCACCTACACCACCACCACCTACGGCCGTTCAATGAGAGAAATGGTACGCCCTTGACTTTTTAAATATCAATATAAATTTTTTAAATGTTCCATTAAACCTTAATAAAAAAGGCTTCATAGGTTTCGTTGCTCAAGTAATCGTGTTCAAAATGAAAAATAATTTTCCATTCCCGTGCTTACCCAAAAACCAGTAGACATAAATCCAGTTTTTCCAGGTCCTCTTTTACTTTTAAAAAACCTATACTGGAAGCATTTTGCTGTTCTGATGGAGCTTATGTGATGCCTGAAGAATTGCTGATCATGTAGGGCTCGCTTAACCAATCCAAAACTAATTGTCTAACATTTCACTACTTTTTTTAAAATTTTATATATTTTTTTGTATTTGAATTGCAGTCGAATCTGTATTCTGAGATGTAAATATTTTCCTTTATTGCGGTTTTCAAATTTGTTCTCCAGCCACCTCACGAGCATTTTCAAGCTTTACGACTGACTGAGACTGTAGTCTGAGGTGTAGGAAACTCCCATTGAAGCCTCTTCCTTGGCGGTTTTCGATATTCCAACGACATCGCAGGACAGTTATTCTCTTTTTTCCTTCAACTTCTGTCTCTTCTATTTGCATTCTTTCGCCTCCTCCTCCTCCTCCTCCCACTTTTTTTGGTCTTGCATAAATCAGAATTAATCTGGAATCCAAAGCTTCCTGGAATTAGTAATAAAACTCCATCGATGGTTTGTCGTATCTATCACTTCAATTGCGACAAATTGCGAAATCGCACAAATTAACATTTCTCTCCTCAGTCTCTTTCATTTACCATTTTTGGAGTCCTTGTTGATTGATGACTCCCCTCAAGCTCGAGACGACACATCTATGAGCAGGTTTCTTGGTTCTTATATAATTTGTCCTGTAACACAAAAATTCGGAAAGATGATAGTATCGTGTGTAAATGTCTCCAAGGACTTCTTAAACAATTGATAATTATTTGCTAATTAGTCGGATGGTTATTTAAATACACTTAAGGAACTCTTTTGTTGCTCTACGCAGGTACGTTGACTTCAATTTATGCACGGAATTAAAGAGGAGTTATGGTGCGGTGAATTGTCAATATTGTAGTCCCAAATTGCCCTTAAGACAATAACATTGTTACGTCAATGGCCTGAAATTTAAAACTTCTCAAGTTTAATTTTTATTAAAAAATGCAAATAAATTCGTTCAATTCAACTATGTAGATTTACGTATAAATTCTTTTGATCGAATTTGAGTTTAATGCTGTAGGTCACACGTTTGCTGATTTTTCTTTTGCAATCATAAAAAGTTGAAATGCCTTGGTCTGCACGCATTTATGTGTTACATAATCAAAGAACATAATTCATAGACTTTGGGTTCATAAAAGGAATACCAGCTGCGTACAGGTACCTACAGTATAAATACAAATAAAGCGGTTAGCCTCAACTGCTGACACATTTTCATTTTTATTTTTCATATGAATGTTTGTGAGCCAAATGCGGGTGATCTGTGAAATTGCCTATGAATACGAACAGGAATCATATGATACCATTTTAGGAATGTTGTCATGCTTCATTGCAATGAGCATACTAAAGTACCTATTATTTTTATTTTTATTTTTGGAAATATTTTGTGAATAAAAACCATTGCAAAAAAGCGATTCTTAAAAAAATGTTACCTACCGGCACTTAACCCATTTTGTAAGTTTACAAGGTTGACCAAAATGGTCGTGGCTTGCATAAATGCACATAATTTCGGTCTCACCTTTAAAGTGATTTAATTGTTGTTATGGGGTTTGGTAATTTAAGCGATTTACCAAACCATTACTGCAATTGTTTAAGCCAGTATAATAGGTAAATAGGTCTGTTTTCATATTCACTGCGTGCCGCTGGCGAGTTGCTTTTTTAGTTGCAAAATGTGTGTTTCTGGTATAAGGACATAATTTCAATCATAACTTATTAAATTCACTGTGTTATGAGGTGGAACAAGAGCTACCGTATTGGCCTTCCATGAAGCCCCGAAGGAACAACGTTTTGGAATTTTTTGCGTGAGCGATCTGGCATTTTCGGTAATAATGTAAGTTTCAACGACAAGAAGGTGAAACCATCTCTCATCATATCATCTCACATATATCATCTCTTGAAAGCTGGTAATTGATGAGCAGATTGAGATCCACTGGAGATCTTGAGTTTTTCGGTATCTTGGAGGCACCGCAATACGCCGCACAAGGACCTTAAGGCCAACAAATTAATTTTTGTAGTCGGAATCCGCACTTTCGGAGAAGTTTTGGGAGGCGAAAACGTGAACATGAATTATGTCTCGAAGCTCACTGAAATTTTATGGTTTTTCTAATTTTCATATACAGAAACGGAAAAAAGTATGCGTAAAAGCAACAGAGTTCGTTTTAAATCTGAAATTTTGTGAGAATATTTGCCAACAAACGAAAATATTGAAAAAAATTGTTTATTGTAATTAATATTAACAAAAATTTACTCCACATGTTAAATATAACAACAATATATTTAAATAAAACTGATAATACACCATTAACAAGAGGAAAAAAGCATGCGTACATTAAAAAAATTAGATTTTTTTTGGACGAAGTAAACCGCGGAGACAAGTTGAAACAGGTTGTAATCAGTAATTGCTGCTTAAGTCCAGCAGACGTTTCCAACAAGAGTCCTAAGAATAACCAAATCACATTGAATTGAAAGAAGTTATGATAAAACTATGGAAAGAAGGAAAAACACTTAGGCAAGTGGGTAAAACTGTTGGAAAAAGGCATTCAACGGTACAAAGGGTAATTCAAAATTACAAAAAAAGCGGTAAAAGCAAGATCTGGCCGTTCCGAATTGTTAAATCTGAGAGAAGAACGGTATGTGTTAAGGACTGTTGAAGAAGATCTTAAAGTTAGTGCTCTTAAGCTGGTTGTAATGATTCAACAACAATTTCTCAAAACTATTTGTCCCAAAATTACTCAGAATTTGTTAAAAAAAAACAATGGATATAGAGTGAGTGTTGCTTGAAGGAAGTTTTTTTTTTTTAAATGGATCAGATGAAGAGGTTGCTATTGGTGAAAATTCATTCTAGTAAGTCTTTGGAGTTTTGGCATCCAGTTATCTGGACCGACGAAAGTAATTTTAATATTTGGGGTTCAGATGGAAGGCGAATTGTATGGAGAAAACCCAATACCCAAATGAATCCAAAGTATTCAATATTCGCTGTAAAGCACGGTGCTGGACACATTACGGTGTGAGGGTCCACGTCAACGAGCGGAGTTGGAGAGTTAGAATTTATTGACATTAAGATGGATCGCTTTATATTTTTGGACATTTCAAAGAGAAAGTTGAGACCTTCAGCTGAAAAGCTGAACTTAGGGGATCACTAAATTCATCAACAAGACAATGATCCTAAATACACCATAGATATTGTTAAAGAATGACTGCTGTGCAACGCTCTTAAGCAACTGCATACCTCATCTCAATCACGAGGCCTCAATCCCTTTGAGCATTGGAGTTATTGGACCGAAGGATTCGGAAACGTTCAATAAATTTGAACGTTGTGTTTAGAGATAAACTGCAAGGAAAATAGTCAAAAATTTCTCAAGAGGAAACGGCTAAATTAGTCCATTCAACACCAAATAGGTCAAAGGAAGTGATCAAATTAAAAAGAGGTCCAACTCGTTACTAAAATTGTTAATTTGATTCAAATTGTTACTGTACGCGAACTTTTTTCCATTGCGAAATTCACTTTTATTTAAATACTGTTAATATACTTGATACCTGTTTACTTATTATTCAATAATATTATAATTATTAACCTGCTCAATCGAAGATAATATATGCTTAAGTTAAATTTTACTTGTTATCTCAAATTTCCATAGCTTGTGAAAGTTGAAGCGATTTTTGTTGCTTGTACGCAGACATTTTCCGCCACTGTACGTAATTCATCGTCGTAACGTTCCATGAAAGAAGTAATGCATCAAACTGGTTGTGCCAATAACAGACTATTGCCGAAACGGCATAACAACATCATGCTTCATAAATATACAGGGTGTCCAAGCGAACATTGAATATAGGAGATTAACATGGGAAATTGGTTTTTATTTTTTTGCGCCTGTACGGATTATCCAATTGAAAAATTTTTATATGGAGGTCATAGTATGCAAGACCGGCTATCTTTCAGTATTTTTTTCAGTCTTCTAGTTACAGCCGTTTTGGCTCAAAACGCCTCCAAAATTCAAAAATTTGAATGTCCCGCGTAACCGTTCGGCGCCATGATTGGTCAGAATTAATGTCAAAACACAATGTCGCCAACAACGTAAGCGTAAACACTCCATTTCAAATTAATTTTCCCTTTTTGCTGATTTCTAACTTATTTAAGAATTAATTCAGGGAAAAATCAATGGAAAACCTGAGGATAATTATTATGTGGTCTGCTTTGATGTCCCTACGGTAAATACGCAAGTTTTGTTTTGAATTAAATTTAAAATTGCCCGCGAAGATTCTGTCTAGTAAGTGAGATAAAAGGTTAGGTTATGTCTTTGTGTTATCATTATGGGGTAATAAGAAACTTGCGTATTTACCGTAGGGACATCAAAGCAGACCACATAATAATTATCCTCAGGTTTTCCATTGATTTTTCCCTGAATTAATTCTTAAATAAGTTAGAAATCAGCAAAAAGGGAAAATTAATTTGAAATGGGGTGTTTACGCTTACGTTGTTGGCGACATTGTGTTTTGACATTAATTCTGACCAATCATGGCGCCGAACGGTTACGCGGGACATTCAAATTTTTGAATTTTGGAGGCGTTTTGAGCCAAAACGGCTGTAACTAGAAGACTGAAAAAAATACTGAAAGATAGCCGGTCTTGCATACTATGACCTCCATATAAAAATTTTTCAATTGGATAATCCGTACAGGCGCAAAAAAATAAAAACCAATTTCCCATGTTAATCTCCTATATTCAATGTTCGCTTGGACACCCTGTATATATTTTTTTCATTGTAAACGGCCTTAGGATTTGCGAGTAATGTCGGAAGTAGAAAAAAAAGAGACGGATATATTTGCACAGAAAAAGCTTTTGGAACGTTGAAAAATTATTGCTATTCTTTGAATTGAATTCGGAAAAAGTGCAGCATATGAGGCAATAATGAGGATAGAAAATGGCGTAAATATACTGACTTTCAAAAAAACCGCAACACCAAGAAGAACGCATCGGGCACATTTGAAATTCTGGCATTACGTCGGGTCGGGTAATTTGATAAAAACGATCAAAATATTAAAAGAAAATTATTGTGAATAAGTGAAAAAATTTAATAATGGGTGGTATCTCCTCTTAAATTAATACATTCCTGCAAGCGACGAGGCGTGTTTAAAATTAAATTGTCAATATCTTCCTGTGGTATTGTATCCCAGACAATCTGCACCTGCTCGCGGAGTTCATCTATGGTCTCTGGAGGGCGAGCTAAACATTGAAGTCTCCGACCCATTATATTCCATACGTGCTCTATTGGGGACAAATCTGGAGACCGAGCTGGCCAAGGCAAAGTATCCAAATTTTCACTTCCAAATACCTCAAAGTATCGTTGACTACATGTGGTCGCGCATTATCCTATTGAAATGTGCTTCCAGGATGGTCGTGCATGTACGGTACAAGAACCGGTTCTAAGACACTATTAATGTACCTCTGAGCATTTAATCTATCATAAACGAAAACAAGAGGAGACCGACTACCATACTGGATGGCACCCCAAACCACCATGACAGCTGGTGTTAAACCAGAATGACGCCTTTCCAAAAAGTCCAAATTTAATCGCTCTCCTCTGTGCCTTCTAACACGTAACCGTCCATCAGATCGCCATAAACAAAATCGGCTCTCATCACTGAACACGATTCTTCTCCACTCATCCACCCATTGCACTCTCGGACGACACCACTCCAGTCGGACCACCCTGTGGTTTCGTGATAATGGAAGCCGACGCATAGGACGATATGAATTTAATCCAAAACTTCGAGTTCTGTGATATATGGTACTAAGGGAGACCCTTCGATTTAGGGTGGCTACCCAGTTAGCACCCAGAGACGGAATTGTTTCAAACGTTGCTGAATGACGAAGTCGCCGGTCTTCGCGTCGGTTCGTCATTCTTGGACGGCCACTACCACGATGACGATTTACTGACCCTTCGTTAGACCAATCTCTCCAAGCTCTTAGCACTGTTGATGCGTTTCGATCCAATCTACGTGCAATTTCGCGGCAAGGTAAACCTGCCTCATGCATACCAACAATTCTTCCCCTTTCAAAGGGAGTTAACTGCCGATAAACTGCATTTTGGCGTACACGAGGCATTTTGCCCTACACACAATGACGAATGAAACTGTGCCCAGAAACTGTCCTCATATCACTAAAAAGACAAAGGTACATATTAAGAAAATAAAAAAATCCATGTAATGACACCTCTTCAAAGGCAACCAAAAATAACCATCTGAAGACAAGTTGTTTCCAACTTGATGCAAACTACCTACAAACCCTATCAAGAGGTGAAGTTACTATTCAAATTGCCAAATTTCCCACTAATATAATGGTTTGGGGCGCAATATCCAAACGTGGTGCTACATGTTGCTATACAGGGTGATTCTAGATAAGTGGGACAAGCAAATATCTTGAAATCAGGAAAATCTACAAAAAAAATGTTCAAACAAAGTTTTCTTTATTTCCTGGGCCTCAACTTTTGATAAAGTCAGTTTTTTTCAAGGTCACCTTCACCTGTCTTTTGGGGTCAACTTCATTTCTTCAAATGTAACAATTTTTTTTGGCGATTTGAATTCTTTGTTGGCAGCAAAAATGTTTTTACTTGAAATATTTTTCGCTAAAAGCAACGAAATTCATAATAATAGCAGACAAAAAATAAAAAACATTTCATTAAACTTTATTAATTTATTTTAACACTTTTATTAATTTTGTAGTAAATTTTAATTTATTATAACAAAAATCAGTCCAATAGATGTTCGAAATGGTTCCCCTGCTGTTCAAGGTATTTAACAATTCTGTTTTGAAATGATTGTTTGCAATTTTCCAGCATATCAGTTGTGATGTTTCAACAAGCATTTTTGATCCGAATTTTCATGTCTTCGGGAGTATTTGGTACTTGACTATAAACTAAGTTGTATTAAATAACCCCACAAAAAAAAATCTGGTGAAGTCAAATCTGGTGATCGGGCTGGCCAGTTAACTTCACTACCCCTCCCAATCCATCTTTGTGGGAAATGTTCATTTAAAATTTCTCTGACATTCCTAGCATAATGAGCGGGGCAACGGTTACGTTGAAACCACAGTGTCAACCTTTGCTCTAAATTAACTGTTTTTAACTGTTAATTTAACTGTTTCAACAAAAATTTTATAACATTGAACTTGTAGCGTTCGCGGGATAAGAGTTTGGTATTATTATGAATTTCATTACTTTTAGCAAAAAATGTTTCAAGTAGAAGCATTTTTAATGCCAACAAAGAATTCAAATCTCCAAAAAAAATTGTTACATTTGAAAAATGAAGTTGACCCCAAAAGACAGGTGAAGGTGACCTTGAAAAAAACTGACATCATAATAAGTTAAAGTAAAAGAGGCCCCGAAAATAAAGAGGACTTTGTTTGAACATTTTTTTTTGTAGATCTTCCCGATTTCAAGATATTTGTTTGTCCCACTTATCTAGAATCATCCGTATACACAGGGTGTCCCATAAGTGTTTCATTATATTTTAGTGGGTAAGAGTACATTGAAAAATAATATGACTCCCCATATAAACCATATTCCAATAATGCTTCATTAAGAAGATACAGGGTGTTTACTTAGTTTACTTAAAAAATTCAACTTTTATTGATATATTCAAAACTGCTTCAGATATCTAAGTGAAATTTGGCACGTTTCGAGAGTTAATGTAGACACATTTATTTATGCAAAAAGGTTATTTTTAATTTCACTAGTGGCGTGGGTACGGACACCTCTCAGCACATTTTTCCAGAAAAAAATGGTGCGCCACTGCTTTTTATCAAAATAAAATTTATTTTTGGAACTTTCATTACATTTAGAAGAGACATGCTTTCTTCATTCTTTTTCGTCCGATGTAGCGTTTGCTGATAAAAAAATTGAAAACCGTCTACATGTACAAAAAGTATGCGCATTCGCAAGAATTCATAGTCTTCTTAGAGAAACAGTTAGGCCTCAACATCGCTGACGTTCAGGGCGCCCATTATCAACGAGGACTGTTGAGCTTGAAGAAGCTATTCTTCTACAAGCGGAGACAGATCCTTCCACCAGTGTCCGGGCTATTGGACATAATACGAATACTACACGATCCACAATTTGGCGTTTTCTGCGCGAAGAACAACTTTGTTCATACCACCATCTTCAAAAAGTACAAACTTTAAGCCCAGAAGACTACCCATATCGACGACATTTTTGCCGATGGTGGTTACAGAAGCATTTATGGCAACAAAATTTTGATGAACAAGTTCTCTTTTCGGACGAGGCATGCTTTACGCGAGAAGGCCTTTTTAATAGCCATAATAGTCATATATGGAAAAAGGACAACCCTCGTGCTATTACTTTTTGCAATAACCAACGGCAATTTTCCGTAAACATTTGGACCGGAATTTTAGGTGATAACGTAATTGGTCCTTATCTGCTCCCACCTCGTCCAACTAGCCATATTTACGAACAATTTTTAAGAAATATTTTACTAGTGCTCTTGGAGGATGTGTCACTGAATGTTAGTAAAAGAATGTGGTTTCAACAGGATGGGGCACCTGAGCATTTTTCCTTACTTGCTCGGCAACATCTTGATCAGAGTTATCCTAATCACTGGATTGACCGAGGTGGAGCAGTAAATAGGCCGGCGCGATCCTCTGATCTAACCCTCTGGATATATATAATCAAACACTCATGGGACACCCTGCATAGTTGATGATATGGTTAATAGGGCACAGTATTGTGACATTCCAAATCGTTTCCTTGTTGAAACGGCTCACGATTTATATCCAAACAGTGACGTGTCCAACAGGATAATCCGAAGTGTCATACTTCTGCCTATACTCAAGCTTCTATGCAAGAACATCAATTCACAACAATTCCATGGTCAGCAGTTTCACCAATTCTCAGTCCCAATGGAAACATATGGGAACTAGTGAAGATTGAAGTTGAACGAGCAACGACATGAAATGAAAAAGATTTGATTCGGTCAGTTTTAGAGACCTGGATCACCAACACCGAAGATCATGGCATTGACCTAGTTTCGCGTGTACCTGGACGTTTAGTTGAACGTTTGGAGTTAAATGGAGATTTTACAAGTACACGTATATGTGAGCATTCCTTGTCCATGTTAAAACTATTAATCAATTATGTGAAAATATCACGGGGTTCTGGCTCTAAATTCCTGCCAAGATCAGTGCGAGAAAATGGTAAAAGGGCTGTCATGAATCCCCTCGCATTTCTTGTTTATGTTAAGATCAATATTTGGCATTATCTGAAGGTGGTACAGGCTTTTGGTACCAAGCTCTTCCCCAGATTAGCGTGGGAAGAGAGGGTTGTTTATAAATTCCTTTAGCGTAGGTGAGAATGACGTTTAGGGGTTTGGTCCCGTGGGAAAAAGGGTGGACAGCGCTCCCGTCCGATCGGTTCTCTCACGAAGAGGGGATGCGTCCTGTCTATGGATATCGGGTTGTATCGGGATTCCATTTTTGGATCACGGAGAATAAAGAAGTGCTTTGAGAATTGTGTCATTTCTCTCCTTCCTTGAACCGTGAATCTTACATATATGACATGAATTATTTGTTGTAACTTTATGATTCCAGTAATAAAAGATTAACCGATTTATTAAGTTTATATTCATTTTTTAAATCAAATTACGGGGTCTAAAATATTTTATAGTAAAAAATCTCTTTTTATGTCATCTTGTGAGGATAGGCGTTTTCAAGAAAAATGGGTTGCTATGAGCCGATTCACGATTACGTGGACATTGGAATGCACCTTAATAAGCATAGCAGCTATCCTCTTAAAAGAAATATTTTTCATTAGCCGGCCATAACAAGGCTAACCTTAAGGATTTATCATTTATCCATAGCAAATGTTGAAAGTGGCCTCCGTTCATCTCCATACATATTCTAATTCTTTTCTTCATAGATTCTGTTATTCACTTAGTCATGCTTCGGTTCATGAGGACCCATTTTTCTGGACAACGACATGTGGCAACGAGATAATTGGAGTAAGAGGACCTTTTTTACTTAAACATAATTGCGATTCAGTAATTTGATTTCAGAAATTATGAAACGTCACGAATAAAAAAGTTAGGGCAACATTACGTAGCTGACCCCTTGTGCGTGACGCTCCTGACTAAAATCCGCAATTATTAACACACGAAAAAAATTTATTCCAATGTATATTTGCGAATTTTTGCAAATATTGCGAAAAAAGACATCTTCAGAGTGTCCTCCTTAGGCGTCCTACCTCCTTTAAGAAGCAATTTTTAGGGTAAATTCACAAGAACTCTTTTTATTATTTAAGTTGCTAGCATTAACTCCCAAAATATTTCAACGTTATTTCCGGACACTCTGTATATGCGCGAGGGGTGCAAAATATGTACGATCCTAAAGGGGATTTCGCGAGAGCTTTGTGTCATTCATCAAACCGCATCCATAGACGTCCGTTCCCCGTGAGGATTGAATAGACCGAAAAAGAAATTGCTACATCTTAAGAGAAAGACGAAGAGGAATTCTTCGAGGCACATTTTCGTGATTTTTAGTTGTAGTATTATTCTAACTTCCTTTGTTCACTGTAGTTGAATCGTTCGTAGCAGAATGCACCAAGTTATTCCTCGTTTCCAGGTTCTGTTGCTGTTCGGTCCAAGCTTTGCTCCACCATCGACTTAACCGGTCAGGACAGACTTACGAATTTTTTTATGACTTAAATTTTCGCTGTTCTAAGAGAAGCGGACTTTCAGAGTCGCGTTTGTTAAGTACGACATAGTTGCTAAGGTCCGAGTAGAAGAAATCGAAACTTTGAGTGTAATTTCGATCTTCTGCAGTTTTGCAATGTACAAATGGGTAGTTACACTTGGAAAATAATTCGCAAAATTCGCGTGTTTGTAAACGTTCGTGTCCCACTATCAAAGATACGATAATGCTAATCAATTTCGTGTTTACTGAGACATAAAATAGCACATACGAACATTCCCTCGTTTTTCCACTGTGTCGAATTCAACGTGACCTATCATATATGTCATATAAGTGACTCCAAATATCAATTCAGTATTCGCCCATTTCTTCCATTGGCCAATTATCCAGCGTACCACTTTCCAATGCAATAAAATGCGTACTCTTATTGCATTGGATTGTCTTAACTGTACAAGTTCAAGACATTCGTTACGACATACTCGTACATAATTCTTACTTTACATTACAGAAAGCCTCACAATATGTAAATCAGTGCGATAACGAGCTAGATTAGGAGATCCACTTCATATACAAGCAACTTACCAAACGCATGGGCAATCATTTATGTTAGGAAAGCGTGGACTACAATAGCTTGCGTAATGGAAGCTACTACAATGCCTTATGTGGGTGCCTTGATGTTTGCAACGGGGAAAAGCTCAGATCAAGGATGTACCTTCGTGTTGGTGCATTCCTTTCGAGAATTTAAAATTGACTAATTAAAAAGAAAATGGCGAGATAATTATTATCTCGAAATAAAAGTAACGAGTTCTGAGCCCGGCATCGCTTGTAAATTATACGAGATTTTTATTGAACTTTCTCTCAACTCACTTTCATTCGACAGCCTAAGGCCTTTTTACTCATTGCGGATATATTGTCACGTGGTTATTATGTTTGTTGTCGATCTTGGTCGTTTTGTAAATACCCGACATGGGGACTGAAAGTGAAAATATGCATATTAAACCCACTGACCTACAGAGGACAATGGTAGCGATGAATGCCGATGAAATTGGTACCTTAAAATCTCTGAAGTGTGCAAGCAAATCAATTTCGGTAACATCTTGTTAATGTGAACGTCATCAATTATTCAATGGTAATCAAATGTGTGCAACCTGTTCGTTCGCTAATCGCCAACACAAATATCTCATTTGGACGACATTGCCGCATTTACTTTCACCAATTTGATCCAGATTCGTCACATGCTTTATTTGATTACTCCATTATTACTTAATTATTATTTAATGTCTAGAAAAAGTTGTTGTTTGGAATTTCGTCGTCGGCTAATCTCTGCCGGAACTGATTTGAAGATAATGCTCATAGATTGAATATTGTGAATATTGAAATCGGACGCAGACTCTCCTTTCGTCGGTAAATATGCTGAGGTTATTTACTCTTCCAGATCTTCCATAGTATGGCTCATCTGGCTCATACCGGTGCTGGTCTATGCGGAATCCTCTCCGAAAATACCCACAATCAACATATCACTTTATACAAGAAATATCCCTGATGACATCAGACACTTAGTGAGCCGAGCTCTGAAGTTGGAAACCAGTTCCTATGAATCGGACGTGGGGCTGTCGCCGGAAAACTGTAGTTTTGAGGAGGAGGCACCATGCCCTCCTAGCAAATACAGGTCGCCTACCGGGGAATGCAACAATGTGAGGCATCCGCGATGGGGCAATAGAGGGGCGCCTTTCTTGAGGTTGTTGCCTGCAAGTTATGCGGATGGTAAGTTGGGGAGCTTTTTGTGTGTATTTGGATGGGGCATCGGTTTATGACTCTTATTATATGATGTTGAACATACGTATACTGCTACTTTGCTTCTTTCTAAATGTAATAAGAGGGGTCTGCGACCTTTCCGTCCCACTGAACGTACGGAGTATCTTGTCTCTGCGTAAGTTGTCAATATCTCTATTAGCGCTAGAATTGGCGCAGTAGTAATTCCAGAGCTCTAAAAAGTGTTGTAAGCGTTTTAGAATTACAGGAGAATACACTTGAAGTACATTGAAAGTGTATGATCATTGTATTTTAAAAATCGTGATATTTAAACTCTGTTTAGTCACACGATTAAATATTGTGTATTTTCCCCTGGCCCGTGTGCCATAAAGGGGATTCCTATGGGGATTCCTCGAGATTAAAACGACGATACGATCGGTGAACAGTTCTTCATTGTTAATAATACGCTCAGAGATTCAATAAACTAGGAACGGAATTGATGACAAAGATCATCGGGTGATTGAAGCATGAAAATGTTTACGTAATTTTTTGTGAAAATCGCTCTATTTGGTGACAAAATGGCGATGGATCTGAGATATCTTAATATATTACTTAGGAAAAAAGAGCAGTATTTCATTTATTCTCTCACGTGTGAGGCGGCACCGGCTAGCTTAGAACAGCGCCCGTATAAGCACCAAGATTGTGAAGTACATCATTATGACTTGAATGCTAAGTTTAAACCCCGTTTAAACTGAAGGATCTAAGACGTGAAGGTCGTAATTGTTTCACAACCGCGGTGTATACGATATACGCGATTTTTCTGCCACTAAATTACAGTAAAATTGCCCAGAATAGGTAGACATTAAATCCGACACACAAAAGACATCTTGAATGATAACATCAACAGTGACGTTTCCTTCAACATTAATTACCATGGCAACTACAAATACAGCAACAATAGTGATGACAACGTGGTGGCCAATTAACTCGCTAGGTAAATAATGAGCCATACACGTGCATTATTGATCTATTATTCGACTGCTTCGGAACGAAAGCGAGAAAACCCACTTTACAGTGATTCAACAAAGGTAGCGTGTGTTGTAATGGGGTTTTAAAGCTGACGGTGATAAAAATGATTTACGCGACTCTGATGTGGTTCTTATCGCTTCGAGACAATTACGAATTTTTGCAAACTTGGCAACACCACTAGCCGAGTTGGCATCCGAAATAACCGGCAGTAGGTACCGAATTTCAATTATCTGAATTGAAAATCTGAGAACTGAAAGTTGAAATCTAACTGCTAATCTAAATTAATTTAAATTCATCGAACTGAAACGTGATTTGAAACCATAAACAACGAAACGACAACTTGAAAGCTCGGATTGGATTGAAGGGAATTTTCTAAAAATTGATATTCTGAACAAACCAAAATTCATTTTTACAAAAATTAGTGAACTAAAATTGCGAACGAAGCTGGAGGCACGAAAGCTTAGAATCAGATGCACCTCGGCTTTTGTGGGGTTAAAAAAAAATGTTTCGAAGAAAATTTTTTCGAAAAAAATCATGGAAATTGCAGGGGAAGTTGAAAAAGCTCTGTGATGGAATGTTGAATGAAACATTATGTATATCGAAGACCATGCTTGTTCTCCATTAGTCGGCTACCTCGGCCGGTGTTTTCTGCTCTCGTAGCCATTAAATATCGAAAATAAAAATATCACTTTCGCTGCAAAAGACCGCATAATTTCGTTTCCCTGGTTGTTTATATAAATGTAATAAGCAATATGGAATTAAGGTTGGGGCACACGTGACTGTACTTGGGGCAGGTGAATGCCAAGTTCTATACCCGCTGCTTCTTAATTCGTTCTTAATTGCCACTTAGTCTTGCGGAGAAAGTGATTCTTCTTAAGCCAGGTATTTGTGGCAGTCTTACGACAGTTCACGATGCCGTCATCGCTGATGACCAGCAAATACCACTGGTGAAGAAAACGGGATATTATTTATATTTTTATGATGGCAAGGCTCATTGTTTCTTTGCATGCCTTAAACGAATTGTTCAATCCTCGAATCGTGTTTATACGCGATTTCCTCATAATCTTACCACACTTTTCCTTGAAATTCAGTTATTACATTGTTCCTACCAATTTTCTTATTTGGTTAAAGGATTAGTTGCGTTCGACACAGAGGAAATGCTGGTCCCTGATTCCACAGTGGTTCAAACCTGCGGCGATGAACTTAATGTATCCTGTTGAAAAAACGATTTTTTTTTTTAAAGAAGAATCGCAAATGATGATTAAGCTAATCTTTCGAAAATCTGATGATTACTTGAACAACAGGGAAACAGGATGTTAAGTTGACGTCAGTTCGCAATCTAAACAAATCAGTTCCTTGAAATTTTGAGTTGCAGTCAATACGTGTATTATTTAAGATTTTATTAATTATTGTTATTCATGAAAATGAGCGATTTGTGGAATTGTTGTCTTCAGTCATATTCAAATTACTATTAGGAATTTTTATTTAATAATGGTGAGACATTGGGTTTAACCTTTGATTTGAATCACCTAAACGAAGGATATTTGGACATGAGCAATTAAGTGTGTTTTTCAGGTTGTTAACGGTGCTTCTGTTAGCTGTTTCAGATCGATGTTCGATATGTACATTAATATTAACGAGAGAAATTTTCCCTTTTCAAGTTTTCGTTAACTTACACGGTGAGGTCGCGAGATTTGGGAAGGATTCGTGAGCCTCACAGAATTTCCCCGTTAGAGTAATTTCGATTTCCAACTGCTCGGGCTGGGAGGCTCTCGAGATCCGTCGATCCTCCCTATTTCGTCGGGATTAATCGATATTTGCGTCCAGTAGAATTCAACTGCGAAAACGAAATTTAATAGGTGTACAAAAAGAAACTGAGCATTTTTTGGTGAAATTAAGCTTCATTCAAAACATAGTTGTTGAAAATATTAGTAATCAAAATAATTTCCATAACTGTCTATGGTCTTTTGCCATTTACTGGGTAGAAGATGGATGCCCTCGTGATAGAAGCTTAGTGGTTTCGACGAAAAATAGTTATCGAGCCATTTTCGAATATCTTCAACGTTAAAGAATCGTTGGTCAGCTAAATGAGACTGCACGGATCTGAACAAGTGGAAGTCGGAAGGAGCCAAGTCTGGAGAATACGCCGCATGCTGGAGTATTTCCCAGCCTAACGAGAAGATGAGTTCCTGGGTCGGTTTAGCTGTATGCGGACGAGCATTATCACTTTCCGAATTCCTTGGCCCGTAAATGGTCTTTTTTCCTCCAGAGCATCGCTCAATTTGATCAGTTGGGCCTGATAACGGTCAGCTGTAACAGTTTGACCGGATTCCAGAAGCTCATAGTAAATGACTCCTTTACAATCCCACCAGACACTCAGTAAGATTTTCTTGGCATGAATGTTTGGTTCTGCAACTGATGTGGATGGCTGGCCTGGGTCAATCCATGTTTTTCTGTGCTTAAGGTTGTCATACAAAATCCACTTTTCATCTCCCGTAATAATATTATGCAGAAAATTCTTTCTTTTATACCGAGAAGGCAAGTTCATGCAGATGTCAACTCTTCGATTTTTATTGTCTTCGGTTAGCTCATGAGGAACCCATTTTCCTGCTTTTTGAATTTTTCCCATTCCATGCGATCGAACTGAAACTGCTTGTTGAGTTACTCCTAACTGCTCTGCAAGCTGTTTTTCAGTTTGGCATGGATTTTCATCCAGTAAAGTTTGCAGTTCTTCGTCTTGAAACTTTTTTTCGGCACCCGCACGTGGATTGTCCTCAAGACAAACATTTTCCTCACGAACCTTCTTAAACCATCTCCTAACAGTTGAAGCACCAACAGAATCATCTCCCCAAGCCGAATTAACCATTTCTGTTGTTTCAGCATCATTTTTTTTCAGTTTAAAACAGAACAACATTGATATTCTCAAATATTGTTTGGAAATGTCCATGTCTCTATCTACGTTTTGTGCACTGAACTACAGCTCCTGAGCAACTGAAACTTTTATCATGTAAAAGGTCATAAATAAACAACACCTGCTTACAATTGCAGGCGAATTGAACGTGTCTAAGTATGTTTTTTTATTGCATATAACTTCATTGCTCAGTTTCTTTTTGTACACCTATTACATTCTCTTAAACCATACGCCAAATTGCCTCAGCCGCGTCACAACTTGACGCGAAAGCTCTAACTCAGCTCCGGATTTCTCTTTCGCATAGTTTCTGCGTTATTTTGCGGCCCAGATGTTGATACAGTTCGGTAAGAAAATGCCATGGTGATCTTGGAGGTGCCGTCAAATAAAGGTTCAAAAAAATAATTTCCCAAGAATCCAGGGCCTCAATCGTTTCGTTAAACTTAAAACTTGGACATCGAAAAGTTCGCGATTTTCTCGAACATTTCCAAAAGAGAACCTACTTTGCGCCAGTGTTCAAGCTGCAAACGCTGACGTCGCGAAAACCCGTGGAGCAATGGCGACGTTCTCTTGTTCACTTATATTACCGCAGTTCCTGCCCCTTCTCGCAAAAAAACGCTCATTTTCGATTGTGCAGGAAGATCACAGCCAAGGCAATCATCCGCCTCGAAACCGCTACCAAGTCCATCGAAGGTATCCTCAATCCTCCGGACCATTCCTCCAAGAAACCACGAATCCGTAACTGCCCTCCTTGGAGCATGGGGAGAATTACTCCTCCACGACTTGGCCAGCACTGGAGGACTGAAAACTCAAAGTTGCTGCAAAGCACAGGGAAAAGCGCATGCAGAGTGTTATGGAGAACTGAGCGATGGCACGTGCATGGAGTACATGAGAAGTTTGCCTGCGGTGGAGACGAACAGTTGCGCATTCCGTAAGTGTGATTCTATCGAAATTTTTCCTTTAAGGTGCCAATGAACGCCGGCTTTCGATTTAGAGGAATAGAATTCTCGATCATAAAATCGAGAAGATAGAAAGTCTTAATACTGTTTTTTTTTTCTATTTGTAAAGTTGTTGACATTTCCTTATTGCCTTCTTGAATAATGAGAGAAGCGAGCAACATTGAACTTTTATGATGCAGTGCAATAACAAGTGGTCATTAGTGTCTACTAAAAAGTGATTACCTCTTCTCGTGGTTCATTCACCAATCGTTTCGAAATAAACGGTCTGTATTGATAGCATTATTCAATGCGACAGAAGATATGAAAATTCATATTATAAAACTTGTGCAGGTACATTAATCGATGCAAGGCTTGTAGGGAATTTTTAAACGTGTTTTTGCAGCCTAATGCCTTGTCGATGCATTTTCTTAGCCTAGAGCGAAAGCGAAGCGGTATCCTTATTTTAACCAAATTTATTACCATGGGATTGGTTAATTTAGACTGACAGTAAGTGTCTTCGGTGGTAGATGGGCTTTCAGCGATCTGCTTAATGTACTTTAGCATCGAGTAGATTTCTAAAAATTAGTCGAGATGGGTCTCTCCATGCATTGCCATATGCGCGATTCTCGTACTTCCAATTGGAAAAAATTGTTTCTGTCCTTTTGAAAAAAAAACAAAATTTTGTCGGTAAATTTACTGATTTTTTGCTGCCTGAGTGTTAAAGATACGAATAATTCTTTCGATTTTATGGCAATTAATAAAAGTGATTTATGTATTGTGGCGTGACGCGTGTAGCAATCAAAAAGCAGGCCATAATGTTAACTTTTAGAATATTTATGTCTTGAGAACTCCAGTTCGTACAATTATTTCATTATCATTCTAATGCTAATTATATTGAAAAGTTGGATTGACGAAGGTCGAATGAAATCATTTATTATCTTAAACCGCCTAACTTCTCTTATTTATCAAACACCAAATCTAAATGAAGATAGCTTCCTACTGCTAATTGGAAGGATCTTGTCCAGCAGGTAAACGGGATAATTTGGGATTCAGGAAGCTCCTTTATTAATTTTTATAGCCACAATTTACATATTTTGTTTTACCGAAAGTGGTACTTCGTCTGTAAATCTACATAAATTTATTTTACCATAAAAAAATAGTAAATTTTCTCATAAATTTTTCACAACTTCTCATGCGGTAAGGCAGAAATGTTGCGATTCAATGCCATCAAACGCCATAGATCTAACCTCCTGAAGATTCCTCACGATTTCCTCAAAATTCTAGGCTGAACATAAAGCCCATTCTCTTTGTCGTTTAATTTTGTCATGTAGCTGGAAGCTAGCTAAAGGTCTTTCAAGGTCTCATCTACGTCCTTGCGAATAATTTTTCACGCAACCACCTGTTTCTATTTCATGACGTTACACAGGATATCACAGTAACACTCCGTATTATTTGGTAGAATACCGGAACCAAATCAACTTGGCTTCATCCTTCCTCGAAGGTTCGGCGATATACGGTAACACCTATGTAGGGGTGGAGAAACTCAGAACTTACGATGCCGGATTGGTCAACACTACGGCCTGCAGTTCTTGCAGATCTAATGCCTTGTATTCGGCAATTTTAAAGGAGCACAACAGGGTTGCCATAGCTTTGGCTCAACTGAATCGCCATTGGGTTGACGATGTACTGTTTTAT
The DNA here is from genome assembly GCF_040115645.1 of Euwallacea fornicatus. NCBI lineage: Eukaryota > Metazoa > Arthropoda > Insecta > Coleoptera > Curculionidae > Euwallacea > Euwallacea fornicatus. The sequence continues at coordinate 658,951 of NC_089568.1, forward strand.
GAGAGCAAGAGGATTGTCAGTGCGGAAATTCAACACATCACTTATAATGAGTTTTTGCCAATTCTTCTTGGACAGGTGGGAAGCTAGGTTCGCTTAGTTATGTAAAAAATTAGCAGCGTTTCCTTATAGGAAGCTATTACGAATTCGGAGCTGGAGCTTCAGAGTCATGGACGTTACGCGAAATACTCTAGCTCCAGAAAGGCAGGAGTTTATAATGAGGTAGCAATGGGGGCCTTCCCAGCGTTGCTGTCCATGCTTCCAAGTGAGCTGGTAAGATGTTAAGTATACCATCTTATTACTTTTATCTTTAAATCGTTTTTCGCGTGTTAGCTCAACAAGACCGCGGAAACCTTCGCTGATATGGTGGACATCCTCATCTCTCTACCAGCCCAAGTCCCCTCAATCCACATAATGGTACCTTTACGGAATGACTGGGACACCGCTTCTTTGTTCATCCACATGGGCAGGGACCACGGTATCCCTGGCTACACCGACTTAATTCAATACTGTGGAAATACTACTTACCCTACTCAACCTACATTCGAAGACTTGAAAGCTTTCATTCTGCCAGAACACGTGAAAATGTTGAAGTATGTGTATTCAAATTCCGAGGATGTGGATTTATTAGTCGGAGCTTTACTGGAAACACCCATTCCTGGATCTGTAGTTGGACCAACATTGAATTGCTTGCTGAAAGAACAATTTGCGTTGCTTAAGGAATCTGATAGATTTTGGTACGAGAATGATTTACCTCCGAGTTCTTTGAGTAGCGACCAGATTAAGGAGATTAAAAAAGTTACCTTGGCAGGTAAGAATTTGCTTAAAGGGGCCGTTGTAGTGAACTACTCATTTTATTGTATATACAGGATGGACCACGAGTAACGCCTCGGAATTTCATGACGTAGCAAAGAGACTTTTTAACCGTTTCTTTTTTGGGATGTATACAGGCGAACTAGGGCTGCATTTTAAAATTATTTTCAAAGTGTCCCAAAAACATGTAATTGATCAAAGTTGCATTCCTTTTAATGGGACTCCTGTATATTATATCATTTTTGCGTTCAGCCATTAAAATAAAATAAAATTTGATTAAGGTGCATGGTATCTAACTCTAGCGGTTTTTGAAATAATTAAGTTTTTGTCAAAATGCAAGATTATTTTCAACATCCAATCTCTCACCAAATAATTAAGGTTTTAAAACAAAAATTTAACAGAAAGCCACTAATGGCCCAAATTTTGTATTGCTATTTTCAAAAAGTCAGCAAATTGTACAGAGTATTCTAAAAGTAGCGTCGAATTTGTACAACTTTTAACCGTTAATAACTTTTTTAATTTAAACGGGACACCAGGTATGTTGTGTTGCTGTTAGATGCGAAATTCACTTATCTACCAAACATCATCAGGGTTCCCTACATCTAGTTCTACTAATTTTTGCAAAACCATTCATTTTTAGAAAAATATTGAAAATTATTTTGCATTTCGACAAAGATTGAATTAATTTTAAAAGTTCTATAGTTAAATACCACAAACGTAATTTAAACTTAATTTTATTTTAATGGTTTAATTCAAAAATGGTATAATATACGGGGGGTGCAAGCTTAAAAGAAAAATGCGACTTTGATCAATTACATGTATTTGGGACACTCTGTATACTTTAAAAATAATTTTAAAATGTAGTCTTAGGTCGTCTCGATAGATCCCAAAAAATAAACAGTAAAACATCCCTTGGCTTTGTTATGAAATTTCGAGGCGTTACTCGTGGCCCACCCTGTGCATGAACTACGGAATTTTCCTTAAGAAAGCTTCTCGAATAAGTTAAAGGTGAAAGTAGCGTGTTTTCACATTATAAAATTTGCCCTCACCACCAGTGACAATTTCATTTTTCACGAGTTAGATGTGAGGAAAATATTGTGCTCCTTAGAAGTGAGGACACACCTTTCAAAAAAATCAGTTTCAGCGAAATTTGATATATAACAAATACAATTTTCTTTTGATTTTAGGTCTACTTTGTGCGAATACCGATGACTTGGACCGCATTCAACCTAAAGCCTTCGTGCAAGAAGACCCATTTTTGAACGCGAGAATCTCCTGTGATCAACATCCCTTGCCGAATTTGGCCGAATGGGTGGAAATGGACCACTTGACGGATCTGAGCGACGATTTGCTTATGGAAGCAATGGTCAAGGCTGAGCAAGAGTTGCTGGCCAGGAGAAAAATGGAGTATAAAGTGTACACTGAAAGTAAGACGTTTACCCTCGATCCACATTTTAGTCAGAGCTTGTCAAAGCTTTCTCCTTGAATTTTCTGATCGATTACTTCTACTTTTATTTCTTGAACTTATTTCTCCTTCCAGTTGGTGGAGTGGATCCCAAATCGCCTGCAGGTATCGCCGCCTCCTTCAGCAAGGCCAACAAAGATGCCTTAAAGTTAGCAAACACCTCCTTACTCTTCGAGTTGGCTTCAAACGAAATTGTAAACTCTTTATTGTAAGTGTAATTACAACTACATTAAAATGCCATGAGACGTGGAGATGTGGTGTTGTAGACACCGAAGGAGACGTCGACAAGTCTTCGACAGCCAAGCTTTCGCTACAACATTCAGGGATGACATTAGCGAGGGCCTTCAAAATGTGGACTTATCCTCTTTGGTGCCTCCTGCAGTTTTCGATTCTGAACTAGAGTGCGAGGAAAATGGACCATGTGATGCGTCTTATCCTTACAGAAGTTACTCTGGATACTGTAATAATCTGAAAAATCCCAAACACGGGCAGGGTCTGACTACTTTCAACAGGCTTTTGCCTAGTGCCTACGATGACGGTAAGGAAATCTCTGAAATATTTCGGGTCTTGGCAGCCTAATTATCGGCAATTGCACGTATAGGCTTATCCAAGCCCAGACAGATTGGAGTTACCGGAGCACCCCTTCCGAATCCTCGGCTAATTTCCAGAAATATCCACCCGGATATTAGTAACCTGCACAAGAGATATACTCTGATGGTGATGCAATTCGCGCAGTTTCTGGACCATGACTTAACGTTTACACCTATTCATAAAGGTTTCGATGAGTCTATTCCCCGCTGCAGGCCTTGCGATAGTGCTAGGTAACTACCACTAATGATCTATATTTTAATTTGTGTAATATGTTATGATAATGAACGTAGGACAGTGCATCCGGAATGTGATCCTATTCCCATTCCACCTGGCGATCATCATTATCCGGAATATAATGTAACTACAGGACAAGAGATTTGTTTCCCATTCATGAGATCTTTGCCGGGACAGCAACGGCTAGGACCTAGGGAACAGCTAAACCAGAATTCAGCCTATTTAGATGGATCGATGGTGAGTGATATTTGGTAAAAAATAAAGAGTCTTTCTAAAGGTGTTAGACCTGTGGACTTGTTAACGACTGACCATGCAGCATGTCAGTTTGAAACGAACCACCGTCGATATTTCGATTCTTATAGAAAATATGTAAATATGAAAAAATACGTCGATTTCATTGTCAAGAGGGAAATTCTATAAGTTGTTTTTCTTCTAAATTGCATTGCATGCAATTGCATGCAACTTGCTAGCAGGGGTGGAAACAACTACTGAATTTTTAAGTGGGAAGAAGGGTCGAGGTATACCTCACTTGAAAGACGTTTTGCTTACGTTTCTAGATACAGGGTGTTTCAGAATTATGGTAACAAATCGATAGAGGTAACAGATTATCGAAAAATAAATATACATATTTTTTTTATTTTAAATTTACAGAGCGATCTAGTAAATGAACACTAATAAGCCATTTGTCTCTGACCTAATTTGCTACGATTGAAAAAACAAAGCACCAGTCCACAGATAGTTACTTTGACTCTGTCAGTAATGTTTCGCATTGTCTTGATGTGCACTGTGTCTATACTAGATCGGATGGTTTCGCTCTTCTCAAATTTCTAATCAGGCCACCACCATCCAGGAGCTGGAGAGCCTCAATGTTGATCTGCTGATGGAGCCGCAGTTCACGTTGCATGCTCTTTGATTACTTTGTCGACAAGTTCCACTTCCAAGTCCTTATGCAGATTGTCATTGCCAATGTACCACGAAGCATCAACAATACCTCGCAATACTTTATTTTGGAGTCTTTGTATCATATTTCTATTACTTTGACTGGCGCAACCCCAAAGTTGACTACCATAAGTCCACACTGGCTTGAGGACTTGTTGATATAGCAAAAGCTTATTATACACTGACAGGGGTGATTGTCTACCCAGTAACCAGTACATTTTGCTGTACTTTAATTTAAGCTCTTCACATTTTTTCTTGACATGTGATTTCTACCTGAGTTTAGCATCGAGGGTCAGCTGTATTCCCACATGGGACTACTCGTTGGTTTATGTATATTGACTTATGTTCGATTCGTTTGTTAGTAAAATCAATATGTATTTATTTGTTTTCGTTCAACTTGATTCGCCATTTGATTATCCAGCGTTGGATTTCGGTTAAGGCATTTTGTAACTTTTCAGTCGTGATATTGTTGCTGAATCCCGTGGCCAAAATTGCAGTGTCGTCTGTAAATGTAGCAACTACAGCATTTTCGTTGAATGTAGGCAAATCGCTGGTGTAGAACAGGTAAAGGACACACTACCCTGCGGTACGCCTGCCTGTATTTTTCTCAGTTCAGAGTAGGCATCTGTTTAATTCTGAAGTGCCGTTCTTATATATAGGACTGTAATAATTTTGAGTATGCTGCAGGAAGGAGCAATTTCAATTTGTGATTCAACCCTTCGTGCCAAACCCCATCGAAGGCATGCGCCACATCCAGGAATACCGCTGAACACGCCCCTCTGTCTTCAAATGATTTTTCGAAAATATCAGTTATTCTGTGGACTTCTTCAATCGTTGAGTGTCTAAAACCAAATTGAAAAATAAATATTCTTTACTTAATAAAAGATTGTCTTAAGACCCGTCATTTCTGAGATACGGAGTATTAAAATTCAACTTTTTTTCTTTTTTTTTTTTGTTTATTGGAGAGTATTGAAACGAAAATTGCTGTATCTTTGTTTCGTAATCCGACAAATTTGATGGGCATAGTTAAAATTTTGTACATAATAGAGGGCGCTAGTTATACGTGTATCATTACATATTATCATCCAAAACTTTTTTTAATTAAGATTTTTCGGTAAAAGAGTTCAAGAACATTAAAGAACTGTCAATTCTGCACAAAAAAGTTATTCTTAGTAAAATACTCCAAAGTGAACGGTTGTCCGAAAAAATGACAATTATTGTCATATCGACTTTAATTAACCATTGTGCGTTAGAAGCCACTTTAAAATGGAGTACACATTTCCGCAGTTGACTGATATAGTGCTTATTTGTGGTGAAACTCAAGGTAACGCAAGAGAAGCGTAGTAGGTTTGGTCCAGTGGCATGGCCTCCTAGTTCCCCTGATTTGACCCCCCTGGATTATTTTCTTTGGGGTCATGCGAAGGGTTTAGTGTACGCGCAACCAGTAATAAATGTTTAAGAATTAAGTGAAAGTATTTTCAATGCTTTTGATGTGATTCGGAATAACCCAGGAATTTTCCAAAGGGTACAACAAAACTTGTTACGATGGTGCAATTTATGTATTGATCAACGCGGTCATCAGGTTGAACATTTATTGTAATATTAGTGTTTATTTCATTGTAATTAGACAGTATTAAAGGTAATGAAAGAAAAATAAAAAAATAATAAAAAAAAGTTGAATTTTAATACCCCGTATCTCAGAAATGACGGGTCTTAAGACAATCTTTTATTAAGTAAACTATATTTATTTTTCGATAATCTGTTACCTCTATCGATTTGTCACCATAATTCTGAAACGCTCTGTATATCTGTTTTTTTTTTATTGAGAGTTCGAAAAATCACGTCCAAATTGTAAACAACCTTAGCTATCAACTATATCGTAGAAAAATTTTTTAATCAAGTTTAAGGGTTCAAAATGTCGCCCATTATTTTCTAAATAATAAAGTCTGTTTTCAAACTATACTCTAATGTTCATAAAAACTTTGTCGTTATCAATAAAATGGGGCGCCACCACACTATTTTCTTCCCTTTAGACAATGGTTACACGGCACATTTCTTGGCATGTGAATTCGTCCAAGAGGACCAATTGAGTCGCCATCGCGATCACCTAATTAACACTTCTGTCAGGAAATGCTCATGAGCCTACATGTTGGTGGACTCGGCCAATTCCCACCCGTTCTATGTTGTATCCGTGGGTTGTCAAAATTTATCTAATTTTTGAGACTTGAGGGCTGTATGGAGGACACCGCGAAGGAGTTGTAGGCGGATTTCGCACATGGCCCCAGGGCGTGAGAAATCTTTGTTGCATTGGCCAGGCCTCACGAAAATCACTAATTCTGGATGATGATTGCAAAAACCTTTTAAGGTTTTATATTTCCATCATTTTGTATAAAACAGACACACCGGACCGTGGGAACCGGTCTACGGCAGTTCTGATTGGCGCGTACGTAGGCGGAGGGAGGCTGAAAATTAGGAATTTGGTTGGCACCACCGTCGAAACCAAAAAAAGTCTCGAGAATTTTCCAGTCAGTTTTTTCCGAATTCTCTTTTCGACCACACGCAAATAACCTCAATCCATTTTTTCGTTGTATTCTTCAGTTTTACAGGCCAGTGCGGTCCTGAGCAATATCCAGTTATCAAAATAAAGTGTATATGTTAATCGAATGACAAGGCCTTTGCTTCAGGGTATAAAAGGGGTAGTTGTATTCCGGGGCAAAAGAACTTCTGACTTTTTATTCTCTGGAGACATGTTAAATCTCTTTTTTTTTTAAACCAAAATTTGGAAAGATTGGAAGGAACAAACACAGTTACGTGTGGGAAAATCAAGTGAAAATTTTTATGAATGTAAAGGTCGAGTTTGAGAACAGACTTTGTTACAGTTTAGAAAATAATTAACAACATTTTGAACACTTAAAACATTAATAAACCTTTTTCTTGCAATACAATTAATATTTAAGCTCATTTACACAAGGCTTAGACACAATTTTTCGAAGACCTCTCAAAAACAATGGTACACTTGGAAAGGTAATGGAAAGACCTATCAAATGAGAGATAATGCCACCCTCTTCCCATTTAAGACCTTTGTGGTTGCTTCCACCCTCGCTAGAGGATGTATGCTATTTAACAAAGAACCAACTTGAAGAACCTTCCAATCAAAAATAATATCGATACGTTTTTGAATATTTACATATTTTCGTTAAGAACCGACATGTTGAGGGTGGTTCGCATTCAAATTGACATGCTGTATGTACAATAAGCCAATACCTTTGAGGCATTCTCCTTGGTTAGAGATTACTTTCGGTTTCTTGAAATAATCTCTCTATTCCTTTACCAGATATACGGCTCGTCTCACTGCACGTTACGAACGCTCAAAGGTCCCAACGGCAGAATGAATGTGACCGTTCATCCAAATCGAGGGAAAGATCTTCTGCCCAGAACTGACAAACATACAGAATGCCGGTCCGATTCTGGATTATGCTTTATTGCTGGTAAAATTTAATCCTTCGGTCCAAACATATTTTTTTTATTTGGTCGGCAGGCGATGGAAGAGCCTCAGAACAGCCAGGTCTACTCATGATTCACACCATGTACATGAGGGAACACAACCGAGTCATGGAGGGTCTGCAGCGAGTCAACCCTCACTGGGATCACGATAAGATCTTCGAGGAAGCGAGGAAGATTGTAATTGGCGGTTTTCAGCATACCACCTACAATGAGTTTTTGCCAAGGCTGCTTGGTTGGAACGCCATCAATTTATACGGATTGAAGCTGTTGCCTCAGGGGTATTACAAGGACTACAATCCGAATTGCAATCCTTCGATTTTCACGGAATTTGCCGCTGCTGCCTTTAGGATCGGACATTCTCTGCTGAGGCCTCATATCCCTAGAGTGGATGAGAACTATCAGATAGTCGATCCTCCGCTTTTATTAAGGGATTTCTTCTTCAACACTGATTATATGATGAATGTAAGAGCTTAAACAATAACAGGGAGACTCAGTTCGAATCGTGGTGGTTTGATTTAATTTTAGGATGGACTGATGGACCAAATGGCCAGAGGTTTAGTGTCGACTCCAATGGAGACGTTGGATCAGTTCATTACTGGGGAGGTTACCAATCATCTATTTGAGGACAAGAGGGTTCCATTCTCAGGGGTGGATTTGATTGCGTTGAATGTTAAGAGGGCTCGCGATCACGGTATGTTCCACGAAAAATTACACACTCAACTGCACCATTCTGAACAAACATCGATGAAAAAGATATCTCTCACTTTTTCAGGTATTCCTTCATACAACAATTATAGAGCCCTTTGTAATCTAAAACGTGCGGCAAGTTTCGAAGACTTGGCTAGGGAAATACCAATGGAGATCATTCAGAGATTAAAAATCATTTATCCCACGGTAGACGACATTGATTTATTCCCAGGAGGCATGTCTGAAAGGCCCTTACAAGGAGGTATTGTGGGTCCCACTTTTGGCTGCATCATCGCCATTCAGTTCAGACAATTGAGGAAGTGTGACAGATTCTGGTGAGTATTTCTATCTCTGAGAATTGATGTTTTTACTTAAATGATTGGAGGTTCCGTTTTACTCACATATACTTATTTTTTGCCATACAGGTATGAAAACGAGGACTCGAGAGTGCGTTTCACCGAATCGCAACTAGCAGAAATCCGTAAAATTACCCTAGCTAAGGTCCTTTGCGACAACACGGATGCTTACAGCGATATTCAGCGGTCAGCTTTCGACTTACCATCTAACTTTTTAAATCCCAGAGTGCCCTGTAACTCGATGCCCACCATAGATTTCAATGCGTGGAGAGAAAGTGGTCAAGGACAGGGTGGATGCATCATCGGAGGGAGACATGTACAACCTGGGGAAAGCGCCTTTCCTAGCCCTTGCACAAGCTGCGTTTGTTCCTCTGAGGGAGTAAGTAAAGATGTTTGATTCAGTAGACAACTAAACCATTTTTACTACATTAAAATGGTGATTTATTCGAGAAAATAAAGTGCTCTTTTCTATCGCCTTATTAGTAAAAGAGGCGGACTCCAGGGTTCATACTAATTCTACATATATCTATTACCGTGGCACGCTGAACACTCAACGTGTTCTCCAGCATGATCGCAGCATTCCGATCAATCGCAGCGGACGCAAACCGTCAAAAAAATTACAATTTCAAATTATTTTTCGTAGAAAATAAATAATCTGTTAATCGATATAACCAGTGTCCTGAAGAAAAAAAACAATAACTTCAAAAATTAATAAAAATATCATTTTTTCAGGGCAATTGCGCTTCCCTCAAAGTAACAGACTGCAGTCAACTGCTCAGAGAGTGGTCAAAAGAGGCGATATCCAGAGACGAAGTCTGCGCAGCCCAGTGTGGATTCCTGCTGAAGCAGAGCGGTTCGCAGCAGGTACCCTTCGGTTTGGTTCCACCGCCTTTAAGAAACGGCAGAGGGAAGAACCTGAACAGGTCGCCAAGGTTCCCTGCAGGCAGCTCGTTTGATTTTTCAGGGTTTAAGTTTCCGGATCTATCTCCGTTTGTTTCCAAGTGATTCGCTGGAAAGCGCTGCTAACCGATGCAAAAATCTGTAGTAGATGAAGATCTGAGTGATTGAGTGCCAGTTGTGAATTTTTTAAGGTGTGTTTGGAGGACCCGTGGGAGAAAGACCGCAATGTCTAGTGCCTTTTGAATTCCTAAAAAAATTAAATGCTTTAAACAAATTTTGGAATTATCTTCTAGCACAACTGACTCGCTTTGATGTTCAATTATTACATCCCTGGTGTAATTGTTATCCATTATTGTTGACTAGTGTTCTAAGATTTTGCAAGTAAGTTAGTACAATGTGTCATATTTCGCACTCCAGGAAAATATACTGGTGTTCCTATCCAGACGATTGACTATGTATGTATGTCTTTGAAAGCGAAAATTAATTTCCATATAACGAAGGTTATATCTAACAATAGTATTTAAAAAGACTGTCACAATAATATTTTTCTATTACGTTATACCTAACACTAACGATTTGTCTTAAAGGAATGTTTATGAATAGTGACGAATTCTGCATTAAACGTGTTTTTCTATCCACTGCCTGAAGAACTTTAAGTCACGAAAATTGTTATTAAGGAAATTTGTTGTTTTTCTCCTTACCATGTATTATTTTTAAATAAAAGTTATCGTGTAAGTAGTACAATGTACGTTGTAAAAATCTGTAAATTGTTATTGTTATTGTATCGATATAAACATATACGGGGTATTCATAAAATAGGAATTAAATTATTTTAAATTAAAGGGGTGTTTTTGTTTCGAATCAAATTTAGAATTTAATATCTTATTATTTCTTATCGTTGTTACGTGAAGATAGCCACGACCTCGTTTGAGAGATGGATTAAAGGGAGGAGTAACAAGATTTTAAGTCTAAAAGGCACCAGTCCCATGGCATTTTTGTCATTTTTCCGGAACTTCTAGACTTCGTGTAACAATCACTTATTTAATCACTTTATTTGTGAAACTCTGTATGATACTATGCAGATACGCAGTTCAAATCAGAACATTGGAACTGCGTAAGTGAAAATTAAGTGACTATAAGTTTTAATATGCTTCCGATAAAAACCAACGAATTGCGTGGCAAGGTTAGCGATGGAAGTGGGCGGAGTTTGTCCGGCGGGCGTGTCTACTTCGATCTTCAGACCAGTATCGACTTCGCGGCGAAGGATTTTTTTAAATATCAGAACAAAAAGTAGCAATTTAAATAAACGGACTCTGCGCATTAAGATTTAAATTCCTCACATGCTGGTGAATTTATTAAATAGCCGATATTATTCTATTTTGTCTGGATATTACAGCCAATACTGCCAGTTCAGTCTTGGACCTACTAAAAGATCGTGAATAAATATCAACAATTTAAAATTATCATATTCATTTATGACGTAACTAATTTATGCTGTAATGGGGAAATTTACAATAACGCATAAATAAATAAAAATTCTGAAACACTGGAAGTTCTGGTAAAATACTGGAGTGACTCCGCCCATTTCAGCCGCTAGTTTCCCAACCCATTTCGTGGGTTTTTGTCGGTGGCAGCTTAGTCTCACAACACGTCCTGTGGCATTTCAGCCAAAACCTGTACTAAGTACTCTGGAAATATTATTACTCTGATGAATAGTGAGTGTGAAAAGAATAAGGGTCAGGATGATTTTAGAATAATTGCAGTTCTCGTTTAGCAAATTTTGTTGCGTTTTGTCGGTCAATAAAACTTTGAGCCGGTATTTTCTCACAAACCTTCTTACTCATAGGAGTCAGAAAGTTGCAATACAGGCAAGCTAAAGATGACCAGTTTGCTTCTGATTTTTTCATTTAAAGGTTAATACGAGTTCTTAGGCCACAGCTCAGAAATATTGATATTATCCGTAAATTTACTAGAAAATTTCTCTCATAGCTGTCGTGGACAATACAGCATCTTTCCCTTGGGGGGAATGACCAAGCTCATAACGGGTGGTAATTAAAAAAAAATTGCAATGGCCGGTGAACCATAAACCTAAGCTATTGATTAAGTTATTTGCTGGTAACCATCAAGCGTTGTGTGTGATTGGCACCCGCTAACAGTTGAATTTATCCAAGACAGGCTGCTGATATTTGAGGCTCTTTTATGCTCACCCTTTGTTAACAAAACACTGAAATAAAAATAATTTAACCTGAAGTTTTAAATTGATTTGAAGTAAATTTAGTAGACCAGACTAGATTTGAACTAAAATCGCTTAAAGGACAGTTTGGTTATACACTGACATTAAAAAAAACCGCAACACCAAGAAGAACGCATTGTATGTATTTGAAATTTTGGTATGATTTTAGACTTGTAAAGAGAAAAAAATGATAAAAATTTCAAGTTCGTATTTTAATGCGATATGGAGTTTTTCTTTACTTTTTTATCTGTGACGATCGTTCTTTTTGCAAATTTTTTTAGATAGCAATAAAGGTATTATTGTTGGTACCATATTGAATGGGTGGTAGGGCAAAATGCCTCGTGTACGCCAAAATGCAGTTTATCGGCAGTTAACTCCCTTTGAAAGGGGAAGAATTGTTGGTATGCATGAGGCAGGTTTACCTTGCCGTGAAATTGCACGTAGATTGGATCGAAACGCATCAACAGTGCTAGGAGCTTGGAGAGACTGGTCTAACGAAGGGTCAGTAAATCGTCATCGTGGTAGTGGCCGTCCAAGAATGACGAACCAACGCGAAGACCGGCGACTACGTCGTTCAGCGACAGGCGCCCCGTTTGAAACAATTCCGTCTCTTGATGCTAACTGGGTAGCCACCCTAAATCGAAGGGTCTCCCTTAGTACCATGTATCACAGAATTCAAAGGTTTGGTCTAAATTCATATCGTCCTATGCGTCGGCTTCCATTATCACGAAATCACAGGGTGGCCCGACTGGAGTGGTGTCGTCCGAGAGTGCAATGGGTGGATGAGTGGAGAAGAATCGTGTTCAGTGATGAGAGCCGATTTTGTTTATGGCGATCTGATGGACGGTTACGTGTTAGAAGGCACAGAGGAGAGCGATTAAATTTGGACTTTTTGGAAAGGCGTCATTCTGGTTTAACACCAGGTGTCATGGTTTGGGGTGCCATCCACGTATGGTAGTCGGTCTCCTCTTGTTTTCATTTATGATAGATTAAATGCTCAGAGGTACATTAATAGTGTCTTAGAACCGGTTCTTGTACCGTACATGCACGACCATCCTGGAAGCACATTTCAACAGGATAATGCGCGACCACATGTAGTCAACGATACTTTGAGGTATTTGGAAGCTGAAAATTTGGATACTTTGCCTTGGCCAGCTCGGTCTCCAGATTTGTCCCAAATAGAGCATGTATGGAATATAATGGGTCGGAGACTTCAACGTTTAGCTCGCCCTCCAGAGACCATAGATGAACTCCGCGAGCAGGTGCAGATTGCCTGGGATACAATACCACAGGAAGATATTGACAATTTAATATTAAGCATGCCGCTTACAGGAATGTATTAATTTAAGTGGAGATACCACCCATTATTAAATTATTTTTTTATTTTTTTCACTTATTCACAATAATTTTTTTTTTGATATTTTGATCGTTTTTATCTATTACCCGACCCAAAGTGAGGCCAGAATTTCAAACGTGTTGCGGTTTTTTTTTTGAAAATCAGTGTATTAATAATTATTAGAAGAAGCGGGCTTCAAGCGGCCTAATTGAGGGACACCGAGGTGGGCCCTGAACATAGCCTAAAATCGCGTTTGCGCATAGAGACAATATAATATTGGACAATGAATATGGCAATAAAGACCGGTCTGCGACAAGGCTCTAAATGGATTACATGCTGCTACAACGAGACTATTCGTACCTTTAATGAGAAAATGTTACCCGGTTTCTTTGTACAAAAAGATAATAACTGTATTATGGATTGACATAATAGAACGGTTATTTCACTTTTCCCTGCAATAGGTCATAGACATAATTCTTCTTTAATGGCAAAAACAATTTAAAAGTAATAGTACCCCATTAAACATGACCACGACTAGCCTGCTACTGAAAACGAAGTTGCGCTGTATATTAAGTATATTGTGCAACTAATTTAAGAAACTTTCAATCGCACTATATAACATCCGTAGTATCCCATTATTTCATTGCTCCATTGTCTGTTTACTTCCTTTAGAGCTTCAAATTAACGCATTATGCAAGGTACCACTTTAGCCGTCTTTATTAACACTTCTAAATGTCGATATTGAATTGTTTCTTCGCCCAGCAAACCATTTAATGCAGATTTATTACATTCTGGTACAAATTTCTAATATTTACATTTCATATTGTTTTAAATTCGTATTGTTTATTGCGGTTTGAGCAGGCAAAAAAAAATTAATAATTGTCCCAACTTTCTCTACCCGCACGAAGCTAAAAGCTTTAGTGCCAGTGTAGCTCTTAATTTATTAATATTAATTACTGCGGCATTTCCTAAGGCGCATACGCCAGGGATTCTCAAGCATGTGACTTGCGAGCCTCATGTGACGAATATTAATCAAATAAAAAAATAAAAAAAAAGCATCCTGTTAGTGTTTTTTGAATTAACATTGTACTATTGTAAAATCCCAGGTAAATACTTTAAGTGTAAATGGCATCGGCAAATAGTTTCGGTATTGCTAAAATTACTTCACATGGAAGTCCTTGAAAACTATGAGTATGAACAAATCAAAACGGAATTCGTAAAAATTTCCATTCCGAGAAAGAAGTAGAGGACCATATTACGCAACCTCAGGAGTAACTGGAAATTGGAGGAATATTCACGTTCAATTACAGCATCGAAAAGTGAATTTATCATAATTAATCTCGGACTGAAAGTGAACTTCAAACTAATCGACGATTGCTGGACAAAAACCGCGATTAATTTTGTTGAGCGATATGCAGAGAGTTCCTTCCTTGGAGGTTGGAGATACCACCCGCGACTTATTGTACGAGAGCGCTTGCATGCAAGCTCTACTTGTATTACTTGTCCAGGACGGACTAGATACCTGCTTAGCAAGGTAAACACGTGGGATCTCCCGGAAGTCTTGGAATTAGGACAACCCTTTAAACATTAACACGGTTTATTAACTGACTTGTAACACATAACTATGACTAAGACTTAGTTGCAGAAATTTAGAATTGAATGATCGTGATCCGACGAAGAGTATGAGTTATGATCGTGAATTGGCGATGTATCGATCCGCCTTCAACTGATGAGTGACAATCGTGATAGGAAAGAAGATAATGATAATGCCCAGCTTCTCCCAGCCCTTACAGTGGCGAACAAAAGTATGGAAACATTTTCTATTTTTTAAAGCAATTTTATTCAACAAGTAACAATAAATATCCGTCAAGAAAAAAGTCCTTTTTTAGAATATCTGCTATATCTAGAATATGTACATAACTAATAATAAATATATTAATATGTTTATCAGTCTCAAAAAAAACAATATTGTGAAAAATCTATAAATTGACCGAACATAAGTATGGAAACATTACTTACAAATTGTTGAAAATAAATTATACTATGTACTATTTTATTAAAAGGTTTTTCAAAAGTTTTAGTATTTCGTTGGATGCCCTTTGGCATCACTTACCGCTTGACATCTTCGTCCCATAGAGTCAACAAGCTTTGTACAGAGGTCCCTGGGAATCGCCTTCCACTCTTCCTCCAATACTGCCCAAAATTCATCGCGATTTTTAACGTTTTTGGATCTGACCTCCTTATCTAAATAGTACCACAGATTTTCAATCGGATTTATATCAGGCGATTGTGACGGCCATTCCAACGCCCGTATTTTGTTTTCTAAAAACCAATTTTTAGTTAATCGCGAGGCGTGCTTTGGATCATTATCCTGTTGATAAATCCATGCCAACGGTAGATCTTCTTCAAATGTCAGTAGGTGATTTTGTAAGATGTCGCAGTACATCTTGGAGTCCATTTTGCCATTTATTTTCACCAGTGGTCCAGTACCAGATCGTGTAAAACAACCCCCAACCATCACATTTACACCGCCATGTTTGACGGTGGGAATTAAATATTTTGGGTCATATCTTTGTCCTGGAGGTCTTTGAACATGTCCTGTAGAATCACTGCCGAACAAATTAAACTTACTTTCATCGCTGAAAACTACTAATGACCATTGGTGTTCGGTCCAATTCTTATGTTCTTTGGCGGATTTTAATCTCGCTTGTCTGTGTCGCTTTGCAAGAAGTGGCTTTTTAACTGCACGTCTACCATGAAGATCTTCACTTATAAGCCGACGCCTAATTGTCATATCCGATACATCAATATCTTCAGATTCCTCTTTTAACTCCTTATTTATCGCCACAGCAGATTTTTTTTTTTGAATCGACTCTAGGTTTTCTAACGATTGCACTATCCACTCTACGGGTTGTTTTTCGAGGTCTTCCACATTTCATTGCTGGATCTACTGTTCCTCTTTGCAAATACCTCTTAATTATTTTATGAACAGTTTCCCAAGGTATATTTAATGCATTTGCAATATTAATTTATTTTGTTCCGTTGGTGTACATGGTCACTATTCTTCGCTTGAACTCAGCACTGTAATATTTACACTTCGGCATTTTCAACAAATTCTTAGAAGCAGAAAACTTCAGAATCAACAAATTTTGAGATTAGACCAAAATGAAGAAAATGTCTCCATACTTTTGTTCGCCACTGTAAGTACTGGATGCTGATGGTCAGTAGACATAGGCGTACTCTTACTGGGAGCGCGTTTCAGCCGAGGAATGCCCATTTCGCCAGGCCTGACGGCCAACGGGCAGATTATCCCATGACCCGAATATTGCCTTCATCCCCAACGGGACGTGATGGCACTCCCAATTACGACCGCCCCCAAAGGTAATGGTGGGGAATTCCCCGGTACCCAAGAATCACCTCCGATGCACATTTATGGCTTGAGTGCCTCGCAATTTAGCTCTTAGCAAAAGTACAAAGGACGAAGAATTTGAACCATAAACCATTTCTAGTGAAACTAACGGATCACGACATCTGGGAGGGCACAAACGTAAGATGTGCAGGGGCGCAGCTTGGGGTTTTAGCTCCATCGATGAAGACATCAAGACTTGGTTCGCCAAGGCTTAACAAATTTTGAATCTGAAAATCTAACTCTTGGCCCTTATCCCTTACACATTTTCTTCTCACCTACTAAATGAACAACAAATACATGGTGAAACAACCAAATGCAGTAAATTGAACATCTTCTTATTTCGACATACGTGAAAAAATACCGAAACACGTCAATTTTAGAACCTGAAATTACACCTTGCAACGTAAAAATTTCATCTCTAAATTCAACCCCCTTTTGTGTGGCAAGTGCAACCCTTAAATTTTTAAATTGGTAACATGTGTTTGTGATACCTCATTCGAAAGGTCTCTTCTTCAAAACGTCTATTGTTCTAAACTTTGCTTTGAAAGAATAATAGAAACAAATTAATTTATGCAAATGACGAAACTCTCTACAACAAACTAAAAACTTATTAGCTAATACCACATCGTTATTGATAATGTAGTGAAATAATCAAACGAATCAATCTCAATGTACTTCGGCTTACCTTTTCCATATCGATGGATGGGAAACCGAAGATCGCTAGAATGACCTGCACAATCACCCGCTTTTACTCTATCTAACTTTAAAGTTACCAGACACAGAGGGGTTTCTCGGTATTCAAATTCAGGTTAGTTCAAGGTTTAACGGTGAGAAGGCCAGAACGGCATGTAACAAGTAATTGCAAAAATTGAAGAAAATATTAAAGATTTTAGCCAAAAAGTTGCATTGATGAGAAAGACGGTATTAAAGACAAACAGTCTCGAAAGTGGTAATAGGATGTCTAACAGAGTTTCGACTACCTGGTCAATCATGACCCGGAAAGGTTCCTCGTAGAAATACTCATTACCTATTCCAATAGATGAGAAATGTCTGCTGACAATATAAAATACAGAATGTTGCTTAAGTACGTGGCCAAACTTCAAGGCTTGAGTCTGTAAGCGGTTTTAGGAGGAAAAGTTTATATAAACGTAGGTCTGGCAGTGCTTCGCGTTCAAGATACAGGGTGTCAAACTCTTTTTTTTATCGTCACATGTTAAAAGAAACTCCTAAATCACAAGGAAACGCTACCAACTTGGTAAGAGCGTTCAATGTAGTACAAAGCAATTTTTTAAGCTATGAATAGTTGGTGTCTTTTGGCTAGTAGCTTGCAGAGCATTAACGCCGAAAATTACAGAAAAATTAAACAAAAAAAACGCTTTATTAAAACTACACTTAAACAAATAGTGCGAATTTTTTTACTAAAAAAAAATAATTAACAATAACTAATACGAAATTTACAAGAGGTGCTGAAATTGTCTTCCTTCATGTAATCCTTCATGTGCTTCAATGTGAGCTTTAGATCGTCTCAGCATCGATTATCGAACACGTTGAAGTATGCCCCCCATATATCTTGTCTGATTACATAAATCCCACATCCGTTGAATTAACTCTTCTTAAGTGTAGACCGGAGTTCTACAGGGTGTCCGGATACTCTTGGACAAAATTCTCTTCACCGACGAAGTTTGCTTTACTAGATCCGGCATAACTAACGTTCACGATCGTTTATAAATTTGAATTTCTCATCCCAAAAAACCCCTGAATACAAAATTTCGTGAAATTAGTTTGAAGAAGTCAAAAGATATTAAAGAAAATCTGATTTCCTTTTTCAGCTTTGACACCCTGTAGCTCCGTTATTATCAACTTTTGTACTAAGGCAAATCTAGTTAAATCGACTTATTATGAGTTGTACTATATCTGATAGAGCGTTGTACACGGAGTATCCGGACACCCTGTATAAATAACTTTATACAGGGTGTTGGAGAAATTCCAACATAAAGATCGCTCTCACGCATTGTCTTAACATCTGGGCAATAAATTTGGTAAAAAAAGAACACAGAACCTAAAACTCGACATACCATTAGGTGCCAAACCATGGGTATCGCGCTAATCACCTTTCATCTGGTTTACTTCCACCCTGATTTATTAAGTGCAAATTGTTCAATAGATTAAGAGCCGCAGTAAATTAGGATGGAATGTCGCAACAAACTCGCAAGTGGACTTGAACCAGAGGGTGTTAGTGATAAGGCAATGGTGTGAAAGCATCAAGGTGGTGATTTTCCCACGAAGTCGTGAGAAGCCAAACTGGGGAACCTGCGTTTTTCGGGAAGGAGCACCACCACTCCTCTTGGAGCAAAGAATAGAACCGTTTCTCACCTCGTCGCGTTAACAGCAACTTCTCTCCTCTCTCAAAATATCATAAGTTAGACTACAGAAGTTTACAAACTTCTCACGCTCTCGTCGCAATAGAACTCCATACACGGGCATTAGTGTTAATAATTGAATCACCACGCACCTCTGTAATTCAACTAGTCTGTGATTAAATTTAGTGTAATTCGTGTAACAGAATTTCTATACCCTCTTGAACCTTGGGAACCCTATTATTTTATGATGGTAGCCCGTCTGGTCCTTCGACTCAATTACGAAACCCCGCCAGCGCATTTGGATCCCTCTGTGGATGCCTAGTGAGGCAGTCACTACTGTTAGGCAGGAACTCAGGAAGCCCCTGGCCTGAACACAGGGTGTTTGGTTTACCGATACACATCCAAAAGAGGGTGGTAGGTAAGATGATCGTGAACGTATTTGACCATATATATACTGTTATACAAAGTGTCACGCATTTCCAGATATCGCCATTTTTCCGAGTTTTACCAAATTCGCTGTTTACTTCCGTGCAAGTTACAATAAGAATTTAACAGAACACTTGTTGTGATTCTATTGGTTTTCGGATAAACTTGAATATGTATTTTATCGATATCAAACATGTAGTAGTATCTGCATATTAAAAAAAAATGTGATGCTTTAAAATTCCAAAAATGAATTTCTCTAATTTCAAACCTTCTTGACTTTGTAAGTAAATAAAGAGAAAGATGCAAATGGAAGAGTCGTTCAAATATCTTTAAAAACTTCTTTGACCATTGAAAATCATATTTCAAAACGATGGATGTCCGGCCCATCATCAGAGAACAATAAAAAAGTTTTTAAATAATCAATTTCCTGAAAGATGGATAGGACGAAATGGACCGATATTATGGCCTGCCAGATCTCCAGATCTCACCCCAGTTGACTATCATATCTGGGGACGAATGAAAGAACTGGTGTGCAATGAGGAAATTCATGATCGAGACCATCTCATTCAAAGAATCAATGGGGCAGCAAGATTAATGAAGGCTGAAATTAGGCTAGGAGTAACCACCAGAGAGATAAGACGAAGATGTCGATGTTGTATCAGAAACGGTGGTTCCCATTTTGAGAATAATAATTAATTATAAGTAAATAGTTTAATTTATATAAATAATAATTACTCATTAAGCTTTTATTCAATTTGTTAAATTGCCCTTTGGACTTTTTCTGATTTTTTTTCTTTTTTAATTAAATACCTTATGGAGCATTAAGGCTGCGCCTTTCAATATATCATTCGAAAGAGCAATGGTCAAAGAAGTTTCTAAAGATATTTGAACGATTCTTCCATTTGCATCTTTCTCTTTATTTACTCATAAAGACAACAAGGTTTGATATATTAGAGAAATTCATTTTTGGAATTTTAAAGCATCACATTTTTTTTTTAATATGCAGACACTAATACATGTTTGATATCGATAAGATACATATTCAAGTTTGTCCGAAAACCAATAGAATCACAACAAGTGTTCTATTAAATTCTTATTGTAACTTGCACGGAAGTAAACAGCGAATTTGGTAAAATTCGGAAAAATGGCGATATCTGGAAATGAGTGACACTTTGTATAACAGTATATATGGTCAAATACGTTCACAATCACCTTGCCTACCACCCTCTTTCGGATGTGTATCGGTAAATCAAACACCCTGTATGCTCTCACAGGAAAAAATTTAACGGATTTAAATCTGCTGACCTGAGTGGCCATGACTATGCTCGATATGAAAACGATATTAAATCTCAATACTCAGTGATGCATAAATAACAATAATAACAATAAATAATACTGCTAAATTTGAGCAAAATTGGCTAAAACGTTATTAAGATTTTAACAAAGGAAGATATTTTAAAGAAGTTTGACACCCTGCATCATGAAAATGGAACATTACCGGACTCATGTTGATATACAGTATTCACGTTGAAATTACTGAAAGAATCACTCCTGGAGGTTTGGCTACATGATAAAATGTCGTCCTGTATAGGTAATTTATTACGTCAATATCTCGGGAATATTTGCTCACTTTACGCTTTTGCCGATTTTTGACAGGCAATAAGGCGCCTGCGCAATTTTTTGTCGAACGCATCATGCTTTAGATTACTGGGCGTTTACAGGGTTGTAACAATAGAAAAAACTTGTTGTACTAAAGCTTAAGAAATATAAAATATCACTATCTTTTCCGAAAACCTTAAATTATTGTGTTCAATTAAGAAGGCACATCTCTACGTAACTCAGCGATTTCATTATCACACAGTGCCATATCACGACGAACTAGATTTCTCTCAATCCAATCACCGGCACGTGATCGACCCCTCAAGGATGCAATATGTTCAACAATAACAACCTATCATGCAAAACAGCCCATCACGGATGTGAGCTTGTGGAGGCTGTCAACTTTATCTTACGTATTTGCTGCAGATGATGTCTTCATCCTTCTCTGTTGCCCGGATCATCTTTGTTTTACCCATCCCATGGCATAACCGGCGTCAAAACACTTTCTCTATTAATAAGTGTGTGGTTAGAGAATGGTACCTCAGTAGTACCTCAGTGGTTCCGCTTGATCGTGGTACCTGTATTGTGGTATATCGCGCTTCTGTTACGATCTCGACTTCGTTCGTTCGGTTCTGTTACGACCTTTCCGGGTAGATTTGCTGCATGATTATGGGTGTGTTACAATTTTGGTAAGTATTATTTTTTATTCTGTACAATGGAATTTTTTAAAGGTAAATTGGGTGTCTTTGTTCAAGATGTTATTTAAAATTTACAAACTTATCTAGAAAGAAGAGATTTTAAATTGCTTTAAAAATTCCCAGTGGCTTGTTGGTTGGGACGAATAGGGCAGCTCGTGACATAATTGATGAAAGAGAAGAATTCATATCAAATAATATGTTCCTATGAATTTTTAGTCGGCTCGTGAAAGGGGAAATTTGTTCATGATTTATGGGTTTTCTGCCAACAGCTCTTCCAGGAAAACCGCAGTTTTATCATGTGGCCCAAACTTATGATTTTGAGCTACAAGTTTTCCATCAGGAAAACGATTTTTTTCCGAGTACCCACCCAATTTTTATTATCCTAATTATCCCCTATTTGCTTTCAGTATCCTAAATTTCATAGACGTGCCTGTTAACCAAAAATTCCATGATTGGTAAAATCACAAAATTATAAACACTAAAAAAAAACTTCTATTAAGGAAACAGTACGTGAATCCCATTAGCTATTATGTCTGTCTCTTCAGTGATTTTTTGATTATTTTCTTATAATTCAGATAAATCTGTTATTAAATTCGATTTATTACCATTGACGGTTTTTTGCGTGCATTAAAGGAAACAGAAACCAAAAATATTACACGTTTTTCACATTCGTAGACAAATTGTTAATTCAAATTATTCATTTGAGCAAATCAACGTTATTTCTTCATCAGGACGAAGGTCACAATAAGTTAATCCGATTAGTCCTAGAGTGAGGCAGACCATTAAGGTTTCCCATACTTAACTAACTAAATTTTAAATGCATCTAGTTATTAATTGGCGGTCTACATATTCGTTTTTGCTTCATGTAACATTTAAATACCCTGAGAAAGAATTAAATATCATGAGAAAGACTTCATCTCGCTATTTCAAAGAAGCATATATTACTGTGTCCCCTGCTCGTGGGTGAGACCATAGGTGAGGCCACTTCTCAAATTCTGCGAGACTTATCAACCTTTATTTAATCACAATTCCGACAATGAATAACACGCGAAGCTAATCTGAAATAATCCGAACTTGTCTTTTTACTTGCATTAAAACTTTTCACTACAGCGACTGATACTTAACAATACGCAACTCTCACCTTAATAACATGTCGCCCTTTCATACGTCATAACACGGAGTGTATCGCATTAGTAGGCCAATCCGCTAATCGGAGGTTCCTTATACGACGACGAGTCGATTTTCCCTATGGCGAATTTTCTTTTGGCCCTTTGTGCACGTTACGCAGGGTATTGAAGTTAGCAAAAAAAATTACTTCTGTTAAAAAATTTGGGCGTTTTTTAGCATTTTTTAACGAAAATTTGCAGTGATGTATAGGTCGATTGGGCGCACAGTTCCTATGGTTTAGCTAAAAAATTTTGGAGAAACGGTGGGGAAAATAGGGGGCTGTGTACATTTTTCCCCCCAGCTTTTTCTGTGCCGAAATATCTCCCAAATTAAGCTGTAAATCAAAGTTTTACAAGAGCGAAGAATTCTGGATAACGAAACAGCTAATTTGGATAACTAAACAAATGCGCCATTGACGCGCGTAAAAAAAATTGGGGGGGAAAACGTACATGCAGCCCCCATTTTCCCCATCGTTTCTCTAATTTTTTTCGTCCCAATCGCAGGAAACGGGCACCTAATTAAGCTCCAAATCACTGCAAAATCACGTTAGAATATGTTAAGAAACGCCCAAGTTATTAACAAAGCTATTTTTCTACTAAATTCAACACCCTGTGTGATGGACATAAAGCGCCAAAGGAAAAAGTTTTATAAGGAAAGTCTACTTATTTTCTCATAAGAAATCTCCGCTCAGCGGATCGACCTACTAATACCAGACACCCTGTGTAATAACAGCAATCAACCTTTTTTTATAATCACAGTTGGTATGCTACCAAGCAGCTCCCGCCAGATTCAGAGAAATATGGAAAAATGTCGCTTAAATAGGTTGAACGCTGTAGAAGCAGGTCGGATGATATCGAGAAAGTCAAATTGGTATATTGTCACATAGCGCTAATTTCCATAACAGAAGAACAAACATTAGATCTTTATAACATACTAAACGGGAAAGTAAAAGTTGTTCCCGCATATTTGGAAGCGAAGAGATCTAGACATCCTACACGACCAGTTAATATATTTGAAAATGTAAATTCTTCCGATCATAGATCTCCATCGGTATAAAATTCCCCAGTGAAAACCAAATTTTTGGAAATCAGTCATTAATACTAAATTTCATTATTAATGGAGGGCGTTTTCTAATCCGCAAGATAAATTTCTAAATTTTCGATTTTCACCGCATAATTGGGGTCTAACGTTAAATTAGAGCAAAAATTCTCTAAATATACTGAAAAAAAGTATTAAGCACGAGATTTTGATCGCTTCTAAAATTTTCGTGTTTAAAAAAAATTATTAGTCGTTTTTCGTTTAAATAAGTAAAAATTAAAAACCAAAGTGATCGTGCTTTAACCTTAAACACCTTAAAAGTGCCTATCTTAGGCATAAAAACCAAGTGTCCAATGAATACTAAGATCCTGCTTCGAAGTTTCTATGGAAATTAACCTGTAGTTAAAATCAAAAGCACATTACTAACTCGGCCTGAACAGGTGCGAAAGCGCAGTCGACCACACGCTGAATGAGAATAGAATTCACAATTTCTATTTCTTTGTGAAGGGTGATCATTAGAATAAAACTTCGACTGAACATTGAAATATCACAAGCATACCTTGGATGAATTAATTTGTTGCTACCTGTCGGTCAGATGTTTGATGGTAAATAGCAAATTACCTGCCTGCTACCACGAGGTTTTTGTAATAATCGTTCCCTATTAAACTTGAAAGGAAAGATCAGAACCGGCAATGAATGTTCGCTCACATTTATCTCAAGCTCCTCCCAGGTCCTGATACCCCTAGGGGAATAAATTTTTTAAGAAGCATTTTCAAAAATTTATTGGGGTAAAGGGGTCTCGGCTCAGATTTTGAAACGGTTTCATAAGTTCTGTAAAATTACATAATCATTATCATGAACTGTAGCGCGGAAGCTGCCAAGACACTTTTGCTGAGTCAGGTATATCTGGGTTGACGACTAGGTTTGGGGGTTGGATGAAATCGACTCTGAAAACCAAATTTCAAATGAGGTAGCACCTCAGTTAAATAAATACGTAGGTCAACCACGCCAATGCCAGTTCATAAAAATTTATTACACCGAAAGGTAAAGTAATTGTCTTCAGAAATTTTAGATGCGTAGAATTGCCTTCCGTCATCAAAGGATTAAAACGTAGACCTTTAACTGGTTGCATTAACATTAGAAACTAGTTTCTAGGAGGCAGACAATTACGATAAACATAATAAAAATCTCGTATAATTCAATTCAGATAAAGGACGAGGTTAAAGCGTTAGTGACGTCAAGGAAACTAGTTTTTTAAGATTTTTCTAAATCAAGGAAAAACTGCGCAACTTGGCAACACCGAATTGGGGGAGCGTCCCCGTTCTACGAAGTTGTAAAGCTTTCAAATGACGGATATATCTATGTCGTGTACGTCACGTGTTCCACATAGACAGCATACGTGACCATTTCTGAAAATGGCCCGGTATCAGCTTACGAAAGCACTCCCGGGGATTCACGGAAGATTGATTTATTCGAAACGATTCGATATCGTACTGGAAGCTTCTCGCTAACATCGAGCGATGAATATACAGAGTGATTCGTTAACAATGGGAAAACGTAAAACTGGAGGTGCTACATGTCAAATGATAATGATTGTTGAAAATAGGCCTTATTCGGAAGTTGATAGATGTGGATATAGAAGGCGTTTCAGGTTCAACTCGCAATAACTTTAATACGTATTGAACTTTCAAAAATAGTGTCAATTTACTATACAGGGTTGCTCATTAGTGCGTCAAAGTGCGATATCTCAGTAAATATAAGTTTTGGAAGGAAATTTATTATTTTTTTAGTAAAGTTTTTGGGGAATAAAAAGCACGTATTTTAAAATTATTTTCAAATGTACAGGGTCTGTCATAAAAGTGTGGTAGTACCAAATTATGTTTTTTTAAATGGAACCCCCCAATTTTTTTGCCATTTTCGGATTTATCGTCAAATTTTAAGGCTAGTTTATGAAATAGGTCTTATATAAAGAATTTACCATTTTCGAGTTATTTGTGAAAATTCGAAAATTTTGATAGCTGCAAGGTCTCACGGAAATCAATGCTGTTTCCTAACCATATATATGTATAAACCAACCTAAAATAAGGCTTCCTCCAGCACATACGAGGGGTGCAAATTTAATTCAAAAAATTGGAAAATATAAAATTTTTCCAAAAAAGGCTAGAGATTTTTTAACACAATTTTGGAGGTGCTGATGACTATAAATGACGCACATGTTTTACTAAAAAAAATTGCTTAGCTTTAGGCTTGCCTACCTTCGTGCAAAGGGGCATTTTTTTCAGAAAAAGTAGTACTCGACTGACTTTTTTGAAAATGAAAGTTATTCTTAAATTTCTCGTTCAATTCTGAAAAAATAGTCTTGCTTGAAATTTTTTATTCCGGCCCAACGTCCAATTTAAAAATTTAAGTAATTTTGACGAACGTCCTGAATTAATCTTTAGAACTTAATGGTACCAACAGTTTTCAGGAAATTTGAAAAGGAAAAGAAAACGATCCATAACATTTTTTAAGAGTAATAATATAATAAATCTTAAATATTTTTACGTCAAAAGTTATTATTAAGTATGAATCAATTTATGTAGGTATCAAAGTAACATTAATATGCAAACAAGCTAAACGTGCATTAACGTTATTTTAATTTTCTTACTTAGAAACGGTGGGTCGAAAGAAAAAATCTTAAGAGACACAATTTATTCAAAATTGAACGAGAATATCAAGAAGAATTTTTATTTCAGAAAAGCCAGTAGCGTAACACTTTCATAAAAAATATTCCGTAACTCGAAGGTAGATGTGGCATTGAAAAGGCTAAAAAATGTTTTTTTTTTCAACAAAACATATGCGACGTTTATGTTCGCCACTACCTCCAATATTTCGTTAAAAAACTTTAAGCCTTTTTTAAAGAGATTTTATATTTTCCATTTCTTAAATTTAATTTGAACCAGCTGTAACTGCTAAGGGAAGTCTTATTAGCGTTTGGTTTATATGACAAACCGACGTTATTTTTAGACGTTTAATATGCTATTAAAGTTTTGCGGGTAAAGACTGAAACACCCTGTATACAGGGTATGGAAAGTGAACATTTTAATTAGTTTTTTTGCCATTATTTTAAAAATATCCAGATTAAACACTTGAAAATTTTGTAAAAATGTTACGTTTTTTACATCGCGAATAAGACATGTTTTGCAATGGAAAATGAAAATACACTTGGTTTGTTTCGCCCTTAATTTCTCGTATTATTAAATTTGCATGTAGTGTTTATTTAATAGATTTTTCTCGAAAAATGATCGAGGTGCCGAAATGGAACAAGAATCCATAATTAATAGAAAAATATTTGTTCTTTCAGATTTTGAACCAAATTTCCTTAGACAGAGGGTGAAAAGTTGTTAACTGTAGATTCTGTAAAATTGGCCGTAAGTGGCGACCTCTATTAGCAATGCGGAAAATGAATTAAATGCCTTATTTTTCACCTAAAAAAACACGATTTTATAAATTTTCCAGTGTCCTACCTAGATATATTTCGAATAAAGTAAAAAAAAAGAATATTTTAACTTTCGATATTCTGTGTACCGGAAACTATTAACTTTCGGAAACGGCATATTTTCTCCAACCGTCACCCCTTGTCGTAGAGTATCTTCATCTTGTGGTTGTCCCATCGTTAACGAATCACCCTGTACGCATATCGATTTTGTCAATATTGTCATAAATTAACCGAACCATTTCGAATTGGTGTCGGTAGATGTTGGGACATGGTCAATAATGTACGTTGAACGAGGAATGTCGGTCTTCGATTAAGTGGGCATTCGAATGTACACCTACCTACATAAGGATTAGCAATTGCTTGGACAGATACTCTATGATGATGCACAACCACAATCACTGCAATTCGAACCACCTCGAACTAAATGTGCACCCACGAGACAATGTCCATTAGACCTAAATGACGGTATTCACCAAATCCGTACAAATAACTATCGTCAATTTAACTATTATACGTGGAGATCTCATCAGATTTGCAAGGAGGTGAAGGTAGTCGAAAACTGTGTCACTTATAAATAGAATTGCATACCAGCCCATCTGATGTTTATGGCAGACGAGCAAAACCATCGAGCGTTTATACCCGTCCATTATCTAATCGCGACTGAAGAATGTAAACGCTCGGTTGCATCAGATGCATTTTTTTTCTTCAGTTTATGTTGCCGTTGAGGAATAAGGGATATGATACTTACTCTACTTAAATGGCACGCAGATATTGTTGTTGGATAATGGAATGAAACAGAAATTCATTTCTAGTTAATGAAGGTTAATTCCCGCACAATAGTAGATTCAACGTGACCCTGTTGAAGTCCTTGACGTGACTAAAGTTTGAGAAGTTGTATGTGTTTGGGACCGGCCCCTGCCGGATCTATGAGGTGCCGCCAATATTTCATAATTTCATAACTGTACATTCAATAAACATTTAAAGTTGTGATAATCTTCCTTCGGGGCCCGATAATATCCGCGGGTGCAGGTATGCAGTACCGGTCAAAAGTGGAGAAACTTTCAATAATTTGCGGCAATTTTACACAGTGTGGTAATATTTAAATTTAACACATATTTACGGATATAATATAAGTGGCAGAGCAACAATTCAAAAAAAAACTTTATTCTGAGCAAACAACATTAACACACATTTTTACGGGGACAAAAGTGGAGAAACGTTTATTAAAATGAAAATTATTAATGCATTCTTTCAATATTTTGCTGGATAACCTTTACTTTTAATAACTGCTTGGCACCTTTTGTTCATCGATTCTATCAGTTTTTCAATATCGTTCATAACATTCCGATATGTCACTCCCAGCTTGTAATCAGGCATTGAACAATTCTCCTTCGTTTTTAAATTTGATCGCATTTCCACGTCTCACGACAGCTTCAAGATGGTCTCGCAAGTTCTCCGAAGAGTTCAAATCGGGCCTGTGCCCTGGCCATTTCATTGCCTCGACCTGTTCTGCTGTCAGAAAGTCCTTAATCAATTTGGCGATATGCTTGAGATCATTGTCGTACATAAATTGCCAAGTTAAAGATAAGTACATATGCAGGGCCGTAATCCCATTAATTTGTAGCGATGGTCCTACTCCGTGCCCACAAAAACATATCCAGGCAAGGACGTTTGCTCTTCCATGTTTTATTGTAGGTTTCCATGTGGTTAGGGTTGAATCGTTGATTCGCAGGATGCCGTACCCATTTAACGCTATCCCGTTCAAATCACTTAGTATCGTCTGACCAGAGTACATTTTTCACTGGTTAGAGGTGTAGTTGGAATGTTCCAACGCAAATTCAAGTCTGGCCTGTGCGTTTTTTTAGACACGAAGGGCTTTTTGGCAGGTCTCTAGTGTGCAGTGTTTGTTGGCACAACCATTTTCTAATTGATCTAACAGAACTGGAAATCGATGGGTAATCTCTTTTTATATCCTCAGTAGCTACAAACTGGTTTATTAAAGCGCATCTTCCAATTCACCTGTCTATGGCTAAAGTTGTTTTTCTGACTCTTCCAGGCTGAGGAACACTAACGGGGGCCCTTCGACTTTGTATCATTTGAACTTGCTTTTATGCAACGTTAAATCTTTAACAATATCAATTTGTTTTACTCCAGAAAAATGTTTTTCAATTGTGATTTGTTCAATTTGATCGGGCAAAGTTTCACTATGAGGCATTTTGTTGACCCTTTCAAATCTACTGCCAAAATCTGAATCTATTTAGACGAGCAAAATTCATAAATTGGTAAAAAGATAAGGAAAAATGTCTTCATTTTTGTCCGCTTAAAATTATAAACAATTTTCTTTTCATTATTTATAATCGGAGGAATTTTGTTTATGTGCTTTCAAAAGAGCGTTTAAAGCTAAATATTTTTCTGAAATGAAGCTGGTAACGCCGAATTATAAAATTATGAACAGAATGTAAAAGTTTCTCCATTATTGTATGTATAAGCGAGGTCTTTCGTGGTATCCTATAAAAAATAATCTAATGAAGCCAAATTTAGTGGCCGTGCCGGCCAATCTATCTCTCCATTATTTAAAATAACCCTAACGACAAACATTTGAGATAAAAACTAGTCGCTCCCTGGTAACTACTTCAGGAGAGCACTTTCCATTATAGGAACACACTGACCTAAAAAGACTGATCTCTTGCAAGCTCAGGAAATTTTGCTACTCCATGAATAGACCATGAGTGACTCAAAATTATTGCAAACATTCCATGAAAGCTCTTTAAGTCTTTGTCCTGTAATTAATTATATCGCACGATTTAATTTTTTTTTCTGTTTATACATATTTATATCTATTATTAGCCCGGTTTCTCATAAACTAATCGATTCATTTTAAATCGCGTTACGCAATTAAATAAAATTTAAAAAATTATCTTTAATTTGAGGTATTACTTGACCCATCCTTCAATTTAAAGATATCGACCATTTCGCCCTACCAGTAATGTAAGCAATACTTAGAAAAATTAACAAACTTGTAAATATATTAGTTCGTGTCCTATTTAATGCTGTTTCTAATTTAAAAAAAAAATCAAAAGTTAACAGGGAGGACAATTTAGAGCCACACGGTACAATTAATAACAGGACAACGCTCACTAAAATTAAAAGCTCAATCAACTCATTAAACTCTGAAAACTTAAACAACTTCCGTGCAAAGTTTTAATGATTTTGCTTCATTCACGGTATATTGATGGAGCAGCAAAAATTCATAAATTAGACAAGGATGAGACTTTTTAAATCAAAATATGTTTATAACTGTGTAATGTATCTCCCATATTATCTTAGTTCTCATGGAATATTTCTTTTGAACATTTAGACACATCATAGAACAATTAAGCTATCTGCTACATTTAGATATTATCTCTTAGATCATATACAGTAAATTCATTCTAATGTAATTTGCTGGGGCAAAGTTCTAAATTCAGGCTTAATCTACAAACTACCCTTAATGACAAACAGTAGCACATAAGTAACTAGGAACCCCTTGCAAGAACAGATTCCCTCCAGAAGTCACGCAGATTCGTTGTCAGAAACCGATAGTTGGTGCCTAGTGTTGTTTTGCTTTTGTACCATTAAGAAGTTCAATAAAAGTGTTGTATCATAATTCTCGTATAATTCCTCACGGTCACATTACAAATAAAAGTGGTTACCTGAAGTAGATACCAGTGTGTAAAGTATTTTTCGGTAGAATCTTCAAATAGTGGAGACATAAGTACCTTGGCCGGCACGCTCACCGGATTTGTCCCCATTAGATTATTATTTATGAAGAGCTATGAAAGATCTCACTTATAAATCTGTTGCTACGGATATTAACGGGCTCCGAAGGAAGATTATCACAACTTTAAACGTTTATTGAATTTATAGATCTGAAATTGCGAAATGTCGGTGGTATTTGATGACCTCCGGCAGGGGCCATTTTAATTAAAATTGGGAAACTGGACAAACCCAATATTGACCGTTTCTATTGCTTTTAAGAAAGTATGCCGCCCACGTTAAACAACGACCTCCACGGAACTATGTCGAAAGGAGTTTCATCTCGATACGGCTTTTATGTCATATGAGTACAGAAAATTAATTATTTATATTTCAATAAAGAAGAAAGTTTACTAGATTTCTGAGGTTTCAGTGATCACGGATGGTAAATTAGCGGTAATGATCCGAAAAGATAATAATAGTCCTAAAATTTTACCTTGACAGAGCTTCTTCGTTAAGATCCTGAAAAATATTTCTTCAGCTTTTCTCTCTCTCTCTCTCCCCCTCTCTCTCTCTCTATCCCTCTCTCTCCTCTCTATCCCTATCCCTTTTTCTCCTCTCTTTCCTCTCTATCCCTCTTTCTCCTCTCTTTCCTCTCTATCCCTTTTTCTCCTCTCTTTCCTCTCTATCCCTCTTTCTCCTCTCTTTCCTCTCTATCCCACTCTCTCCTCTCTTTCCTCTCTATCCCTCTCTCTCCTCTCTTTCCTCTCTATCCCTCTCTTTCCTTTCTATCCCTCTCTCTCCTCTCTTTCCTCTCTATCCCTCTCTCTCCTCTCTTTCCTCTCTATCCCTCTCTCTCCTCTCTTTCCTCTCTATCCCTCTCTTTCCTTTCTATCCCTCTCTCTCCTCTCTTTCCTCTCTATCCCTCTCTCTCCTCTCTTTCCTCTCTATCCCTCTCTCTCCTCTCTTTCCTCTCTATCCCTCTCTCTCCTCTCTCTCCCCTTTCTCTCCTCTCTCTCCTCTCTCTCCTCTCTCTCCCTTTCTCTCCTCTCTCTCCCCTTTCTCTCCTCTCTCCCCTTTCTCTCCTCTCTCTCCTCTTTCTCTCCTCTTTCTCTCTCCTCTCTCTCTCCTCTCTCTCTCTCTCTCTCCTTCTTTATACATTAGTGAACTGCTGTATAGCAAATCTTCAAATTTACATGCCTCGTGAACATTTGAGGAAATCTTGGAAAGTTCAATTAAAATTACGAGTACACTCAGAATCCCATGATCAATTCTAGTTATTAACAATACGAAGTGATAGTAAAATATTGTTGCGGTAAAAAATGGTTGTAGGAAAGTTCCATATTTTTCTATTAAAGGTCAACAGAAACACCACTCGGGATACGATTTGCTACAGATTTTTTTCTAAGCTTCATTACTATTATTGTCAATGAGTTGGTACTTTACATGTACCGCAAAAAAATCATGGTTGAATCGAAATTTATTGCAAACGCTTATGTTTAAGGTAATGATAGTAATGCTAACAATACTGTTACACCATGCAAGTGAAGCACTCTTCTTGGAGCTACCACTTAAGATAAAATTATGGTCGAGGTTCGAATGGTATGAAGTAACACAATCAACTTTAAAATGCATCATTAAAATCATGCACCATGGTCTAAATAACGAAAGTTTTTCCACTTAACGGATTTTCTACGGTTTCGACACTTTTAATTTACACCACGTTAGTATTACAAAATGACCAATTAAGCAGATTTGTGAGTTTAGAAGCAACTCATTGTTTTCCGTCCATATCTCGTGTCACGAGGATCCTGCATACTTTCCAATTTCGGTGAAAGAATTGTTGACGATAAGCAAAACGCTTTGGTACCAGTATGACGATGTTTGCTATTCACACAGATACAAATAGTAAATTTTAAAGTAATTCATGATAAATTTATAGTTTTATAATTGTAAATTAACAGCAGAAGCTTAAAACTATAATATATTGTGTAAATATTTGTCTGAACATGGCCGAAGACGAGGAAAAGCAAAATTTCGAATGATCACTGGTTATTCGGTCATGAATGTTTCGGGTTGCTCATATTCCAAAAAGGTCCATCAGAGCACGTATTGCATTCTGAGTTGCGAAATTCTTGTGTTTTAACACGCGGAATATTTATGACGATTACGTCACTGATGTGATGATCCAAAAATTACTAAGGTGTCTCTATCTCTTCCAGCCGATGCCTATATGCGAAGCTCAAGGAAATGATTTCCATTTAGTCCTTATTTGTTACGGATATTGGCGTAATGCACGTCGTCCTGGAGAAGTTCAACAAAATCATCCGAGGTAGAGCGGTGAAAATTCTTAACGTACATGTGCGTTAGGGAAAACGAATTAAAGACGGGCGTAGCGTAGTGAATTTCTCCGGATAAAAGAATCAATACGTTTCGTTAGTCGATTAACCAAAATATGTCTCTAACTCGTATGTGTGTTGAAAATAGTTAAAAGATATTAATTTCGATATTAATATTTAAGGAAATATCACAAAATGCTAAAAGCGTCATCTGGTCGTGCGTCACGAAAGTTTTCATGTATAAGTAATTGCATTATGAAACTGATTATCCAATGAGAATGATAAAGTAATGTCGCCTCTCGGTTTTGGTAGTCAGGGTTACAATCCTACTTAGGCGTATAGTCCATGGTCTTGAGAAAAATAATGTACAGGGGTCTCAAACTCGACGCCCCTATACCTGTTTTATGGAAGAGGAAAGTATACCCGCACAGTATGGAAAATTTTAACTATGGAAAAAATTTAATTATTTCCAACGGAGTTGGACGATTTCCATTTCGACCTGAACAAGTTAATTTTTAAATTGTCGAAATAACGCGTTATTATGCCATCAATGACATATTTTTCAAAATTACACTGATTTTATGCCTCACATTTTTTTTTTGAAGATTGTTTCCTTTTGTGCTATCATTTAAGTTATAAGCTAAAACGTTTTAGGAGTTATTGCAAAAATACTTAATTATTTAAACAACAATAATTTTTATAAAAAGAAGCTAAATAACTGTTATTTTTAATTTAACAAATTTTTAATGTGACTTCCCCCTCCAGCAAGGCACATTTGAAGTCTTCGCCTGGCTTCCGTCTCAGCAGCTTTTCTTAATATTTCTTGCGTCAAATTTACTGTAAGCAGCTTTTATTTTCTCCTTTAACTGTTCCAAATTCCTTGAAGTGCTTTTATAAACTTTTTTTTTATCCTGAAGAAAAAGTCCACGAGTGTTAAGTTGAGATACTTTCCTGGCCATCGTGCAGGGCGCTTAATGTTGATCCAGCTTTGTCAAAACGTGTCATTTAGCTATTATTACTCAACGCGAGGTCCAACGAATTAGGTATGGGAATAAGTTAGGTCCAGTCTAGTATTTCTAGATATATTTCTTCGGTTGTAACTCTTGAACTCTAACACGTAAAAAACATTTCTTTAGCAAAAGTTGTGTGGAAGAATAGAGTACGCTCTATTCTTCCACACAATATAAGTATTGCCAGAATTTGAGTGTGCTTCTGGGAAAAACATCATTGATAACGTCACAATTCATTGCTTCAACTTTTTAAAAATGAACTTCTCGAGGTTCAAATAGAGGTCATCCAACCCCATTGAAGACTCACTTATTTTTCACTTTTGACGTAAATAATCATTTCCTGCACGTTGCCGTGAAGTGGCATTACCGCACGCTTTTCTGTATAGATTAAGCATGTATAAATGTCAAAAGGATTTGTAAAATTTCAGACAATGGGCAGTGACATGCGTTCCGTGACGTTTTTACAGCACGCGTGCTTGTGAAAATGTGACTCTCGTAATCCTGAACTAAACTTACAGCAAACAACAAAGTGAATATACATGTGTACACAAACAACAATCCAATAACAAGCCATCTCAAAGCATTTACATAAAATATTTCTTAGATCAAGGCCTAACACCTACGACAAATAGCCTCATTGACCCACGCTTTGATTGGTAAAAGTTCCCTATGAATCTGATAGTTCGATAAGCATTACGTGAAAATCCCTATGGGCAAATTGTTTATACATATGTATTATAAAATAACAACGCGTTTTGTACATACAGTGAGGTCAAATAGGTTGGAATAAATTCATTAAAAATTCACGCTTTATTGTTTCGAAAGTACGATCGGACGCGTCAATTTCTATTTTATATACGATATTTTCAAACGAATTTTCATTTATACAGGGCGATCCAAAAACAAGTGGCGATAAGTTTTTTTTTAACTAAATATCTCTTCAATGCTTCCTACCAGTGGTTCAGGGGGCCATAAGAAAAAGCACCGATCGTTGCGCGGACTGAATGCATTTTCCTGTGCTTACACAACTTCTATCGTGGAAATTTGTAGCACTCGGAAATGCCATGTTGCCAGTCTCGTAACGGACTATGCTATTTCGAAAGTTTGCCACTTCACTTTTTGACCACACTGTACATGCCCCTACTGCTATCCGCAAGTAAGTTTCGCTACCGTTTTCCCTCGGGGCAATCGGGGCTAACGTCAGGAATTTCAAGTATTTTCTTAAGGCTTACTCTATCGCAAATAATAATTACGCAAATATCTCATAGTTTCTAGTTATATGATAAACGAACACTAACAATCAAAGAAAGTGAATGTACAGCGACGACGTAATGGCCCATAGATCACGAATGAGAGTGAAGACCCATTCACCTCATTTTTTCCAATCCTCATCTAATAGTAATTCCGGTGTTGATGTTATGTAAATAGCTGATGATTTGCTTTACTTCTATCCCTTACATCCCGTATATTGCCATATTTTATTAAAACACTTTCCACTTTCACGGTAGTATGATTTAGCTGTTGTTATTGTTCTTAAGCACTGGTTTTTTGAAAATCACTTATATTTCGAATCAGCACATTAGTGTGTTACAGCTACATGTCAAAATTCTAAATTTTCTGCTCATGGAGAAAAGGAAAAAAATCGTGTTTTAAATTTCATAAATTTCTGCTAAAAAATTCTATTTATGTGTGCCATTTCTCTTTCACCCTATAATAAATAATAAAATCTTCGAAACGTTTCTCTTACTTGGAAAATTCAAAGTGTTCCTGCACAGTTTATTCTATACAGGGTGATTTTTAACTAGAAAAATTTCATAAAATTCGAAACGAATAACGACACTTTGATATTGGCCTAAAGAAACGTCGGAATAGGTTAATTTCAAATTCGGGCCTTTATTTCACCAATAACTCCTGGGAAAAGTCCACTTTTTTTATTTTCGAATTTTAATACCGTATGCGACTTATACAGTGTATTCTAAAAGCAAACGAAAAATCCCATCACTTTTTAAACGACAACATTTTTTCTCATCATTTTCCTAATTCTATTACGAATTTTAAACAGTTTTAATTGTTCACATGTTCAACTAAATATGTTTAGACAGTTGAAACAATGTTCAATTTTTCCAGCGATCAGTCCGAGTCCAGTTTGTTTAATATATGGAGCCCCACATGTGTTGAGACATAGGCCCTATTTAGATAATAAGTAGATTAATTTGTATTTCTAGACCTTAAGCTACGCCCCTGTACAGCAGATTCTATTTCCCAGCATAGTCCAATAAAAATACCATCCGAAGAAGTAAAAGGGTCGTTTAGTGCGGAGAAATACGCTCATTCCCTTTTGCGGTACTAAAAACTGAGATGTCTTTACGATACGTTAAGAAAGCGTATCGTATACAGGATAGTTCCTAAGTATGGTACATAACTTCGGAAGCGTATTCTACAGCTAAAATAAAAGTAATTTTCTTATATAAACTATATTCCAAAAATGCTTCGTTGCGGAAATACAGGGTGTGAAAGTTTCTTTAAAAAATTGTAATTTTTTAAATATTTCCGAAACTACTTAAAAACATTTTAATGAAATTTTACAGGGTTCGAAAGTTAGCAACTGTGCGTATTTTACGCTAAAAACAGTGGCCGTTGTATAACCAGTGGCGTGCGGGCAGAATAATTGCTGGATATTTTAAAGGAAAAATGTGGTACGCCACTGTTATTTTACAATATTTTGTTCCTTTTTAATTATGTGTTCGATTTGGAAGAAAAAAGGTCTCTTGACTTTTTTTCATAGGACGCACCGTTTTGGAGTAAATAAATAAAAAACATTGTAGCTAAATTTTTTCAGTCTTTTTTTATTATTCTTAAGAAAAGAAATATCTATATGAAGATATG
This sequence comes from Euwallacea fornicatus, assembly GCF_040115645.1. Lineage (NCBI taxonomy): Eukaryota > Metazoa > Arthropoda > Insecta > Coleoptera > Curculionidae > Euwallacea > Euwallacea fornicatus. The sequence continues at coordinate 696,151 of NC_089568.1, forward strand.
AATATTTTTGTTGTCTACCTTCCTGTTTTATTAAAATTTCATTAAAATGTCTCAAGGAGTTTCGGAAATATTTAAAAATTATAATTTTTTTAAAGAAATTTTCACATCCTGTATTTCCGCAACGAAGCATTTTTGGGACATAGTTTACATAACAAAATTACCTTTATTTTAGCTGTAGAATACGCTCCCGAAATTAGGTACCGTAGTTAGGAAACACCCTGTATATCCTAATAAAAGTGCGTCGTAAAAGTACCCGCCTAACGGTCACATTTTTCAACATTAGGTACCAGATGCGTGAAAGATGGCTTCAAAAGGCAGCACGCCCCTGCCTGGAGGTACTCGAATTTGGTACTTAAGAAGTGAAAGGGAAGATTGCGGGGCTTTTTTGACTAGTGGTTGAATCCGAACGATTCAGACATTCTGATTCCAGGGAAATACCTTCTAAAATCGACACGTACTTGTTTAGTGTTAACGCGAGGACTTAACTGAACAACTAAGCTGGTATAGTGGTTCGTTGTCAATTGATCCTAACCCGTCTGGTATCAAATTAGTTAGCAGAAAGATCAATAAAATGTTGTTATTCTTGAACGGGGTGTCAATTAATTGCAACCAGAAAACAGTGTCCCTGATCCTGTGAGTTCAGGGTGGTCCTTCAAACGCAACAATCCAGTCCACGTTCATCGTGAGTTCTCCATCAAGGACCAGAAAACAATATGTGTTTAGAATATGTTGTGGGAGACAGAAAATTATAAAAACCGAAGGGTTCCGAACACTTGGACTGACTGTAAACTGACCAGATGAGAAGAATTTTCGCATCAAATGGTTTAACCTGCAATAACCTAATTACACTTACCTTATCTATTATTCAAGTGTCAGCGAAGCTCTACTATATTTAAATATTTCCTAAATTACTTAAAAAAACGTACAAAGGCTGCCCAATATCGCCATTATACTGGAACAACAACCCCCCCTCCCCCCCCGTTTTTATTACCCGTTCAGTAAAATTATCTCAAAAGATTAAAAATTAGTTCCTTTTGAACTTTTTTTTCACGAAGAAAGTCTTCAAAAAAACACCCAACCTGTTGTTTTGGCGACTGGGTAATGTGGGAATCACCAAAGAGCCTATCTACTAAAAACTTTGGAATATCTAAGGAACTGACCTCCGGCGACTCGAAATTGTCTCTGACTGATATATTTTCAATGTCGAGGAGCCCTGGAACTTCTGCTGTTTACAATTCTACAAAACTACTAGTTATCATCATCTTTCAAGGGGCAAGGGCTTATTATACTCTTGTTATATAGCGAATTACGTCATTTCTTTTCTTAATTGAATAATTGTTATGTTGTCCTATTGTCCTTTTTGATCGGTCCATTCATTCCTTTTCTTTGATCGTCGCAGAAGTGGCATTCTTCTAACGACCCCAATTCCTTCATTTTTCCAACATCCCGTTATTCCTTCGAAACCAATCTAAATTGTTGATTTTAGTTTAGATGCGTAGGAGTTTTATTATACACTTTAAATTGACGATATTAAAAACGCTTTTATTAAACAAGTGATAAAAAATTCAGGAAATTGTTGCATTTAAAATCTGCTTCAACCGAGTTTATAATATCAAATGTGTGGGATTGCGCTCATTGACAATCGACGCACTAAATTACTAAACCATTACATAACTCTTGTATAATACTCCTATGGGACTAAACGGTATAATGAGTACCATTCAAGGATGCACTGTATTGTTTATATTAATTAGAATAAAACAAACGAATATGCCAGTCGGTTCATTGAATAAGTAATAAATCGCTCTTATATAAAGGGTATCACTAATTTGAGTCTGTTTATGAGGATCTTGAGAACGGTAAGAGATACGAAGTCGGTTAAACATTCAACAATAATCTATTTGCAAATTTTAAAACATTCGAATACTTTTAATTATTGAGGTTCCAGCAAGATGGTGCTCTTGTACGTAATCCTAGAGAAATTTCCAATTTTTAAAATTTGCACTTAATCCATGGATCGGGAGTCGGGATGTATTATAGTACGTTGGCCAGTGCGATCTCCTGATTTGAGTCCTTTAGACTGTTTTCTTCCGACAGTTATAAACGACAAAGTGTACGAAACACCCGTAAATAACGAAAAATCGAGAATACAAATTATGAATGTATTTAGGAATATACTTCATAGATGGAATTACAGAGTAACGAGAAAAATAATTGAAAAAGCACGCACGTACTTTAAAGCAGGTTAGTTCAAGTTAGTGGTGGATACCTTTTTGAACATTTACCTTACTAAACTAAAAATGTTCCATAAAATTGTGTACTGAGTAATAAATAAATTAACAAAATACGATATGACGTTTGTTGACTCGACATGGCAACATAATTCAATATTTCATAAACGGAAAAGTTTTTCAGCCCCTCTTCGATGGCCACCTAGATCTCCAGATCTAACTCCCTGCGACTTTTCCATTTGGGGTACGCTAAAATCTCGCGTATATGCTGTTCCTATTCAAAATGAAGACTATCTAAGAACTAGAATTTTACAAGCAAATGATGGAATGCGCAATGATGTTGGGAAGATTAAAATTGAATTTTCTTCGACGCGCGAATCTCTGTATTCGAGAACGGGGTGGTCACATTGAGCACTTATTAAATTAATTGTTTGTTGAAGTGTATGCTTTTATTTCCTTCTGAAGGGTGTGTATTGACTGACATTATCAACAATTTTAATTTTTGTTCGTTTAATGGAGGCTCCAAATCAAAATTCAATAAGAGATAAAGTTGCGTAACTGACCGGGAATTTCATTAAAAAAAACCAACCGTCTGCATGAATGAATAAAAAAGTTCTGGTGTAGTTAACATGCGATTTTCTAGGAATTGACCGCTGCCCCTGGTGGTTTTACCATAATAAGCCCCGTCAAATGTGCCCCGAGAAGCAGAAAGATTATACACCAAATTTCGTAGCAATCCATCTAGCCGTTTTCGGTTTATCTGCAAAACTTTAAAAAAATTTAGATTTTAAGAGCTTGTATCTCCAGAAGATGATTTCGTATATACATAAGTATATCACCATGAATCGACATAGTTTTGACCAAGGAATATGTGGTTAAGCGTTGACCCCCTCATTCCGGGACACCTTGTATATCATAGGAAAGAAAATTGAATTAAAATTCTAATTTTGTAAAAATCCAATATGATGTCTATAAGAAAATCCAAAGTCATTATGCCTTAAAAACCAATCTCGAGTAAAAATATCCATCACACCAGTAGAAAGTCAGACAAATAGTGCTCTAATAATGTATTATTATAAGCTTAGTCTGAATAATGGTTTTGAATTAAAAAAAAAAAAAAAATAAAAAAAAAAAAAAATTCGAATTTTCGGTTTTTAACGGACATTTTTGAAATTGTTCCGAACTTTTTAAAATTCGCAAATGGATTATTGTCGAGCTCTTCAATCCGCAACTTTGCCTCCAATTCGCCGACTTTGTATCTCTTACTGTTTCCGAGATACTCATATATGGATTTGAATTTGTTACACCCCGTTTTCAGTATAATGTATAATATGTAAAAACGTATAAATGCTTGAAACGCCACTTACGCATATTTTAATAATTGCCCGCGAAATTTAAGTGGGATGAAGTTCACTTAGAGTAACATAACCAGATGCTTAGACGGAATAAGTGGTCTGCGTTCGTAGGAAATGTATTATTGTATGCATTATGATACATAGACATCTTCGCATAAATGTAATTTTCATTTCTTTTAGAGACTAGAGGTGTCTGGGCTTAATAACGATATTTAAGATATTCAGGCAGACCCCAAATTGTTGAGAGGATGAGAAGAAAGGAGAAGTATGTTGAGAACACCATACATAATAGATTGGGGCATTCAAAAAGTTGTTGATTTTGTAAACATAAAAAGAATAAACAACGGCAGAAAAAGTAAATAATTCATCATACATCGTTTTATTTCCTCTGTTGTGGGAGGAGGATATACGTTCCTCACCATAAATTGGAACATTGCGGAGCATACAACCCCAATATGGACATAAACGCAATAGAATCCAAAGAACGCAAATTCCAAAGCAATATTCAATCGCAGTTATTTATTAAACAACTTATAACTTAATCTTAATGGTATTAAGCTTTATTGGTAATTGAGGTATTAAGACTGTTATGGTTTTCAAGTAGATACTTACTTGAAACAAGTACTCACACGAGATTGGCATAAGAAGTTCTAGTAAGTGGGACAATATAAATATAATAGCGGTAGATGAAAGCCATATGAATAACTAAACAAATATGTTTAATTAACCGGGAAGGAATTGAAAGAAGATGAAAACCGAAAGTTAAATGGAGACAAAGATATTGGCTTTATCGGTTTGTGATCAGTAAAAAACTCATAGATAGTACGAAAATGACTGTTTGGTATTCTCGTAGAAGCAAATAGATTAAACCCGTTTTCCGCTGCGAAACTGATACCTATTGGAAGATTTGTAAGAAGATCAGAGAGGAGATTTTGAAGAAAGCATGCAAGAAGATTTATAACTTACAAGACGATTTCCTTGATTTTCTGCATTTGGTGTTTGGGGAGAATATGAGTTAAGGTGTAAAATAGTTACGTCAAACTCAGAATCTTTTTCTGTCGCCATTGAAAGTATGACGGAAAAATCCTTTTAGTAGAAAGATTTCCTTTCAAATAGAAAGGAAGAATGATCTTTCTTCCTATTTAAAAATGAACTTTCGACTTCTCTCATGAATGACGAATTACCGAACCTACCAACTATCCAATAGCTGCAAAATGTCAACTCTCTTGCTGTAATTTGCGATACGGACTTAACAGTTTATTTTTATTTGATAAACACTTAGTGGCCTAAAGTCCTTTATTAATTGGCAATAAATTAGTGATGTAACGGATGCTATTAATCAACTATTTTGTTTACACATTTACATTTCATAAACCTGTTCATACAACAAACATGAAACTAAGAAATAATGTAGACGGATACACTCAGTCTATTTAAATGCAAATTAAAAAATGCTTAAACAAAAAAAATTAAACGTGCTATTGATTATGCTGGTATTGCACACGGATCGAAGATAAAGATCCGGGATATCTTTTTATATATCGATGGAAAAGATCATTGATAGAAAATTAAGACGTGAGTTCGAGGTACCTCGATGAATTCGTCTTCTACACTGACTTTCAAAAAAACCGCAACACCAAGAAGAACGCACTGTATGTATTTCAAATTTTGGTATGATTTTAGACTTGTAAAGAGAAAAAAATGATTATCTCCCTTTAAAAAGGGAAGAATTGTTGGTATGCATGAGGCAGGTTTACCTTGCCGCGAAATTGGATTGATAAATTGGATCGAAACGCATCAACAGTGCTAAGAGCTTGGAGAGATTGGTCTGACGAAGGGTCAGTAAATCGTCATCGTGGTAGTGGCCCTCCAAGAATGACGAACCGACGCGAAGACCGGCGACTTCGTCGTTCAGCAACGTTTGAAACAATTCCATCTCTTGGTGCTAACTGGGTAGCCACCCTAAATCGAAGGGTCTCCCTTAGTACCATGTATCACAGAATTCGAAGTTTTGGATTAAATTCATATCGTCCTATGCGTCGTCTTCTATTATCACGAAACCACAGGGTGGCCCGACTGGAGTGGTGTCGTTCGAGAGTGCAATGGGTGGATGAATGGAGAAGAATCGTGTCCAGTGATGAGAGCCGATTTTATTTATGGCGATCTGATGGACGGTTACGTGTTAGAAGGCACAGAGGAGATCGATTAAATTTGGACTTTTTGGAAAGGCGTCATTCTGGTTTAACACCAGGTGTCATGGTTTGGGGTGCCATCCAGTATGGTAGTCGGTCTCTTGTTTTCGTTTATGATAGATTAAATGCTCAGTGGTACATTAATAGTGTCTTAGAACCGGTTCTTGTACCGTACATGCACGACCATCCTGGAAGCACACTTCAACAGGATAATGCGCGACCACATGTAGTCAACGATACTTTGAGGTATTTGGAAGCTGAAAATTTGGATATTTTGCCTTGGCCAGCTCGGTCTCCAGATTTGTGCCCAATAGAGCAGGTATGGAATATAATGGGTCGAAGACTTCAACGTTTAACTCGTTTTCCAGAGACCATAGATGAACTCCGCGAGCAGGTGCAGATTGCCTGGGATACAATACCACAGGAAGATATTGACAATTTAATTTTAAGCACGCCTCGTCGCTTGCAGGAATGTATTAATTTAAGAGGAGATACCACCCATTATTAAATTATTTTTTAATTTTTTTGACTTATTAACAATAATTTTCTTTTGATATTTTGATCGTTTTTATCTATTAGCCGACCCAAAGTGAGGCCAGAATTTCAAACGTGTACGGTGCGTTCTTCTTGGTGTTGCGGTTTTTTTGAAAGTCAGTGTATTTAACCTCTATTGCAGAAATATTCCATTGAAGCAGGCACCGTAAATATCGCAAAGTAAACCTCTTACAGAAGAGAAGAAACGAAATAAGGCAGCGCTAAAGACAGCTGTCGATAATGATATGGGAAATTCCCTTCAAGTAGCATATCATTCAAATAACGTGATCCTAAAAGAATAGAAAATGAATCTTAATCGCATCCAAAAATATGAAAGTGGTTATCACATTTCATTAAATTAAACATTATTGAAAGCTAACTTGCGAATTAAGTGGACAACAGCCCATTCATAAATTTAAAGGATCTCATTCATTTGGGGTAATAGATATTTATCTGCCTGCAGCGGCTACCCATTAATTACAATATACAACTGCGTCCCACCCATCAATGTTCAAAATGAAACGATGCTGTTCACCTTGATGGGAGGAAAAGATTTATTGAGTATATGGATGACGAAGGAAAGTGAATGCAGCAGAGAAAGTGCAATACTTTTTTTTCAAAATGTTATAGGTATATGCTGAAACCGGGCAACAAATTGCTGTGGCTATTCTGAGCGAAGTCTCATATAAACAACAATTTTTATGGGTAGAATTTATGACAAAAGTTGCGCCACTTTACGTGAAAAACATACTTACATATACATACATACATTGAAAGTGTATCACAGTCACGTGGAGAAAGCCTTGTTATTGGTATTTGCGATCTAGTTTTGATTTTTTCATATCATGCTCTATATTAGGAACATGTGTCTTCTGGTGCGGTTTCGCGTATTGTACGCAGACGGTTTTCTTATTTCTGGAGTTTGATTGATATCGTTAAGAAGAGAGAATCAGAGGAGAAATGCGAAAAACTGAAAATTGCAAGAGTCGAGTTCTTCGTCGATGAAATATTCCTTTTTCGAAAAAAGGTTTGTGGACTCACTTGCCGATTTGTTCCACGCTATACCAACTCGAGCGAAAAAGGCTTAACAGCCAAACTCACGTCGTGAGTGGCCGGAGATCAGGGGGTCCCTGAGCTATGACTCGCCAGCCGAATCCGGCCCTTGACACTTGGCTATGCGGCGGCGGAAACGGGACAATTGCCGAGGAAAAAACACAGGGTGTTTCCTAAGTACGGTACATAACTTCGGGAGCGTCTTCTACAGCTAAAGTAAAGGTAATTTTGTTGTATAAACTATATTCCAATAATGACTCGTTGCGGAAATACAGGGTGTGAAAATGTCTTTGAAAAATTACAATTTTTTAAATATTTCTGAGACATTTTAATGAAATTTTGCAGGGTTTGAGAGTTAGCCACGGTGCGTATTTTACGCTAAAACAGTGGCTATTCTGTGACCAGTGGCGTGCGGGCAAGATAATTGCTGGATATTTTAAAGGAAAAATGTGGTCCGCCACTGTTATTTTACAATATTTTGTTCCTTTTTTAATTATGTGTTCGATTTTGACGAAAAAAGGTCTCTTGACTCTTCTTCGTAGGACGCACCGTTTTGGAGTAAATAAATAAAAAACATAAATTTTTTCATTATTTTTTATTTTTCTTAAGAGAAGAAATACTTGTATGAAGATATGAATTTTTTTTGTTGCGTACCTGCCTGTTTTATTAAAATTTCATTCAAATGTCTCAAGTAATTTCGGAAATATTTAAAATTTAAATTTTTTAAAGAAATTTTCACACCCTGTATTTCCGCAACAAAGCATTTTTGGGATATAGTTTTTACAACAAAATTACCCAAATTTCAGCTGTAAAATGCGCTCCCGAAGTTATGTACCGTACTTAGGAAACACCCTGTATAATAGCTATTCACTGTATTGAAAATTAATACCACATAAAACTGTATCGAGAATTGCCAATCAACGGGCTTTATATGGAAAAATGCCTAGTTTAATGCATATGATGTCTATCGTCGTTTCGGCAGTAGATTTTGTAAGAAAAGCTGTAACCACACTGAAATACGTTGGTTAAGCTGCAGAAAAGTGCTAAACCGCTTCTTTGAGTTACGAAACGATTCATATATGAAACGAAATTAACATATACAGGGTTCGCCATTACTCCGGCCCTGGTTCCTGGTGTCTTTATATAAATATCAATATGAAATGTTTAGTACAGTACTACTCATTTATATTGGAAAGCTGCATGATTTAATAATATTTTTGTTTATACAGAGTGTTCCGTTTTCGCTGGGCAGCATAAAATTATAATTTTTTAAATAGCAACCCATAATTTTTCTTATGCCGTTTGTTGAAACCTTAATTTAGAAGAAAAATACATTAAACATTTTTTAAACTGGTTGCGGCGTTGCCATATTAGAAGGTAGTGGCAGGTCATATGACAACTAAATGAAATAAGTAATTTATGCTTTTGTTAAATAGAAGCAAAGTCTACTAGAATAAACCTGCTAGATTATAATGATGCCTGCTGCAATTTGATTGAAATTTTGTAAATATTGGACATTTTGTAAATATTGGACAAAACTAAAGAAACTATTTCAAAAACAACAAATATTTGAACATATCACAATAAAAAAACAAAATAAATTAATAATGGGTAGAATGTCCCTTATTTGCAATGACTTCTGCGCATCTTTTTGGCATTGATTCAAGAAGGGTGTTGATTTTCAACATATCGATGTCCCTCCATGCTTCTTGAATGGCTTGCTTTAAATCTGCTTTATTTGAGATATTTTTTTTCCGAACCTGAACTTTTAATTGACTCCATAAGTTTTCAGTTGGATTCAGATCCGGACTTTGCGCTGGCCAGTCCAAAACAGCAATCTTTGCTTCTTTAAGCCAGGAAGTAACTATTGCCGCTTTGTGTTTCGGGTCGTTGTCATGCTAGAATATCCAAGAAACGGGCAGATTTTCGTCACAAAATGGTTCCATTGTGTTTTTAAGAATGTCTAGATAAAGAAATCTGTTCATTCTTTCATCAATAAAATAAATTGGACCCATTTTAAAACCCGAAAAACATCCCCAGAGAAGAACTGAACCTCCACCATGCTTTATGGTAGGTAGTGTATACTTTGGGTCATATCTTTTGCCCACTGGTCGCCTTATCCATGAAATCCCATCAGATCCAAATAAATTGACTTTTGTCTCATCGCTAAATAAAACTTTTTTCTAAAATGTCTGATCACAATGTAAATACTTCTGTGCAAATGCAAGTCGGGCCTTTCTGTTTTTTGAAGAAATAAAGGGGGTTTTAGCTGGTCGTCTGCTTAATATGCCAACTTCATTACATCGCCTTTGTACAGTCTTATAACTTAGATTGTCTACACCCAATTCGTTTAAAATTCCTCTTGCAGACAAATTCGGTTGTTTCATGGCTATACGTTTTATCCGTCTGTCTAGATTTTTGTTGGTTTTTCTTGGCCTACCACCTCCACGTCTACAAATAACCACGTTTCCTCGAGTCTTGTATCTACTTAAAACTTTGGATAGCACAGATTTATGAATAGAATAATGTTTTGCAATATCAGCTTGCTTTGTTCCATTTTGAAAAGCTTCAACAATTTTTGATTGTAAATCTTGAGATAAATACCTTCCAGTAGACATTCTCAAAATATCATAGCAAACACTGTAGCACTCAAACACTGTGGTGAATATGAATATATTTTGCAAAATAGAATTCAGCTGATAATGCGTTTTGCCAAAAAGTTTCTTTAGATTTGTCCCAATAAATAAACAAATAATGAAAAATTATTGTTTTCACTGAGAATTAAAAAAATGTATATGGTCCGTATTAAATAAATATTTCCTCAGAAGTAAATAAGATACACAGAAATAATGTATAGGGTGACATTAAATTTATTTTTATATATTTAAAAAGTTTCTTTAGTTTTGTCCATTAGTGTATATACAGGGTGGTCATTTAGTGCGGTCACGGAAGATTACGGCTAGACAATTTAATATTTTGAATTTCTTTTTTTTGCGTTATATAGAACTCGATTATGGGTACATTTTAAAATTGTTTTCGTTTCATACAGGGTGTTCTAAATAAGTGAAAAATATCAAAGTTATGTTTTTTTAAATAGGACACCCCATATATTAATATCGTTATAGATTTCTTGAGAAAAATAAATGTAAGTTTCATTAAGATTTACTTGTCCTAAATCTTAAGGATTTCGAAACAATTAAGTTTTTTTAAAAAAATCATGCAGTTTTAAAAACTTTGTTTTGAAGGAAGTTTAAACTGGAGTAAATCGAAATTCATACCAAACTTTAGATATGAGACGTATCTTATGTCAAAATTATTAAAATTGAAATATCTCATACAGTGCGTCCAAAAAGTAACATGAAAATTGCATTCTTTTTGAAAGGAAATAACTTGCTTAATTTAAATAGAACACCACACACATATTTTATTACTCGAAATAAGAAATAAACATATGACTAATCAAATTATTAATTTTGCTACCTTTTCTTAAATCTTATTTTTCGAAGAAAACCTGTACATGTAGGTATAGGAAGGTGTAACGATTTTTGATTAGTATATAACACAAAAAAAAGAAATTCAAAATATTAAATTGTTTAGCCGTAATCTTCCGAGACCGCACTAAATGACCACCCTGTATATGATGAAAAACTTAAAGCCAGTGATACAACTGGCGGGCCCCATATGGTTATGGAATTTGTCATTTTTGACTAGTATTGACTAATATAACTGAACATTTTAACTCCCTTAACGTTAATTTACAAGGAGAAGGGCAAATTGTATATAAACTCTTTTTTCACATAAACCATTTCAAACAAATTTACTTCGTGCCCGGCAACAGTTTCAACAAAATAATTCGTCGCGTTTTCAGTCTTGTGTAAATTTGTAGAAAACCATGCGGAAAAATAGATTTTCAGGTCAAAGTTGCACTGAAAAAAATTATATTGTTAGAAAACGAGCTACACGTGTGGTTTAAACACTTGTGTAACCATAAAAAAATTTTCATTTCGTTCCAAAATCCCTTTGAAGTTGTTCTGGTAAGGGTGATGTGAATACGCAATTAGAATTGGTAAGTTTTCAACCTGACAATTGCTTGTTTTTTTTTATATTATTTGTTTAAAAAAGTTTTACTCTTTGTTACCAAAATATGATCACAGCAAATGTTATGAATTCTGCTAGAAAAATTGGATTTGGAACAATTTACGTTTGTGAATAATTTTTTTCCAGATCGAATTTGCAAAATCAAAAATTTTTTTAATATTGACCGATAGACATTTCGAAGAGTTCTTGGCTATTGGTACTTCTAAATCGGCACCCAAGATGAATAAAATAATTTCAAGATCTATAATACAAGCACTTCAATCACATTAAATATTTACGTTTGTTTGCTCCTTTTTGTATTTTTTGTTCGATAATTCTATATATCTTTATAAATAATAAAACATTTTAAAAATGGTTTTTTTTAATATTATTTTTACAGTTTTATACAGGGCGTCCCAGATTAAAGTGCAAATATTTTAATCACGACTTCTACTAATGAAATTAACAAACACGTTTTTTTTCTTTTTGTCCAAAAGTCTGTCCTTTAAGTTCCTAGAGCTGCTTGAATATGGGGCCCCATTTAGATAAAATAATTCATGTTGGAAGAGCCCTTCGACGGATTGTCATGAAATTTGGTGTTCAAACATTTTTCGATCGCAGCAGTTCACAAATGAAAAAATGAAACATGCAGCTTTGCCATAACATAGAAATAAGGGCCGGACTATGAATATAAGGGCCCATATTTATTTAACCGTTAAATATTTCGATCAAGTGATTACGTTACTCGATTGCACCTTTCATTTAGAAACTTTTTTGTCTCTTGGAGATTTTTCGCAGAATGCGTCGTTTTCTCGTAGTAGCGACTCCAAATTTTACGCCTTTTTATTGCAGGAATTTGCTGATATTAAGTAGACCATGGCCCAAATAGCCACATCATTCTCCCTGTCAAAAAAATCATTCTGATTGTCATTTCCTGGCATATTGTGGTCAACTGGCAGTAGATATTACTCGTTAATGCTATTATTGCCATATTTAATTATAAAATAACATAAAAGTTAATTTTTATTTGTTTTATGATGGCTCTTTCGTTTAGCGATCTCGAGTATGTTGACATTCGCTCAATCTATGGTGAGTGCAGACAAAATGCTCATAGAGCTAGAGTCCTCTACCATCAGCGATTTCCTAATCGACGACTTCCAAATGCAAGAACGTTTACAAATGTTTATATGAAGTTGAGGGAATTTGGTAGTTTCCCTCCTCAGCTAGGAGAAAATTATGATATTAAACATCATGGGGTAGATGATGAGCAAGAAATAATCAATTACTTTGAGGATAATAAAATTAGTAGTTTAAGAAATGCCGAGCATGACTTAATGATCCCAAAAAGTAGTATTCAAAGAGCGTTACCTCAAGAAAAGTATCACCCTGATCATCAAAAAAAGTCCAGGAACTCGTGGCCACTTTGAACAATTTTTAGTGTGCAATTTCATTCTTCTTTGTTATTTTGCTTCAAATAATTTTAATAAATAACATTTTGGGTAGAAACGGTCTAATCCGAGGAAGATAAGAATTGCTTTGAAACAACTACTATGAGAAAACGACGCATTTTGTGAAAAATCTCCAAGAGACAAAAAAGTTTCTCAATGAAAGGTATAATCAAGCAGTGTAATCACTTAATCGAAATATTTAACGGTTAAATAAATACGGGCCTTTGTATTCATAGTCCGGCCCTTATATCTAGGTTATGGCAAGGCTGTGTATTTAATTTTTTTATTTGTGAATTGCTACGATCGAAAAATATTTGTATACCAAATTTAACGAAAATCCTTCGAAGGGCTCTTCCAACACAAATTATTTTATCCAAATGAAATTCAAAGATCTCTAGAACTTAAACGAACGACTTTTGGACAAAAAGAAAAATTCGTGTTTGTTAATTTCATTAGTACAAACCATGGTTAAAATACTCGCACTTTGATCTGGGACACCCAGTGTATTCACGTGCGGTCCTTTCTCTAAAAAATTTGGAAACCACTGCCATAGAGGATGCAACCTTCCATAGTTCTCAAAATTCTTTTATATGTAGCTCTTCAAGTTAGGGAAAGACAGTTAGAGCATTTTTGGTCCCTCGAATCCGCTGATAAATGAAGAAAATTCCAGATTTCTTCGATATTTGTTTTTGGGAAAGTCACACGCTAATATTCTTACATGTTAGTACTGATAACCTTGGTACAACCGTACTTTTCTAGCCTTTCAAGCTAGGTGTCCGCAAGTTCTTTCACCATGAATTCCTTCAACCGATGAAGAGCAAGTTTTAACATTGTTTCTTCAAATCCGTAGGGAAACTTCAACTTTTTTTAAAAACTGCCGTTGGTTTTAATTCAATTTCGTCTGTACGTGAGGACGCGGTGCATTCCAGGAACTACTCGTACCTATTCTTAATGGAAGAAACTTCAACTTCTCGTAGGTTCCAACTTCGAAAACATGCGGTTCCATAACTTCCCGCCCATCAGTCACCGATTCTTCTGATATGATCAGATAATTTCTTGATCTTCATAACTAACTTTTGAGGACTCCTTAATCGTTTTAGGCAGCGATCTCATTGCCTTGAATCTCAAGGCGTCTGGGACGAAATTATCTCCAGTGGCTTGCTGAGTGAACGTGTAGTTGAGAGTCTTCGGAAACGTGCTTGTTGCCTTCTTTGTCTGCCAATGCACGAAATTTTCAATCCTACAGGAATATGTTGAAAAATCAATTCATCACAAATTAATAATTTCCTAACGCCTAATTATATCTAATGAAAACTTTAATTAACATTAAAACGAAACCCAGAATCGTATACGTATTTACCCCAAGTGCAGCTGCAACACTTTCCATTTCTTCAAATCTTCGACCAGAAGGTTAACAAACTATTTTGATGGACTGATGCATTACTTACATTCTTCGCGATATCTTGTTTACTGTTATCATGTCTTTCACTTTCCGTGCAATAATTGAGATTAATTGCAGACGTGTCCTGTCCGGAATGTGATTCCGGAAATTGTAGATGCACTTTATCTCACGGATAATCTTACCAAATCGGGTTGTACTGGTATATCAAACCAGTAGTTCATAGAGAGAAAAAGCTGTGGTGCGAAAATAAGGAAGGTATATAATCTGTTTTTGCTTTCATAAGTTGTTCTGGGGTTTAATATTTCATTGCAAACGCTCTCTTCCTTCAGTATTTAATACAAAAATAATTATCGATTTTGATACGGATCTGCAATTTCCTCGCATGATGATCCTAATTACCGATAATATTGTCTTATTTTAAAAACGGTATTTTTATAGAAAGCTCTTAGCTAAGTGAGTTTGAGATCCCTGAAAACGAACAGTAAAAGGTGCGCGAGTTAGGTAGGTTAGTGGGTTAAAATGAGAGTAACTGTGAATATGTAATACTGCCAGTGAACCGTAACATTTCAAAACATTGAGCTAATACTAAAGCATCAGGTTATGCTTTAATGAAATCTATTGAAAGGCAAACATGGAAGCAACATCGGCAGCAAATCACTTGAAATTGGCCCATAAAGAAAGCATGCGGGTGTTAGTTGCTAAATTGACTATTATACATAACATTGATATTTACCATGCCACTTTGCAAGTTTCTAATATTTCACTTTCATTTTTTTATAATTTTATTTATTTATGTTTATTTATGTTGGCTAAAATTCCCATTGTTTTCCTCGCAGGTTCCGCTTAATGGGTACCACCCTCTGGGTAATATCCATTCTGTCGATCACCAGCCTGACGGGGGGCCATTCGACTCTAATTAAGGAGAAGGTGGATATGTCCTCGTATCTAAGGCCGCTGCCGGAAGACCTTCGTCCCAAGGTGAAGCTGGCCTTAAAAGCCGAGACCGGACAGTCCCCTAGTGTGAAAGAATGCGAGCAGGAACAGGATTCAGTGACTTGCCCTCCAAGTAAATTTCGCTCTGCTAGTGCCGAATGCAATAACGTGAGGCATCCTAGTTGGGGCACAAGGGGGGCTCCGTTTTTGAGGCTCGTTGCGCCGGATTACGCTGATGGTGAGTGGATAATGAACTTCGTCCTGTCCAATCGGAAGCTTCGAAGAGCACTGAAATCAGTTTCGATTAAATTTTTCCTTGCTTGAAATAATAACTGTATTGTAATACTTGGAAGAAGCTGGATCTCGGAGAGGTACATGATGATTCTCTGCCTCAAATCTGGAAAATGATTTCTGTCTACCCATCTAACTTAAGCCGTCCAACTATACTTAAATCTTAACACCAATAACTGCAGCATATTTCCCCATTTACATAAGATGATAGTTAAGATACCCAAGAAACAATAATCACGTGAATGTTAGCTCATCGGCCTTGCGACCAGGATTTGATTCTTCAAGTGTGAGATGATTGACCTGTTAGGTTTTTATTCAGTTGTTATGGCCACACATTGTTTTTTCCTTGTCTGAGAAGTAAAAAATTCATGTCGGGAATTTTACACAATTTACGCATGTCGGTAGTTTATTTGCAACAGTAATTAGGTACGAAATTAATTACGTGCATGGTGCTGAGCGCACTTATTGTTCTGGGAGCATTACATAAGCTGGTCCAATTAGAGAAAGTATTCCCTTCAGGAAATTTGTACATCGCCGGTTTATGGCAATCCAAGTCCGAGCTGAAGTTTTCATTAATTAACCAGAATATGAAATGCTTATTTCACTGTTTCGGCTATTTCGCATCAAGACCCAACTCAAACCTTTTCACTAATCAGATCTGGCGCAGCGTTGCACCTTACATTCGATTCAGCGTTCTGGGCAGCTCTTCTACCATCCTTTCACTTTAAACCTTCTGAAAATTGTGGATTTTCAGGCATTTCAGGAAGGATTCAGGTTTTCAAAAAAACTTTCTTTTGAGCCCCAAAAACATCACCTATCTCCGTTCCTCATCGTTCGTGTAATGAACGCCCATCTCTTTCCTGTAATCGACTCAGTCCTACAGACAACCCTAACCCTTAGGTTGCATTAGAAACTTGTGAACCTGCAAGATCGCGAACGACGTTCCTCCGTGAAGGAAATGAGAAAATACTACAAATCTATGCAAAACCTGAATGAGGGAAGTACAATCGTTCTTACGTGTCTTCGTGACCATTTGCGGAAGAAGTGCGTTACGCATTATGCAAACGATCATCGATCAATTCACCTTGACTATCACGCTTTAATGTGATCTGCTCTGTTTACGTGATAATCTTCACTCTCTGATAATTGCTGTAAAGGTTACATGACCTATAATATTCAATTAATGTTATTGACGGTTCAATGGCAGCCGGGTTTTGTGTGGAACGTGCCATTGATCCATTGTTTTAACGAGGACCAGCCTTTCGTGCTGGTTGAATACCAGGAAACACCTACACTCCTAAAACGAATTTTCTAAGAAAAACAATATTTGTTCGCATTATAATAGTTCCCCTAGCGATATCATCATAGAAAACAGCATTAATTGAGCAACCTTATAGACCGATTAGTAAAGGTGACATAAGCTGCAGGCCCCGACAAAGATTATGGCACGTACACGTCACAGTCACGTGTAGAAGAACGAAGATTGCAGATCACGAGGTGCGCTTTCCCTTTCGTCATCATCCGTTTGGAGGGAAGGACGCTGTAGTCATGAAATCACAAGATCGATAGGTACTATTCGTGGGAACGGTTGCATCTATAATACCTTAGTATTAAAAGCAATCAACGAAAAATTGCAGTTGCCTTTAGGAAACACCAATAATGTGGTACCATTAGGAAATCTAAGGCTTAGTAATTTCGATCAAGATGGTAATCAGTAAGGTGCAATCGCGGAAAGATACACCTAGGAAAAGAAACTGTCGGATAAGAAGCGAGGGAATAAAAAAAATTATATCAAATTGTCGAGGGGTTCACCATCCATTTTCAAACACAACTCCATGAATTTTCTTAAATGCTGTGTTGATCTTGAAGCGTTCCTTTCTCTCACGTCAGTCTTTAAAGTGGTGATCACCTTTCTTCGCAGATAGCGAGAGACGCGGAGTTCCAAAAGAGGCATTTCATAGTTTGCAGGAAATAATAATTTAATGGAGATAAATCTGGTGAATTTGCCGGCCGACTTATCTCTATTCTTTGAAATGACCCTATCGGTAAATATTTCAAAGAAGTAACCAGCCACCCTGCTGGTGTTAGGTGGCGGAGCACCATCTTATTGGAACCAAAAGTTATTCAAGTGATTGAGACAACTGTGGTTATCGATGTAACCTTAAAAAGCTAAAATCACATTGTCTTCCTAAATGTATGGGCCAATGCTCGCAACGTCAAGTAAGCTAAACTATACGTTTAACCCGAAACGTGCTCGTGGTCGACGTCCTTAGTATTCGTATAAATTTTCAGGGGACTAGACACGTTCATCATGATAATTGAATAAGTTGGTAAACTTGCGCTCATCTATGAACAGCATGTTGCGAAGAAAATGGGCATTGTTCCATAACATTCCTGCAAAACTCCATGCTGTTCTCGATCCAAGACTTGGGTGATAAACAGGCGATATTTATTTATGATTTTACTAGCATCTCCACAGTGTCTGATTGATATACCTTAATTCATTATGCAACAATCCTTCATCGAAGTAAGAGGATTATCTTGAAAGTACTGAAAAATTCAATTGATCGCAGTTTATTATTTTTTAAGAAAGTTTTAACATGGTTACCGAGACCCTGTACATTTCGTTTGAAAAGCACTTTTACCGCTTTTAAGTAGATGCAGCTTTCGTCTGAACGGCAAGCTGCAATTTTCACGCGTAAGAGTGCTCTTTCCGCTTTTCGTGCAGAATATGCTATGTATTTTATCAAGTCCCTTTGTTTTCAGGCAAATCCTCACCCCGTCAGTCCGGGACCTCACAACGCCTGCCTAATCCTTTGGAGGTATCAGCAATTCTCCAATCTATTCCGGCTCAGAGCCACGAATCCGTAACTTCCCTTCTTGGAGCTTGGAGTGAGCTGCTCCTACACGACTTGGCCATGACTGGAAATCTAAAGAACCAGGACTGTTGTTCCGATAACGCTCCTGCTCATCCCGAATGTTACGCAAAACTGGGCAATGGTGAGTGCAAGGAGTACATGAGGACCTTGCCTTCCATGGACGTCGATCAATGTAGTTTCGGTAAGTGTTCTTGAAGATCTAATAAGTGGTCGATGGCGCAAGCTGTTGAACAAGGCTACGATTTGCGAGTGAAATGGAGCATCGAATTTAACTTAATAACGGTAGTTTACCTTGGTCGTGGATGACGTTTTGTTCTTGTAATAACACGGATCTGTGTTCTATATTAGTCATTTACGAATGCCGATAGCGTTTTAAACGTCAGTCATTCTTGCGAGTTTCATTGATTGAGCAATATGAATTCTCTTTATGAATGCGTCTTGTGTTCCATTAAAAATCTGAACGCTTAAAAGGATTATTGCCTAAGCTCTTCCTGTAAGTCCAGGGTACAAACTACACACGGCACACACAGTACAGGGTGTATTTAAATGCAATACTACGTTGTTTTGGAACCCTGTAGAATGAAAACAAACTACTTTTGCATTAAAAAATATTATCTGAATCGCTCTATTGTTTGCCCTTTGGCACCCAACACACTTTTTAGTCATTGTTTCTTGGACACCCTGTATATATTCGTATATCCGTGAAACGTTATCTGGTATCGTATGGGGTTGAAAGACAAATAGATATTGTTGAATGGTTCTGACAACTTCTCTGTTCCATTGCACCAAAGGAACAAAACCAGTAATTGATGTGTCAAACTGTCCACCAAAATTACCGAATCTACCGAAAATTATTGATAGAAAAATTCAAAAATCTGAAATGGTTTAATTGTAGGTTTTCACATTATTTGCGACAGCTATCTGATCAAGTTTTCTTCCTGTAGTGTACCGCAACCAAATGAACTTGGCATCATCCTTCTTAGACGGTTCTGCCGTTTACGGAAATACTCGCGTCCAAATGGAATCTTTAAGAACTTATGACCAAGGTTTGGTCAATATGTCGGCCTGTCTGTCCTGCCAATCAAACGCCCTCTACTCTGCAATTTTAAAAGAACACAACAGAATTGCTGCCAACTTAGCTGTTTTAAACAAACACTGGGATGATGAGACACTCTTCTTGGAAAGCCGGAGAATTGTGATTGCAGAAATCCAGCATATCACCTATAATGAGTTCTTGCCTACTATATTAGGACAAGTAAGTATTGCTCCTAGTCTTAATTGAAATGAATCAAGAACAGCAATGTTTATAGGAGACTATAGTGAGTTCTGAATTGAGCCTCAAACCACACGGTCGGTTTTCGAAATACTCCAGCTCTAGACGTGCTGGGGTATTCAACGAGGTCGCCATGACTGCTCTTCCTGCTTTGCTTTCCATGCTGCCCAGCAGCTTGGTAAGAATGATATTGGTTGCAAACCTCCGAGAAAAAAACTCTCTATTTACAGTTGAGTAAGACTGCAGACAGCTTTGCCGACATGATCGACATACTGATCAGTGAACCAGCTCAGAATCCTAGCATGCACATTTCGGTGCCTCTGCGCGCCAACTGGGACACTTCCGGCTTGTTTGTTCACATGGGGAGAGACCATGGTATTCCGGGTTACGTAAAAATAGTCCAGTTCTGTAAGAACCAAACCTTCCCCAAGACTCTTAAATTCGAAGACTTAAAGGCTTACCACATTAAGCCCGAATACATCAAAGCCTTGAAGTACTTGTACAACAACACCGAGGATATCGACTTACTAGCGGGGGTATTGCTCGAAACTCCTCTACCTGGAGCTATTGTAGGGCCCACTCTCAACTGTCTAATCAAAGAACAGTTTATTTCTCTAAAAAAGAGTGACAGGTTTTGGTACGAAAACGATTTGCCTCCGAGTTCCTTGACTACAGCTCAACTAATGGAAATTAAGAAAACCACATTGGCTGGCCTATTGTGCATCAACACTGATGATATGAGCAAAATTCAGCCCAAAGCTTTCGTTATTGAAGATAAGTTTCTCAATGGGAGGATACCATGTGATCAGTTTGCCTTGCCACAATTGGCTGAATGGGTGGAAATGGATCATATGAGCGAAATCAGCGAGGAATTGCTGATGGAGGCGTTGGCCAAGGCGGAGCAAAAGTTGATGGAGAGGAGGAAGATGGAGTATCAAGTTTGGAGTACTGGTGAGTGATTATTAGTATGTCAGATTTCATAAATTCCTTATACATACTCCCACTGAAGCACTGGATGCGTTCGTTCAGCGAAATACTGGTCTGCCAGGGAAGATTTTCCCACATTTTGGAAATTCGGTTTTCCTTTACCACAGACCAAAATTAAATTGGATTGCTTTGGAAAAACTTTAACATCATTCCTTCATTACGTGTTCAATCGACGCCAGCATGCGTGGTCTCCTGGATAACTTCCTGGGCGTGGGAAATTTTTTTCTAGGGAGCCCAAATATCATTCTTAAAGGACCGAATATACTGAGACAGACAGTCGATCTGGCTTCAATAATTATCTCAGAACGCAAAATGATCCGAGCCGGATTACCCGATACATTCATAGCAGATCATAACAATAATTCCTAGTCAATTCAGTGTGTGTTAGCCCTTTAAGGAATGCACACAGTGAGTCGACTCCTATCGGTAAACTCGACTGGGCACAGTCGATAAATTTGGGTGGTAGCAATACCACTGAAAGGGTAGAAAATGCCGCGTAAGTCGATTAAGTGCGTGCCATTCATTCAGCCTGGAACCCATAGACTGGAACATTATAACTGGTTAATTATGATCTGGTCGTTTTAGTTGGTGGAATCGATCCGAAATCACCCCATGGTATCGCAGCTTCCTTCAGCAAGCCCAATAAACAAGCTCTCAAGGTGGCTAACACTTCATTGCTTCTTGAATTTGCCTCTAACGAAATACTCAACTCTTTATCGTAAGAACTACGTTACCACACTTTGACCAAGTCTCAACAAACGCTGATTTTAGACGTCGAAGGCGACGACGTCAAGCAGACGGTCGATCCATCAGTTTCCACACCAGCGATGATTTAAGCGACTTACAAAACGTTGATATTTCGGCATTAGTTCCTCCGGAAGTGTTCCACGATGACGAAGAAGATTGTTCAGAGGATGGTCCTTGTGACGCCTCAAGTCCATACCGCACGCTTTCCGGACATTGCAATAACTTAAAAAGACCTGAATGGGGCAAAAGCTTAACCATATTCAACAGGTTGCTCCCCAGTGCTTATGAAGATGGTATGTGGATTCACCAAGTGGCCTTCATCAAATTTTTCCATGATCTCTTTTTTTAATTAGGCATCTCCAAACCTAAAGTGACGGGTGTTACCGGCATACATCTACCCAATCCTAGAACTATTTCCCGAGTGGTCCATCCAGATATCAGCAATCTACATAAACGTTATACTCTCATGGTGATGCAATTCGCCCAACTGCTGGACCACGATATCACGATGACGCCTATTCACAAAGGTCATCACGAATCTATTCCCAGCTGCAGATCGTGTGATAGTCCCAGAACGGTGCATCCGGAATGTAACCCCATTCCCATCCCTCAAGGAGATCACTATTATCCCAATTATAACGTCAGTACTGGGCAAAGTATGTGCTTCCCTTCAATGAGGTCATTGCCAGGTCAGCAGCATTTGGGACCTAGGGAGCAAATTAATCAGAATACTGCATTTATTGATGGTTCAATGGTATGTATTACTGTCTTGTGGATTAGAAAGGGCGTATCTGTATTTTCCATTTTGAACTAAAGACTCAAACTTATAAAAAAAAGAACGAATTTTATACCTAACGATGGAAAATAATAGATTTCTTGCAGTATTAAGTGCAGTTTCAAAATTAAGTGAAATTTGCAGATATACGGAGAAAATCCTTGTATTCTGGACAAACTCATTGGTGAGCATGGTAAGATGAACTGGACCAATCTTCCATCAACCAAAGGGTTGTTACCCAGAAGTCTTACTCACCCAGAGTGCAGATCTGGATCCGGGTTTTGCTTCATTGCCGGCTAGTTTTGTTCTCACTTAAGTCAACAACTGTATCTTAAAAGTGAATTCTCCAGGTGATGGACGTGCCTCAGAACAACCAGGTCTGACTATGATACACACCATTTACATGAGAGAACATAACAGAGTTCGCGATTCCCTCCACGAAATCAACCCCCACTGGAACCATCGCAAGTTGTTCGAGGAAACGAGGAAGATCATTATAGCAAATTTCCAGCATCTCGTTTATAACGAGTTCTTGCCGAGAATTCTCGGGTGGAACGCCATGAGCCTTTATGGGTTGAAGCTGCTTCCTCAAGGTTATTACACAGAGTACAACCCCAATTGTAACCCGGCTGCTTTCACTGAGTTTGCGGCTGCAGCTTTCAGAATAGGACACTCGTTATTGCGACCTCATATTCCGAGATTGGATAATCATTATAATATCGTTGAACCTGCGATTTTGTTAAGAGACTTCTTCTTCAAGACTGACATCATGATGGAAGTAAGGTCTTTCTAGTGGTTCAAGAACTTCATGTAACAAATCTTTGCCTTTTAGCCTGGTCTTATCGATGATATCGCCAGGGGCATGGTCTCCACGCCCATGGAGAACTTGGATCAATTTATTACGGGAGAAGTCACAAATCATTTATTCGAAGATCGCAAGATTCCCTTCTCCGGGATCGATCTCATAGCCCTTAATGTGCAGAGAGCTAGAGATCACGGTAAATAAACATCATAAAACCAAAATATGTTTTAAACTATTAGCCATATATTGTAGGAATCCCGTCATACAATAATTACAGAGCCCTATGTAACCTTAAACGCGCCACCTCCTGGGATGATCTCTCCAGGGAAATCCCTCCAGACACCATCCGGAGGTTAAAGTCACTTTATGTCTCAGTTGATGACATCGATTTATTCCCTGGAGGAATGGCCGAACGGCCTTTGCAAGGAGGGTTAATAGGTCCTACATTTGGATGTATTATAGCCATACAATTTAGACATTTAAGAAAATGTGATAGATTTTGGTAAAGCTTCTTCTCTTAAATGACGAAATCAGGACATTTTTAACGTTTGCAGGTATGAGACCAATGATCCTCTACTGGGTTTCACTGAAGCTCAATTAGCCGAAATTAGGAAGATAACTTTAGCCAAAACTATCTGTGATAATTTAGATGGTAATAGCGACATGCAGAGATCTGCGTTCGAATTACCATCGAACTTCCTCAATCCGAGGTAAACGCCATTTTTTCAAATTACCATGGAGGTTTTAAAACGATTTTATTAGGGTTCCTTGTAAAGACCATCCCAGCATGAACTTCAACCCATGGAGAGAAAATGCTCCTGGGCAAGGCTGCATCATTGCTGGCAAGCACGTTCAAGTGGGAGAAAGTGTATTGCCTTCTCCATGCACTAGTTGTGTGTGCAATGTTGGTGGGGTAAGTTATTTTGTTTATAACAATAACTGAAGCTGTACCTAGAAAAGTATTGTTCTTCTGAAGGGCTTTGCTTTCATTAACATTTTTATTCTCGTTGTCCGAGATATTTTGTAGGTATCTGAGAGATGTATGGAGATACCTACGTCAAATTACTTTCTCCTATATATTTGTTCAAAGCATTAGAAAGATGGAAATATTTAGGAACACGTCATCATTGAATTTATTTCTGTCTTTACATTTATGTGGTTGAAATTGCTCCTAACTGCTGAAACCTAAAATTAACAGAGACAGTCTTCTATTGAATTGATAAAAAAAATTTTGTAGTGAGTTTTTTTTTCTTCTTCCAGGGAACTTGTGCCTCACTCAAGATAAACGACTGCCAGCAACTGATTAGAGAGTGGTCCAAAGAGAGTGTAGTCAGAGATGAGGTGTGCACTGCACAATGCGGTTTTCTCTTCCGCAACCAAGGAGGGTTGGTGGGGAAAGGGTCAAGCCTCCAGCCCAAACAACAGTTCATACGCCAAGCTCGGGTGTCGGACCCTGATGCTTTTGACTTTCCAATCCAAGTCCCTGATTTGAGACCTTTTATCGTTTAATAACGGGGGTCTCTTATTGACTGATTTTTTACTTAAAACTTTAAATAATAAAATTATAGTACCTATCCGAAATTAGCACTTAATTTTAGTAAAACTACAGGGCGATCATTAAGAAAAACTTCAAATAGGCGTTGAAATACAAGGGAAACGTTTTAAACAAATTAATCTTTAATCGGTTATCAGTCAGAGATTTGATGGTATTCCACCAGGAAGTGCCAATCAACGTTTTAGGAAAACTATGAATAGCAAAGTTACTAAAATTTGGTGGTTTGGTCAGTCTTGGGAAGACCTCATCTAAAATATTCTCAATGATGAATAAAATGTAATGATATTGAACGTGACATGCGGGACATCCTGTGCAATGAACGGCTTAATCAACCGTCTACGTTTACGGTTTGTTACATCTGCGAGGTTGTTTCAATGATCACCCGTTAGTGTTTGAAATCATCGTTATTTAGAATGTAGGTAGGTAAAATATAGGATTTTTTTTTTATATTATCACCAATTATTTTTGTCTGAACCTACTTGTTAAGGGGTGTAAGCAGGTAATTGCATAACTATGGGGTGCAGGGAGAAGCACTAACAGTATGCAAATAGTATAAATCATTTGATATATTAACCAACTGGCCGGAGTGGAACGTTCAAACATCGTTTAGTCGACACAATTCATGTGTGTTTCTAGTTACTTTTCAATGAAATTTCCAACGATATTTTCAACTTAGTTTTCTTTCATGTACTAAGCCTTGGCTTGCTTTGCTGTGCGATTGACTAAGATACTGTCGATATCCATTTAACGCGAGTTTAATAATGGATTAAATCATAAAACGTTGAAAAAGAGAAAAAATATAAATAAATCTTCACGAGCTTTTGCGTAAAACCTTTTTACAATTAAGTAAAGGTGGCAGTTAAGGAATCGATGCTAAACCATAGAGACTTTGTATCCACAAATTATAACCTTCGATCTTCAGACCGACCTCAAAAGTAAATAAAAACAATACAAGAATACTTAATGAAGTAACAAACGCAGGTTTGTAGCCATTAATTATTATGAAAATAGATTTTTTTTATTGGTGAATTATATACAATATAAGCAAACAATCTGTGATTCAGCATGAAGTCACGTTATAATTATTTGTATATATTGTGCTATAACGTATTAATGTATTAGTTTAATTAAGATTGTATTTATGTAATATTATAGTATTCGTATAAACGTAACAGTACAGATGGAGACATTTTTTTACTATGTTTTAAATGCAGTTGAGAAAACTAACATTTCGACTATCTTTCTTCGTCGGTATTATACGCCAATGGTAGGTGGAAAATAGCTATTTTGTGTACTGATAGGTATATATGGAATTTATACACAATGTTAAAAAAGGTCGATTTCAAACAATAAAACTACAATAAAAAATCCATTTTTACAATGGAAATTTTATTTATTGTTTTGTTAGTGGGGATCCTTGATGCTCGCGACGCATGTCTACGTATATGCTATCTTGGCGATGTATATCTATCGCATATGCATCGTTTTTTCTCATGTGAATTCTTTCTGATCCGCAAGGATGGTGTATGACAAGAACAAAACTCTTTTATTATATAAGGTTTCCCAGAATGAGGGGGTCAACGTTTAACCACATATTCCCTGGTCAAAAATATATCGAAATATCTATTTTTATCTATTATTGAATTTTGATTTGGAACCTCCATTAGATGAAAAGAAATTAATGGAGGAAATGATGCCCCTCTTCAATAGCCACCTAGATCTCCAGATCTAACTCCCTGCGACTTTTCTATTTGGGGTACGCTAAAATCTCGCGTATATGCTGTTCCTATTCAAAATGAAGACTACCTAAGAACTAGAATTTTACAAGCAAATGATGGAATGCGCAATGATGTTGGGAAGATTAAAATTGAATTTTCTTCGACGCGCGAATCTCTGTATTCGAGAACGGGGTGGTCACATTGAGCACTTATTAAATTAATTGTTTGTTGAAGTGTATGCTTTTATTTCCTTCTGAAGGGTGTGTATTGACTGACATTATCAACAATTTTAATTTTTGTTCGTTTAATGGAGGCTCCAAATCAAAATTCAATAAGAGATAAAGTTGCGTAACTGACCAGGAATTTCATTTAAAAAAACCAACCGTCTGCATGAACGAACAAAAAAGTTTTGGTGTATTTAACATGCGATTTTCTAGGAATTGACCGCTGCCCCTGGTGGTTTTACCATAATAAGCTCCGTCAAATGTGCCCCGAGAAACAGAAAGATTATACACCAAATTTCGTAGCAATCCATCTAGCCGTTTTCGGTTTATCTGCAAAACTTTAAAAAAATTTAGATTTTAAGAGCTTGTATCTCCAGAAGATGATTTCGTATATACATAAGTATATCACCATGAATCGACATAGTTTTGACCAAGGAATATGTGGTTAAGCGTTGACCCCCTCATTCCGGGACACCCTGTATATCTTTTAGCAATTCAAATTACGGTAAGTTGTTTTGTCAACATCAAAAGATTTACACTAGATAATTGCTGAGTAAAAAGGTTAAAGGTACATACAGTGGCACAAAAAAGTCTCCGTGCGATTGAAAGATGTACGCAATAAACTTTTTTTGCTGCGAAGAAACGCCGATAAATAAATATTCCTATGTGGTTAGCTTCGCAATGATATATACAGGGTGTCCCACAAGTGTTTCATTATATTTCAGTGGGTAATAGTACATTGAAAAATAATATGACTCCCTATATAAACCATATTCCAATAATGCTTCATTAAGAAGATACAGGGTGTTAAACTTAAAACACACCTGGAATATTTCAACGTATCAGAGTATCAATGAACAGGCGAGCTCAATTATGTATTGAACAAAATGGCCACCAATTTGAACAATTTCTATAATGTTATAGCAAATAAATAATATTTAAAACAAACTTAATATTATTAAAACCATTTAGAGAATATCGTGCATATAGACGGTATTCAATTTTTTACTGGCAAACGATACGTCGGACGAAAAAGAGTCAAGTGAGCATTTTTCTTCTAAATGAAATTAAACTTCTAAAAATAATTTTTATTTTGATAAAAAGCAGTGGCGCACCATGTTTTTCTTTAAAAATGTGCTGAGAGGTGTCCGTACGCACGTCACTGGTGAAACGAAAAATAGCCCTTTTGCATAAATAAATGCGTCTACATTAACTCTCAAAACATGCCAAATTTCACTTACATATCTCAAATGGTTTTGAATATATTAACAAAAGTTAGATTTTTTAAATAAAGTTTAACACCCTGTATCTTCTTAATGAAGCATTATTGGAATATGGTTTATATAGGGAGTCATATTATTTTTCAATGTACTATTACCCACTGAAATATAATGAAACACTTGTGGGATACCCTGTATATCAATTACTAAAAACATCTCCAAGAGTATATCATGAATTCAAAAAATCGTGAAATCGATGCCGATTTGAGGCAGTTAATCATTAAATTGTATTGTGAGGGCCATTCAATGGCTAAAGTAGCAAACATGGTAAAGAGATCTAAGTCAACAGTGCAATATACAATTCAGCGCAATGGAAAACATGGTATGGTAAAAACAAGACCAAGAACTGGACGCCCAAAGACTCTAAAAGCGCAAGAGGGACGATATATTGTGCGTCACATTAAGAAAAATCCTAAAGTAACCGCCACGCAAATGAAAAAATTGAAAAAAAAGACTTTAACGTGACGAAACTGTTCGAAATAGTTATAAAGCCAGATCCATCCGCAAAAACCCTTTATTTCGAAAGCAAACAGACTAAAACGGTTGAAATATACTAAAGAGCATTTAAATAAGGACCAGGAATTCTGGAACAACATAATTTTTAGCGACGAGAGCAAATTTAACATTCATGGATTGGATGGCAAAGGAAAAGTGTGGAGAAAACCCAATACTGAGTTTGAAATTAAAAATTTATCTGCAACGGTCAAACATGGAGGCGGGAGCGTTATGGTTTGGGGTTGCATGTCGGCAGCACGAATACGCAATCTGTGTTTTGTTGACGAAATAATGGACAGCAAAACTAGTAGATCTGTTATTTTTATACAAGACAATAATCCAAAACACACCTCGCGTCTAGCAAAAGGGTGACTGTTATATAACGTTAAGGGTATTCTAAATCACCCACCCCAATCGCCGGATCAAAATCCGATTGAGCATCTGTGGTAACACTTAGAGCGAAAAATAAGATCACATACAATTACTAATGAAAATAACTTAGAAGAAGCATTATTAAAAGAATGGTCGAAAATACCGCCTAATGTAATATCAAATTTAGTTCATTCTATGAATCGACGATTGCACGTAGTGTTAAAGTCCAAAGGAAGCCCGACAAAACATTAAACATTTATTGGAACAATAATTTAATTAAATTTCGTTAATATTAGTTTAGTCATATGAAATCGTACTGAGACTTTTTTGTGCAAGAATATGTCCAACATTAAGAAAAGTTCATCTAAAATTGGAATTTTTTTGACTAATTTCTTGATTATCATTATTAATGTACTAAGAAATGTTCCTTGTTATAGATTGTTATATATTTGGATAATAAATTATTTATGTTGCCTCTAAAACTCCATAAATTTGTATGATAACTAACTGTACAGAGACTTTTTTGTGTCACTGTACATGACTTTGAGACTTCTTAAAAATAACGAATTCATTTCCCGTAGCAATCGTACCGTTCCCTCAGGGTTCTACTACAGTCCTACATTGAGCTAGAAGAAAAGTCACGTTCGTATAACAAACCCTTAAGAATCTTAGGATCAACTACTTCCATTAGTCTATTGTAGTTTAATACGCTTACTCTACCTAAACATGACTGAAAAAATATCTATATAAGTGTGTACTATCGCACTTACAATAAATACAGTAAGTACAAATGTCCTTACTGTAAGACGCCTTAGCCTATATGTCTGGCAGGGAAGGACCATTCCAGATACTGGATTTCCTTTGTGTTCCACTTGGAAAATTCATCGTAGATTTTAACTAAGCATTTCGCGCCCTGTTTACGACTCTGTTAAAGTGTCTGGTCATGTTCCCACTGACTCCCTGGATGTCTTAGACCCCCAAAAATCCGACCGTATTGATGAAACCTAAATTGCCAAAAGTGAAATCTAGTTGCAGTTTTAATAAACCTTTATCTACACTGGCGAGCATAAAATTCGGGTCACTTCGAAATTTTCAAATATAAATGTATTGAAAGGGAAGTGATATATAAATCCCATAGAACATGTTTGGGATGAGACGAGAAGACGTCTTCGCAGTCGTGTATCCGCTCCAAGAACGGCTAGGGAATTGCGAGAATTTCTTCAGGAAATATGGGAAAACCTACCCCAGGATGTTATTCGCAGCCTCATTGAAAGCATGCCCCGACGCTTGCAGGCTGTCATAAACGCTAGAGGGGGAAATACGCGATATTAATGTCATTATGAGTTTTTTTTCGGTAGCACAAAATTGTGTTCAAAAATGTTACAGTGCTTGGGTAATGGACACCTGGACAATACATCGGTTATTTGGGTACAGGATCGTGTTTTTTTTACCATTTACCCTTAACAAGGTTAAAGAACCTCAGAATCGATAAAGGCTATCCTTTTTTATTTTTTTGGAAGTTAGGAAGGCAAAAATTTCGAAAATACTAAAGTGACCCGAATTTTATGCTCGCCAGTATATTTAAGATATTTTATGGTACCCCATTATTGGGTTTTTACAAGGAATAACGAGGTATTGAAAAACAAACAAATCAGTCTTAAACGCATTTTATTAAACAATTTAACACAAAGCGGCAATCTCACTGAATAATACATTTTCGTTCTGGATAATTTCACTAAAACAGTTTTGTTAACCATAATATTCTTTATACCTTTTCAGATGTATACTTACATTTTAGGTGCTGTTCAAGTTCCATTAAAACACATGTTTGTATGTGAGTTACATGTTGTAACATAAATCTGCTCAAATTGAAATTGTCCGTAACAAAAATAATTCTATTGTACTCTATAGGTAAATGCAACTCTACCATTAATACCGGTAAATACAGTAAAAATACAAATTGGAAAACTATTTACAAAAAAAAATGAAAGCACTTACAGTGGCGTGACGTACGAAACATTAATACAAAACAATAAAGATCACAAAACTCTACACATAATAAGAGTACCTAAATTTATTACGAGAACTTAATAATTTCAAAGTTTATGGTTTACATAAAACCCATATTTAGTACTACAATTAAAAAATTATGTGGCAGTAATTGGACACTAAATATGAAATCACAAAATAAAGATAAGTTGCGGTTATGCGATGTTACTCCGCTAGATTCTTGCATGTTAAAAGGCGGATCATGTGTCTTAGGAGCCGAGGCGATCATTTGAGTGATATTATTTTCATATGTAATTGAAATCAGTCAATTGAAAATACGGAATGCATAACACCTAATGTTCAAAATATCTTCCGCGTATATAGAAGTGCAATCTGAATCACATTTCATTTACTTGAAACTGGTTCATTGTGTATTAATAAGACGTTTATTTTACCTACCGAATTTGTTTATCGATTTCTTAATTTTTTGGTTACAGAGATTTTTCCATTGCGGAAAAATGAATAAAAAGAAGTATGTGTATACATCTTTTGATTAGTCGAAGGAAATCTCAAGGAAAAAACCATCAGAATTTATTAAAATTTATCAACGTGATTTTCGTTTTTCTAAGGGAGATCAAAGGTTGTGAAATAAATAACATTTTATCATAGTATTATGAACTAATTTCAAATAAAATATTGTTTCAGATCTTTTAAAAGGTTTTAGTAAAGATGTTATAAAATACTTTTAATTTAGCAAGACATTCTATTAGTATACATTTGTGAATATCCTCTATTCTGTGATCTCAGGAACGTCAATAATAACATTAAATTGAGAATATTTAACACTTCTTCTAGTTTATAATTTTGGTGTCAAATTTTTTCATTAATTTATGATTAAATGCTATGTTAAACGTGAGGAATGTCACGTTTCTCCCATGCCAATAGAGAATTCTAGCATACAACCATGACACTGTTAAAGAGACAAGTACTAGGAATTTCAAAAGTGAATGCGACACCTGAAGGGCAAAATGCAAATCTAGAAATTCTGTTAGTAAATTTAACATCAAATTCAATTAACATTGCGACATATTACTTGCTTTCGTCGGTTTGTACGTATTTCCCCACATACTCAACAGTGGTTGCGTTGTTCTAAAAATAACAGCTCAAAGTGGCATATTCGAGTTATAATTCTGACATCGTCTTAGAATATTCTATGATTTCTACAAAATGTAGTTCTCGTTCAATAAATTTTGTTGAAAAAAGGAGACATTTGCAGAAAAAATTTCAATTCTTTCCAGCTATCAAATTGTAAAATCACTCGTGTATTACGTGGAAAATGTAAATCCGAAAATTCGTTAATATCATAAGCAAACATTAAAATTGGACAACTGGTTTTGGTACCTGCGGGCAACATTGGAAAACTAACTTTCTTCAATAACCTTAATACCATTGAATCGCTGTAAAACAATTAAAAATTCAGATTAGCCATACAATTACTAGTGCAATCTGGACGAAATTAAAGTTCTTCAAACTTCTGCCGTAGGTTTAATTATAAATCGAAGCTTACTTACAATATCATGTTTATTATTAGATATCATAGACAATATGAATATTCGTCCCTAATTTCATACGCGATATATCAATATTGACCAAAAACTGCGTTACTTCACGAAAAGCGGTTTATCCACACTGCAACCATTGAGCTTAAATAAATTTATTTTTCAGATGGGGTGCTCCACTTGCGTTTAAAACATTTACGAAAACATTTAAAGCACCTCACAGGAATAAATCCGGATGAATTTACATTAAGTAATTATTAGTCTTTGCTCTAATTTAATAATTGTTATAAGTAGAAAGAACTTTTGCCTCTAATCGCGCGACGTTACGGCTGATAGCGTAGCACAAATACTAAGTTAAATCTAAGTTTACCTTATGTTTATTTAATAAAGGTACTCTTGTATAACTGACTAATCTAAATAACCACTAGAAAAAATTAAAGCTGTTGTATAAACGTGATGATGCGGCACATAATATTTCGCATAGTTAAATTTAAAACGGTAATAAACACTTTAAGGTAGAATAATAAACTCGGAAACAAACTAAAATAAATAAATTTGTCATTGTTTTAAGTTCTCATTGTTATAATGAAATTAAAAAGGAGAGTGAGTTTACTAAACTGTAAGCAATATTCGAGCAAATAAATAATTATTTTGTTTTGACACAGGAGCAATCAATTTGCAAGTAGGTGGGTACACTACTTGATATGTCGGCATCACAACAAATTACTTTCATTTCGTAAAAAGCAGTGTTATGATAATAAGTAGTACCTGACAAAGTTATGATGGTAACTTCTGGAGAACATGTTTTAAATTGTTTGGTCCTTGGACAGAAAGAGTATGTGTATTATTCTATTTAAGAGTTAAGTCACCCCTTTCAAACTCCTCAGCAAGGAAAGATATAAAAAGTATGTCTAAATATAAACTTGGCATGTGCCAACTGCCAACTATTTTCCAAGTTTCCCAGTTTTCCCATAATAATAGTGATACAATAATATATATATAAAATTTAATCATAAAGAATCATTGTCTAAAGCCTTGATGCCTATATATCTGACGTTCTCCCTGCTGACTAGTTTGGAAAAAATGATAAAACTGGTACAATAGACAAGGAGTAACGATGGAAATTCTGCTTGAGACTGAGCAGCGTACATACCAGAGCGGAAACGACGAAACTGAGCAAAACCCTTGCCTTATCTCAACATTTATTTGAATATAATCTTCTTAATAAAGCAATCAGAACTTACTGACACTTACATGACAGTAAAAACTCTTCACTATAACAATGAGAATTAATAATTTCTGCTATGACATCTAAATCAATAGTATTCGAAATAATTATTTTATGTTACAGGATACAGAGAGCATTATCAAATCACGTTACGGAAAACCATGCCCGAGTTGAATCAAATTTTCACAGATACCTCTGAAATATCCAAAATCTCCGACACACGTCAGGCTAATCACAAATTTTGTCACCTTTTGAAACCAAAAGGGAAAACCGGCATTAAGCTCAAAAGACCCAGAGGTTTCGTTCTACACCGTCGTACCATAGGTACTAAACACAACCCTGGTACTATCGCTATCCAAAGTTACATCTTCCGGACTGGCTAAATCAACTTTGACGCTACCCGAGTTGTTTCTTTTACGCTGTCCCCAGTTGCTTAAAGTCCACTGATAGACTCCATCATTGGATTGATTACAACCATCTACTCGAGTAGGAGGACTGTCCAGCGTCCCTGAACTCGAGCTCATTGTCTCGCAAGAATCATCAGCACTACGAAACCGGCCTATACCTAAAGGAAAAATCATAACGCTTGTCAAATCTCTGTCTACCATATAGGGCCAAGTCCTTTTAAAGCTCATTTTCTACCAGGAATTTGACAAAATCGTAAATTTGGTGAGAGTGCTTCATGTTCAAAAATCATACATATGTAGCTAATTATGTTAACTTTTATGAAAAATATGGCGATAACAAATTCAAATCAACTGGCGTTCCACCTTTACAATGAAACCGTACTACGATCATAATGAACGGGGTTTTAGACCCTCCTGTAAAAATGTATGTGCCTTACCGCTGTCATCGGGCGAAACATGGTGTTCCTCTATACACCTCAACAAACTCTGGCAGATATCAGATTCCAGCGAAATAGGATCGTCCGAGTCTCTGTTATAAATAGTAACGGCTATTTGAGCGGGATGAGGTACCGGCAGTGGTATGACCATTTTATCGGGGGAATAAGGTCGGTATTGGCGTTTCCAGGGCATCCATAAAGTGGTCCTTGTGCCTCGCAATGAGCCCAATGACGTCGTACATTCACTAGATATAAGAAACTTGTAATAGGTAAAGAGATTTGTGACAGTGAAAAAAATGCATTTCAATGTTGAAAAAGCCAACGTTTCAATCAAATACTTCACATTCCTCAAAAGCTAAATTTATATGTATAGCGTAAAAATCAGTGTTAAAATACACGTTAAATTACAAACAAAAATATAGTGAACACCGAACTACATTGTTAAACAATGAAGCTGTCTTGAGCAAAACAACACAGAAAATTGAATTTCTTATTTGTAATGATTTTTCAATATTTGATAGTCAAAATGGACTAAAATATAAAAAAGAAGTACCCAATGATGCCTACCTCTTTTTTTCAGCTTTCTTCCCAGTGGGCGACTGTTTGACTCGGGGATTAAATGCTGACACTTCTAAATAGGGCGAATGCACCTGGATATTTCCGCGCGGCGTGTATACGTTTCCAAGTAAATCTGGACCTCCAGCGCCCAATTGAGCACATTGCACCATCTCTGTATATCTTGTCAAATCCGCTTGCGGATGCGCATCTAATCGAAACGTGGTGTCTGTATGATCTAATGGAGTTAAAAAATCCAAACTAAATAGTTCTGAGTACAACAATCCGGCCAATCCTGCCCAGTCTCCAGGACTTAAGGCTTTGTTGTCCCAAAACTCGTCTTCTGTACATCCAATCTTATGAAATATGTGGTTCGGATAAAATTTCTCCAACATCATGGCCCCTTGTTGAATCGCTACTTTAAGCTCCTGCGTGGTTAGTTTCACTTTGCTTTTAACTGTCACGCTTAGTCCCGTTTGCAAATCCCTCCTGCGCCGCTCAAGTTTTTCATGCAGAACTGTCAATAGGTTTTGTGCTTCTTTTTCCAAGTTTTTATACGGTCCATTTTTTGCAAGCTGCGCAGAAAAACTCCCAAAACACGCCTCTACAAAATGACTAAAGTCCTTCTGAGGCTGTACAATGGTGTCTTCCATAACTGTTTGATAAGCTGCTAATTCATCCCACTCCATTTTGGCTTCGAAGGCGGCCAAAGCTTGCTGAGGACTTATTTGGAAGTAATAGTCAGAAGCAAGACCTGGTCCTGCGACTCGTTTCACTGCAAAACTGTCGCTAGCGGGAATTCTACCCCTTTTCTTGATTATCAGATGAAAGAGACTGGCATCCCACATTAGTCTAAACCAATATCGAGCAACTCCTCCAGTTAAAATCACCAGCGCAATTAAAGGACAAATGACTGAAGCTACAAAGAGAGCTGCTAGTGGTTGAAGGCATCCTTGGGTCACAATGTTCCAAAACAACGCTTCAAACAAAACAAAAAATCTGTTTCTTAGCGGTTCTGGACTGTCCAAATCATAGACCAAGCCGTTGGTAATTTGAACCATAAGAGTCAACAAAGGCATCCAAACGATTGCAGTCAGGGCTATTAAAATACTAAAGGTAATGGCGGTCAAACAAACCAAAGGAAAAACAAACACCAATCCAATTGTGCCAAAAAGACCTTTAAAAAAGTAGTTCCAGATTCTGTTCAAATGCCTTGTAAACCCTTTACCAATGAATCCAGTATCAGGTTTGGTCTCGAAGTGTGTACGTGACTTTGAAATATGACGCCAAAGACATAAAAGTCTTGAAGCAAGGGTGGAAGATGAGCTAGATTTTCTAGGAAAAAGGGTACCGTTAACTTGAGAGAGCTCTAAATCGGGCATAAAAGGTTCTAAGAGCAGTAGGGCTCGTAAACCGAGGGGGCTGCACCATGGAATGACAATACCAAAGAAAAACATGGCGTTCCATGTCCAGCACCAAGTGCGGTGGAAGTAGTTGAAGACCCGCCATAAAGGCCATCTTGTCGTGGTTGTGCGTACTATTTCTTTTTCCACTAGAAATACCTGTAAGAGAGTAAGTATATAAAAATATATTCTACGTTCTTAGGTTCATCATAATCCTCAACTACGCCGCGAAATGAAAATCACTTACTGGTTGGCTCGGATCCGATCTTGGAGTAGTAATACTAGTGGCATGTTTGCTAAGAACGGTGGGTACAATCTCTGACTGCCCCTGGAAATTCCTCCGAATGATCCAGTTGGTGGGTAACCAAATCTGCGTCGGCCACAGGAAACTTCTTGTGGGTGTTTTGACCTTCTTCAATTCCCTCAGCAGAGCAGGCTCCCTCTAACATACGTCTCCATTAAAAGGCAACATAGAAAGTTAAAAAGAAACAAACCTCTCTCATAAAAGCTAAGTCTCGATTCAAAAAATAAACGGTTTGCTGCAATCTTTGAGAGTTACATAAAGTCAAGCCTTCTTCATGTGCGCTCCATTGGTTAACCTGGCTGAATCTCTGTTCGGAGTTCCGCAATTTAGCTCTAAGCCAAGGATCGATTCTCGACAGAATTGGATGGACATTTTTCAGCTTATTTTTCACTTCTTCCTGAGTTTTGTGTAGTCGATGTTGAACATTTTCTACCTAAAAACACACTGTAATGAATCAATGGACGCTCTAATGAACAAAAGTCGACGTACCGCCCTATGCATTAAAACAACGCTCTGAGCTTGTTGAACCAAGAGTTGCGCAATTCCATCGCCAAGACCATTAATATCAGGATGCGACAATATGCTGTTATACACCCTTTGTAAGTATTCTTTCATAACTGCATCGTTAACCTCCTTTTCAATGTCCTCGTCAGGCATTTTCTGCGCTCTTAGTTCGGCAATCAGTCTTTCACGGAAATGCAAGAACCACCCCCTAGTCTCTCTCTCAAGTATCGTCACCAAAATCGGCAACGCCTTGCGCATCAAACTACGATCCCACAAGCGCAGATCCAACTCCGATCCAGATGGAGTCAGAAATCTGTAAGGCAGTGCTACTGGCGGCTGGCTACATTCCCTAGCTACCTCAAATTTCTCTGTCGCTGCTCTTCGTAATTGCTTTTTTATATAGGAATATAATATTTCTAAGGCATCCTCATTTTCCGCCTGAAACCAACCCTTAATTAACACTTCCTCAGAACTCTCAAAAAAGCACTTACTCGACAAACCAATTCGGCAACTAAATATTTGCTCCTC
The DNA here is from genome assembly GCF_040115645.1 of Euwallacea fornicatus. Classification (NCBI taxonomy): domain Eukaryota; kingdom Metazoa; phylum Arthropoda; class Insecta; order Coleoptera; family Curculionidae; genus Euwallacea; species Euwallacea fornicatus. The sequence continues at coordinate 733,688 of NC_089568.1, forward strand.
TCTTCGCGAATTTTTGTATCTAAATTGTGCGCTTGTAGACTGGGTACACCAACGAGAATGTCTAGAATTCGAACCAGACCAGAGATCAAGGCTCTGACAGCTTCTTTAAAGCTAAAGAAGTGGGAGAAGATGCGTTCCCTCGCGGTGACAAAGATAAAGCGCAAGGCTAAGGCTAAATCGTCAAGCAACGAGTTCCTGCTATTTTCAATGCCCTTTTGTAATAGTTGTGAGAGCCTCCAGCGATGTTGCTGGCCGGGAAAATTTAAGGATTCAACCTCAAATTCTCTGAAAAATGGTAAACTTATTAAAATTGGGAAAGATAATTTAGACACGTTTGAAAAACGGTAAAACTTGCACATTTGTCACACAAAATGCTACTTATTCAGTTGGCAAACATAAAGGCATTCAAAGCAAAACCAAACAATAGATCTTTCAATTAAACATAAAAGCCAATAATTGAAAATTAAGGATGCTTCCCGATTTGAAACTAATATTTAATTTTTTTATATAAAAATAAATCAAAAACATCAATAGAATATGTATTATTTTATTAAAATTGAATAATCAGACAGCCAATTTCTAAAAAAGAAGAATATGCCAAACAGAAAATCAAAGAGTGCTGCCTTCTGGAACAATAAAACGGCCTTACACAAATCTTCTGTTAATACTTTTAATAAAGGAGGAGACATTAATATGAAAAAATAACAGAAAAATTGCAATTGGCTAAATTGCTACAGAAGATAAACGAAAAACAAACTGTAGAAGTCACTGCACAAGAATCCAACATACCCATATAATCTAATATTTTCTAGTTGTTCCTGGTTCAACCTTTTTGGTTTTCCAAACTTATCCTTGTGCAAGCTTTACAAAATAACGCTTTGAGTTTTAGAAAAATTAAAGATTTAATCAAATCACGTTGCATTTTGTTCAAATACTCTTCAAAAATAGTGGATGATAAGTTAATGCAACGTGACTGAGGCATGGAATGGTTAGCAGTTTTCTAAAAATACGTAAAACGGCTTTTCATAAAATTTTCTAAGGATTTTACTACCATAGTTTTTAGAATCACTCATATATATATGTATATACATATACATATATATATATATATGTATATACATATACATATATATATATATATGTATATACATATACATATATATATATATATGTATATATATATAACTTTTATTATATATATGTATATAATTTTTATAAAAATAAAGCAAAACTAAATACGAGAACTCTCATTCATGGGGTTGGCTAAATACTAAATAATCAGTGCTGTTAATATGACGCAGTGTGGGTTCATTGTTAAGGAAGTCTAAACATTGCAAAGAAAAGAGTAATTGCCAGTTCAAGCCTTTAGAAATTTGGGCGCTATAAAAGGACAAAAATAGTAGGTATTTGCCTTTTTCAGTAACAATTAAAAAAATCAAATATAAGTGTTAAAATTATGGAGTATAAAACAATATTACATAGGATGTCCCAAAACTCTCTGAATATACAAGTTTCCTTAACATCCATTCCAAACCTGATGACCCTGTATAATTGGAAAAACTTCTCAAAACTAAGAAAACATTATCAAACCTTTTTCACTCCAGATTTCAATATCTACTGTAATAGCACAATAGTTACATTTTCTTTTAAAAATATTATGACAAATAAATATATGATTTAAGTTTTACTTTGACAACATTATTCTAAACCATTCCAAACTCTTAGATAACATTTTTACACTTACCCTCGTTCTCTAATATACTCCAACTGCTTTCCAGACAACTTCCTTGGTTCTCCATTGGCATCAACAGCTACTGCATCCAACTCATCAAAAGAGGGAGCAATAAACAAGTCTCTAAGATGATATTTTGTTTTACAGCGACCCAAAGACCCCTCAGAGGACAATTGTGATGTTGGAAAACTATCACATTGAGACACTGGGTTTGGTAAAACTAGAATAACAATTAAAAATCCGCAATAAAACTTGAAGAGAAAATATTTCTTAAGCACAAAAACTTACTAATGGGAAAGGTTTTCCAGTGATAAAGAAACTGTTCAGCTACATGCTTCACGTTATTAACCAATTGCTCAACCTCAGGAGGAGCACCAACCAAGTTAACTTCAAAATTGATGGGCTCCCTTTCAGGTTGAAGGGCATCAGGACCAACTAAGCCACTGTCATGGCTGTTTTTGAGGGGATAGAGAGATGTTGGACGGGCATATTGAGGGGGGTCAGTATTGATGATATGGGTTGAGCGAAACTCTACCTTATTATGTACTAAAATAAACACAAAAAATGGCAAAGATTCATAAAAAGATCTAAAAACTTACAATCAGGATCTGCTCTAGTATATTCCCGTTCAGAATTTTGAACCCCACTTTTAGATCTATGATGGCCATGTTTACGATCATATTGTTCAGAGCCAGGACTCTGACCAGAATCAGATCGATTCTGGCCTGAGCTAGTTGAACTATGACGATTGTGAGTTCCAGATTCTACTCGTCTGTGTCCTGATGAAGTCCTCGACCCTGAGTTGGGCCTGGAACTCATTTTTAGGCTACAGCGCACTGAAGGGAAATTGCTTTCACATAACTGGAAATAATTTTTTCTATTAGATTAATGAGTAACTCAAATTAGTCTCTTAACTAATATCAAATTCCCACAACCACACCAATGCACTTAGTGAGCTACCTCTTTATTGGTTCATAAGGTGATTTCTATTTGATATGTTTCCAAATGTAATAATGAAACAAGGACAATCAAAAATGTCGACCATGCTGCTGCATTGTGGGCACACCAGTGCAGGTGTTTGAATTCACCATAACATTGCTAGGTACTTACTAATTGTTAGTAATGTCACAATGTCTAAACACTAGTAGAATGCTTTTTCAATAATGGTGCTTGTACATTAAAGAGCAGGTACTTTATCTTTTAGTGAAACTGAAGATTAAAAAAAACTCTGTTCTGTGTTTATTAATTTAATCTGGAACTAAACGTTAGTTTCCTACTTGAAGGTTAACCAGTGTAAACTAAAACTTGATTGATTACACATTAGGAATTTAACATGACAACTCAATAAAATGGAACTGCAATCAATTAAGATATCAAACACTGACTGCTGGTGGAAATGTGAATATAGTAGAATAATTATTTACTCTAGACACTGGATCATTATAAGTTCCAAACAAGGCTGGTTCTGTTCCCAGAATTTGATAAAGATGCCAGAGCTTCTTCCAACATGTTTGATAACATAAATTAAGTGATATGACCAAAATTATAAACATTAGTGCTTAAATTAAACGTTTATTTACCTATTATTTAAAAGACAAACTCTGCAACGGGAAGATGATGCCCCCAATGGCACACTGCAACTAGGTTGAGAAGCATTTCAGTGACCCCGCGTTCCCAGTTCGTAAATAATAATTAGGACACTTCACATCCACATTCCAAGACTGCTATATTTCATTTGGCATAGAAATCCAGGATAATATCCGAAAATAAACTACTCAGTAGTCTGTAGTTTTTGGCGTACTCCCGAATCCCGATTACCCCGAAGCAGATTTTCCAGTTTCCAGATTTTCCTGTTTCTTATTTTTGTTCTTTGTCGAAATGTCAAAACAATGTTGACTGTTTGACAGTGACAGTTTGCTGGCTGGCTTTTGGCATTTGCCACCAAGAGGCATTTTTGTACCTTTAATCGCCTCGTCCTTAACAGGATGGACGATTGGTCTTCCTAACGCGATTTTTGCTTTTATTTATTCGAGTTCAAACCACTACTTCAGAAGCGCGTTTCTATTGCCCAAAGAAGGCTAAAAATTAATAAACGAAAAAGTCTTTAATAATAAATTTCTGTATTAAATAAACCTCTATATGAGGTTACTCCCGTTCAAACCTCTTCATGTATTAATTCTTGGTGGAAAGCCCCTTCCCAGCAGTTGTGTCAGTTTTCAATGTCACCTCTATATTTTTTATAATTTTTTTTAGTTATTTATACTTGTCTGAAATTAAAATTTCAACTTTGGTATTCTTATTCCTAATTGAATCTGATCATTTGTTATTTCTTCTTTTCTAAAACTTAACTAACATGGCTGGAAGTAGGTTGGAAAAGATAGGAACAATCTATACAAGGTTTGTTACAAAATAAACCACATTTCCTTATTCACTTTGCAAGAATATTTAATATCAGCATTATCGTTTTGCATAATGTTTTAGGACCACGGGATTGATACAATCTAAAGCTTTGAACTGGGACGATCGCCCGGTTTGGTATGACGTTTATTCTAAGTTTCCACCAAAAGAAGAACCTAGTTACGATAGACCTGTTCCGAACATGAAACTCAGACAAATATTTTATGAAGACGACAAAATAAGAGCGTAAGAACGTACGTACAACTATTGACAACTAGTCAATAATTTTTGAACAACTTAATTACAGAACGTTTCATAGAAACAATAAAAAAATCGGCGCTGTTCACTTGCTAAGTAAAACTAGTAGTCTTAGCCAGAGGTTTATTGAAACATATAAAAAAATAAAAGAACAATATAAAGATTCAAACATGTCAGAGGAACATTTATATAAAGAAGCCATTGGTTTAATTAACCATGATAGAAGATTTCAAGCTCGAGAGAAGACGGTTCATGAAACTGAAGGAGAAGACTCGATTAGTTTAAGTACTGCTTTTAAGGAAGCAAGAGCAAAGCTCAAAGATGGCAACATAAATATTAAGAATATATTTAAAGATTAGGATTTAGTGTTTTGGTATTTGTTGGTTGTCAAGTTAATAAATAATTGTTAAATAGTGTATTAGTCAGTTATTATTTGACAATGATATATTTTAAAGTCATGACACAGTAGAGAACACAAGATGGATTCTGCTATACTATGTCAAAAATAGAAAATACATTAAAAGTTGTAGTACAATACAAAGTTGCTTTCACGCACACTACGTGAATACGTATCTTTGTTGAACGTTTTGTATTCGCAGTGGACTCGTTAAATATTCGTTATTCTCCAAACTGGTTGTTCGATGCATCACGGATTTTAATCGTTTTGGTAGGTGAACTAAAGGAAATGCACTTAAAAATAACAATTTATTTTCTATGTTCCAAGAACAACTGTTACTGCCTATGTGTTAACTTTACAGAACAAATAATGATGAAAAAGGAATAACTGCTACTTGACTGAATTAAAAATCACTTTACTGCAATTTATGGAGAATTATTAAGCAGGAATTAAAAGGAAAATTGAAATAAGATTTTCTATAATACATTATACATTTTCTTCAAAGATCAAGAGATCAAAGAGAGTTCGTCTATGAGGCAAACACTTGGAAGAACCGTAGCAATTATTTCTTACATATCAGATATTACCAAAAAAACCATATAAAAATTAACATTTGTAAGACTAAAAACCACTGAATTGTTATGGTAAAAATACAAAAAAGTGTATAAATTTACAAAATATAATTTGATTAAAGCAAGAAATATACAAAGCAAGGGGGATATTGACGCCTGTCAGCGTCTTCAAAACATTATCCTACTTGCACTTTCTCATTAGGACACTGCAAATTCGCATCATATTTTAAACGAACATCATTCATGAAGAAATGCAAAATACCAAGATAAAAAATATGCTGAATGTAACGAATTAAAGGATTACAAACTAGACATAACAATGGTTTTATTGAACCGCCTAGCGCTGAGTTGTCACTTACATCCTCTCTTGGGAAAAATCATATTATTTACTATCACTTCAATATACATAATTATTAGGTATCTCAAAGTGCTAGGACCATGGTTCGATTAGGAAGCTCACCGCCACGTGAAAACGGATTTTTACCGTAATCATCTATATACATTCACTATTATTATAATTCGTTATACCTAATTAGAAAATGTTCACTGAACCTCACCTTCGGCACACCTAAGACGCTTCATTTCAGATACAAATACATAATGTAGGCAATACTGATTTAAAATATTACGCTAATTAAAAAGAAATGGGCATCAAAGTTAGAATAAATAATAGTTAATGCAAAAGAATATGGTTAAAATGCTGTCAGTTGCTTGCGGTTGACTATTTCTTCTTTAAGTATTTGCTATACTTAAGACGAAAACGTCGAAACTGCAACTATTTATAAAAAAAAATAAATAAACACAGAACAAAACGATGTTATAAATATGGTTTCAAAGAAATTAATCTGCTAAAAAATAGTTTAAAACTAGGCAAACAGTACAACGTTATCAGGGCGGGGTTGGCAGTTTTGATAAGGTTACTTCCGTTCATGTTGAGCCGAACATCGCTAGAATGCTATGATTATTTCCTATCAACACTAATCCCTCCTTATAAATGTTCTTCCCCTGAAACAAATAAAATATCTAAGAAACAATCAAACGCCGAGACGAAAATAATTGCTTGTTCCCAGAGCTGTCAGAAGTTTTAACTACAATCTATTTAATTACCAACTATACCACATTCTTTAGACTGGTAGATACTGATGTAACAAAAACGTTTCTATATAAAGCGTTAAATTAAGATGAAAATCTATTTAGTTTAATGCATCTTTAAAGAAAGCCAAATTGCACTTTTTTGTTATTTTTAGCCGTGCGATATCTTAATTTTTGATATCTTAAAGAGTTATCTAAGGTTTAAAATATAATAAGATACTCTTAAAAGATGCGATACATTACTTCTAAATTAAATCAGAATGACACACATTTAGAGGTAACACTTAGTTGAAAAAATCAACAATATACCGGATATCCCACTTAAAAATATAAATATAAGATTACTTCTAGTCAAACTGGTAGTACCAAATTCTGCAGCATGTAGCATTAAGAGTCCCTGTTCCTATTGTTTTGTTATAGGTACCAAGTAGTTAATTGCAGTTCAATTACATGCAGGGAATTCAATTGGTTTTTAAAACAACTATTTAATAATTAAACTAAGGAGTAGAATTACAACAGTTAGCTAAAAATGAACCTACTTAAGTAGTAAAAATTGCTAATTCGCCTTTTATTGTTTTAAATTTCGTCATTTATAAATCTTTCTCAATTATACCATAAATTGTGGGTTAATTGGATATTTTAATCCAATTTCTTTTTACTATTTGAGGTCTACTGTTCCACTATCCAAATAAAAGCTCCAATAAAGAAAATCGTATACTTACGTGATAGTCTTTTTATCAGTTGATTTATTCTCAGGCCTGGCCCTATTTAGCACTTTCAGGAAGTCTGAAGTCTTGGCCCGCATTCTACTATGAATGTAAGCCTTCGAACACTTAATATGGTAGTGTAGGTAATGTCTAAACATGTGAATCAGATTGATTGTGTTCTCCCTTGTGTTCTTCGCTGTATGCCTCGGGAACAAGACGAAAGTTACGTAACCTACAATTACAAAAATGTTGGTTGAAATTATAAATAAAGTATTGATAGGAAAAAGACACTCACCAACATTGTTGTCCACAGTGGCATCTGTGTCTTGGAGTTCTAGAGGTGGCTCCCTGTGGCTGAATAATACAGGCGGCGCAGTGTGGGACGCCCGTAAGCCTTCCTTCAATTCCTGCATAAACACTTTTCCTATAATTACGTCATCTTCGTCGCGAAACCGCGTCGAAAACACTACCGTCACTCTGTCGGATTTGGCTTCTACGTATCTAAAAAGGAACATTTTGTAGAGCTAGCAAAATAACGAAAATAGGTTTAACGTACAAAGTTTCATCGTCCCGATAATGAATCACCGCCCTTTTCTGGCCTTCGTCTCCCGCCTCTTGAAAGTCAAAGTATTTTTCAAAAACTGATGCAAAACAGTTTCGTTTTAACAGCCCTAAGGTTTTCACCACTTTAGGCCAATCTGAGGGTATGTTTTCTAAATCTAAGAGACAGGTTACGTTGTACCCACTTTCGGCTGGTACCATCAAATAAGAACCATACACTCTTTTCAGCAGTTCATCAGCGCCGTGCTCTTGAAGTTGTTTGTAGAATTTGAGGGATATACTAATCTGAAAAGTCCAAAAAAAGCAGGATGTTTTAAAAACGCATGGCATCTCATATTAGACTCTGAATTTCTTTAGGTGTCTGAAAAATGGCAGTTTCATGCTCAGTGTACTTTTCGCTGTTTTGAAAAAAAGTGTAATTTCAGTATAGTTAAGTAAGAATAGCATTAACATATTTCCAAGGGCATCAACGTGTTTTAAAAGTTCGGAAATTTACAGACTGAAAAAATAAAATAACACGGATCAGAAAACCTTACTTTCACATAGAAAAATTGAACAGAAATTGTATACTTTTTAGCTGGTCATGTTTAATGCCAGTGATTCACCACTAAACAATTTAGAAAACTAAAAAGAGTCTTGAACTTAAAAAAAATATATTCTGTATATCTTAGTAGTTTTAGGGTCTGGTTGATTTGGACTATTATGCATCGCAAATTTGAACCTTATAGCTCAAAAATTAAAAATGCAATAAAGAAAATAAATTGGAGAAATGAAAAATCTTAACTTTAACATCAAATACTTGAACATATTATTAAGATTATCAAAGACCAGAGTTAAAATATATTTGGAAGAGTCAATATTACAAAGTTGCTGTAGTCATGGACAAGTCGCTCCTTAAACTTATGCTAAGTTGAGCTGTTTAAGTTATTATTTGTAAAATATCCTTTTAGTTTTATGTTTGCAGTTAGATTAACCAGCTTTGACAGAGGTAATAGGCCATGATGTCTCTATGTTCAATTTTGTCAGGATCTCACTGATTGAAAAACAGAATTAAGTTACTTATTTTAAGTTTTTATGGAAAAATTCTCCAAGTTAAAGATAATTCATTACATAGCCATATAAAATGTACATGCATAACATGAAACTTTCATTTTAATCACATCAACAACAAAAAAGTTACAAGTGCAAACCTGCTCTCATAGACACATAGTATAAAACTGCAGGATTTTTATTTATATCTTTCTTGATATAATCAGTGGATCAATAAAAAGACCATTTGAAATTGGCAAAATTATTTTACAATCAGGAAAAGATAAGTAAAGTAGATTGCCAAATAGGCATGCTATATAATATTCTACTTTCTTGGGTTTGCTCCCTTAGAAAAAATAGTATTAAAAACTCTTATGGTTGGTGTTAATAACCCCACATAATATGTGGAAATACAACACCTAGGTTAGACCTCAGATCATAATGGACACTTTAAAAGCAAAATGTTTGAGGATATTGATGTAAATTGTTGTAAAGTTCTTTTCCAATGTTAAACATTGCAATAAAGCAGCAAAATTTACCTGAAAGTTTACCTCTGCAAAGAGTAATGTAACATCATTAATCAGGTTAACAGTCAGTCAACATCATTAATCCATTAAAGTTGCTGAAGATACTTGACACTGCTTAAATGGGTAAATGAGTAAGCATTATAATTTGAGCAAGTAATACATAAAATGAGGTATAAAATCAATAATTCCAGGAAAGAGAATATATTACCTTGAGATTTAAATGGTAATTAATTAAGAATTTATTTTTGGCTTCAATAACATTCCAAAAATAAAGCGTCAATATGTAGTGAAATTTTTAGTATTTACTTACCCTAATCTTAGACTTATCACCATTGAGATTAGAAATGTGATATAAAACTCCGTCAAAGTCTGCCACAGTTACATCTATGCTCTCATTCTTTAGCCTAGGAAAACAGATTGAAAATTCAATAACAGCCCTTTTGGGGCCCCCCTTTTCTGTTGACGATTGATTACTCAAGCCTGAAGGTTGGGTATTGGCAAGATGACTCACTAGTTTGTTTCCTGCTATGGAGTTTTTGTTAGATAAGCAATTCAATGAACTTTTAGGGCAGGAAATGCAGACTAATGTTTATCGGAAACAAGAACGCCTCACCCAACCAAAACCGGCCCATTTCAACAAATATGCAAAGAAATCTGGGATTAATCAAACTTACCCGGCTTGCGCGTTTTTTATCTTCAATGTAAGTGTATCCTCCACTACCCTGTTATTTATTTCTAATAGAATCATTGTTTTCAGTATAAATAAGTACTTATAATTTAGAAATTTGCGAAAAACAGTATTTTTCGCACGACATGGGAGGTGGTGCACAGTTTTTTCTTGTCAACGATAAACGCCAACTTCAAAAAGATTAACGTCACATTTGACGTGAACATTTAGCAACTTATGGCAGTGTAGGGTTCTGTTTTATTACTCAAGACTTCTGGAAAGTTAAGTAGCGTATTATGTAGAATTACAGTTTCTTTATTAGGGGTTTTATTTATCAACGCCACTACTAAATATTCGCAGGTCAATGTAGAACCTGCAAAGCGATAATAAGTTTTCAACATTGAAAGAAATAATCGTACTAAGATACCAGGTAGATATGTGCATTGACTATCAGATGGCGCGGCATATGCGTAAGTGACAATATCAACATTAGCCGATAGATGTCGCATCTCGCGACTGGGGTTTTTCATCTTTACTACGTATGTGTTCAGAGTCTTGAATTTTGAAATCGTTTTAATATATTTAATTTAAGGTTCTATACTAACAACAATTAGACGGAAGGTGAGATGGTTCTATTAATACATTCCATTAACATATTCGCAAATAGAAGGTTTATATCAGTAAAATAATGACTGCGATGAGTGGGGGAGTAATATGATTCTTAACTATAACGTAATCTTTTCTTAAAGGTTTCACGTCAACGTTATTTCTAAAGTCCTGGTCAAATTGCTAGGTCATCAAGCTGAAGTGCAATTCTTCAAGAACTTGTCATGTTTATAAGAATTTCGCGTTTATATTGAGCGCAAATTCTCTTTAAAAGCGCTCATTAATGGATTCTCGCTTTCACTAAGAATAGGTTAAACAAGAATGCTTAGGTTAATTCAGGTTAGGAAACAGCTTAGATACTGAAGATCAAATTACTTACTTATTTCCCACGTCAAACTGGTTTTAATAAACTTTCTCACAAAATGAATAGGATTACACTCATTTGTTCAAATTATTCATCTAATGTGAAAATTATTTATTATTGTTAAATCACGCATTTCTCTCACTTAAAGATGTGTACCGCCTTTTACTCAATTTTATTAAAAATAAAAGATTTACCATATAAAGTATTAGATAAGTAAATAACATTTATGTACCGAATCCTACAACTACATGCAGCTGTCTAATACGTTACAGAACTCTTTTGCCTTTGACAAAGCCGTATTCTGAATATCAATCATCTCGCTGAGCAAGTTTTTCCAATTGGTAGCATAATGCCGTTTATCAAACCCGTTTTTCTGACTAGCCTTATACAAATCACAAGCCATTTTATGGAAATAGACACAACTCTCAATAACGTGTCGGTTACTTTCTAAGACCTCCCACTCCATTGAAGAAATGAGCAGTCTTCTCTCCTCTTCTTTAAGCATTTCATCATCCACGTCGTTCATCTCTTCTGAAGTGTCGTTATCTTCCTCTGTATACCCTACTTCATCGATGTCATCATTGGGATTGTCAGTTGCTATTAGTTCTTTAACTCTATCTGCATACCTGAGAGTGTTGAGCGAGTGGTCAACGGAAAAGTTTCCTGGACTTATTAAAGCTATCATGCAAGTTCTAGATTTCTCGCCAATAAATGAGTCTCGGAGCACTTGGGTCAGCTTGCTGCCCCTAAAAGGCAAGTGAGCTCCCTTTCTGCCTAAAGCTCGAATACACTCTTTCAATGCCAGTAGGCTCTTGTTTATGTCTGCTCCTTCTATTCGAGTTTGCCTGTTTGATTTATTGTTATCAGCCCCACGTTCGTTGCCAGCCAAATCAATTAGAGAAAATTTCCCTTCGATATTCCTAGACCCGGCTTTACGTAATATGATCTGGAATACTGCATGAGATCTTGACGAATTCGAATTGGCCGATGTTTGCCCAGAGGTTCGTTCCATACTTCCCTTCTGAATGAGATCAATCACGTCTTCGACCTTACTCACAATCTTCTCCGTCAATCCCACTACCTGCACTTGTTGTTTGCCGTCTTCTAGCACTCTCAAGCGTTGCTTCTTCGCCAGAAGATCGAAAACCAGCTTTCCGTAGATCTCGAAAAAACTGGCAGACACCATGAAGTTCTTCTGGGCATACTTTGAATTGTTTAATGTTTTGAAAACGTCTACAGCCACAAGTCCGTAAATGCCGTTTTTGAAATTCTGTTGTTTGCCCCGAAATTCTCCTCCCATGGTGTGGGTCTTTCCAGATCCCGTCTGGCCGTAAGCGAAGCAGGTGGCCATTCCTCCTTCGAATATGGTTTTCACCAGAGGTTTGGCGGTGAATTTGTAGACTATGTCATTGGTGCAATTATCATCGAAGACATAATCGAACCGGAAGCTTTGATTTTCTAAGTATTTGGTTAGGTCTACTTTGTGTTTCGGTTCGTGCACTATCAGTTGATTCCGAGTGTTGACCGTGACCATGTCCACCTCTTTCCGTCGCTCCTCTTTTTCGTTTAAAGGTCTTTTCCTTACACACACCTACAAAAATTCATTTTTAAATAAAGTAATGCGAGTGTCATAGTTTCTATTACAGTAATCTGATTCTCAATCACAGCATCATTCTCTTTTAGCGGCCTGAAATCAACGCTATTCCGGAATTCCTGAATCATTTGCGCAAATTCCCAATAAGGGTTGTTTTGTTCCAGGTACATGATCAGGTCTTTTTGGGCTTTCTCGTCTGCTTGTCTTTGTCTTCGTTCGTCGCGGTTTTTTGCTATAAGTTCAACTTTCTTCGCTGCTTCCGACTTGTAGTCATAGACGGAATCCCACTTGTTACGAGAGGTGTGTTTTTTGTGTGTTGGAGATTTTGGAGGACTGGGAGGGGGTGATGTTGATTCTGAAAAAAAAGATGTAGATCAACATAGGGTTAGATCTAATGAATATCTCCATGATCGAGCTCCAAAAATGAACACCCCGTATATCTTTAATTTATCGTTAGGGCTTAAAACGGGTTTATATACATACAAAGAGAAGTCATAGATGGCAGTATCGTTCACGTATCGCGAGAGCCATCTATTGGGGAATATTGGAATGTCAACGGTATAAAAATCCTCTAGAAGTAAAGACGAATTTATGGCACCTCGGAGGACTCTTACCATTACCTTACAAGGCAGCATGGGAAGTTTTCACACACGGAGGCGAACATACACCTATTACTACGTTTGCTGGATAGTGTTAGGAGCTGCTGGATGGATCCCTGAAAAACTGGACTTTCAAAGTGCTTCCTCCCGATGCCTCACAACATAATTATCAGACCAACAGATCTACTGAGGCAACTGGAGACAAAGATCAGCCCATCCGTGATTTCGAAAGCTGGGGTGGTTGGAATCTGTGCGAATTGTGAGAACTATGGGTGACACACACTTAGTTATAATTAAGGCAGTAATTGGAGGTTATCCAGCTACTATTTTTTCCAAGGAATATTAAATTTTAAAAGACTTACTTTTGCGCAATTTTATAGCTGCCTTTCTGCCATGCATGGAACTCGAGTGAAATCACCTATCAATGAGTAGGCATAATCCTACGTAGTTGCAAAATCTTTGTGGCAATCAAGCAACATCCAGAAGTATACTAGAGAAAATGTGCTATCACACTTAAAAGTGGTGTTCAGCCTAACTAGCACCAGTGTCTCCTATACAGAGACGTTATAGGGTTAGCCAGAGTCGAACTCGAACTTATTGGGCTTTATCACGAAGGATTTTTTGAATTTTTCGTAGATTTATATTGTCAATTATTAGCTCGTTCTACATTCGAAAATTTGTAAAATCTGCCAAATTTTCTATTCAAGAAATATAAGGAATTTGGCGTATTAATATTTTTTTTGTAATATGTTGGGAAGGATTTGGATGATCTAAGACGGGCTTTACATTGAAGATAGCACGGTAGATAGAGATAGAGTAGTACATAGAGTAGATACATTTTTTGTTTTTATAATTTTCTTAATTTCCTTATTCCAAACTGCCAGTTAAAGTGTCATCAAGTGTGTGAGCCTTAGGCCTGCTCTGAACTCGTAGAAACTTTGACCTAAAAAGGACATAAAACGTCCATTGTGCGGCCCTGACAAAAGGTCGCGGTCACTAAACTATATGGTGTACCTTCATTTGAATTAAAAACCGAAAAAATCAATGTAACATATTGTATTCGATCACAATAAGTTTAAGGGGAATATTAATAAATTTCGCGAAAATGACAAGCGGATAATGAATAACCTTTTGTGGAAACTGCCAAGGTCGCGTATCATACGGCTCGATTGCGGGAAATTTCAGAATCTGTCTTTTGTTGTAGAAACTCCATTATTCGTTTGAGTATATAAATTTAAACCTATGGATATTTTATATTTTAACTCAAGAGGTATGGGCGCGAAAGATACATTTACGAAAAGTATTAATAAATGGAGAGTTAAAAACATTCCGCTCAATGATGTCTCTACCAGAGACTGTATAACTTCTGATTCCATTCCATTATAAATCTCAATTTCTAGGTACCACTCACCTAGCAATCTTGGCGTAAAACTGTTTTGAAGCCTAATAGGAACATGACTGCCTCCCGTCTTGGGGTTCTTAGTTTCGTTGTTGGTTTTTGCCGGGGACGAGGGCGAAGATGGTTTGGATGGTCTCTTGTTTTGTTCGATGAGGTAGGGAAACATTTTTCCTCCTGTCAAAAAATTCCCGTCAGTTTAACATCACCGGAATTTTAAACAACGCATGTCAGCATTTTACCTTTAAAAGAGTTAAATAAGTAAGGTCAACTTAATGATGCGAGATTCTACCTTGATAGGCAAGCAATAAATCGATCAGAAACTGAACTGTTATAACTTTCATGGAAATATTCAAATACAAAGAAATTCAGTCATCAGTGTGCACTTCGCAAATGTTACCCAGCACAATAATGAGGAATTTATAGAACGTGGCTGAATTCGGAAACGACTCCAAGTGTGAGTTCGTCCTCAAAGACCACCCTACCGATTTTTTCATCAGGTACCGCTTCTGAACTTGGCGTTAAGCTTGCATGTCTATTATCAGATTTCAATAACTAATGCAAGGTAATTTCGTGAAATTTATTGTACCTTCCAATATTTCCATTTTCGGAGATTTTTCAGGAATGATCGAAACTCATATTAATGTACACGGTGTTTAAAAAACACTCGTCAATATTTAGGGGGGTAATTTCTCGGGTTATTTTATGAAAAAATGTTCCTATAAACATATATGTGGAAATACATTGTTTTCAAGATGCAAGTTTTAATTGTTTTTTAAATAACTGTTTTTGAAAAATAATTCAAATATTTTTTTACTGTGTCGTGTTCCAATGAAATCCACGTTACTGATTTTTAAACACATCTAGCATTTTAGTGAATAAAACAGCTAACTTTAGTTGAACGCAAATATTCCTAGAATGTTTGAACATGTTTTTGTATGATAAATGGACATGCAATAAAAGGTTTTTATATCTTACCTCGTAAACAAATCAAATTACGACGAAAATTCAAGGGATAAAAAAGTTGCACTTTTATTTGCTCCATATCAAAAAGATATCGAAAATTAACTAAAATCTGTGGCGTATATTCTTTATTAATAAATTTGGTTAAGGTGTTCCCCCTACTGCCACTGGACTTAATAATTTTAATCTAGTTTAGGTCAAATCAGCCTTTTATTACTACAAACAATACTACCAAATTAAAAAAAAAATCGATCAAAAAATATTTGAATTATTTTTAAAAATTGTTATTAAAAAAATAATACCCTGAATTTTGGACACAATACATTTCCGGACCTATGTTTATCGGACCTTTGTTTCGTAAAATGACCTGAAAAGTCACTCCCTTAAATATCGCAGCGTCTTTTTTAAACACCCTCTATAAATTAAGATTTTCG
Source organism: Euwallacea fornicatus (assembly GCF_040115645.1). Taxonomy (NCBI): domain Eukaryota; kingdom Metazoa; phylum Arthropoda; class Insecta; order Coleoptera; family Curculionidae; genus Euwallacea; species Euwallacea fornicatus. Next base: position 749,583 of record NC_089568.1, read on the forward strand.
GATGGGATTTTTCATACAATTCAGATATAATTTCGGAGATGCTTTTTAGTATTAATAAAAGCGTTCTCGGAATTTTGAACGAAATGTGATATGAAATAAAAAATATTTTTTGAAATGATTTTTCAAAGGAATTTCCGTACATTTTGAGGATATTCGTTGGGTTCTTTATTCATGCATTTTTCAACGGCTTTTTGGGACTTTTACATACTTGCAATTTGATTAAACTGCATCAACATCTCTCCATCCTTTTGGAACTTTGTAGTCTTTTAATTTTTACCGAAGTTACAGGATTTAGTCAAATACTTCTTGGAAAATTGGAGTATCTAAAGATTTGGTTCTATGCCAAGGTATTTTTAGATATTTTAATTTTCTGATCTTTTTTTATTAAAAGAAATCATCTTCAATTGTCTTATTGAGCCAGTATTTTGAAGAAACTGTACACAAAATTTCGAAAACGTCTTAAAGATTATTTAACAACTTTTCGGTGATTCCATGTGATTTTCCAATGGCTTTATTTGGTCATTATTTGTGATTTAAAAATAAAAAATAATTAATCGTTTTCATTCTGTTTAGTTCTTTCAGGGGTTTCCAGGGGTTTTGAAGTTTTTGTCTTACCAAAAGCTCAAAACAGGATTAAATGCGAAAATCTGCCGTTCATGCATATTCGTTAGAAATGTTTGAAAAATATGGCTTTATCTTGAATATTTTGAAAAGCTTCTTCTGAAGTCAAGAAAATTTGAGAAACGATTTTGCAAAATTCAATATAACTAACTACTTGTAATATGTGATATGTAATATGCAGGGTGTTTCCTAAGCACGGTTTGTAATTGTAGAACACATATTCTTATGATATTTAAAGGAAAAAAGGTCCTACAAACATGTGGCCGGAAACGCTTAGATTCCGAGCTACAGGGTATTGAAAACTTAAAAAATATATTATTATTTGAAATAAATTTGGAACAGTGAACTCTCAGTGCTTAAAATTTTGCACTCCTGTATGTTGGTAAAGAGCTGCATTTTTAGCATAAAGTGAATTTTTGTCTGACCACAGTGACGTAGTTAGGTGTAAGTCAGTCGACGTTTTTGTCATAAAATGTGGAACGCTAATGGATTTTTTAACATTTATATTATTTTTGCACTGTTGTAACATTTTACAACAAAAAAGGTCTCTTGATTTACTTCATATTACTCGCCTGTTTTTAGAAAAATTGCATGCTTTGATTATGTGTCGATATTGATCATTTCTCTGATTGTTGCTTGTAGTTGCCGACCATTATTCTAAGAATGAGTTAGTTCAGGTTAGTCCAGATTTTGTTGTAAAATGTTGCGCGGATACGAAAATAACAGAAATATTAAAAAATCCATTGGCGTTTCACATTTTATAACGAAAAAGTCCACTGACTCACGACTAACTACACGACTTAGGTGCTTGAATAACACCCTGCATATATTTTTTTATTCCAACACCCTGTATGTCGGAGGCTAAGCATTTCCGGGTAAATGTTTATAGAAGCTTTTTCGTTAAATACCATAAAAAATTGTGTTCTGAGATTAGGGGCCGTACTTAGGGAACATCCTGTATAACATTTGTTAAAATTGGCCAGATGTATTTTTTCCACTACGTTGATGAAGTTAAAAATATAACATCGCCATGAACCGAGCTGACCTAAACCACTAATGACAAGCTGATTATTGACAATTTAATATAGAGATCATCCGGATTAATGGGGTAACTTAGTTTTTTTAATTTTTAAATCAAGAATTTTTTGGATATTCTTAATTTATTACACATTGAAACTATTATACAACAGACAAATCTAAACAGCCATAAGAATAATTGAGTAAGACTAATTGACTAATTACCATTTCTAAATGATATCCTTTTGCGAAGGAAAATGTAGCAGCAACAACAAAAAACCAAAATAATAACAAACATTGCGACTATATTGCTAACGACATATGTTTCCACTATTTTAGCGATTGCTGTTGCATATCTATTCATAGTCCTGAGGCAGAGGACTTTTATTGGAAAACCACATAAGGGGATCCGCGTGGGGTATTTTAACATTATGTGGTTTTACCAAAACAGTTTCACTTATGGTCAATGGTCAATGGTCAAAATTGAAAATAAACAAATTTTTGACTGATTTGGTTGTTGTTCATTGGTATGGTAAGTAGATTAGGTAAACTGATGGTGTGTAGAACTTGCACCAGGTGGTTGTATTAAGACATAGGTAGGTAGCGAGGTAAGTAAGGGTGGAAAGTAAGGAACTTAGAGCGTGTTTTACTGGAAAATTCGATGTAGAAATAGGGTTGATTTATTAAATAGAAAATATTAGACTAATAAGATTAGCCCAAAATTAGTTAATTATCAAGTGAAGCCGAAATGGTTATTTTCACAAATGATTTTTTTGTGGATACTGTGGAGCACAAAAAGCTTCTTTCAGATGAAACAACACAATTTTTCAAAATATGATGACAGAAATGTCTTAGAATATTCATACGAGCCAGTAGATACCGTTTCATTTACAAAATGTAAATGCTATTAACAACGCAATTAACTCTCTGCAGCTACTTACCATTGCGATGTTGCACAATAAATTTCGCAGGTATAAAATCCCCATTGCACTTGTGCATTGTCGAAAATCACTTTTCCACTAACCGTAAGCGCAAATTTTCAAAATTTTGCTATAATTTACATGTCGATAATCGCACTTGTCTTGGGTAATTAAGACATTTTCCTACATTGTCTAGAGAAAAATCACTATATAATGAACATGTGGAGTGTTTAAAAGTAGCATGTTTGAAAATAGACACGTGAGTCATTACTTCTGATTCAGAGTACTATAACGGTGTTTTATCCAAATTCGATTGATGAATTTTCACTTAATAATTATCATTACTGCCAATCAAATAAAGTTCTTATATAAAAAAAATACGTATTTTTGGGTTTATTTAGTGTTGTTTCTGGGAAGGTCAAAACACAAATTAAGATAATTCTGTTTTATTGTTGTGGATGCTGGATATCTAAGGCTGATACCTAATTAAAAAATGCAATCAAAAGATAAGTAATGTAAAACAAATATCGCGGTTCGTTGCCAAATAACCTGAACCTGTGGATTAAGACTGAATTTTTTTGCTGCACCATCTGGAACCGTCGCTTTACATTACATTAATTGGGATTAAACTAAGAGCACAAATACTTCAAACTTACCTCGATTATCGTGAATTAAAATAAACTTTTGTAGAAACATCTGAATTATTCTAACAATGAATGGTAAATTTGCACCTTCGACGATTGATTAAGCAATAAGGATTTATTGCCTTAAAAAATGTTATCTTTGTTTGTTAAACAGGTTTAACAAGGAATATCAAACAGCAATTCACCATTTTTGTATTAAGTTGATGTTATAGGTTCAAAAATGAGTATTGGTATTGATCAAACAAAGGGGTGTTCCAATTTTCAAACATGTTTAATGTGTCTGGGGTTGTTCACTTAGGCGATAGAAGGCCGGAAGAAGTTTGGAACAATAGGCGGGATCGATAAGCATATTGCAGACATCCAATGATTTGCCAAAATTTTGGTTTGGTTGTTGTGCACATGGGGCCTTGTCTTCTATCATTAATGTAAAGTGGCTAAAATCACTGAGATCATTATTAAAACAAATTCTTATGCGCTCTCATGACTTATTATTTTTTCGACTAAATATTTGTTGGCAATATTCAGATCGTCTCGGAAACTACGAAGCATTTTAATATGTAGGAGGTTTTAGCAACAACGCAGATAAAAAGATAATTCGAAGCCCGAACTATCTAATTCTTATACGAGAGGTATAAGGAAGCTTGGATATCCTTTAAGCATGAGAGGCTGTTTAAATCTTTATATTGTACCTATTTTGCTGCTTATGCAGAGCGTGCTTAAGTGATCTGTAAAAAACTCGACCACAGATCCTTGAGTTCTTGTCAACTTGTCTTAGTTCAAAAGTTGACGATTTTTCACACTGCATCCGCAGACACTGTTTTGTCGACCAGGAAATACGCAGGAATTCCGTAGGCAAGATGTTAATTTTAGATGATTTCAAGACAAATTTCCTACTGTAATGTCGATTTATCCAAATAGCCGATAATTCAAAACCATGATGTTTAACTGAAGAAATATATATTATAGTTGTTGAACAAAAACAATGTACCTGTTGCATAGATGTGATCGAAACTTTTTCGATATTCAAGCAAAGAGAGTATTACGGTTATCAGTAGAGAACACAAGAAATATTCCTCCTATTTGGGTTTGCTATAGCGCAAGCGGATCACTAGCATCAAGTGAGGCATGTTACGGTTTCTTGTCCGGCGGTGAGGGCGCGATCTGCACACAAGAGCAAGTTCTGATTAATTTGATTCAGTTAAAATGTTCGACAGGTCGAAACCTTATTATTCTCATACACAGTTCAGTAATTCAATACATGAATATATGGCTCAAATGATGTCGTCTCAGTATGAAAAATTTCCATTCGTCTACTTGTCCAGAAATTACAACTTGGTTGATAAAAGCGTGATTGAGAAAATCGCAAGATAAGCAAAAACATGCAAACACTATTTAACAATAGTTAAATCTTGTTTACTTACTCACATGAAGAAAATTTAGGGCGTGTTTCTGATTGTTATTTGTGGAGCTTCTTTAGGAGTTATTAGACTGGCTTGCAAACATGGATTGCATGTGCAGAACCAAACTAAAACTAGTTTATATGAATATGGGCCGACTAGAATGCTTTTTAACGTTAGATTCGAATCTGATTCCTATAGTATGACCATTTTTACATTATAATACATAATACGGCTCAAACAATTCATTCGGAAATACGAGAGTTTTTATTCGCCAACATGTCGAGAATACGATTTCAATAAAGAAATACTTGTGACTAAATTAATCAAATTAGTACATAATTCAATATAACACCTGCTGCAATATTATTATTTAAAAGAAAAATCAACCTTAATTTGAGTTCTGGGTGGAGTACCTGAATTTTATTTTATGGGCTCCTCTATTCATAGATCACAGCCCTAAAAATTGGTATAATACAGGAGTTTAAGGCGTTCTTAACTTACTTAATCCGCATTAATATTTCCCTTAAGAACTGCCATTTAGAAAGGTAATCTGATATATTTTTTAGCAGATTCCTTTCGGTTTCAAGCTCAGTTCCGCGTACAAGCCAAACTTTACCATGCACGATTTCACATATTGTAAGAGGCAATGGGCCAAAAAAACCCATAGTTACTTGATCTTTCCTCCACATAAGAAAGATTACTGATATACAAATATCTAATTTCTGTTAATCTCATTGCAATAGGCAAGATTTAGGCTATTGACATTTCAAAGAGATCTTATCGCCTTTCCGTCTAAGAAGACTTGTATTGATATTATCCAGTAAATAAAAAACGCATCTTTTAGGAAAAGATAAATGTTTCTTATGAGTTTGACTATATCGAAGTAACAAAACCCAATATAGATCGACTGAGGGTTGGTGGATTCTTCATTTAATAGCAGCCCACATTTGCCCTGTAAAATTGGCTGTCGCAGCCCCTATTCACACTGCATTTACTTCAATCTAACATTATTTATTTGCTTTTGCTATCCGCGTATGGAGAGCAAATTGCAGATCCGTATTTTGCGAAATTCCTTTGAACCATCTTCTAAAAAACAAAGCAAAATTTAAATGTTTTTTTTATGTTTACTTATGTAAGAAATTCATGTTTGCTCCTTACGAAGTGTCATTAAACGATATATTTTTTCTGGCTAAATTCATTTTAAGAAGGTCCAGAGTGAATCGGTTCGAGTCCTAACCTGGATTTATTATGATCTGAAAGGGGTGCGTTTCTTAAGCCTTACCGGGGGGTTGTTAAATCCACCAGGGGTCGGTCCCCGGTTTGTTCGGTTTACCTTGGTGGTGACAACCTTTGCAATTCACCCCAATTTAAGGCTACAATTTTAATCATGGAAGCTCGTACCACTATTGTGGAGTAACGACGGTTATTTTTCACTCACACTTCACACACTTAAGGGGGTGCTGGGGAAAATCACTAGTTCATCTCACTTGCTACGTAGTACATATGCATGATGTCAATAACTGGGAACCATACTCTTTGGGTTCTTTCGGGCACTATAAACATTATCTTGACTTGAAGGACGAGTCGTTATCAGACGGAAATTCGTCAATTTTCTTCAGGTGAAAAATCATATGTTTTATTAGCGGTCTGTGTGTTCACTATGCCTTTGTTGAATATCCCCACAGTTATCGAACGATTCACCAAGTCTTGCTCTCCATGTGCAATTCATGTTTCCAACCCATTCAAAGTATGGGTAACGGGATCACATAATGGATAATGGAGTGACGTTGGTATGCCAGGATGTTGCTTTTACAAAGGCAAATCGTAAATGGCGCCGGCTCATGATACTATTCCTTAAAAACGTAATTTTGGCAGCAGTCTATTGGGCTAGTCTTCAAAACTTTGAGCTGGCTGGGATTTTATGAAATCGAAAATTTTAGAACGCACCATCATCTACCTCAATCGCCCTGTATATACCGCAGTTTTGATTCTATTTTTGCCCATTTTTTTCCAACGGTTAAAAATGATCAAGATTTGTTATGAATTACATCAAGCGACGTTTCTACAATTGACAATTTCCAAATTATAATTAGATGATGATGATGATGTAAGTTTACGATTTCATATCTGGGGCGAGCCTCATTACGGACAATAACGAATCGTGCTTGGATGCTGCATGTGATTTGTTCCAAGAAAATGCCATAAACTGGATCTTGGATAAACAAACGCAAGACCAAATTACGAAATGATTTATTTTATTTTTCAGTTAAAAACGCACGCAATAATAAAATGAAAAGATCCGTAAATACGGGGAACGTCTACATAACAAATTGTAAAAATTTTTCCTCATAGTTTACAGTCATATGTGTATGCTGAGAATTAGCGCGTGTGTTTTATTGCTAAATTATTAATGTGCTATTAACTCTGTAATGCTTAGCACAGCTAGCCCCCTTGTTAATTAAGGATCTCATCTATCCCTAGGTGTATTTCAACGTTTCTGTAGAAATTAGGTTGCAGTTATAGCCTTGGGGTGATAACAGTATTTCTGAAATACTGTACGGCTCTAATGTGTTCCCCCCCCCCCTCTATTTTTCAACAAATTAATATTTTTTAAAGAATTCAAATGCAGCATTAAATAAGACAAAAAGTACTATCTTTTAACGATTTTTTTAAAATGTTGTTTACCTCTCAGTTAACGCAAATGGGTCAAGTGACACATCAAATTAAAGGTCTTACAAAATTACGTTCAATAATATATTTAACTAATTTCCTATCAAGAAACAAGTTTTTTCATTGTTTGCGTACTCTTTAACTGAGTTTTTATTGCATTTTTTGCGAAATTTATAACTGTTTTTCACAGAAACTAACCGATAGATTTGGAATTACTAATACACCAATAAATGCAGTTGTAAAAAACCTTTAATTTGAGGTGCCACTTGACCCATATTTCAATTTTAAAAAATCGACCATTTCGCATTACCGGTGACGTAAGCAACATTTAAAAAAATTAACAAACTGCAAAAGATAGTGCGTTTTGTCCTATTTAATGCTACTTTTGATTTTTTTTTAATTAAAAAGAGGGGAGGGACAATTTAGAGCTGCATGTTATAATACTTAGGTGAATCAAAAACAGTTTTTTCCTGCAGCAATTCTCCATGATGAGCCGTACTTAAACTCTGATTTTCACTAACGAAAAGAAGAGATAAATAGGTACAATTTTCTGGACGAATCATGAGGGTACATTACAAAACACGCGTAATAGCTGAACGAAATTCATGAATAATAATTTATTGAATTGCTGAATGTTGCCGAAACTATTCCCCTTCCAGCTATAGGAACAGCAAACATTCAACGATCCCATGTACACGTCATCAATCTCTCCATTCTAAAGAGCCTCCTCATCATTTACAAACCGGCACGGTCTATTAATTTAGTGAATAAGCTTTCTTCCAGGGGTAATAGAAGACGAAGATTGCAATGCCGTTATGAAGGGGGATAAATTTACTAACCAAGGGTCCTTCTGTGAGTTTCCAGATAGCCTAAGGTGTCTATTAAGAAGGTCTGAAAGTGCCCTTATCTGCTAATAATACACAATCGGGGCACAGAAGCGGCTCTGTCAGGCCTAATGACACGTGTTATGGGTTGTGCGTGATTGGGAAAGTTCTGATCGATTTTTCTCCTTGTGTTTCTTGTTATTTTTGCATTAAAAATAATGGAAATTTACGACAGTGTGGTGAGCGAAAAAGAAGTTCTTTTATTGTGCCATTAGTAGCGCCTTTTGAAAGTAAACAAAAAAATAACGACCCCAATAAAACCATTAACGACGGAATTAGACACACAAAAGTCGGAACAAGTGAAGGAGATCATTGTAAATTACAGGACAAAGAGGACAGTAATAAATGGCTTCATGGTCAGTTCCTTTACCAGAATTTGTGTAAATTGTTGACATTTTTTGGCCAAGGAATGGCTTCAATTTTCAACGCCACAGGTTCAAAAACCTTTCGACATGTGAGGAACATTTATGGGTGTCCTCGTATTAATGACAATGGCTAATTTCCTACTGGTCAAACAATGGCCTTTCAGGCATATGGTTTCTAAAGAGACATTGAAACACTTCCCGGGAATTGCCACCAACGGAATAGTTTAATTTTTATAGTTTTTTAATGGTGTTCACCACTATTAACGCCTCCTTCGCTCAGCCAAGTAACATGTCCATAAAAGTGGCGGAGGATGTGACACAACCCCTCTTTTCAAGAAGATTGATTTGTAATTAGCAGAATCATAAACGAACGATTTGAATGTCGTCCGTTTTTCGGAAACGCTTTGTGATGAATGAAATGTCCGCATCACGTGCCGGGGTAATTTAGTACCTACTGGTTTGACGAATGGGACGATTACTTGGAATTTGAAGAGACGATTTATCAGGCTAAAAGAAACTAAAAATTTGTTAGTTTTTATTCATACGTGTTCAGCTTACACAGAAACAAGCAGGTCCAGGTTCGATTCTGAATTGCACAAAAATGCCAGAAACGTTTGTGTAGGCAAGACGCCAAACTGAAACGAGAGTGTAAGGCGAACAAGGGACGAGGTATCAAATCGATTATACTCAGCAAATTCATGTGAGCCGGGAGCAGCATAGAAGTGCCCATCTGTATGTCCGCCACTGCTTATATTGCGGTACGCCATTGACGTAGGTGGCACAATGTTTATCTGAACACCTTGTAATTGTCCAAAATTGTTTCTCCTGCTTATTGTTTTTGTTAATGTCGTGATTAAATGCAAATTGTGTTGAAATTCTAGTAGAACTTGGTTGTAACGAACGTTTGGTTATAACGAACAAATAGAAAACTCCCGTCCAAGTTCCTGCGAAGCAAATTTCTTTTTTTGATATTTATTTGGTCATAACAAACTCGGATATAAGGAACACTCAGTTATAACATACCGTATATGAAGGGTATGGAAAAAAACAGGATTATCACATTTTGTTAATTTTCAGCCTATTGGCGCTATCTTATAGAGAATAATCGAATTGATATGCGTGCAAGTTATTAATGGAAAAAAGAGAGAATATGATGGGATGTTACTTCAAATTAAAATTGCAAAACGAGAAAAGAACAAAGATTCTCCTAATATGTGTTGCATCTAGCTCAAAAACTTGTCTGGAGGACATACCTGGTTTTTTTCCATACCTTTCATTTATTATTTTCTGGTGCTTTGAGCTCAGGCATAACGAGCCCTCTGGACATGCTGCTGCGAGCGAGCTGCTGGACATTTTACTTAAATTATTTAAATTTACTTAAATGAATATGATATGATTGATGAACACGTGGAAGTTGTTGAATTTTTTAATGATATTGACATGTTCAAATAATTTCCCATAGTCAATATGAAAACGGTGCGAGTAATGAATAGGAAGTTGACAGGAATAGTGAAGTTTTAATTTCCACGGCTCAGGAAGCTCTTTCCGCCTTAAAGATAGTAAAACATTATGTACAGATGATTTATGAAGAAATGGAAAACTTTTTAAAAGCAAGAGATCTGTCGTAAAATAAAAGAACTGAGGAGATATTGAAAAACCACAAGGTGCAGAATCAAATTACGGATTTCGTTTCTACCTAAACTTTGATTTTGTTTAAGATTTTTGTTGATTTTTTTTTCAATTTTTTTGTGTTTTTTTCTCATTTAGTACATATATACAGGGTTATTCACGCTATACGGCAGGAAATATTGTGGCCAAAATATGAGGCTTTCGAAAAGTTTTATCTTTGGACTAAATGAGGGTTTATTATGACTACTTTTTAAAATTATTTTCATATCATACAGGGTGTCCCAAAAGCCCTAAAAGTATCAATGTAGTGTTTTTTAAACCCCTTGTATATTATTACATTTTAGAATTGTTCGGTCAAAATAAGTGTCTGTTTTAATAAGATTTACAATACCTAACATTAACGGTTTTTTTAATAATCGAAATTTTATCAAATTAGTTTTCATTTTTGCACACCCTGTATAAGATAGTAAGTTTATCATTATTGGGATATAAAATATGATCCATTATTACACTATACTGCAAATTACACTTACATAACTTAAATGCATCTTAAGCGTTTAAAAAACAAAAATTATATAAAATTTTGATAAAACCTCAATTATTTAAAAAACCTTAAGAGTTAGGTATTGTAACTCCTATTAAAATAGACACTTATTTTGACCGAATAATTCAAAAATGTAATAATGTACAAGGGGTTCCATTAAAAAAAACACAACTTTGATACTTTTAAAGCTTTTGGGACACCTTGTATAATACGAAAATAATTTAAAAAGTAGTCGTAATAGACCCTCATATAGTCCAAAGGTAAAACTTTTTGAAAGCCTCGTATTTTGGCCACAAAATTCCGTGCCGTATAGCGTGAATAACCCTGTATATTTATTACAATGCAAAATCGTATAATTTCAAATTTAGTTAAAACATAAATTCTGAATCCACCAGTATTTTTCCTCGGTCGCCTACAACGAACCTCTTCATATAACGAGCGACAGGCAAAGTCCCTTGAAGGTTCGTTATGAGTGAGTTTTACTGTATATGGAACCCCTGCAGCATTTTGGTCAGACTAAATCACGGGCGTTGCACAATTTTAAAAGATCCAGTTATTTTTTAAATCTATTTTTTCCATTAGACTTCTTTGTCCGATTGAAAAGTGTGTTCTCTGTGCCTCTATTTTTACTTATTTCTACGCAAGCGATTTATGCAACCAGCATTGTTCGTCATGCTCCCCGAATGAAACTTAAATTGAGGACGTTGAGGTACGCTGCCGCTGTTACTGGATTAAACCATTTTCAGCAAAATGTTTAATATATTGCGCACCCTGTAGCTCCAAAAATCCATCGTGTCTTCAGTTAGGGCAAAGTGCGATGAAAATTTTCGTTTTTTCATGGTTGTAGAAAAAATGGTTTTTTTTTTAACTTTGGACCTTCATAGCGAGAAAATTAGCCGAACTATATTTTTTCAAAATTATTTTCGCAGAACTGGCTCAACAACATACTAATGAGTATTGACGTCATTTCCAACACATCCTGTATAATGAAATAATTAAATGTCATAATCAGGTTGTAGCATGAAAAGGCAGGTGACACCCAATAAGCTTCGCTGTTCGTAGGTATATCACCATCTTATCAATGGCGATAACGACGGCGATATGACAACAGCGCCTCCCGCCGTTTGTTTTATCCAATTAAAACAAAGACGACCGCAGAATTTTAAGAGCGTTAACGACGTTGCCGCGCGTCCAAATTATGCAGCCTAATTTAATCACGCTTGAAAAGTTTATTAATTTAATCTCGTCGGAAATTTTGGAGGCATGTAAACAAGAGGGCCTCGCCTTATTTTGATCTTTTGCCAAGTCAGCATTCCCAATTTAAAAAAGTTATTTTTAAAAACTAAATCTTTAATGCTGACAACCATTGATCAAACCAAGTTTGTGATTTCAGGTACCAGCACAAGAACATATTAATGCTTTTTCAAACTTCCACAAGGAATTGTGCCTATTGCAACGTTCGCGAAGTCCGATTGTAGCGAATTCTGGGTTTAAGTTGAATGAAAGATGGGTACTTTCCAACTACCTATTTTCCACATTCACGATGCATTCGTATCAAGAGCGAGCTGATGCCGATGGTCGGAAACCGAGTATAAAATTATACATCTGGAATCAAGGGATTTAAAGGAAAATAATTTGTGGGAGTACGTGAAAACGGAGAACGAATATATTGTGTTAAATGGAGGAGGGTACGTGGGATCACAACTCGTACGTAACAAAACCGGGCCGAAGGTTTTGTTATCAACTGAAAAACGGTGGAGCAGTGGATCTAATTTTAGTTCTGAGTATATCGTTGTGTCCCTCATTGAATTACCTTTCATTTGATATACTGCAGGGGGTACCTTTCCATTTGAAAATAAAAATTTAGTGGGGGCAGGCGGATATGGGGGGAAAAAATTGGACGGCGAAAATAACGCATTAAGTGACTTTCAAACTAAAATTATACATGCTGAAGCATTCTTTTTAAACATCAGGTTATTATACAGGGTGCTTCCTAAGTACGGTACATAACCTCGGGAGCGTATTCTACAGCTAAAGTAATGGTAATTTAGTTATATAAACTATATCCCAAAAATGCTTCGTTGCGGAAATACAGGGTGTGAAAATTTCTTTCAAAAATTATAATTTTTTAAATATTTCCGAAACTACGTAAAGACATTTTAATGAAATTTTACAGGGTTCGAAAGTTAGCAACGGTGCGTATTTTACGCTAAGAACAGTGGCCGTTGTGTAACCAGTGGAGTGCGGGCAGGATAATTGCTGGATATTTTAAAGGAAAAGTGTGATACGCCACTGTTCTTTTCCAATATTTTTTTCCTTTTTAATTATTTGTTCGATTTTGAAGAAAAAAGGTCTCTTGACTTTTTTTCGGAAGACGCACTGTTTTCGAGTAAATAAATAAAAAACATTGAAGCTAAATTTTCTCATTCTTTTTTTTATTCTTAAGAGAAGAAATATTATACTTGTGTGAAGATATGAATTTTTTTGTTGTGTACTTGCCTGTTTGGCAGCGAAATTGCCGACATTTTACTAGTCACCAACACCGTTTATTTATCTGTGCGTGAGACATTAAATTTCAGACAATAAAATTTTCACACCCTGTATTTCCGCAACGAAGCATTTTTGGGACATAGTTTACATAACAAAATTATTTTTATTTTAGCTGTAAAAAACGCTCCCGAAGTTATGTATCGTACTTAAGAAACACCCTGTATATGCGTGGTTCAATACTTTTTCCAGACGCTCTATATCCTCTTGCCATTATAAATTTTTTTTCATTTCTCCAACTCGACTTTTGCACTAGATTTGTGATCCTTTAAAACCAGAATATCTTTTTTTTTTCGTTAGGTTTGAATTCCTGCTAAACATTCATCGGCGTTAATTCTCTCCTCGAGGGCACACAATTTCTGCGATTTCCCATTAAGGCGCCACCCATTCCAATTATCAACAAAATTCGGTCCGCCGCTCCCCATGACCCCTGCCCCTTCCATCAGGGTGCACTGTATGTCGTCCGAAACATTTGTAGCGCCGGACTAATCCGGATTCCGGACTCCGGTCACGGTCGTAATTTGGCGATGGAGCGGCAAGGGAAATTGCCGACGCGCCGTTTCCGCGACTTAATGAGAGGCATCGCCTTAGGGCTTCGGTCAGGTCGCACCTGACCCCCGAGACGCGGGGACTTCCCCCCAAGTCAATAGCAAATGGTTTAAACGTGGGCACCAGCGGGGTTTTCGGGTTTAAAACAGAAGAAGTTATTTTGAATGTGCGGGCGAGTTGTTGGTACTTAGATTTATGGGCTAAGAAGGAGGGAGCAGTAAACCAGAAGAATATAAAGTGGAGATCAAAACTCTACAGGTTGCAGCGCGTTGCTTTTGGACACTGCTCTACTATGTTAGTTTTAGTTTTTCCGCAGATTTTTTCAGATGGACCCCGTGGTATTCAACCAAATGATGTTGCCAGAGCAAGTTATTCTGAATCAGACAACTCAAGAAAACTGCTTAATTTGTTGTCGCAGTAGTTGTCGGGAATCAGGTGGTTTCGGTCTAGATACGTTTGGTTCCGTTTTGATTTGATCAATTTGGTTTCAAGTAATACGCTTCAAAACTCAAAAAGAAATGTTGCAACAAATTTTAATGAGACTCCTCAAACGTTGATAGAGGAGAAGCAGATTTCTTTCACCAACCTGGGTCTCACAGTCTCTGCTCATCTAACTCAGCCGTACCAGGCACTGCTCTGGGATTGTTGATAGCAAGAAAAAAACGCACTCAATAGAGATGGCAATTGAACTCTCGTCCTTCCCCAACCCTGTTGTTCAATTAGCAGTGGCAGTGCCCCTGGTATCCAAACCTAATGAAGGGGACCTCAGAGGAGGCTTATCGCTTCGGAATAAGTGAGCTCTAGACTGCAGCCTTCCGGGCAATAACCGACTCCTTTCCCTCGCCGTTGTTACATCCGAATATGGCCAAATTTTTTATTGATGATTCTAAAGATCCTAAGGCCGTCAGGGCCCATTTTACCCCGAGAGTTCAGTGGCAGTAACCTATGAGAGATAATTGACGCGTAACTAAATTAAATTAACAACTTCGGGGACTAAACACCCATTTTCGATAGAAGTTGCTGTAAGTGTCAAGAGAGTTTAATTTATTGTCGCCCATATAGTCAAAAATCTACAGCCGCTTTGTAATGGCTCAGCACCCTGATTTAAAATCAAGATCATAGTATCTTCTATCATATATCTTTTATACAGGTTGTCTCATAATAGATGGTAAAAAATGGAATGGGTGAATCATGGGCTTATTTTGAGATAAAAACTTCATATGAAAGCACGTCCTAAATTGCTTCCGTTTGGATTTACAGGGAGTTCAAGTTTAATTTTTTTTTCGATTTTCATAAATTTCTCTATTATTTGTAAAAATAATTAACTTAAAATTAGTCAAAAAAAAGTATTTTAGTATTAAAATACTCTTCAGGGCGTTACTGTTTTCATGGTCGCTCTCAATATTTTACATCAGAATTTTTTGTACATTTTTCGATTATTTTTTATTAACCTCATTTAATCCTTTATGTCTTTTTTAAACTTTTTTAAAATTCGAAACACCAGTTTAAGAGATATTTACAAAAATTAAAATTACTAAAATGGATTATAATCAAAGTAATTGCTGAAAATATATTCTTCCTGCCAAAATGAAAGATTCTACCCTTCTTCTCATAGACTGCCGGACTTAAAAAAAAATCCCAAGTGCATTTCTAATAGTTTGACAAGCATTTACAATTCTATTGCTTAACTATTTTTCAGTGTTCACTTGTGTAGAATACACTAAAGTTCCTAAATAATTAATTTTTTAATAAATTGAACAACGCCCTGTAGAGTTTTTTTTTTAATAATTGTTATTTTAGTTTGTTCGCACTGCTAAAATAACCGTTACTTCCAATTTTCAGTTAATTATCTTTACAAATAACAGAGGAATTGTTGAAAAAAAACGACTTCAAAACTTTATGAATCAAAATGGAAGCACTTGAAGACCTGCCGGTACATGAAGTTTCTATCTTAAAATAAGCCAATCATTCGCCCATTTTACTTTTTACAATTTGTTAAGGAACACGCTGTATAGTGCCCGGAGCAACATTTTGCATTCAAAGCAATGTTCGCTACTCTAACGCTGTGATTGAGCGAATTTCATTTTGCTATTAGTTACTGAATAATACTAAAGCGAGTGTGTTAGCATAATGTTGCTGTGGTTCTGCATATACAGGGCTTCTTCAAATTTCTGCCCCAAAATTTAAATCTGGTAGGCACCCAAAGAAACTTGTTGGCTAACGTAGTAATTTTTCGATACTAAAAATGGTTATGTAATAAAATATAATTCCTGTAATCTTTGGAATATTCCTTACACGCAATAAGCCGTCAGAGGAAGTTGAAAATGGAGCAATATATGGTTAACAACTGGTAGATGTGAAAGCTTCCTCTGACCGAAACTGTTACGCTTTTGCGTGTAAATAATAGTTAAACTCTCTTTGTAAACCTTTTTGTACCACCCACCGTCTCTTGACATGACAAATGTCCCTTTTAACATCTTCATCCTTGCTTGTCATTAGGCCGAAAACGGCTTTAAGCGCTCTATAAATAGAGGCACTTTTCCAAAATACATCCCCATTTTATGGTAAATTAACATTTGGAGCATGTTCAGAATTGTGTTCCTGTACTAAACGACTCCAGTTTAGAAAAGCGAGCCTAATGATTGCAATTGTTGGATTTTTCTTTGAATTTGCGGGTTGGACTTGGTTTGTGGTCTGTTACAGCGAAATGGTCATTAATTCTTAGATATACATTTTTGGAGGAAAGAGAAAGTTGTACATATGTCCGACGCTCAGTTAAGGGGAAGATCAGAGATAGCCGACAAAAGCAGGCCGACTCATTAACCTATTAAACTTTATCAGATCATTTTCGGAAATCAGGAGGTACTCACCAAATCATTGTTGCATGTCGTCACTGATGGCATATCATCCGAAATAAGCTTCATGGACACCTTTCTCGAATTTAACGGCTTGACTGAATTCTAATGCCAAACCATTTATCTGGCACTATTTACCAGCAATTTCTCACAATACTGACCAAAATGTAGCACCCGTAAGTATGTATCCATTACTGCCTGGAAGTACTTCTGAAAGCATTAATGGGACAGGGGCGGCTTCGACACCCACTTGAAGCATTCAAGATTCCGTAATGTTTTAAAATTTGTTTCAGTCTGGACGTGCGTCCTTTCGGGCTTCATTGTCAAAAACGAATACACAGATAACGATCTTGCTATTTTACATGGATAATACAAAGTATACTAATTTTCGCGTTAAGGTTTCAACAGGGCATCAGAAATCGGGGAGAAAGAGATTCTTTGATAAAACTTCAAAGGGAATATTGGGGTTTTAAATACAGGATCTTGTTACAGAAATTCTGCAACTTTAGTTTTTTGACAACTTCTCTTGGAGCATAAATACCAAGGGCCAGAATAATGGAAAGATTAATTGGATTTTCATCAGATCGACTGACATCATTTCGAATCTATCCCAGATGCTCTATAGCCTCCTCCATAGAACTTATTAAACCTATTGTCGATGATCTTTTTGCAGACATAATCCTCATAAAAATCATATCGGGCTTCATCAAAACATCTTTTATACGTCTTTATGGGTGCTAAACCCCACGACTTAAAGGTAAAAGATCGGGTTCCTTTCCTGTCACCCAGGACATTCTTGGGTTTACCACGTATTTCATTCTGCAGAAGAAAATGAATCAAAGAGTTATAAAAAAAATTCGCCTGCACCCTTTCTATTATATTTGGTCAGCCTATTGATGTATTTCAAAACTTCTGGGTTTGGTCTGAAATTGATACCTACGTGAGCCTTAAAAAGGACGATAAAACACTTTTGCTCTCGGGAGGATGAAATGCCATGGTTTAGTTTAAGGATATAATAAAATAGATAAGACGAAGGATTCTGAAATGTGAACGAAGGTTTTGGTTCATCAAACATCTACCTTAAATCCATCTCGTAAATCTGGACCAAATAGTCGGAATTCTCAAATTTTGTAAAATCGTCTTTTCGAGATAATTGCTAAACGCTTTTATCGATTTTCACCAATTAGTTGTTACATTAATTGGCGTGTTGTTATGGAAGCGGGATCTTTTTTTAACGTGCGGAAATATGAAAAATGGCGCGAGGTTCGTATGTAAGTACTTGTATTTTTGTTACCCCCTGTATGAATGATAAAAAAAAATGTTCTCTGGCACCAGCCAACTTAGTTTTGAAACTTTTTGTCTCGAGGCAAACTTGCACCAGATATAGAGTTTCTCTATAAAAAAATCATTTACCATATCTTGCCATTGGTCAATGTTGTGAAAACAATGTTCGGAAAAGCTCGAGACGTTGCCTAAAGCATAAATTAATTTTTTGAAACGATTTTGAGTATTCAAAAAACGATCAATATTTTGTGCATTCTCTACAAGAATTAAACTAACTTGGTAGTGAGTTCGAATTTACGCTTTTTTCATCCGACTAAACAACAGTGATGAATTGCAAGACGTCGTAAATAATTTTTTATACAATAACCGTATGCCTGGTGAAAAGTTTCCAAAAGACGGAAAAGTCTGAAAATAAAGTCAGCTAATGGCAGAAAAAATTTAAAGTGATTCGTACAGAGAGTAACATAAATACAAACCATCTTTGACGAATCACGCGTCATTTCAAATATTTTCATACATTAAAAAAGGATCGAGCTAACATCAAAGCGTTCCGGTTTATATAGTAACTCTTAGTTCCAAAATTAGCGAAAATATTGGATTGTTCGATAATTAATGTCGTTTTATTCCCATAGATGGCTTAATTTATACATAGTGATCTCGTCGCTTATATTAGTATATGCCACTTTAAAGGTTACGTTTTCGGCTTTTTTCGATCGAAAATTGAACGCGATTAGCGAACAAGAAGTTGTTTAAAATTTAAGTTGAAGATGGACAATCAAACTCAATTATCGACACATTTTATTGTTTCACTTTCGAAAGGGCAAAAATGCAGTACAAGCTCAGAAGAAATTGTGCAAAGTTTATGGTGAGAACTGCCTTACTGAACGCCAACGCCAGCGTCGGTTTTCTCGCTTTCGTTCCAGGAAATTTTAATGTCCAAGATGGACCACACACTGGACGCCCAATCGCCATTGATAACGATAACATAAAGGCCTTAATCGAAGCTAATCGGCGTATGACAGCTCGAGAGATAGCAGAACAGTTGAACGTATCGAACTCAACCGTTTCTCTGCATTTAAAAAAGCTTGGGTACGTTCGCGAATTGGATGTTTGGGTTCCTCACGAATTGAAGGAAATTCACCTCACCCAACGCATTAAATATGCGATTCTTTGCTGAATCGTAACCAAAACGACTCACTTCTAAAAAGAGCTATAACGGGTGATGAAAAATGAATTGTCTACGATAACGAAGTCCGAAAACGATCATGGACCAAACAAAATAAACCTGCGCGATGGACGTCCAAAGCTGATATTCATCAAAAGAAGATTTTGCTATCTGTGTGGTGGGACTACAAGGGTATTCTGTATTTTGAACTGCTTCCGAGAAACCAAACTATTGATTCGAATGTTTACTGTCGTCAGCTATCGAAATTGAACTAAGAAATCAAAAGAAAACGTCCTGAACTCGCCAATCGCAAAGGGGCACTGTTCCATCACGATAACCCCATACGTCTTTAATAACGCGTCAAAAATTATTGGAATTAAATTGGGAACTGATACCTCATCCACCATATAGCCCTGACTTGGCGCCGTCAGATTATTATTCGTTTCGTTCTCTTCAGAATCATTTGAATGGTAAAAATTTCGATTCTGATCGAACCGTTAAAAATGAGTTAAATCAATTTTTTACTTCTAAAAATCGAGGCTTTTTCGAACGCGGAATTTTCCAACTTGCCGAAAGATGGCGCAAGGTCATCCACCAAGATGGCCACTGCTTCATTGATTAATATTTATTATTAATATAAGTATATTCACTTTGAAAAAACATAAAAAATACGACATTAATTATCGAACAACCCAATAGATAAAAATCTTTTACAATTATATATTTAGAAAAAACGATATTAATTTGGGAGCTTTGGCGGTAAAACGAAGCAACATAGGACATAGCAAGTTGGTATAGAAAGCCTCATTTTTGGTTAAGAAATGTTTGATTAAGTGTTATACAGCCACTTCAGGGACACCCCGTATATCATATCGTGAATAGACGCTGCGGGAAATCCTCAATATGACGTTTCAACCTTTAACTCAGGAATTTACTTTTTACTCCCTAATGTCTAAAAAAATGACTTATAAACATTTAGTCTCAGCTACTCCCAATCTGTTATTAACAAATCTTGGTATTGAAAGCCACTTCTATTGAAAGTGCATTTTTATCCTAATTTAAACCCCTAATGAGATTCTTTGAAATGGATAAAGGCCATTTCTAGAAGATCCCGGACAATACTGACAAGTTTTTGTCGATTTGCTTGTGACCATCCTTCACCTGTGATTTTCTCGGCTTCACGGTGCCACTCTTTATCTAAATCAGGGCCTAACTTGCGGCTTTCGGCGACCAGAAAATGAGACACATACATCACTTGTTAACATTTGTGACCACTATGGACCATTTGCCTCTGAACTATTAATTTCTCTGGACTAGAGATGTGTTGCTGTGCAAACCGTCGATAAACGAGGGAAAACATCGAACCAAAACGGTAAGGAAAAATTTCTTATCCAACCCGAGTGCTCCGACAAAGATTTAAAAATCTTTGGTGGAGGTCGAGAATGAGAAAATGAGAAAAAATTATATACTTATTCTTGTTATTGTTGATATCTAAATACGTCAAAATAATACTAGATACTATGCAATCTATTCAGTGAGATTTGACAAACGGGATTCGTACTTCAATAGAAGAGATTCATGGAACGGGCACATTTTCCGCAGAGAGAGCGAAAGCAATTTGCGAAAGGAGTTCGCAAAACTGAGGATAGATCGAGGGTTTGGATTTCATGGAAAAATCGATCTATCGACATATCGAACAGTACAAAAGAAAGAGCATGGATCCCAAAACTAGATGCCACTTCGCGGCCTCTGGGCCTTGCACACTAAGGGTGTCTTGGCGCTTCCACCCTGGGTGCACACTGGGAAAAGGTGCATTTGCAAAGAGCGATAAAGTCAGGGGAGCAGCAAATAGCCGCAGAGAAAATGAATAAATATAAATATGGAGAAGTGGAAACGAATGCTGAATTGCTACTTTGTACAGGATGGTAAACTACCTAGCACCGGCCTCTAATTCCTGTTTACTGTATATCTTAAAAAGTAAATGAGGTTTACTTATAATGCACGATAAGCCTAATTTTAATTAATACAAATATTTTCAATATGAAATTTACGAATCCTTGCCATCGAGTATTTGGATCCTACTTACATTTTCCGATAAAGTTGATCTCGATTTTGAGACTCATCCCCATGGGTCTACAGATGGCGACAGATAACTGCAGTCTGCGACCGTGTCCGGCAGTTCCGAAACTATTGTCAATTGTTATCTTGCCGGTGGTCATTACGAAGGCGATTTGTTAGAGGTGGACACGATTTGCCGACTGATGCACACTTTAACGAGAGCGCAGTTGTCAAGGCCCGATCAAGGATAAGATGGGCTTTTTGGAGAAGACAACAAAAATTATACCTAAAATGCTAAAGTTACGAAAAGAAAAATTCCCACACTACCTGCCGAAATCTAATCAATAACGAATCATTTTTAGTGTGACTGATAGTGACACGCCTGATACGCCCTACATAATAAGAAGACTGAAAGAATGTAGAAGAAGCACGTCACCTTAACGGAAGCTTTAAAGTGAAATTAAATGGCCGGGTAGGCTTCAGAAAAGCATCGTATAAAACCTTCTTTGTTGTTGATTCTTCGTACAAAAGCTAAATTCACTGTTTAGAAGTTGGATGTTGCACAGTGCTGCCGGAAACCAGTGGTGCCGTATAAACACTTACGAGCAGGCAGGCTAGAAAAATAATAAAAATAACGGAAATCTAAGGCTAAATGTGCAATAGTAGATGTTTATCTTTGAAGCTAATTCTTCAAGGAAATATAAAAATCTAGAGCTTCAGTACAGTTTTTTAACTGACCGTAAAATTTTAGTGTATTCTTGGGTAAACCAAAAATACCGAATCTTTTTAACCCACTTTTTCGATTTTACAATCTTAGGTAAAAAAACGTAACTCTTAACGCAACGGTACCGGTTCACAGTTGTAGGTCAAAGCCATTTGGGTTTTTTTATGCTGGAGCTACTTTTTTACTCGGTTGTGAGGGATTTCTGCAGACAATTGATCCCCATTGTAATTTAGTAAAAAAAATGTTAAAGAACTGGCCCTTTAGGGTAACTTTGAGCACAAAACTGTTAAAGATGTTATTCGGTACTTTTTTAGTTTCTATGGGATTGCTGAAATTGCTTTAACGCAATTCCTGATACTAACTATGGGCTAAATTGGAAACGTGTAAGGCCATGTAATTTAACAAAAGAATGAGTTTTCTGAAGTAGGATTCTATCTGCAATTGATGTTTATAATTAATATATAGAATACATTTTTTTAAAATTAAATAGAAGAATTGTTATGAGTTGTAACAAAACAGAATATGCATTGCAAAATTTTTCTAGAAAAAAAATAGAAAAAAATCTCAAAAATTGGACAAAAGTGAAGAATAACTCTGCAGCAAAATGTGTAATAAAAAAATATTCAAATAAAAAATATCAATTTTTTGAAAGTCGATAAGGATCTGCAAAAAATACGGGGTTACCATTTGAAAAGAAAAGTTGCCCTTGAAATGACCTTAAAATGACGTTTTGGCTGAAAGTCACTATTTTCATGACACGTTCCCCTCTTTACCGGAAACTTTTATTTGAAACTTTTTTTCATACAATGTACCGTTTTTGAGCCATCTTCAAACATAGCTTTGAATGGGATTCCCTGCATACGTTTAATTGTTCATAAATCTAAGATTTTTTAAAATTCAGTTAATAACACATAATTTCTAGTTTTAGATTTAGAAAATTTAAAAATGCAGATTTAATTAAAATCTAACAAATTTCTATTTTTAATTTCAAAGAGTTCACGATTCGGGGTTTACTGCCGACGCTATTAAAAAAAAAAGGATATTTTTATGAAGTAAATTAATGTATTTAAAAGATGTTGAGCTAACAATTGATACAGAGAAAAACATGATTTTATTCCGTCAACATAACATTATTCCCTTATGTTGATGTTTGTCTTTCCTCTGGAAATTGCATATCTGTTGCATGTTATCATTTGTGAATATTCCCCCTCTCTTTCTTTTACTTTTTTCTTGATTACACTTTAAAAACCCTTTAATGTAATTCGACATTCACTTTTTTGCTCGAAAATCATAAAATTTTTATCGAATAAATAACGAGTTTTGCTAACAATGGGAGGTCTCACTGAATTCCAAATTACCCCTAACTGGGTCGGAACGATGAACGTAGACAAAAACAGCATTCGCCATTTCTTCAAGAAAGATTTTTTGCCGAGCACAGTACGTCGAATAATTGGAAAAAAAGTCATTTTGTGAAGCTTTACGGAAAAATAAATGCTTTGAAAAGTTTCAAAAAGTTATCATGAGACGGTATTCAAGCAGGGTTAATCTCTAAATAATCGAGAATTTTTTACAGCAGCCGGTTTACCTAATCGGGGACACACTGTAGGTAGAGAGTTGGTGCATTTATTTAGGCAGCGTTTACTACTTTTATTATAAAAAAAAGAAACATTTTAAATACGCGAGTAGTTGGGTTTATGCTAATTCGCCAGAAAATATTACGTAACAAAATACGTGAATATTACAATATAGAAAGAAAATACACTGTTAAATTTGTAACGAAACATCCTTTACATTAAAGAAAAATGTAATAGACCTTTATTTTCAGGTTTCAAAAATACATAATACAGTGATATTTGGTTTAGTCGTTGTCGCGGTATATACAGGGTAGCTCATTAGTGCGTCAAAGTACGATATCATATATGTATAAATATGTATGTAAAAATCGGGATTTACTGTTTTTCCAAATCAAACAATAAATAAACATTTGAACTGAGCGTCGTTAATAATTATTATTTATTTGGCTTCATATTTTCTTCATTTTGCCCTTGAAGTGAGTTATACAGAAGAAGAAAATTTAAAAATAACTCGCTCGTATTACGAAAATGGCGATAATGATGCTAAAGCGCAACCAGAGTATCAACGCGTTCATCCCCACATGCCAGTTCCTGCTTGGTTTATTTTTTTATTGTACAGAAAAGCGCCTAAAAGGTTCCTCTTAGGAAATGTATTAACCTTATATGACCTCAGCACAGTGCGCAGCTGCAAAACTTGATTTAAATAAGATTTTTTTTCATCACGAGACAATCAACTGGCCTACAAATAGTCCTGATCCAACCCCTTCAGATAATTTTCGATAAAGCTATACAAACGATGAAGTCTATAAAGAAAAAAGGTAATATTTTGAGGATTTAAGAGAAAAGTTTGGAACAAGTATTGATTCGTTAAATAAACATCATGATTTAATTTGCAATGTTTCGTTGAAGTTAGACGAAAATTGCAGAAAATGTGTTGAAAATAATAACGGGCACATTCACCAGTTGTGAATTTTGAATTTTTCGTAAATTATTTATTAAAAAAAAAGTTATTTTGGTTCCGTCATTTTAAAGTGCAATTTATTTGTGATAGTTCTATATTAATTTATTATTTTCATCTTGGAAATAATACTTTTAATAATTTAATAATTAAATTTAAATAATTACCAATGACGTTCGATCAATTTGTTTATTGGTGGCAAATTCAATTTGGAACAACAATGTAACCCCGATTTTTAAATGAAAATACCGCGAAAAAACTAAATGAAATACCAACATGTTATACAGGATGCTCCTTAATGATGTGCAGATATTTTAAGGTGAGATTCTACATGAAAAAATAATAATTGTTTGTTGTGTAAGCTATGTTTTAATAATGTTCCGTTATGAAAATGCACAGCTGCAAAGTTTTAGAAAAAAAAATGGAAATTAATGAATATTTCGGAAACCGCTTGAGATATTTCAATGAAATTCGGTATATAAAGAGACATTAATTACAATTAAAAATATACGGTTTAATGCAAACTTATTTGAATTTTTTTGAAGATGACAAATAAAACAATAGAAAATATAACACATTATAGCTTGATATCGTAATGAAAAATGAATTATAACTTACTTCAATATTTTTAATGGAAAAAAAGATGTGTCACTGATTTTTGTCACAGTAACAATAATAAAAAAAACTTTTTTTTGTTGTTCTTGGTGTTATTTAAATCTGTTCTTTCAGTTTTACCTTTTGCTGGGATATGACCAACATTTGTTGTAAAAATTGTGTTTTTTTTTGTTTATTATTAGTTGTAATTGTTAAATTTTCTATTGTTTTATTTGTCGTATTAAAATAGTTTCGAATAAGCTTTCGTCGAAACGCATATTTTTATTGCAATTAATGCCCCTTTGTAAACTGCCTTTACATACCAAATTTCATTGAAATATCTCAAGCGATTTCGGAAATATGATATAACAACCTATCATTATTTTTTCATGTAAAATCTCAACCGTAAAATATCCGCACATCATTGAGGAACACCCTGTACGTTTTTGAAATCATAAATTAAAGGTCTATGAAATTTTTCTGTAATATCCAGGGGGTTCCCAATAAACTTTCCGGCCTTGTGTCCCTTTTTAACTTCGCAACATTCATCCGTTGTGAGCACTTTCTGACGATCTAGAATTAACTCTACAAGTTTCGTATCTACCAGGTCTGTAAATATGAAACCGGAATTTGCCTCCAAATATCCCTAGTGGTCAATATAGGTACTACCTTATCGTGTTATTAGGGTACTATATCTCTTATTTACATCTGAGAATGATTTTCAAATCATAACAATACAGGTTCAACACTGCAGTACAATTTGCAATTGCAAGCTTTGAGTATGTCGACTTTTCTGCCTACAAATTACGATTTGCTGCGGACAGCATTGATTTTCTGTTACCACTTGAAAAAAACGGCTGCAGATTCACATCGCATGCTTGTTGAAGCTTACGGTGAACACGCCCTTGGAAAATCACAGTGCTATGAGCGGTTTAAAAAATTCAAAAGTGGCAATTTTGACGTCAATGACGAAGAGCGTGGAAAACCACCGAAAAAGTTTGAAGTCGGCGAGTTGCGAGCTTTGTGAGATGAGGACGATGCTCAAACGCAACAACAATTAAATGTGACACGAGAAGCCATTTCCATTCGTTTGAAAGCTATGGGAAAAATTCAGAAGATAGGAAAATGGGTTCTGCATGAACTCAATGAAAAACAGCAAGAAAATCGAAAAACCACTTTGCCAATTGTTGCTTACCGGGTATAACAGAAAGTCATTTCTTCATCGAATTGTGATTGGTGACGAAAAATTGATCTATTTTGAGAATCCCAAACGTAAAAAATCATGGGTAACTCCAGGCGAACCATCAGCATCGTCAGCAAGACCAAATCGATATGGACGGAAAACAATGCTCTGTGTTTGGTGGGATCAAAAAGGCGTAATTTATTATGAGCTGCTGAAACCTGCAGAAACAGTTAATACTGAACGTTACCGACAACAAGTGATGGACTTGCATCGAGCTTTGCGTGAAAGGCGACCAGAATATCAAGAACGGCAACACCAGGTGATATTGCTTCATGATAATGCACCATCACACACTGCAAAACTGGTGAAGGAAACGATTGGGACGTTTCATTGGGAAGTACTACTTATTCGCCCGACTTAGCACCATCCGATTATCACTTATTTGCATCGATGGGACACGCTCTTGCAGAACCTCTTACGAAACAGTTCAAAAATGGCTCGATGAATGGTTTGCCTCAAAAGAACAGTTCTTTTGGCGTGGCATCCACAAATTGCCAGAGAGATGGGAAAATGTATACGTAACGATGGGAAATATTTCGAAAAAAATATTTTTTATAATTATTGCGCAGCTAAGTTATACTTATATATACAGGGTGTCTCTAAAAAGTCTGTACAAAATTCTACCACTGATATCTGAGGTTAAAACATGACGATTTAACCCAATTTACCTTAGTTCAAAAGTGGACGGTTTTCAAAATACAGTGCGTCAAAGTGAAAACAAAAAAAAGCAAAAAAATTAATTTCTTGGTTGGTAATGCTGCTATCTACACCAAATGTCATATCGGGCGGTTTTTGGAGATAAGAAATCAGAATCTGTTTACATTTTCGATGCACAATGTAGAGGGCGTTGTCAGCGCTCGATGAACCCTCTTTAAAAGGGCATAATTTTTTTATCACCCGGTATAAAATTTATTTATGACTAAACTTGTGTTTTCCTACATTTTTTAAGGAAAAAAGGTCTCTTGTTAAAAATCTCTACGAGACTTCCTTCTTGAGATATTTGAAGCTTAAAGTTCGCTGCATGTCTTGAACAATAATTTTAATGTACTACAAAGTGGTACATTATCAACATAAATTTAAGATTAATGTGTGGGCAGGAATAATTGACAATTTTATTATTGGTCCTGTCATTTTGCCGCCCCGATTAAGTGGTGAAAGTTATTTGGAACATATTCAAAATACAATGCCAGAATTATTGGAAGATCTTCCTTTACAACTTCGGCAAGATATGTGGTTTATGCACGACGGTGCTCCGCCACTTTTTACTATAAATGTGCGCAACTATTTAAATCAACAGTACCCACGAAGATGGATAGGTAGCTGAAATGATGCTCCGGTACCATGGCCACCCCGCTCACCGGATTTAACTCCCATGGATTATTTTTTATGGGGGACTCTAAAGTCCATGGTATACTTCACGGCCATAAATAGTGAAGAGGAACTATGGGGACGAATTCAAAATGCAGTAAACATTTTAAAGAACGACGAAGAATTGATGAATAGAGTACGTTTTAATTTCTTGCGTCGGATTAATCTTTGTATGCAAGTCAATGATGGTCATTTCGAACATCTACTAAAAGTATAATTTTTTCTTGTTTATGTTTGGTATCTATGTTTTCAAGTAATTTGTAATCTATTTTTAAGTTTAGATTTTTTTCGATCCAACTGTAAGAATAGATATGTAGTACATTAAAATTATTGTTCAACACATGCAGAGAACTTTAAGCTTCAAATATCTCAAGAAGGAAGCCGCGTAGAGATTTTTAACAAGAGACCTTTTTTCCTTAAAAAATGTAGGAAAACACAAGTTTAGTCATAAATAAATTTTATACCGGGTGATAAAAAAGTTATGCCCTTTTAAAGAGGGCTCATCGAGCGCTGACAACGCCCTCTACATCGAAAATGTAAACGGATTCTGATTTCTTATCCCCAAAAACCGCCCGATACGACATTTTGTGTAAATAGCAGCATTACTAACCAAGAAATTAATTTTTTTGCTTTTTTTTGTTTTCATTTTGACGCCCTGTATTTCGAAAACCGTCCACTTTTGGATTAAGGTAAATTGGGTTAAATCGTCATGTTTTGACCTCAGAAATCTGTGGTAGAATTTTGTACAGACCTTTTAGAGACATCCTGTATATATATAATCTTTATTTCCTCAGAAATAGGCTAACGACCTGTTAGGTCTTTCTGCCTGTGGTACAATGGTAATCTTTGGGGACTAAATACTATCACATTACATCTGGAAGTACTCCCAAAGGGTGCTCGAAGGGAAAAGGAGGCGGGATTGTCTTGTCTGTATTGTTAAGCAAAGTGGGCCCAGTATAGTTGAGTTGTTGGTGTTCTTTTTCCATCTGTTCTGTAGTTGTAGTTTTTCTGTTATTCTTATCATGTTTGTGCGTTCATACAGTAATTGGTTGAGTGGGTTGTGTAACGGGTTTTCGGGGTGTCTTAGTTTTGTGATTAGTCTTAGTGCAATCTGTTCTGTAGTCTGTATGTGTTTGCTTGTTTTTTTCTGTTGCATTTGCCCTCAGTACGTGCCCGTAGTCCAATAGTGGTCTGCATATGGTATTGTATATTTTTATGGCGGTTTCCATACTAATCCCTTTGTCTTTGTATGTCAGTGTTCGGAAGTGTTTTGCCCTTTTTATGATTTCTAGTCGAATATTTCGTACGTGTTTCGTAAATTTTAGTTTATTGTCTATTGTTATTCCTAAATACTTCACGTCGTTCCTTGGTGTAATCGTGTGTCCACCTGTCATTATTGTTGGTGAGCTGTCTTTGATGTGGTGATTTGAAAGTAGAAGTTGATTTCTCGTGTCGTTTGGCGTTAGTCTCCATTTGTAAAACCATGTCATAGTTCTGTTTGTCAACGTCCGAAGCTTTTCCTCGGCTTTCTTAATAGTTTTGTCGTGTGCAATCAGCGCTGTGTCGTCCGTGTATTGCAAAATGTATGATGCTTTGTCTAGGTATTCCTTGTCCTGTAGATCATAGCTGTTAAGAATTATACAAATATCCCTGAAATTAATATCTGAGGACAATCGATTTATTCAAACATGATTTAGTTAAGGATAATTTAAGAATTCTGGAATGTATTTAGTTAGCCAGTCGTAGTATAATCAATTTTGTTTAGGTTTAGTCTAGACGATACCCTGAGGTTCTAATTTATTACTCTGGGAATATTTAGAACCCTTTGTTAGTTTTTCGTCAAGGAATGACGTGAATGGACTTTGAAAGGACAGTTAGGTTTGAGACCTGAACACGAAGATCACGCATCGCAGCTCAAATGCTAACTCGCAAATTATACCTGTCATTATATTATAATCAATAAAGTTAAGTGCAATAGTGAAGGCTACCATCACAAATAGTTTCTCTGAGACTGCGAAACTCAGAGTGGTCCTCCCGTATTAATCCAGTCAGCTACCAACAAGGTGGTCGAGAATTCTGCATCTTATAGGACCAAAACAGTTGTATATGTCGTGGCAGTATACAGGGTGTCCTACAAGTGTTTCATTATATTTCAGTGGGTAATAGTACATTGAAAAATAATATGACTCCCTATATAAACCATATTCCAATAATGCTTCATTAAGAAGATACAGGGTGTTAAACTTAAAACACACCTGGAATATTTCAACGTATCAGAGTATCAATGAACAGGCGAGCTCAATTATGTATTGAACAAAATGGCCACCAATTTGAACAATTTCTATAATGTTATAGCAAATAAATAATATTTAAAACAAACTTAATATTATTAAAACCATTTAGAGAATATCGTGCATATAGATGGTATTCAATTTTTTACTGGCAAACGATACGTCGGACGAAAAAGAGTCAAGTGAGCATTTTTCTTCTAAATGAAATTAAACTTCTAAAAATAATTTTTATTTTGATAAAAAGCAGTGGCGCACCATGTTTTTCTTTAAAAATGTGCTGAGAGGTGTCCGTACGCACGTCACTGGTGAAACGAAAAATAGCCCTTTTGCATAAATAAATGCGTCTACATTAACTCTCAAAACATGCCAAATTTCACTTACATATCTCAAACGGTTTTGAATATATCAATAAAAGTTAGATTTTTTAAGTAAAGTTTAACACCCTGTATCTTCTTAATGAAGCATTATTGGAATATGGTTTATATAGGGAGTCATATTATTTTTCAATGTACTATTACCCACTGAAATATAATGAAACACTTGTGGGACACCCTGTATATTGTAGAGCAGTGGTGAGGGCAGCGAACCCTGAGGCACCCCCGTTCCGGGGAGAAGGGGAAGGAGAATGGCAGTGTCAATTCGCACCCGAAGTTATCGGTTTTCTAGCAGATTTTTGATTAAGTAGATTAGGTATTTTGGCGTTTTCAGTTTGTGTAATTTTTATTAAAAGATTCCGGTTTCATATCTACAGAACTGGTACATGCCGCTGTTGGCCCCGGAATTATTTTTCAGAAACTTCGTGTTATTTACCACTCGGCCTTCTCACGAAATCTCAAGGATCGGAAAAAAATCCGTGATCCTCTTAGGGCCGATTTCCGCATAAAACATCTAAATATCCGTTACAAATCCCTAGACCCAAAGAACAAACCTATTTTGCGCCAAATTCCCGGTTAAACTTATAAAATTACACATATGAATGCGTAATCGGATTTTGACGAAGGCCTATTTGACAGGCAAAAAATGCAGGTAAGGCAGGAGAAAGCGGAACCAAGAACTGTGACTTTCGAATTGATTTGGGTTCCGAAATAGGGGAAAACGTCTTAATTTTGATGTTTGATATAATATGCCCAATGGCTGTGCGTATGATTATATTATCACTTTTGTGTCGGCTTCCTTTTATGCCTAATTCGCTTGGTTGGATGGTTTCAAGAACAAACACACCTTTCTTTAGAGTAGACCAAGAATTCCGGTTTTTAACCTAAAATTCTCTAAGAACGAACACAATTCGCAAACTTCCCCTCAGAATCGAGCTTATCGCGTCCGAATATATTTCTTCGGGAGTTAAAAGTGACGTTAAACTTTTGGAGAACGATCTTTATCCCCCCATTTTATTTTGCTTCTTATTTTATTTGGTGGAAGAAGTATAATATAAAGCAGTAAAGGGGCCAAGGAAATGGCGGAATGTTCCTGATACGGTCGTCATTAAATGACCATTGGGACGCAATCGTGTTATACGGTATTGTAGTTTTATTGCTACAAAGGATACTAAGTGTGTCCTTTCGGATCGCCAAAATGCCAGGGTGGTATAACCAGGATTTTTACGTGTGGGGATTGCAAATAGGTTTCTATTCTGGGCTCGTTCTTTGATTTTAGAAAATAAACGTTTTTAAACGTGGCAACGCTGTGGAATAATGAATTTAAGATTGAAAAGAAAATGGGAAATTGAGACCCTCGCGCTCGTCGGATTTCTTTCAAGTGATAAGCAGCTAATTTGTTAAACAGCCGTTTTATCCACTTACAGGAGCCGATTTATTACCGAGGTTTTAAGAGTTCGCGGTGAAGACATAACAAGGCAAATAATGGATTAGAGGATAGACGGGAGGATCACAAGTATTCTTTTTAATTGGGGAAGACAGGAGATATTGCTTAGATCTGTTCACAGCTTTTAAATTTAAAAGAATGCTGGCTCTCTTGGTTCTTTAATTTTAAAATAGCACGAATAACGTTTTCTCCACGTAACAACGACGAGCTACGAATTACTTACGAGAAAAATTGGCTCATTGTTGCTTAGATATATCTTTCGGTTAAGAGGCCTTCAAAAAGCTAATGAGATTCCTCAATTACTGACAAGGTAGATCGGGACGGCGCAACGTAGGTTGGCGCGTAGAGCCAACGCGTGTAGAGTCAACGCGCGTAGAGCCAACGCGCGTAAAGTCAACGCGTGTAGAGTCAACGCACGTACAGTCAACGCGCGTAAAGTCAACGCGTGTAGAGTCAACGCGCGTAGAGCCAACGCACGTACAGTCAACGCGCGTAAAATCAACGCGTGTAGAGTCAACGCGCTTAGAGCCAACGCGCGTACAGTCAATGGGTGCAGAGTCAACGCGCTTAGATGGCAACGTAGACGTTAAGCGAGAATCATTTGGAGCATTTCCAAGCATTGTCAGTACTATGATTTTGAACAGCTTCCTCAGTGTTCGCCCCCAATAATCAACTCGATTTTAACTTAAATTTTTACGATTAAACACGAAGTGTTCTTTGAACTGCAGTCACAGCTTTGCCAACTGTTGACACTTTGACTGTTAGTTACTTTTGGCTGTGAGCCCTTTTACATGCAATTTCAACATTACAAAACGGGCGTGATCCGTCGAAATTTGAGGAGAGGGGGGCGGTTGGTTTGGGACGGAGCGTCCTCCCTGACACGAATTCTCTTCACGCGGAGGTGGATGATGACCGGTGCATGGTAGTTGCTACAGGCGTAAATTCGCTTTGTAACCACATGTTTCCCTAATATTTCGATTTGTTTGTACCTCAGGAGTAATTTGAGTCGACGGCTCCGAATGCCGAATGTTACAATGGCGTTACTGTGGTTTTTGTAGTAACAGATCCAGGGAAACGTTCAACTGATGACCTGGCCTTGGTAAGAAGATAAAGGGTCGATTAGGTGGACGATCACATTCACTGAACACATAAGTGTGTTTGCACTAAATTACCATTAATAAACTAATTAATTTTTTTGTTTATTTAATTATACGGCTTGAAGGATAAGAAATTTAAATACTTATGATCAGTTGGTTTGTTTTACGTGCACCCACATCGGTTCCATGGTGTAATGGTTAGCACTCTGGACTTTGAATCCAGCGATCCGAGTTCAAATCTCGGTGGAACCTATGTTTTTTGCCACTTTTTGAGATAAGAGAGATATGATGAACTACGCCGTTTATATAAATCTCAACCAGCTTGGCACCTTCCTCTTTAACACTCCAACTATTCAATATTTCCACTGTGAAAAGTATGGCATACCCTTTCTCATTCCATTTTTCTTGTAGCCTTACATATTTTCCCGATGTAGATTTAATTATTTTCCACCCCCTCGACACACCATTATTCAAAATAAATTCCGCATTTGGCACACACGCGGCCCCACGCTAAACTATAGCCATAGATTTGCTACCCTTAAAATATCACAATTTCAAGTACTAGTAGGGAGGCAAACCCTACACTGCTTCGATGCAGAATTAATAAGAAATTCTTCAATCAGTAGCTGACATATAGTACCTGAACGTTTACTACATATGAAATATAAAATTTACTGTAGCAAAAGTTGTGTAGCCACTTAAAGGGGCGTCCGTGATATTTAAAAAACGGCGAACATAGGCCTCCTTACTAACGACAAACATCTCCAAAAGAACGGCAGCTTGTTCCGGCTTCGGTTGACCCCGGAGGCCTCCGCTTGATCCGGAGGGGCAAATCGTCCCCCTCAATCATAACGCACCCTCTAATATTCTCTGACGGCCTTGATAATGCAACAACGCCCCCCCTTCTGCTCTGCATAAGTAGCTATGGGGACGCTGCACCGGATACTGAACATCTACGGATTTTGGTGTGAATTATTGACAAGCTTGGGGATCTTTTAAGTAGTCTTTGATCTTGGATGTTATGGAAATTGGGTATTGTCCGGATTGTAGAAGAACGGCTGCTTCTGTTTTGTGGGATTTCCCGGCGATCGATAAGCCGAAAAGATTGTTGTTTAAACCAATTAATACATGCCAAAGCGGTTGAGGCCCCCTTGGTTCTTTTTTGGAAAAAATTTGCATTACATTTGGATTCCGCGTTAAAATGGGCTTCAGCATTGTCACGGTTTGATGCGAAATTCGAAACGTTCGAAAATACGAAAGTAGGAGGATTTTTTCCAATTTTGCGGCGTATTCTAAACGAGCATTAAATTGCGCATGTTTGCCTCAATTGAAGCGATCCTGTTTTTCTCACGATTTAGAAAATAAAAACGGCGGATTTTCGAATTGCCGCGAATTTCTAACATTCTCTATATATTTTTATTCAAGAATTAATCCCCAAGACATTTTTGTAAGTTATCTGAGGGCGTATGCATTTTTGACGTATCTCGTTCTTGTTCCTAAACGCTAAGGCAGGATTCACAGACGGGACCCACGATATGTGTCCAAAAGTGCGAAAATGGACAGAATAGGCCATTGGAAAAACCACAGTTACCATTACTTTTCGATATAAGCGCGACGTTATATCTCTAAACATGTTCTAGATCGTTACTCCCCCGTTTGTCTTTATCTTATTATCTAAATATCCAGGAGTCTAAGGTCTGACTATGCCCGATTTGTCTGCTACACGGTGTTCCCTAATTTTTTTTTGTAAAAAGATGCAAGGAGGGTCTGATATTTTTGTAAATAATGCCTTTTTGGTCACAGCACTGAATCGGATGAAATAATACTAAACTTCAACAAAAGAAACGAAATTACTGAAGCTTTCTAATAGATGAGATAAGACGTTCTTCCTCGTTTAAGAGGCTCGACTTATGCACGGTTCGAATTATTTCCTTAAAATTTGGAGAACTGGTGAAAGGTGTAAAATTTCATTTAGTTTGACAAAATTATTTTTTGTTTATATTTTGAAAGTGTCCGCATCTGCTTCAGCGTTGGACCTTTTGTTTGAAACAGTAGTTGATTTTACGGCTTTTAAAAACCAAAAGCTAGCCGCCACCTTTCACCCTCTTTTATTGGGCGAAAATTATTGAGAAAGCATGGTATAAAGTGCGGCTATCTGGAGACTTTTTTTTCCAGTTTATAATGGAGAAATATCCTTCGGTCAAATTTTATGCCCGATGGTCTAATTTGCGGCATTTTGGCTACCTGCGTGTTATAAAACCAACGACTCCAGTTTATTGGGTGAAAGTGGACTAAACAACAATTTGGGGGTTATATTATAAAGAGGCTCATAAATTTAAAATATGTCTTCGAATAATTTTAAGCAAAGGTGCCCTCAATTTGTCGTGCAAATTAGTGGTGTCTGTTAGCGTTGTGCAATGTGCTACATGCTTACAATGCGATCACTTGAAACGCACAAATCCTCGAATTTTGTCGTGTAACGGCCGTACAAGGCTTAAGCGAAAATTTCTTAAGCGAAAATTCCTTAAGCAAAAATGAGTCGTTCTAAGTAAACTTGCCCATGTACATGCAGTAGTGATCAAAATTATAGCAAATTTTTAAAATTCCAAATAATTTAGACCTAACGGCCGAAATTCACAACAGGTTTTGAAAATATGATTCTACAATGACTGTTGATGATAGAAGTATATAACAATAAAAAAATAACAATTCGTATACAAAAATAATAAAATATATTCGTTTCGGCCTGGACAAAAATATAGCAACTTTTCCAAAATAATCATAAAGAGTAATAAAACTTGAACAAATTACAAAAGAATTGTTCAATAATTAACATTTTGAATAATGCCCTCGCTGCTGAATAACTTCTGCACATCTGCGTGGCATTGAATGTATTAAATTGTTGATGTAACTGTTATCAATACTCTTCCAGGCTTCTTGAAGTGCCTGAAATAAATCCTGCATATTGGAATCTGTATTATTCCGAATTTTATTATCCACATATTCCCACAAATTTCTCTATGGGATCGAGATCGGGAGATTGCGACGGCCAAGCAAGAACTTCTATCCTTTCCTCTCTAAACCATTCTGAAACAAGTTTCGTTTTATGTTCGGGGTCATTATCTCGTTGGAAAATGCTTCTTAGTGGCATGGTTTCTTCACGATATGGTTGTAAGTGATTCCTGAGGATATCTCGGTACATGAACTGATCCACGCGACCTTCTATTTTGTGAAACGGACCCATACCAGAACCAGAGAAAAAACCCCAAACCATAATCGAACCTCCTCCATGTTTTACGGTTGGTAAAACAAACTTTTTTTGCAACCTTGCGCCTTTGGGTCGTCTGACGTATGATGGGCCATCACTCTTAAATAAGTTAAATTTGGACTCATCGCTGAAAACTACCAATTTCCACTGTTCAGATGTCCAGTGTTGGCAATTCTGCGCGAACAGAAGTCGAGCTTTCACGTTCTTCTTAGACAGCAATGGTTTTTTTGCTGGTCGCCTACCAAATAATCCATTTTCCACTAATCTTCTTATGGTCTTGGAACTGACATGAGCCACGCCCGTTTCCTCGAAATGTGATTTTATACGAGTGGATGATAGAAATGGATTGTTTGGACACTTTCGAATTATCCATTTATCAGTTCTTTTTGTAGTTTTCCTTGTGCGTCCTGAATTTTTTACAGCTGCTTCACTTCCTGTTTGTCTGAATTTGTGAATAATTCGAGATACAATTGAGTTATTCACACCCAAACTCTTTACAATTTGACTTTGCCGTTCGCTGCTTTTACACCGCTCAATGATTATTGTCCTGATCTCTAATGAGATCATTTTACCTCGACCCATAATGAAAATCGTCGATTTAATTTAGAATAAAAAACGTCTTTAAACACACAAGTCTGTAAATCAAGTGAATTTTTTAAATTCCAACAGTTGCTATATTTTTGTCCGGTATAGAGGAAATATGTTTTGATAGTTTCTTATAGGAATCGTTGATACTTCATTTAGATGCATTTTAAACATCAACGGTTGTGGAAGATAAATAATATAAAAACGCATGTTGGGTTTAGCCGAAAAGACAAATTTTATTTAAAATTTTTAAAAGTTGCTATAATTACGGCCACTACTGTATATTTGCTTTGGTGCTACAGACCGCTAATGATACAGAGTAAAATGTGTATTGCTATTACCCCTGTATAAATGACTGTTTAATTTTCTGTCTGTTACCGCCTGGCTTCATTTTAAAATTTTTTTGTTTCTTGTTGAATTTTCGCCAGACATACAGTTTCTCTACGAAAAAATTATCTGCGACACTTTCCAAATCCTCATTGTTGTTTAGTCGGAACGGAAACGTGGAAAAAGCTTGCATTCTAAATAATTACTAATTTAGATTAATTCTTAACAATAAATTTTCAAAATATCGGCCGTTTTCTTGAATACATAAACATCCAAGTTCGTTTCAAAAAATTAATCTGTGCTCTGGGCATCGTGACAGGCCTTTTTACATCGTTTTCACAGCAATGATGAGTTGCAGGGCGTCATAAATATTTTCTTTTGCAGGGACGCTGCATGTCCCGCGAAAATTTCACAGGAAACAAAGAAGTTTCAAAACTAAGTCAGCCAGTGGCTGAGAAAAAATTAAAGTCATTCGCATAGGGGGTGACAAAAATACGAGCTTTTGCTTACGAATCACGCGCCATTAGCGGCCGTAGCAGCAAAACCATGGATAGTGCATGGAAGTGGATGAACACTGGATAGTACGTGGAGAAATTGATCCAAAACGGCTCATTTTCGCTTAAGGAATTTTTGTTCAGGAGTGGTGCAATTATTTCGGGGACGTCCTGTATAATGAGGTTACAGTAAATAAATTTGTAGTCAACGTCGGCATTCAGACCGGGTTATTGTTAGGGGTCGTGGCTTAAAAATTTAGAAGTGTACAAATTAGCCGTAAAAAATACGAACCCTTAGTATACGTTTTTCTCCTATGTTCGCCAATTTTGCAGATTTATGGTTGCAGTTTGTTGGAGGTCCTTGTGGGCTTCCTGTACGTGATCCTTCTACAGGACAACAAAGCCTTCACACGCCGTAGAATGCAATACTTCAAAAGAGCAGAAAAATGGATATAGCGTTTCATCAATCTTATCAAAATTCCCAATCGTTCCTCCGCTACGTTCCCAATCAAAATGTGAACGTAGCGGAGGATAGAACAATGATGATCATGTAAAAGAAAATTGGAAAGATCGGATGGATCAAGTAACGACGGGGATGATAATTGAAATTTGGGAATTTCGTGGAGTTAAATTTTTATCTATGGTTCAATAAATGCTGAACACGGCGTCTGTAAATATGAGTTATTTCATCGAAGGTTTAATAGTTTTGACATTTCAATAACTTCGGGAATCGAATTCAATTGATCCTAAATAACTCTAACAGGTGTTTGGAAAGTGATGAAATTTCACCTGAACCGACATAATTGGCTGCAAATACACTGATTTTCACGTTTACATCGTGGCAGTCAACTGGAAGTACCTCACAAATGCTCGAAGAGCGGGATCAGAACTTCGTACCGAAATATCCCAAGAGGCCCCTTGGACCTGATGGTCGCTTCGCATGACTACCGCCAGAACCGAAAGGTCACTATCGAACTTCCACTTACAGCTACAATCCCAAGTCTATGAAAACAATTAGTTGATGATGAACTGACAAGTAATTCAGAACTTTCAGAAACAGCTTTTTGAGAGATGTCCTGCATTGGCATCGTGCTAAAGCCAATAAAACCCACGCAATGTTTTTATTTTTAACTAAAAGCAGCATTTTAGATTTCCCATACTATTGTGGAATGAACTTGTGCATTCAAAAAAGTTTGAGTAATAAATCACGGTCAAAATATATTGCCGCATATCAATAGAAAGGACAGCCATAAACCCAGAAATATGCAACCGTCCCAAAATTGCAAAACATACAAAAGCAGCATGTAATAAAGATGACTGTTCTTCAGAACCCTTTCGCAAACTTGTAAATCTCCGGCACAGCCCTATCGGCCCTAACAATGACTGTAACAATATAAATGGATTTCAAATCCTTTCTAAAATGGAGCATGAAAGTGTGCCTTCCTTTGAAGCTGTCGGTTATTGAAAAGTTGCACCAAACAGATCTATGCAAATCGGGTTGTACAGACCGTGAGGGTGACCGTGACAAACGGTTTAAGGGTTAATAAGGTTGTACTTCCTAATGATGTTCGAAAGTGCTCTTTTAAATTAGATGGGGATGAGTAATGGGACTTATTGGGAAGGGACATGACAGGAGTAACTGAAAAGGCCACACATGGGAAGATGTCCCACTCACACATGTCCAATATCCTGATAAAATGTTTATATGCCTTTTGTTGTCATTCCAAGACTGTTTTTGTGTTTAGTCTATTTCGGTATGATAGTTGCCTTTTTCCTCCAGCATTATCATGGTATTGTGTTCATACGTTTTTTATACTTTGCTAAACGCTGTTGAAGTTTTTTTGGGCCAAATTTTTAGTGAGTTAAAAAAGCACTACGCCTTTTTTGTCCCACAGCAAATATCAATAAAATAATGGTGGGCAGTTGTAAAATAATAAAACAGACGGCTTTTAAACCTTTTTTCGAATTTAGGGTTGAAGGAGTTAATAGCGTCAGACTACCCTTTGGTGAATTGCTCGTTGTAAAAAATAGAGTCGTTTTTTAATAAAAGGGTGCAGAAAATCAGGTAGATGAACGGTTATTTTCGGAGGGAAGAAAGGACCGCAATTTAGGATATCCATCTTGACAATTCTTATTTTTATTAAAAATAATTTTTAAATATTTTTGGAGCCTTTTTTTGGGGCTAACATCTGACAGGATTGGAAAATGACGTAATTAATGCCTCAGTTGTGCTCGAAACAGGCAGATCGGTATTGACTTAATGTCATTTATTAGTTTCATTGCGCTCACTCTAATGTAAAAATTGTAAAAGAGCTTCGTTCCAGAATTGTCGGGAAAATACCCAACATCTTCACCCACTAATAAACTTTTTTTTATGTTGCCAACATAAACCCTTATTAGTCACCCTTAAGGGCAGTGTTTACATTAGTCAACTGCATAATCATTCCACACTCTTCCCACGCTCATAACTCTTTTCACCCATCATTTTTCTCACACCTTCATGACACCGTATGATAAGCAATTCTTAGTCCTCAGCACTAATAATTCACATTAATTGGTACGACTATGAGGTGGTAAAAATATAAATGGATATCATGAGGTTCACATTCAGTGGGAAAAATTGAGATTTGAATCAGTCTCATAGAATCTCTCATACAAAACGCAACATTTCCCCTATTCTCTTTTAACTCCTACAGTCTTAGTAGGATCCCTATACTGCGCTCAATTCACATCTCGGTCGCGCTGTTCAAGGAAAAACTCCTAATCGCAAATGTTTCTTAACATTCAGTGATCGCTTGTGTTTTTCTAGTTTTGCTCTAATTTTACAATTTGTTATGACATTCGTCACTTGTAAAGTAACATTAAAAATTTATTGATACAAATACAAGTGTGTTGTTACCAAGTGTGTTTTGTTCTGCATCGGTTCAGCGCCAAATAAGCTCTGGTCCTTTGAACAAAATAAAAAGCTACGCAAAACAGATACAGTCCCCCTTGGCACTGTCAACCAACTGTGCCCCCCTTGTGTCTGGGGTGAGACAGCAAAGAATACCACAAACTTGCCCCGTTCAAGAATAAAACAAGTTTATTGTTAAATCAGTACGACTATGTTTTTTCCTAGTTACAAAATACATTTTTATTTGTGTACCCCAAAGGAAGAGGTCACCCGAAGAAGATGCAACAACTGAAGACAGGACAAAATTCACGAATCTAATCAATTTCCTAACTTGGTCGAGTAAAGAACAAAGGTCGACAGAAGCATTTAATAACATGACGAAACTATGACTGTATCAAATAATTTCAGAGCGCACATTTCCTTAACAGATTGTGCATAAACACTAAAAATTATGCATTGATGCTTCTGCTTACATAGAACCTAGAAGTAGAGGAACTTAAAAAATTTGCAATAATTGAAAATGGAGCGCCTACGCCAATGATTTTCAAGCGAGTATTCTCCCAGCGTTCGTGCATACATTTGCATCTTGGCTAAGTAGCGAGTGAGGACAAGGGCGTAGTGTGGGCGCCGCAGATGACTTCGCATAAAATACCATAAATAGAAGAATGAAAACTTAAAGGCAAAACTGCGTCTATCCAAAATGAGACAATGCGCAAAAGAAGTTGGAAGAAAAGGGGAGAGGGGGTTATTTTGCGAAAGTACTGTGTGTAACAGTGAAATTTTAAATGTCGTTAGGGGACCGCACCCAAAAACACCATCTTGGAGAGCATTTGACTGACTCACATGATGCTGCATACGAAGTATAAATAAGACTTATTATTAATATCTTCAACTATATAAAATGCCAAGGCACGCCCCTGTTTTTAAGGTGACCCAGTTTCTCCTAATCCAACACAACCTGTGTTCTTAAAAATGCAATAAAGTGGACTGTACCGATCTTATTTGCCAGAACCGAATGACAATGCTCTTACTGGGTCTTCGGCTATTTAGCCCCCAAACCAAATTTATCACCCCGCACGCTTCGGGTGTGACTCTCTCTAGACTA
The DNA here is from genome assembly GCF_040115645.1 of Euwallacea fornicatus. NCBI lineage: Eukaryota > Metazoa > Arthropoda > Insecta > Coleoptera > Curculionidae > Euwallacea > Euwallacea fornicatus. Next base: position 791,077 of record NC_089568.1, read on the forward strand.
GCTCCGTCTCATGTCTTCAGTCGGCTTGGATAAGGACAGATATTGATCGTGTCACTTCAGGGAAGACTGAAAATTCACAAGGTCGTTATAAACCGAGGTTGAGAACACATTAGCCAAAAGTTACAGTTTCCGCCTATAAAATTAGGTAGAATAGTTGTACCTTAAAACCTCTCTTATCTTTTGTACCATTGTGTCTGTTGGTCCTTCAAAATTGAACTTTTACAGCCACGCTTTCAATATGAAGTAGAAAAAGTAAACATTTTTGTTAAAGCCTGAGGGCGGTATTTCAGTGACTAAAAAGCGACAGAAAAGAATTTCGTAACTCCAAAATAAACACTAGGAAGAGGTGAATTAAGCAAAGGCTATGAATGTAAGCCCACTCAACCCTTACTTAGTGAATAATGGCCAGCAGTGCACTATTTTCGAACGCTTTTATCTCATATTCTATTTACGTAAATCCACGTAAATACCTATAATGCTCGATCCGTGATCTTTGTCGCTCCGGGCCCTAAAAAGGATTAAAAGTAAGCTCCTACGAAAATATTTTACTTATTTATTGAAGTCACAAAAGCACCAAATTGGATTAACCCTTTTAGGGTCAGTGATAACCCCGGCTTAGACGGTAAAAGTAGAGAGTGTGTAGCAATTTTGAAAGAAAATGTGTTTGGCCCCATTTCAAGTACTGTCGTATTACGCCACATTGGTGCCCCACTAGTAACCGAACGAATTCACTAAATAAGACAAAATTCGATCAGGATCGGCATGTTGTCGAACCTACAGGTGCGGAAAAGTGTCGGTTTGTGCACTAGTTGCGTAACAGCCAGCTATGTACTCTCGTGAGAAACCCACCATTTTGTGAAACAGACTCACTTCGCTCGTTTGGCAAAGAGACGTGAGAATGTTCCCAACGTGTTCCACACGAGATTTTTTTATAATTCCGACTTCGACTCGCTCATACACCGTGAGAATATGCCGTTCAACTTTTCTCAGCTAGTTCCGAAAAGTAAAACGTTTTCGCAACTGGCGATGGAACTTTTCATCACCGCGGTTTTGGAAAGGTTTCGAAAAGTGGCCTCTAAATATCAAAATCAGAAAAAACCATTCCCTTACGATTATTATGACGTTCGCAGCGTTCATCCCCTCTCACCGTTGCTGCAAGAGACAACGTTTCGAAAAACCTACATTGAACAGAGAAAACGTGATAATGCTTAAAATGCCCAGTTAGCCAGAGCTGGAGTTGAAATGGGGCCAAAAGCAAATACAAGCAAAATGTATAAAAATCGATTCATTACACAAGAGCAAGCCGCCAATATTTGCAGGGGTTTGATTGACCAGGTAGCCTAACTTGATTAGCGATTAGGGCGATTGTGACGCGCACTCAAAGGCCTAATTAGCAGAGTTGTTGGGAGTGGATTGGGGACATTGTAGCCTGCTGGACAGGCCGGAGTACATTGCCGGACGTACAAGGCGCAAACTAGGCTGAGCCGTTAGGCGAAGGTTCAAAATTTTTCTTGCATCTCTAAAGGTAATACCGTTCCTTCTCTCTGGCGTTCACTCTTTATCCAGGATCATTTCAGGGATAGCCACTGATAACGAGTGAAGTGAGCTATTTCCCTCGTCCGAGGTGAGGTGGCGCCCCTTCTTAAATTATTTTATTGAGAGTATCTACGGATAGTCAGTGTCCAGCTAACCCACAACACAAACTTTTTCCAGCATAATAGGCCTGAGCAATCTACGCTGGGGTTTTGCCACTGACTGACTTCTGGCAAACCTCGTTATCCAGAGAGAGACAGCGCTATTTCACGCGAGGCAAACATTTTTTGATTGGAATACAAAATCACGTGTCAAGGTTCACTGGGTTAATTTAACTATTCGGTCTATATGGAGGGCCGCTTTTGAAATCGCTGCTTCAAAACAGGGCACAGAGTTTTGCATTAAATATTAGCCTCCGCCGATCGAATTTTATACGGCCATTATGTGATTAGCTCATATCCATTTATTACGTAAGGGTCGCCTGAAAGTCCATAGTGAGCCAGCTCAATGGAATTCACCGGGAACATCTTAATCACTGGCACAAAAGTGTTCAAAAACGTCAAGAAATACATAAATTTCGTGCACTCGGTTTGAATCTCATTCAATCGAGGTGTTACACACGTAAAAGGCGGCAACGCCTTTAAGGCCGAAATCGCCAAACAGAAATTTCACGTCTTTATTGAAAAAGAGGCCAGTGTTCCCACCTGAATTGTTGACGTGTCATTTCCAAAATAAATATTTGGGGATTCTCGATAATAAATCTCATTACAACTGCGGTTGAATCGGTTCTTGGCTTCTTGGCTTTCATTCATCCCATTCAAAACTGCGCTCAAAAGATTTTTTTCACAAAAGTCTGGGCATTTCTTTATATCGGGTTTTTGATTTTAATGTTTCCTGTCAATTTTGATTTCTGCAATTTATCAAATGGTTGGGCACTGCAAGAGCATTTACACAGTGGCACATTCATCATATGCACATTGGGCAAGCGAAAAATTGCATACGGGATGATCGCAGTGCTTTACAACGCTTCAGTAGGCGATTGCTGAAAGTATTTTGAGACAGAAGGTCTCATCAAACGGCTGTTCCGAAAATACGGGGTGTCCCAATTTTATTTGTCCGCACAGTGTTGCCATTGATTATCGTTGTTTGAATTAAATCGCATGTCAGCGTTTTCCTATTATTCGTTTAGTTTCTAAAACAAGAACGTAATGGAAAAAAATTAAAGGTCCTTTTTCTTCAGGGCTGAACCAGGAATTCAAAAAGGAGAATCTCAAGACCAAGTAAATTTTTCTATATGTTTTTGCGTAAAGAAGTCCACCCATTAATGAAGCTATCATTTGGTTGAGATGACATTTTCAACATTGCAAATGGAGAGTTTTTGCATACGACTACTGGTCATTTTTTTTATGTTACGTCACTGACTGCTGCTTTCTCGAAACGTTCGTTTCTGTTTTAAATCGAAAATTCTCGAATCTTAAATTTGACTTTTCGTCTACCTCCCGTCGTACCCCTCGCATTTTCAAACTGGTCCACTCGGTTAAAATCGATAGCACCGAAAAAGAGTACCTGAAACGGAGAGCAGCAGAACAAGATGCGAAACTCGAGCCGATTGCTCCATAGTTATTTCTCAAAAATTTTATCCGAAAGGAAGTAGAGCTGCAGCCTCGAATTTCTCAACGATTCTTACGACTTTAGTTGGTGATTGAGAGCTCGTTCCTATTAGCTCATTGAGCCATTTCGCCTTCATTCTTCGGCATTAAATAGATTTTACAGAAATCGAAACTTCGACGAAATACATTAATCTTCGAGGGCCATTAAAAGAATAATATCTGTCCACACGTCCTAAATATTTGCAGAACGCTCTTCTCCCTGTCCCTTCTTATTCTCCAAGTATCGTTACCTCTCCGTGATATATGATCGGTCCGTTTTTATTATAATTCCAGCTTTTATACTTATTCATTCATACTTGGATGATTTCATAACACCCTCGGCCAGTGTGGCATGTATTTCACCGGATTTTTACCAATATAAGAATGGTCCAAGAAGCGTGGATGGTTTTTCACTTTTTTCTTGAATAAACCTAAAAGAGCAGATGTTCAGCGACACTAAAATTTAATAGAATTTGTTCCTCTACGTGTCAGCCTGTTACGAAATTTCATGATGTAATCTCATCTTGTAAACACGACTCACTTTGAGACACTCGAGATAAAGTGTCGGACACATTGTTAATCAAATCATTTTGCCGGTGTTAAAGGGTTAAGCAGGAAAACACTGGCTTTTAAAGGGGTTCTATAAATAAGTGTTCGCAGGCTTTTGATTATCTTGTTGCATTTAATTTTTGGCACACTGGGTATGGGGTCATTTATCATTTTTGCGCCACACAGGACTCGGAAACACGTACAGATCATTTATTTTTTAACAAAGCCACCCTCTCGTTATCGCAGCAGACCTATTGATGATATCACAATCTGCGCCCCCTTTTCCCATAGGAGTAGCTGTGTTTAATCGCTGGCCATGTGCATTAACATTATCGATCCTATTTTTTGCATTAGAGTTGATTTTTTCTTCGAGTGGTTTAATATTCACCACTACGGGTGCGAATGCACGATCCGAACTTTGGAACTTCATTATATACTCACAGCATTTGCGAATATGAAAATGGAAATCCCGAATTGAATAAAGTTTTCACCACTTCGATAAATTGGCCCTTTTCCTTTGAGTTCTCAACGGAGGCACTCTCGAGGAAACCGTAAATAAAAATATAATTTTTGTATTTGCATTTAAGTCACGTGACTCACAGTTAAAACTGATTTTTATTCAGTCCAGAGTGTGAGGTGATCGAATAGTTGAGCAAAAAAAAAAATATATTTGCTCACAGTGGACACCAACTAATTATTCATAAAATGCTTCGGGTAATGCAGGAGCAGTCACGCTACACAACGTAATAGTTTGTGGGATGTTTGTGCGCAGTATTTTGGTAATTGTTTATTGTAATAACAACACATTGAAAACGATAAATTTTACACAATAAACGAATGATTCAAACATTCATAAAATAATAAGTTAATTAATTGTTCTTTACTCAGCAATTAGTTACGCGGAACCTAGAGGGAACTTAATTTATAGCGTTTTGGGTCAAAATATATATTGTTCAACCATAATAACACGACTTTCAGATTTTGCACTCGTTCTAGGCTTTGCCCCTTAATCCCTTTTGTCACAGGGATAAAGACTCATACATCATTGATGAGGTTATATACATAAAGGGCGAACAATTCCGCATAAATTCGTTACAAATTTAAGGAAATATTTTTCATAAAAATACTGGAACACGTCAAATATCGTTTTTTTTTGTGCTTTTTTTGAAGTGACAAACTTGTATACAGAGCTACCCACGTAATACATAAATATAGTTTTTCATTTTTTTCTCATGGAACCTCACGTTTACCATGACGTTTTTGAGTTTTTTCAGAAATTCCCATATGTAACCCACCGGTGTCAAAGTTCAACAACTGTTGAAATATTTGAAATTGGCAATTAGAATGGCCTGCTAAATCACCCGACCTCATACTATGGACTTTTTTTGTGGGATTGTCTCAAACATGGGGTGTATTTAAATAAATTCAACACTGAAAAAGCGTTAAAAAATAACATTACTCAAGAAGCCCAACAAACACCGCCTAAAACGGTAAAAAAATTCTTGAGGAGTTCAAATGGCTGCTTACTTCGTGTCAGGTTAATTTAGGTTAGGGTTAGGCCAGCGGGGCACAGTTGGAACATTTACTATAATACATTAGATTGTAGTAGTTTATATTGTTATTTTTTAAGTATTAATAGTTTTAACATTATTTCTACTTGAATTTTTTTTTTAAATAGTTGAATTTAGACATGCGTATGTTGTATGAAATATGTTCAGAATTTCTGAAAGAACTAAAAAGCGTCATAATATACAGGGGGCTCCATAAGAAAAAATATAAAAATACATTTATCTAGTACATGACTAACACTATATTGAGTTTTTTGACGTAACAGACAATATTTGACGTTTCAGTATTTACATAAATGATTTTTTTCTTCAATTTTTAACAAAATGCGGGAATTTTGATCATCTATGTATACAGGGTGTTTCCTAACTACGTGTAAAAAATTTAAAGGCGTAATCCTCAACTGATTTTGAGTCAAAAATGTCTAAAAAACATATGTCCGCAAACGCTTTGTTTCCAAGATACAGGGTGTTGAATGAAAGACGTTGAAAAGGGTTTTAAAGGTTTCTAAAGGTTTAGTGGTATTATTATAATTAATAAAAAGCAATTCTTATAATTAATCATTAAAGCATTCCCCCAAAAAATTGTCTTTTCTAAAATTCAAACACTCAAATTGAGTCATTTTGGAAATAAAATCTCTTTTTCTTGTCACATTTCAACACCCTGTATCTTGGAAACAAGGCATTTGCGGACATATGTTTATTAGACATTTTTGACTCAAAATCAGTCGAGGATTACACCTTTAAATTTTTTACACGTAGTTAGGAAACACCCTGTATAGGGAGCCCTAACAAATGCACTCAAGTATGGAAGAAGGAACTAACAGGGAAGTGCAAGTTCGATCATTTCTCTATTCTTCAACTTCATTTCTGGAACATCGATTTGCAAATAACGGCTTTCGTGGATGCTCTGAATTTTCCAACTTCAACCAAACTTTGCTACATGTGTTAATTGTTGTCCATTGAGCTTTTTCATGAGAAAGTTGATTCCGCAGTTCCTTAGTTGATTTTTTGTTTGGCAAAATACATATGCCTGTGAAACCTCTTCCGAAGTCAATGTCGAATTTGGTCCAGGAAGTTGTCACGGATACGTGTAAAGCTCTCGATGAGAAGCTTTAATACTATTTTTGACCTCTTTTGCATGTTTGTTTGGTACGATCGTGGCATCTGCAAAACCAGTTCGTAAATTTAGGATTGCCTACTAGAACCTTCGAGCTTCCTACCGTTTAGTGAACAAATTTAGCCTTTTTCAACTTACCTAAATCTTACTTTTTCCATTGCACCTATAGATATCATCCAATTACTTAGTGACTTACTTTATTCAGCAGCAAGTCACATTCCAAAACTATTATCATCCCTATGATGATACACACATGACAACAAAAACAGGCCATTTACATACCTTTAGCATGGCCGTTAAGTTAATATATGTAGGTGCCCTATCATAGGGGTGATGATTTTGTAACAATGTGATAAGTAGGCCTATACTCGGTTCAACCCTTGAGCCTGACATCTGCAATATTTGCACTTCTTTTTATTGGAACTTAGAGGTGGAACTGCAACTATAACATGTGAACTGTTCCATCTATTAACAGGACGAATCGCAATATTGATCTGTCCCGACCGCAAGACGTGCCGGAAACTGGCAGAATTTCGGTGATTCAAGTAAAAACTTCCCAGAGATGCTCATTACTCCGCCTACATACGGGAAGTGCCAGAGCTGTTGTTCTTCGCTCTGCTGGCAATCTAGAGGACATTGCTCCGCCGACAAGAAGTGCCAGAGGTGCTTCAAATAATCAACAGCACCGGAGGCGTCTGGTGCTCCGCCTATAGATCTTCAGAGCTCCGCAGCTTCATAAGCAGCGAGGCTAAAAAAGTAATATTGCACTATCTCTAGTGCATAAATTAAAACGAAACGTTGGTCAGTTTCCTTCAACTATTTTGGGGTAATTCTAGTGGACAGATAAATCCTGGATCAGCAAAATTTTAGGTTCCACCGAGACTTGAACTCGGATCGCTGGATTCAGAGTCCAGAGTGCTGACCATTACACCATGGAACCTCTTTTGGCAGTCGGACTTGCGAACATAACTACGTTACAGTAATACGCAATAAAGGAAGCTGTACGCGAGTTTAAAAATATAATTCTAATTTTAGAAGGTCAAATTTAAGTGGGCCGCTTTTGACCTAAAATGTTAGATTTTTAACCGTTTATTTGCAGAGATTTTTTTGCAATTTTTAATTGACGTGAACTTAGACAAACCTAATCAAAAGTCAGTTGCCCTTTGGTCAGAAAGTTCAATGGTGTTTTTTTGACCAGCATACTTCTGATCTCTAATCGTTCCAACAAATTGCTCTGCGCATACGCTAATTATTGATATTACGTGTTTCACACGCTTCAGTTTAACTTCACTTTCCAAAAACTGCTCTTTTCACCCCTTGCTAAAGCACAGTTCGAATTAAAAATGTAGAGGGGTGAGCTTCTTGCGAACATTATAGGGACTTATGTTACCCAGTGCGGCTAATTTATATGCAGAGAGGAAGGTCCAGTTCTATAGTTGTAAGGCCAGATAAATCAAAGCCCAAATTGGGGTATGGCCCCTAAAATTCTAAGCCCTCCGATATTATTGAAGCCGGTTCCTCTAAAACCATGGCTATGGAATTAACATTAGGTGGAAGAGTGCATGTTGGGATATGGCAAAACGCACATATAGATCAGTTGTTTTTCAAGTAGTCATTTATGAACTAGCGTTTGATCGTTCGTTTATGAGGTTTTTTTTAATGGTTTTAATGTAGCTTATAATATTTGTAAATGACACGCGTCAATTACTTGATGGATGTCACATATGACTTCCATAATGTAACAGTAATGTAACATGTGGCACTTATCAAGTAATACATGCATAAACTGCGAAAGTGATCTTTGTCGTGTTCATTAGGATAACCCAGGAGCGAAAGTTTTGGCCAGTGATAAAAAATAATTACCAAATTTAAAAAATAATCAAGTTTCTCTAATATTATTTAATTTTGTTTAAATACAACGATACGACCATTCAACAACATTCTTATCAACCGACAATTCATATTTGCAGTGAATCGATTTGACCACGGAAAAAACAGCAAAATGAAACTAAATCTAAAATTATTTTTTTCAAGATAATCAAAATCTCTCTATACACACAATTCAATTTCAGGAAAAAATGATATTTCTTCCATTGACTTTTTTTCGTAAATTGAAATTTTCCATATCCGCATTTATTTCTCTCTATAGCATTTCTCTATATTGCATCGATACACCCCTGTAGCTCTCAGCACTGGCGAAGCTTTGGCCAGGGTGGTTGTTCAGTGGGAACGTTGCGGCCTGCCCCGAGGCGAGTCCACACGCGCCTCGACTCTCACGGGGTGAGTCATGTGGCATTGTGTATCCCGAAAGGGAAAAACGGGGATGATCATCGGCGGCATTAGGGGGTGGCTTTGTAAAAAGGACAAGGACTGATTCGGATTTGTTTTTTGTTCGATCCGCGGGCCCCTTTCCTGTACTATTATATTTGCTCTTATCTGCAGTAATATGTTTATACGTATTTAGAATTGACAATGTCCAATATATGATTGTTTGCATGTATTGTATTTACATGTAACGTCTTGATAAGGCGAGCTCCATTACTGTTATCAAGTCTAATAAGTATAATTAATTTGTTAATTATTATTTTGCCAATTTCGTATGATGATATTTTGCTGGCTTTTGCAAGCATCCAGGTTCCATGGTGTAATGGTTAGCACTCTGGACTTTGAATCCAGTGATCCGAGTTCAAATCTCGGTGGAACCTGACTTTTTTGATAGCTGCTCCACATTACTTCTTCGAATCCTGTTTAGGTCCTGTAAAAAAGGAGAAATTTTTTTTTCCATTACGCGCTGGAAGATAATGATTATTTCAGATTAATTTCTTTGCTCCTTTTGACCGCACTTTGAAATTTCTAGAAACCAGCGGAAATAGACGCAGTCAAACCATTAACCACGGGAATCGGTTAAGCAGCCCTATGACTGAACCCAACTTTATATCACAACTGTAAAACTATTACCGAGAGAAGAATTTCAAGCACGCTGTTGAATTTTAATTTAAAATCGATAAATTCATGTTGTTTCAACTCTTTTTGTAGCTTCGACAATGGCTGAGATGGACCGCTATGTCCTGATTAAATATTTTTCAAAAATGCCCTGCATTTTCAAAACGTCTTAAGCTGGTCGTGAGACAATCTCACTACACAATTCGGTTTTCAAATCGGACCTGACAATGGACAGTTACTTCCTCTAACCGCATAAATCTATCGAAAAATTTCGATTTTCGATATTATCTCATATACACTCTAGTGTCTGCTCATTCATGTAATTACTGAATTCATTGCAAACAACATAATTGTTATTTTCACCAAAAATCGTACAGACATGGCCAAATCAGTTTTATTAATTATATTATTAGTGCAGTTCATTTTCGTTTTAAAATGTCATGAACAGAATCATACAAAAATTTTGGTTAGTACCTGCATAAATAATGATTGAAAATGGAAAATACCTACAGTAGTGGCTAAAGTTCTAGCAAATTTTCAAAAATATTTTTTCAGAGTTAATAATTTATCTTAACTTATGTTGGTAGAATGTTCTCCGTGTGACTCCTATATAACAATAAAAATAAAACGCCAGTTAAGCAGTACAAGAAAATATAAAAAATTAAAACCTTTTTTCCTCTAGACAAAAATATAGCAATTTCACAAAATAAATTTTAAAAAATTTAAACAAAATATTTAACAAACTATATCGAAATATTAATATATATATATTTTTTCTTCTCTTTTTTTTTCTTTCTCTTTTTTTTTTCTTGAGGGAAACGTTGGCATGGATACATATAATAGTGTAAACTTGGGCAGAAAAACCTAGCGGCCAATAGCCTATTTCCTAGGAAATAAAGATTGTTATTAATATTATTATTATTATTAATATTTGGCGTAACATCCCTTTTCCCTGATAACCTCCTCACATCTTTTTGGCATCGAAAGTAACAAATTGGCAATATATTGTTCATCGACCGAGCTCTAAGCTTCTGTAAGGGCATTACAAAGCTGATCCAAATTCGAGTAGTTTTTAGAACGGATTTCAGAATCGACATATGTTTTCTATGGAGTTTAAGTCGGGCGACTGCGAGGGCCAAGGTAATACATGAAGTTGTTCTTCTCTTAAAAAGTTTTTTATTAAGTGTGTTTTGGGTCATTGTCTTACGGGAATATGGAGTGCAAAGGCATTTTTTTATCCATGTAAGGAATAAATTAGGTTAGCAAGTTGTCTTTCCATACGGATCCGTCCATAATCCCATTAGTTCGATAAAGTGGACACATGTCATGTCCAGAAAAACAGCCCCAAACTTTTATGGAAGCACCACCTTGTTTCATAATCAGCAAAATACATTTTTATTCGGTCTTTTACCCACAGGGCGTTTCATATAGGAAATATCGTCACTTGTAATCTAATTAAATTTCAATTCGTCACTGAAGACTACAATTTTGCATTCCTCAAGTTTCTAGTCATGATGCTGCTCGGAAAATTCTAATCGGGCCTTGATATTTTTCTTTGAAAGCAGTGGCTTTTTTGCTGTCCGGCGTCCAGATACTCCGCCTTCTGCTAATATTCTCCTTACTGTTCCTGAACTAAAGTTTAATTGGCCAGAACTGGATATTTCGTTTAAAATTAGCGTTGATGTCAAAAACTGATTTATTTTATTCAATCTCACAATGATCCCTTTATTCCTTTTGTTGTTTTTTCGGCCTCTCAATATTTTTCTTGGGTTTTAATGATCTAGTTTCTCTAAATCTTTTAATTAATCGCGATACAATGGATTTATTTAATACCAAACTTCGAGCTATTTTGCTCTGTTTCTCTCCATTTTGATAAAATCTAAGTAAAATATTTCTATCTTCTAAAGGAACTGTTTTACCATGACCCATTTTTAATGAGTGTCCATTAACATGTGTAACTAAATTTTAAGCAGTACAAATATTAAAGATACCTGTGTCACAATGAAATTTCATCTTCAAATACCTAGAGTTGTTATATTTTTATCCAGTAAAAAAATTATATATTCCGCTAGAACTGTTTTGTCTAGTTCTAAAACGTTATTGCATACCACAATGAAAATGCTTTAGTGAAACATATATAAAACATATTGCAAAACTGTTCACCATTTGTAAAGTTAAGAAAAATATTTGCTGTTTTTAAAAGTTGCCATAATTTTGTCCACTAATGTACCTAATTAATGATTTAATTTACTATATAAAATGAAATTTTTCGGCTGATTGAGAAAACAAAGTTGATACTGGCCAACAAGTGCTGAAAGGTCGGAAGATAAATTTAAGTATCACATCACCATATAGAGGAGAAAAGTGGTGATGGGAATGTAGAGACTCTTTCATTTCAATTTTTTAAATATAGTTAAAAAAAACTTGTAAAAAAGGAAATCGTGAAAATGCTCATTTCCTCAATATCTTCGGAAATCATCCGATTTATGTTAACTGAAAAACGTGACGTGCCAGTGATCATTAAAGTGCATCTTTCTTCCAATAATTGCATTTGCCCAACACTTATGGTTTTCCAAACTTCTCTAAGATATTGAGTTAATTTTTACAATTTGACGAGTTACTGCGAGTTTATTGTTGAAGCTAGAAAGAAATTGTTTATATAAAAGTTTTATATAAAAACGTACATTTTTACGTGATATTAGGAAAATTAAGTGAATATCATAACTCGAAAAAATCATTCAAAGTTGAGTTTACTAAATGGAGCCTCTTATATATTAACGTATATTTGGATTCGTCAATTTTTCCTTTTTGAAAAATATAGAGGGTGGCTCATTTAGAACTGAAATATTTTAATTTGAATTTTTTTTCTAAGGGAAACTGCAAAACTCGCTAATTTTACTTTTAAGGGGTACATTTGTAGATCATAAATTCGTAGTTGTAACGTCATCGTCCTAAACGAAGTGGCAACCCCTTCAAGAATCCTAAATAGCACGAAAGGGTCAAGTGGCACATTAAATCGAAAGTATTTCAATTTTCTTTACACTCGTGCTGAATTTCGTTTTCTCCACCTTTAAATATTGTAAAAAAACCGTTTTAAAACATCAGTAAGATAAATCGAAAAAAAAAATTATCTTCACTTTATAATAATAAACTCATGAATATTAAAAAAATTATGTTTATCATCGAATTCTTAAAATAACCTGAAGGGTTTTGATGGCATCGAACAGGTAGTTTTGTATCGATTTTACTCTGATCAGAATTGTTTCGCGAACTTCGTCGATTCATCCAACGATACAAGTCATCACGGTTTACACCACTGCAGAGAGGATAGAAATTATCAACATCTATATCAAAAACACTAAAATAGTCCGAGAGACTGCAAGAGTTTTTAATGGAAAGAAATCCCGGTAAGGATCTGAGCCGTTCGTACGTGACGAACTTAATATCTAAATTCATGGAAACTGGATCCATTGCTAACAGAAAACATGAAAGGCGACACACCGTTACCAACGAGGCCGCACAGATCGCAATTTTGGGACATCTTGAACTGTATCACGTAAATCAAGAAAAGGTTAGTTCAAGCACCCGAGAATTAGAAGCAGCATCAGGTATTCCACGTAGTGGTATTCAGATGATCTTGAAAAAGCATAATTTCCATCCATATAAGATGCTTCTCATTTATGAACTCGATGAAGCGAGAATGCTGATCGTCGCATGCAGTTTTGTGAGGTGATGAATGAAAACATTTTGATCAATTCCCATTTTTTATATTCTAAATGATTTTCTCACGAATTCACATTCTTTTTGAATAGTTTCGTCAGCAGACATAATTGTAGATATTGGAGTGATGTGAATTCTAGAATTCTGAGAGAACGGAATTCACAATATTCAGAAAAATTGAATGTTTGGGCTGAGATTTTTGGAAATCGTATCGTTGGACTTTTCTTTTCTACCTGAAAACCTCACAGATGAATCTCACCTTAATCCGCTTCAAGATTTCATCTACCCTCACATTATGTATCATTAAAAACATCGATCGGATCATAAAGAATGATGTATTTTTTCGAACAAGAGAACACTTCATCATATTATGCAGATACTGCTCGTAATTTTTTGGATTAAAATTTTCCTGAATACTGATTTATAGAAGAGATTTCATTGATCGGCCCCCAAGATAGCTCAATTTAACACCTTTGGATTTTTCCTTATAGATGCATTCAAAAATTGTTTGTAAAATGAAATCTACCTCATTAGAAGATCTTCGCCACCGAATATTGATAGAATGTGTTGAAATAATTCCCGAAATGCTACAAAATGTTCGAGAAGAGGTTGAACAAAGGCTTTATTATTGAATGGAAGTAAATCGGTCGCAATTTGAAAATTTAAATAAATAAAATATTATTTAACAATTAATTTTTTTCTATTTATTTCATCGATGATTTAAAACGGTTTTTTCATAATATTTAAGAATGGACCAAAAAATATTCTGTTTACTTGCAAAGAGAACTGAAATATCTTTGATTTAATGTGCCACCTGACCCACCGTGCTATTCAAGGTTCTTAAAGGGGTTGCTACCTCGTTTAAGGGGATGACTCTACATCTTCGAATTTATTATTTAAAAATGCCCCCTTAAAAGTAAAATTGAGGTGTCTCCGGGTTTTCCGAAGAAAAAAATCTATTCGCGATATTTCATATGAACTGTCTTAAATGGGTCACCCTGTATAATATGTCAAGGGTTTGTCCAGTAGTTTTCGTTATTCAATTTAAATAAAGTATTGAAAAAGCGAAACAGCCAAAAATTAACACGCCAATGTATTATTTTTTACTTTTATGTGACATTTGCTTATTTATTACTGATCATTCAATAATCAGAATAATATAAAGTAATGTCTAATGAAGAGGAAAAGTTCGTAGCTGTTTTGCTCAATTCACAAAAATAATGTAAATGTTAATGCAGCTTGGACTGAATGCGCTCGTTTACATCTGGAACTTCCTTTGCCCTCTCAGCGGAGGACCTTCGTGCAACACAGCAGAAGTAAGATATTATTAAATTATTTAACCATTTATGAAGTGTGTATAGGCAAAGCAGGAACTATTCTGTGGCCTCCAAACAGTCCAGATGTGACTATTATAGATAGTTTTTATGAGGTTACTTAAAACCTGAAGTTTATAACGGCATTAGTGCAGACTTCAATGAAATAGAACATAAAATTAAACAGTGCATACACAATTTAAATAAAGTAAATTCTGATTTTATTACAAATGCGATTTTGAAGCTTAACAAGGATTGTATGAAATGTATAAATAATAACGATGGTCACATTAAACATTTATGGTTATTTTTGTTTCATTTCTTGTTATTTGATTAGTTTGAGAAGAAATGTTTCATCGTAAGTCAATATGGCGTTAATACCGACAAGTGTTTATTTTATTGTAGGGATTTAACCCATTTTAACTCATCGCTAACCGCTGTATCGAGTCGGTCCGCCATTAAGCCAAAGAGGCGCAGCCTGTTCTTTCCATTGAAATATTTCGAAAACCACTGGAGGAAAGCTTGACATATGATTTATTTTTGAAACGGGAAATATTTACGGAATTGGTAATCATACCGTAAACAGTTTTTGCTCCGATCGTTCTGATTTTTTAATATGTTATTCTAAAGGTCATTTTGAACAACTTTTCTAAAGGGACAAGGGCGCGCATATGCCTCTTTCACACTTTTTTTTAGGTTGGACATTTTTCCAAATCCAACTGTCTTACGGGATCGTGGAGCGAATAGGGGTGCTGGGTGGGGTAAGGTGAGGTAAGATAAGGTAAGGTGAGGTAAGGTAACACATTTCCATTTTTCATTCATTATTTCTCTATTGAAATTGCAAAGTTACATCCACCTCAGTAAGGAAATTTATTTCATTTAGTTCAGGTTAGTTCAGGTTAGTTCGGATCACCTCAGTAAAGGAAATTTATTTCATTTAGTTTCAATTCTTATCGAGCAATATGTTTTTCATTTACTTATTTTGATCAGAATTTATATATTTTTTTCAATTGCGATTGCAATTAAAATAAAAATTTAAAATTTTTGCGTATCTTTCTTGCGCAGGGGCCACGCTAGTATTTTAGTCGATTAAGTGAAGTGTCTTTCGGGATTCATGGAGTGAATTGGAGTGCTGAGTGAGGTAATTATCAACAACGTTTCAAATCTTTAAAGCAACAACAAAATATTACATACCCATAGTGAAGCAGTTTACCCCACCCAGCACCCCTATTCGCTCCACGATCCCGTAAGACAGTTGGATTTGGAAAAATGTCCAACCTAAAAAAAAGTATGAAAGAGGCATTTGCGCGCCCTTGTCCCTTTAGAAAAGTTGTTCAAAATGACCTTTAGAATAACATATTAAAAAATCAGGACGATCGGAGCGAAAACCGTTTACGGTACTGTTACCACGAAATTCACACATGTGTGAAGGGTCCCATTAAAAAAAACTTAACTTTGATTGACTTTTTCGGGTTCCGATGTCAATTTTCCATTTTTAATGTCATATAATGAAAATGTTTGTCACTACATGGAATTTTTTATATAAACAACTTTTTTCTAGTTTCAATAATAACCTCGCAGCAAGTTGCGCAAACGTAAAAAAATCACCCTGCACATTTCGTACTTACGCCTGGGTGTCTTAAATTCTAACTCAACTTGGAGATATCTGACACGAAGAGACGTGTAAAGTCCTTTGCGTGGAGACCACACTGTGACTTTTTAAAGCCTTATGTCTTGCCGTTGGTCTAAGTTACAGCGAAACCATGACGACGCCGGTTTTTAATTACGGGCCTGGATTTTTTTTTATCGGTATTTCGGATGGCTCCTGCGCATCAGGGCCGTATTACCAGAAATCAATAGTAAGATATACCAAAATCCAAAAAGGTCAGAAGAACGTGATTAGAGTCACATGCCACCTGTTCAAGATCGGC
Source organism: Euwallacea fornicatus (assembly GCF_040115645.1). NCBI lineage: Eukaryota > Metazoa > Arthropoda > Insecta > Coleoptera > Curculionidae > Euwallacea > Euwallacea fornicatus. The sequence goes on from NC_089568.1 coordinate 807,400, forward strand.
AACATTTAAATGCGCCGTTACGATTAAAGCACAGTTTCATCGTCATTATCGCATGTAGAACGACAAAGCAACTTTGAGAATGATTGATACTGGCCAATAATCTCTCCTTATTTGCAATATTCTTTATCAAGCACATGTGTGAGTTGTGTGTGTTTGACAGCGACACCCCTGTTCGATCGGGTCCGCTCGCAACAACACAAAAGGGCCATTGGACTGTGAAATTCGATGAAATGTGACGGCCTGCACACATGTGACCGCTCTCTCTATCTGACAGCAAATCAACCGAGTTGATTTTTAAAATCCTGATAATTAGATCCCCCGATTTTTTGTCCCTCCTCGTTATTTATTTGATTTTTTTTCGGGAGAAGTAGGTCAAACCTCCTCTGGCAATGTCTTCCTGGAACGTTTGCGGGCATTGTGTTATCAGCCACGCTTATCGCGCTTATGGAGCTACGCCTCGTTATTTAACGCAGTGTTTACAAAATATTTGAAAAATACTAAAATGTCCTGTGGTGCCTACGACATAATATTTGAAAACATTTTAGCTATGCCCTAATTCCTACACGGTACGACCGTAACGTCCAACAGAAGACCAATTTTACAGTCTAATTGACGGCTGTAAAGTACGGACAATAATAAGTCAGCCCATGCTCGTGGCTTCTGTGAAACTTATAAAAAGTACGAGGCCGTAAAAATGCCTTTTTTTTGTTTTTTGTGTTTCATAGAAGGCAACTTTCTTTTTGATAACTATTTCATATCGTAAATAACGTTGACGTCAATGCGAGGGGTCTCTTTTTCACAAAGCAATTGAAAACGGAATCCGGCTGCCACAAGGCACATTTTTCTCAAAGTAATTGGTCAAGGAATTCCCTATCACTAGTGCCCGTCCAAAATAATCAAACGTGTCACTAGTCGTCAGCATTCGTAGTTAGTTTTAACTCCCGTGCAGTTTCACAGCTACAACAACCCCAGCTGGTTTAAGGGTGGGGTTCCAAAAAAATGAAAAAATTGTCTCGATCGTATGGGAGACATTTACACGTAATAACAACAAAACATTCAAATTATCCGATAACTTGTCCGGTGCGATTAACGTAAGCTCCATATGAGTGTTCGTAAGCGTCTCTATCGCGGACATGTCCAATCGCGATTGCGCGGAACTGCCCTGCATGGTGGGATTTTTGCGCTTTGAACAAGCGGCAGGAGGTGGACGAAGGTATGATGTTTGGCGATGATCATACGGCCGGAATCACACATCCTCGATATGAAGGTTCCCCAATTACAGAGCTCTGGGTTGGTTCCATCAATAGTGCATACAAGTTGCTAAGCATTGATTGTTCCAAATGCTCCCTCGCCAGCAATTTCTGAAGGATTTTACTGCTGACCATTGATCACCATATCCACTTTGTGATGGTCTGTTTCATCTACAGCACAGGAAATGTTAATGATATTACGAAAGAATTCGGTCGTGATATCTAGAAAATGCTTGACTGTCAAGATCGGGAATTTAACGGCTATAAAAATATTGACCAGATGATTGAAAATTTAGACGGAATTTACGTTGATTGTGAGCGACTTCTATGCGAAATTCCTACGAAGAGGTCTTTATAGCCCAAAAGTCCCGTACATTCAAGTGCAGCTTAGGAGGGATCTTCGCAGTTTAATTCACTGGTATTCTTGACGTAATAACCTTGTCCAAATCTGAAGTTTGTTTCACAGGGTCGGTCAGAAAAATGAGTCAACACTAAACTGGATGCAGAAAACATCGAAACATTGTGATTGTGCTCAACATGGCTTATACCAATGTCGCTGGTTTAACAGATACAGCGTGTTCAACGTTTAAATTGTATTCTGAAATTTCTCAATAATTAAGTACTGATAGTATAAATCTGAAAATTGGTAGTTTTTTGATGTGATAATTACGAGTTTGATGATCATCCTGACGTTGCTCCCAGAGGGCGCTAGTTTCACCGTATTTTTTAAGCAATTTAGAACATTTTTTTTAAATCTATTTAAGCCATGCTTAATGTAAATCTCGAACTTAAAAGAACGCTCAATTCTACAAACAAAATGGTCGTCTAAACTTATCGACTTTTCAGTTGTTTGCATTTAGCACGTTCGTTGCATTTTGCTATGATTTTTTATTCTGAAAAGATAAAAATGAACGAAGACGTAATCAAAGCCATAATAAATAACAATACCAATCATCGGTAACAGTGGTAATGACAAACTTCAAAATACAGGGTGTTTCCTAAGTACGGTACATAACTTCGGGGCGTATTTTACGGCTAAAACAAAGTTAATTTTTTTATAATTTGTTAAAATTTGTTTAAAAAATTACAATTTTTTAAACAAATTTTCACACCCTGTATTTCCGCAACGGAGCATTTTTGGGATATAGTTTATACAACAAAATTAACTTTATTCTAGCTGTAGAATACGCTCCCGAAGTTATGTACCGCACATAGGAAACACCCCATATTTTAGAATGCGCTTTCTTAAATATATCTAAATTTTAAACAAAATTTTGCATTATTTTTATGTGTATTCTTGGCCTCTTATATTCTCTCCTGCAACTGCCGAAGAGAAATAATTTCTTTCCACTAACTAAATGCCTCAAATTTAACCGCACCGAGAAGTCCAACGGTTCAGGTCTGGACTTCTCGGTGGCCAAAAAATTTACATCCACCGAAAAGGAAATGTTGATGTAAATATTGGCGCGCTGGCAAGACGAAATTTGATTGGCGCTCCGCCGTGCATCAACCAGATGTTTCCTCTTAATGCGGGCGGTACCTCTCCTCGGAGCTCATTTAGTTGATGTTGAAAGTTCGGGTGCCGAGATCAAGTTAGATTGGATGTGAATTGCTGTAAAGAGGCTGAACCAGCGATTCACGTTAGGTCGGTGTGAGTCGATCCTTGTAGAGTCAAATTATTTTTATTCATAAGGGTGGGACCTAATTATAGCATCAAGAGTGACAAATTCCCACGTCTCATGCTTATCACAAAGCATTAAAAATTTAAATGACACTACAAAAGCATAACCCAATTTACCACGGTTTGAAAAATTGAATGATGCCACTAAGGTGGTTTTATTGGGATGAATTGCGAGCCCTGGCGAATGTAGACGGTAACATGACAAGCCACCTTTTGTTAAGGGTCGTATGTGCGAATAACAAGAATCCCTGCGTATTTATAACGGGGTTTGATGAAAGGTTGACTTGTTTGAGATAATTCCTAAGGGTGTTAGATACAGGACCTAGAATACTAGAAAGTTGCATATGTACACAACCCGAGAAGCACTTTTGTGTATCCTTACACAAAGAAAGGGAGAGAGTAAAGTGCAGTCGAAAGTGTCGCCTTTTTTAAGTCTTTAACTGGGCTCTTCTGCGTTTTGCCTAATGACCAGCCCTATTATAATTCCGCCAACGTTTTATGATTTATTTATGAGATTTTGTTGCGTACACACTGGAGGCTTATGCGGTATGTATGCTGACCTGTCGAGCTTTTTATTCTATTCACTGAGAAAAGCGTGGGAGACTTTTTGCCACAGTCATTTAAAGAAATGGCGGTGAGGATTAAATGACCACTCGTATTTTGATCCGAAACTCCTGAATCGGGATCATGGGCAATAAATTATGGACGTTGATTTGTAAACCTTTAAGATTAGGGATCTATGATGAATGGATCTTGTGCTTGGGCACGGAGCGTCTGTTGTTCGAGAGGACAAGCAAAGTGTTTTTAACAAGACTTAAGAATTGGGGATTTACATAATTAAGTGCTAGCGGGCCCTAAAGGGAGCTTAATCATTCTTGGTCCATATAGCAGGAGCCTACGCAATGGCACGCATTCAGCATTATTTGATGGTGCAAAATGATTCTATTTAGTACTGGCACATTGAAAACTGAAACCCTGAAGAAGTCAAATTTTATAATGATTTTCCCCGCGATTGTAATTTGGCGAGTCACGAAATGAATTTTTAGCATTGTACCATTCGGATTGGACGTGGAGCTCAATGGCGCTTTTCAAGTTGATACTGGAAATTCGAGATATGAAGTGAAGATGAGGTTTGCGAAGTCTCCATAATCTGTATTTTTTACTATACAAATAATATTATTAACGCAGAATAGTATTACTTGTATTTTTCAATCCTCTTTGCAACGAAACCGACGTATTAAATAAATTCGTTTTCTCTTCTCTGGGAGGTACCTCATTAACAATTCCAAAAAAATGTGTTATGTAATAGAAAGTCAAAGCTTCACGATTGGGCTTGTCATGTAATTTTAAATAACTTTCCTTAATGCATGTTTTCTCTGCAATTAAAAATAAAGGCGCTTTTTCCATTGGCCCTATTGATAGTTTTTGAATCTCCCTCATATGAAATGAGATTTACAAACTTTGTAAATTGCATTTTGAGCTTGACAGGATGCACAAATTTCGACCACTAGTAAAATTTTCTGATAAATTCACACGAAAAAATTCCCATTGGTGCGTACTCCCTGCCGGTCACTGCATATGGGTCAACAAGTTCTCACTGTAATTGTGGCATAAATGATAAGCTGCATAACTTCGAATAATTTTTATTTCTGGTCCTATGGTGACTGATGCAACAATTTGTTATTGATAACACATAGCAAGAAAAAGAGTTAGCTCTTTAGAAAGTGATGGCGACGCTTTGGCGGCTGTTGGACTTCTCGATCAGGAGCTGGATCTTTTGGAAGCAAACTTGGCAAGCATTGCTTCCATCTGTGGCTGAGTCATCAGTGTCAACAGGAGCAACTGGTCGGTCAATTGGGGCTAAGGTTTCGGTTCCTGGCAAGTTGTGGAGGATCTCCTTCAAAAGAGTCCTGACGTATTTGACGCACTCAGGAGCTGGGCCAGATTCAACTTCGGCGGGAAGCTGAGCGGGATCTTGTAGATCTCCAGTGTCGATCTCAGCAGGCAAGTTGCTGGGGTCTTGGATATCACCAGTTTCGATCTCAGCGGGTAGGTGGCTGGGGTCTTGGATATCACCGGTGTCGATATCAGCGGGCAAGTGGCTGGGGTCTTGGATATCACCGGTGTCGATATCAGCGGGCAAGTGGCTGGGGTCTTGGATATCACCGGTGTCGATATCAGCGGGCAAGTGGCTGGGGTCTTGGATATCACCGGTGTCGATATCAGCGGGCAAGTGGCTGGGGTCTTGGATATCACCGGTGTCGATATCAGCGGGCAAGTGGCTGGGGTCTTGGATATCACCGGTGTCGATATCAGCGGGCAAGTGGCTGGGGTCTTGGATATCACCGGTGTCGATATCAGCGGGCAAGTGGCTGGGGTCTTGGATATCACCGGTGTCGATATCAGCGGGCAAGTGGCTGGGGTCTTGGATATCACCAGTGTCGATATCAGCGGGCAAGTGGCTGGGGTCTTTGATATCACCAGTGTCGATATCAGCAGGCAAGTGGCTGGGGTCTTTGATATCACCAGTTTCGATCTCAGCGGGCAAGTGGCTGGGGTCTTTGATATCACCAGTTTCGATCTCAGATGGCAAGTTAGAGGGATCAACTACACTTCCGGAGTCGATATCAGAAGGCAAATTGGAGATTTCGACTTGATCTTGGCCCGCAGGTAAGTTGGAAATTTCGACGCCACTATCTACTTCGATGTTGATTGGGCGGTTGGCTATACCAAAAATGTTGGGAAGAGCCAAACCTGTTGACAAAGCCCATATTATAATCACCTGGTAGAACTAAAATTATCGAATTGATCATTACTTACCCTGAACTACGGCAAGAGCCAATACAAAGAGGACCTTCATATTTAATTTCAATTTGTTGTTTCTTCACTGCGAACAAGCTGAAACTGATGAATTTTCATCCACATTCATATCAATTTATATTCCTCCAATTGTCCATTTCTATGACGTAAGTTCATGATAACGCTACTTCATTCAATAAGTCCGTAATCCGTGTTTATTACTGTCTAATAAAGCAATAATTTGGACAACACTTGATACTAAGATATTACATTTTTTATATTGATATTAGTAGAGTATTTTAATGGAGGATTAATGCATTTTAGATAAGTGGTAGAATTTAATATAATCCGATGGTCAAAGTTTGATAAATCTAATACGTAGTTCAGGAAAATCAGCAGTAAAAATGAAAGATAGTTATGAAGAAATAGGTTTAATTTTCAGAATGTTCTATGCCGAACTTTAATTAAATCGTCAAATGTATGTCTAAGAGATAAACGCAGCCATGAGAATAAGCAACCAATTATCCGTCACGAAACGAAAAAATATTCTGTAACGAGTGGTGGAAGGTAATCGTTCTGCATTGAAGGCTAGTTTCGAAATAGCTACATTTCGCCGTAGTATTAGAGAAAAATCATTCTAGTCTAATGTATTTCAGGTTAGTTCTAGAATGGATTTTGCAAGAAATGCTAGGCACGGGGTTATAATGAAAATTAAAAAAGAATCTAAATTCAAATTTTTGAATTGTAGTTGTCAAAAGAAATTACTCGACAAAAAACAAAAACGAAGTCATGAACGAAATGTCCGGAAAGGATCCTGCGTGGACTTTAGATCAAAGAGCCTTTAGTAATTAGCCATATGACCGGACAATCCTCTGATCGTAACAGGAAATGTCGAATTTCACACCATTCTCATTTAAAATTAACTGGGAAATATTTCATTATTTAAGACAAGATTAATCTTTGATAAAGAAGAAACCGTTATTCTCCTTTAGCTTTACCTAAGATTTAGAGTGTAATTCCATGAGTATGACAACTCCTACTCAGGTGTGATGCATTATTACTAAACAGGTAAAAGAAAAAATAAAAAATCCGTCTCGAAAGTACAGAACATTACCACTATTAATTTTACTTTGATCTTCGTCCACCCCCTGTATATTTTTTAAGTGATGGTCAATGGAAAGTTGCAAGGAGTTCCGGCTGCGGAATGGTAATTGCCTAATGCAATAAATTCACTAGGCTTCATTTCTGTAACATGCAATATATCTTTGCATTGATTTGGAACTTCGATTATTTATGCTTCAATTTTATAGTTATCTACATCCGATGCACGCCATATACTGGGTGGTTCATTTAAAACAGTTTACCCGAAATATCTTCAATGAAATTTTTATCTTCGGAAAATTCGGACACCCCAATTTTCCTTTTACGGGGAACATTTTTAGATCATAAATTGGTAGGTGTAGAGTCATCCCCCGCAAACGGGGTGGCAACCCCTTTAAGAACCTTGAATAGCACGGGGGGTCTAGTGGTATACCAAATCAAAGATATTCCAATTCTGTTTACCAGTATGTTAACATTTTTCTGTTCCGCCTTTAAATATTGCTAAAAAAAAACGTTTAAAATATAGGTGAAATAAATCAAAAAAAAAATTTCAATAATGTTTTATTTAATTAAGTGTTCAAATTGCGACACAGCTACTTCCATTCAATAATAAAGTCTTTGTTCAACCTCTTCCCGAACATTTTGTAGCATTTCCGGAATTATTTCGACACATTCTATCAATATTCGGTGGCGAAGATCTGCTAATGAGGTAAATTTCATTTTATCAACAACAATTTCTGAATGACTCTATAAGGAAAAGTCCAAAGGTGTTAAATCAAGCGATCTTGGGGGCCGATCAATGAAATCTCTTCTATCAATCCAGTATTCAGGAAAATTTTAATCCAAAAAATTACGAGCAGTATCTGCATAATATGATGAAGTGTTCTCTTGTTCGAAAAAATACGTCATTTTTTATGATCCGATCGATGTTTTTAATGATACATAATGTGAGGGTAGATGAAATCTTGAAGCGGATTAAGGTGAGATTCATCTGTGAGGTTTTCAGGTAGAAAAGAAAAGTCCAACGATACGATTTCCAAAAATCCCAGCCCAAACATTCAATTTTCCTGGATATTGTGAATTCCGTTCTCTCAGAATTCTAGAATTCACATCACTCCAATATCTACAATTATGTCTGCTGACGAAACTATTCAAAAAGAATGTGAATTCGTGAGAAAATCATTTAGAATATAAAAAATGGGAATTGATCAAAATTTTTTCATTCATCACCTCACAAAACTGCATGCGACGATCAGCATTCTCGCTTCATCGAGTTCATAAATGAGAAGCATCTTATATGGATGGAAATTATGCTTTTTCAAGATCATCTGAATACCACTACGTGGAATACCTGATGCTGCTTCTAATCCTCGGGTGCTTGAACTAACCTTTTCTTGATTTACGTGATACAGTTCAAGATGTCCCAAAATTGCGATCTGTGCGGCCTCGTTGGTAACGGTGTGTCGCCTTTCATGTTTTCTGTTAGCAACGGATCCAGTTTCCATGAATTTAGATATTAAGTTCGTCACGTACGAACGGCTCAGATCCTTACCGGGATTTCTTTCCATTAAAAACTCTTGCAGTCTCTCGGACTATTTTAGTGTTTTTGATATAGATGTTGATAATTTCTATCCTCTCTGCAGTGGTGTAAACTGTGATGACTTGTATCGTTGGATGAATCGACGAAGTTCGCGAAACAATTCTGATCAGAGTAAAATCGATACAAAACTACCTGTTCGATGCCATCAAAACCCTTCAGGTTATTTTAAGAATTCGATGATAAACATAATTTTTTTAATATTCATGAGTTTATTATTATAAAGTGAAGATAATTTTTTTTTTCGATTTATCTTACCGACGTTTTAAAACGGTTTTTTTACAATATTTAAAGGTGGAGAAAACGAAATTCAGCACGAGTGTAAAGAAAATTGAAATACTTTCGATTTAATGTGCCACTTGACCCTTTCGTGCTATTTAGGATTCTTGAAGGGGTTGCCACCTCGTTTAGGACGATGACTTTACAACTACGAATTTATGATCTACAAATGTACCCCTTAAAAGTAAAATTAGCGAGTTTTGCAGTTTTCCTTAGAAAAAAAATTCAAATTAAAATATTTCAGTTCTAAATGAGCCACCCTCTATATTTTTCAAAAAGGAAAAATTGGCGAATCCAAATATACGTTAATATACAGGGTGTCCCGAAATTAAAGCACCATATTTAAACAACGTAAATTAGGTCAAAAAATAACACCAAAACTTTAAATAAAACAATGTCGGAAAATGCTTCCTTAATGAGGTATGCCTCTTTAAAGACGTAACTCTGATGATGGTAATTTTGAAATATTTCCAAAACGGTGCAAGATAACTTTATGAAATTTGGTACGATTTTATACCTTATAAGCCTCAATTGACTGATGTGGCTGAATGGAAATTATTTCGTCAGAGGCGTGCTGCACGGGTAGTGTCGGGGTTAAAAAATGCTAGATTTTTTTTATGTGCCCCATTTTTTAGTTGCTGATGCAAAATTATGAAACCATATACGCTTCCAGAAAAAAAAGACACTCTTGGTTCACGATGCTAGGACGCTTCGTTTTCGAATAAAATGAATTTAAACATTACAATGCATGACAAATACAAATGATTTACTTTCTGTGAAAACTTAATAGTAAGCTACGAAATATTAAACAATGTTGACTGTCAATTTGATGTTTATATTTATTCTGTTGGGGAGTTTCTTTGTGTCATTATTAAGCTGTTAGTGAAAAATGGAGAAATTTTCAAGTAGGGAGCTTGCCGATATTCATTTTATTTATGGGTTCTGTAATGGTAATTCGCGAGCCGCCGTAGAAGAGTACAGAAGGAGGTACCCGAGAAGAAGAATACCTTTTCGATCTGTTTTTAGTCGAGTACATAGAAATTTAATCGAATGTGGTTCTTTTCAACGTTCTCGAGGCCAAGGAAGACCTACAGTAGATTACGATTTCGAGGATGTGCTTAATCGAATAGAAGAAAATCCTCAAATTTCTCTAAGAACGCTTGAAAACATTACAAACATACCAAAATCGATCGTAAATACAGTCGTTAAAATAACAACAGATAAACAGTTATTTCGAATATTAATTTTTAGATAGGAAGAATGACTCGGATGCAGGGATTGCATCCCTTTCACTATAAAAGGGTTCAAGACTTACGAGAGGAAGATTTTACAGTTAGGATGAATTTTTGCCAGTGGGTTTTGAATCACCAAAATGTTTTACATAATATCTTGTGGTCTGATGAGGCTAGTTTTACGAGAGACAAAGCATTTAACATCCATAACACACATTATTGGGAGTATGAAAATCCAAAAGTCGTAAGGAGAACACATTTTCAGCATAGGTTTTCTGTCAATATTTGGGCAGGTATCATAGGAAATAGATTAATAGGACCAGTTGTATTTCCAAACCGGTTAACAGCACAACACTATTTACATTTTCTTCAAAATGAGCTGGCAGGCCTATTAGAAGATATACCATTGCATACCCGATTGCAAATGTATTATCAACAAGATGGGGCACCAGCTCACTTTGGAAATAACGTGAAAAATTGGCTTGATGAAAAGTTTCCAGGCAGGTGGATAGGAAGAGGTAGTCCAATAACCTGGCCCCCTCGATCACCTGACCTTAATCCCCTGGATTATTTTTTTTGGGGCTTTATGTGTAGCATAATCTATGCCACAGAAATAAACACGAGGGAAGAACTGTTGGATAGAATCAACTTAGCTGCTAATCAAATAAAAGAAAATACGTTTCAAATTTCCCGTGCCTCCCAGAGCATAAAAAAACGATCTAGACTGTGTATCCAACAAAACGGAAACTTATTTGAAAACTTACTTTGAAAGTGCGTCATTTAAATTTCTTGTTCGTTTTTTATTATTGTTTAATCGTTTTGATGTGTTTAATAAAATATCGCTTTAAGCATCATTTGTATTTGTCATGCATTGTAATGTTTAAATTCATTTTATTCGAAAACGAAGCGTCCTAGCATCGTGAACCAAGAGTGTCTTTTTTTTCTGGAAGCGTATATGGTTTCATAATTTTGCATCAGCAACTAAAAAATGGGGCACATAAAAAAAATCTAGCATTTTTTAACCCCGACACTACCCGTGCAGCACGCCTCTGACGAAATAATTTCCATTCAGCCACATCAGTCAATTGAGGCTTATAAGGTATAAAATCGTACCAAATTTCATAAAGTTATCTTGCACCGTTTTGGAAATATTTCAAAATTACCATCATCAGAGTTACGTCTTTAAAGAGGCATACCTCATTAAGGAATCATTTTCCGACATTGTTTTATTTAAAGTTTTGGTGTTATTTTTTGACCTAATTTACGTTGTTTAAATATGGTGCTTTAATTTCGGGACACCCTGTATAAGAGGCTCCATTTAGTAAACTCAACTTTGAATGATTTTTTCGAGTTCTGATATTCACTTAATTTTCCTAATATCACGTAAAAGTATACGTTTTTATATAAAACTTTTATATAAACAATTTCTTTCTAGCTTCAACAATAAACTCGCAGTAACTCGTCAAATTGTAAAAATTAACTCAATATCTTAGAGAAGTTTGGAAAACCATAAGTGTTGGGCAAATGCAATTATTGGAAGAAAGATGCACTTTAATGATCACTGGCACGTCACGTTTTTCAGTTAACATAAATCGGATGATTTCCGAAGATATTGAGGAAATGCGCATTTTCACGATTTCCTTTTTTACAAGTTTTTTTTAACTATTTTTAAAAATTTGGAATGAAAGCGTCTTTACATTCCCATCACCACTTTTCTCCTCTATATGGTGATGTGATACTTAAATTTCTGTTCCGACCTTTCAGCACTTGTCGGCCATTATCAACTTAGCTTTTTCAAACAGCGAAAATTTTTATTTTTTGTTTATTAAATTAAATAATCAATTATGTAGGTATTTTCCAGTTTCAGGCATTAATTATGTAGGTACCTACCTAAAGTTTTGTATGATTCTGCTTATGACATTTTAAAATGGAAATAGCTTGTACTAGGAATATAATTAGTAAAACTGATTTGGCCATGTCTGTACGATTCTTGCACTGACATGTAATTTAACTTGAAAATAATAACTATATTGTATGCACTGAATTCGGTAATTACACGATGAGTAGACACTATCTATAATGTATGAGATAGTATATTTTCTGGAAAATAAATTTGTGCTCTGGATAAAAATGGCTTGTACAGGGTGTCACTTTCTCTATAGATTTATGTGGTTAGAGGAAGTATCTGTCCATTGTCAGGTTAGATTTGAAAAGCGAATTGTACAGGGTGGGCCACGAGTAACGCCTCGGAATTTCATGACAAAGCTAAGAAATTTTTTAACTGTTTCTTTTTAGAAGTGTACACAGACTAACTAGCGCTACATTTTAAAATTATTTTCAACGTATGCAGAGTGTCCCAAACACATGTAATTGATCAAAGTTGCATTTTTTTAAATGGGATCCCCTGTATATTATATAATTTTTGAATTCGACCATTAAAATAAAATTAAGTTTTATTAAGGTTTATGGTATCTAACTCTAGCAGTTTTTGAAATAATTCAGTTTTTGTCAAGATGCAAGATAATTTTCAACGTCAATTTTCTTCAACTCGATGGTGCCCCGGCTCATTTTCAGCACTGGGTCAGAACATATCTGGACAAAAAATTTCCAAGTAAATGGATCGGCAGGAGTGGTCCATGCAATTGACCAGCTAGATCACCTGATCTTACCCCCATGGATTATTTTTTATGGGGGTATGTAAAAAATGAAGTTTATAAGATTCCTTCTACCACGACTGCTGATATGAAAATAAGAATTAGAAATGTTTTTACCTCTATTACGCCACAAATGCTGGAAAATGTCAGAAAGTCTTTTGAAGAAAGAATCAAAATATGCATAGAAGAAAATGGTCATCATGTAGAACACCTGATATAATTTTTTTTAATTATGCTTAGTTTTCTGCTTTTTGTTAATATTGTTAAAATTGTAATATACAAATATACGCAAGTAAATAATTAAATTGCATGGATATCTTAGCAATTTCATATGGCATAATGCTAAAATTGGGGATTTAGATATTTTTATAAAAATGTATGGTTTTTGCGAAAATGAGTAGAGCTAGGTTTAGGGAACCCTAATGATATTCGATAGATAAGTAAATTTGGTATCTAACAGTAACACAACATACCGGATGTCCCATTTAAATAAAAAAAGTTATTAACAGTTAAAAGTTGAACGAATCTGGCGCTATTTTTAGAACACCCTGTATAATTCGCCGACTTTTTGAAACTTACAGTACAAAATTTGGTCCCTTGATGGCTTTCTATTAAAATTTTGTTTTAAAAACTTAAATATGGGATGAGAGATTGGGTGTCGAAAATTATCTTGCATCTTGTCAAAAACTTAATTATTTCAAAAACTGCTAGATTTAGATACCATAAACCTTAATACAACTTAATTTTATTTTACTGGTTGAGTTCAAAAATGATATAATGTACAGGGGATCCCATTTAAAAAAATGCAACTTTGATCAATTACATGTGTTTGGGACGCTCTGTATACTTTGAAAATAATTTTAAAATGTAGCGCTAGTTAGTCTGTGCACACTTCAAAAAAGGAACAGTTAAAAAATTTCTTAGCTTTGTCATTAAATTCCGAGGCGTTACTCGTGGCCCACCCTGTATAGTGAGATTGTCTCACGACCAGCTTAAGACGTTTTGAAAATGCAGGGCATTTTTGAAAAATATTTAATCAGGACATAGCGGTCCATCTCAGCCATTGTCGAAGCTACAAAAAGAGTTGAAACAACATGAATTTATAGATTTTAAATTAAAATTCAACAGCGTGCTTGAAATTCTTCTCTCGGTAATAGTTTTACAGTTGTGATATAAAGTTGGGTTCAGTCATAGGGCTGCTTAACCGATTCCCGTGGTTAATGGTTTGACTGCGTCTATTTCCGCTGGTTTCTAGAAATTTCAAAGTGCGGTCAAAAGGAGCAAAGAAATTAATCTGAAATAATCATTATCTTCCAGCGCGTAATGGAAAAAAAAATTTCTCCTTTTTTACAGCACCTAAACAGGATTCGAAGAAGTAATGTGGAGCAGCTACCAAAAAAGTCAGGTTCCACCGAGATTTGAACTCGGATCGCTGGATTCAAAGTCCAGAGTGCTAACCATTACACCATGGAACCTGGATACTTGCAAAAGCCAGCAAAATATCATCATACGAAATTGGCAAAATAATAATTAACAAATTAATTATACTCATAAGACTTGATAACAGTAATGGAGCTCGCCTTATCAAGACGTTACATGTAAATACAATACATGGAAATAATCATTTACTGGATATTTCCTAAGATTAACAAAACCCATCAGGTTCTATTAAGAATTCGATGATAAATATCTTTTTTGCATCGGTGAGCTTTTATTATGTTTATGTAATTTTCTTTGATTTACTTCACCGATGTTATAAAACTTTTTTTTACGATATATAAAGGCGGACCAAAAGTGTTGTTACACACTTCCAAAGAGAATTTAAATACCTTTGATTTGATGTGCCACTTGACCTCCTGTGCCATTCAAGATCCTTGAAGGGGTCGTCGCCCGTTTAGGGTAGTGACTCCAGACTTAAAGTAAAATCGACGTATCTCCGGGTTTCACGAAGAAGAAAATTCTATATTTCTGATGGGCCGTTTTAAATGGGCCGCCCTGTATAACTGCAACTTCGACCTAAAGCAATGAAAGTTGCAGGGATGCACCACGGTAAAGATACATCCAAATTTACAGAATCATACCCTTTTACAATAAAATTACATCTCCGGATTAGTTTTCTGTATGAAAATTCAACAGCCTCCTTTTTATCTAACTGTGAATTGCGTGGAATTTCTACGTTAATAATTTACATAAGTGGCCTGTTTTGTTTGCAAGCTCGCATGACTATTTCAGAACACGAAGGCACGAAAAATATTTTTTCGAGCTTTCCATTAGGGTATTCCAGAATCATTGGTTGCAGCGGATGTTGAATGTTAAGGGGTAAAAATGTAAAGCAATTCATCTAATAGAACTCTACAGAAGAGTTGCAACTTTTTTGCTATTCGGCACGAGCTTCCCTACCATAATCACATACTTTGCAATTCTGTAGGACCGAAGAATTATCGATGAGTCTTCCCGAAGGCCAAGATGCGGTGATTAGCAAAGGTGAAACTCAAACCAATATCCGATGACCATCCTGACGAATATCCCGGTAGATGAATTTTACGACTTACCAAAATAAATTAAATATATTATCGATTTTTAGTTCATAGTCGTTAGCTATTTAGCTTAGAATGATCTTAGCAATGATTTTGAACACTTATCTACTATAGAAGCATTTATTTTATTGTAAAAGGTGAAACAGATATGGGGGGGGGGGGGTTACTTAATTCGACAGGTAATTTAGAAGGTGATGGCAGCACTTTGGCGGCTGTTGGACTTCTCGATCAGGAGCTGGATCTTTTGGAAGCAAACTTGGCAAGCATTGCTTCCATCTGTGGCTGAGTCATCAGTGTCAACAGGAGCAACTGGTCGGTCAATTGGGGCTAAGGTTTCGGTTCCTGGCAAGTTGTGGAGGATCTCCTTCAAAAGAGTCCTGACGTATTTGACGCACTCAGGAGCTGGGCCAGATTCAACTTCGGCGGGAAGCTGAGCGGGATCTTGTAGATCTCCAGTGTCGATCTCAGCGGGCAAGTTGCTGGGGTCTTGGATATCACCAGTTTCGATCTCAGCGGGTAGGTGGCTGGGGTCTTGGATATCACCGGTGTCGATATCAGCGGGCAAGTGGCTGGGGTCTTGGGTATCACCGGTGTCGATGTCAGCGGGCAAGTGGCTGGGGTCTTGGATATCTCCAGATTCGATCTCAGACGGCAAATTAGAGGGATCAACTACACTTCCGGTGTCAATTTCTGAAGGCAAATTCGAGATTTCGACCTGGTCTTGGCCTGAAGGCAAGTTGGAAATCTCAGCGCCATTGTCGCTTTCGATGTTGATGGGGAGGATAGGAATTCCAATTTCACTTGGAAGGGCGAAAGCTAAGATTTCAAGTAAAAGAATTTGGTAAGAGAGTAAATGGGGTGTTATTGCTTACCCTGGGCCAAGGCAAGAGCTAAAACGATGGAGACCTTCATTCTGAAGTGTTGCTGCTAATCGACGAGGAGAAGCTGATGACTCCGATTAGCTGAACTGACATTTTATAGTACGTCCAAGATTGTGACGTTACTTCTAAGTCAGACTGATATTGCAACAAAAGCTCAATAATAAATGTTTATGACTCTCTATAATATAATCGTAGAATATCCTGTATGTGGGGAAAAAATGATTCAGTAAAAGTAATAACAAAGTATCGTAAGAATTAATCCTACATAGGACAGTGATGGTGGCCGCTCTCTGTTTCCAGCTTATTTTTGTCGAATAATTAATGAATAAATATTAATACAAAATCCAGTCAAGATTTAAACAATGATGGAATGGAACTGTTACAAAGTCATACTTTATATTCATCATTTTAATGAAACGTCCCTTTCAGTACTACCGTATCTCAAAGACATGAGTTATAACTCACTGCATCAGCTACTGCACACACTGTAATCTCTATCAGATCGTGTCAGATGGCGATAACATCATAATAAGTCTTTTCGGTAAACAGAAAATGCATGAAATAAATCAATACTCTCCACTGTAAAATCTCAAATCAAACCCCATACATTACGCTCTTACGCGTATTGTTTAAAGGGAAAGAGACAGCGGAGAATCATGCATGCAAGGACGCACACTAAGAGGAGTTCTGTCGGCCTAATTTCGAGTTAGTTAAGCCCTTTTGCAAATTCTGTGTTCTAGTAATTTTGATTTATACTTTGATGTTTTTTTTTAGGTGTGTGGTTTAAACATGCAACGAAAATCAGTTTGAACGCATATTGTCTCGCATTTTATCGAGTTTGAACAAAGAGCCCCATCCGATGCATGTAACAGCTGTGCAACCGAATCCGGCGTGATTCGGCCCTACGACCTCCCGAAATGACTCTATTTAGGGCCTTTCGAGTAGTTTCGTGTTATGATTAATGTAGGGCCGTCGCCTGGTGTGTGTTTATGCCATCCAGCCCTTTTGCGAGCACGCATCGCTGCGTCCGTATCAAAACTTTCGTTGCGGGAGCCCTTTCGACGCAACAGAGTTCGTTCCCAACTTCCAACGGAAAGTTGGGGTGAGAGTTTGGCCAAAGCGCGGTTTGTTTCCGATGTTGCAATTGAACGATTTTACGCATTTTTGGTCAAGTCGTGTCTCTGGAGAATTTCGAATGTTGTATTATGGAAATTTTGCACATAACTTTCTTTTCTACTTTAGCTTAAATGTGAAGAACAACACCGGCTTATCGTTTCCTCTCGCTTCTTTCTCCACTAACACTGTTTTCCCTTTCAGTATTGAAATAAATTGGTTCTCCATTGCATGGTTAATTTTCAGTCGGGCTATCCTCAATTTCCATTCATCCAAGTCTTCCCAATTTAGTGGAGTAGACTTACACGTACAGTGGCGGCCAAAAGTATGGAACTTTCCAAACGTGTCACAATTTCACGTGAAAATGCTGATTGTTAAAAAATAGACACGTGATACAAAAACTCGAATATATTTTCCGTAATATTATGATTAAAATATGTTGAATTCATTTCTATGCGTATTAAAAAACGAACAACAATGAACCAATCTGAACTAACGAACGGAACATTTTGCAGATTCGGTTAATAACAAACCAGATATACAGGGTGTTTCCTAAGTACGTTACATAAATTCGGGAGCGCATTTTACAGCTAAAATAAAGGTAATTTTGTTATGTAAACTATGTCCCAAAAATGCTTCGTTGCGGAAATACAGGGTGTGAAAATTTCTTTGAAAAATTACAATTTTTTAAATATTTCCGAAACTACTTGAGACGTTTAAATGAAATTTTGCAGAGTTTGCGAGTTAGCAACGGTGCGTATTTTACGCTAAAACAGTGGCTGTTGTGTAACCAGTGGCGTGCGGGCAGGATAATTGCTGGATATTCCAAAGGAAAAATGTAGTACATCGCTGTTCTTTTCCAATTTTTTATTCCTCTTTTAATTATGTGATCGATTTGGAAGAAAAAAGGTCTCTCGACTTCTTTTCGTAGGACGCACCGTTTTGGAGTAAATAAATAAAAAACATAAATTTTTTTATTATTTTTTATTATTCTTAAGAGAAGAAATACTTGTATGAAAATATGAATTTTTTTTGTTGTGTCCCTGACTGTTTTATTAAAATTTCATTAAAATGCCTCAAGTGGTATTGGAAATACTTAAAAAATTGTAATTTTTGAAAGAAATTTTCATACCCTGTATTTCCGCAACGAAGCATTTTTGGGATATAATTTATATAACAAAATTACCTTTATTTTAGCTATAGAATGCGCTCCCGAAGTCATGTACCGTTCTTAGGAAACACCCTGTATATTTACTACCATATCCTTGTAAATTTACATCAACATTACATTGAGTCCAATAGATTCTTGCAGAGAGTAATGGAAATTTTCAACCATTCTTCGTGCAGGACTCTCCGCAATCCATCTTCATTGGACACATTTTCCTCTTTAATTTTTCGTTTTAGATGTTTCCTGAGATGCTTAATCAGAATTATACCCGATAATGGAGGCGACCGCTTGAAGACACTAATTTGAAGTTCTGTCGGCCAATTTTTAAATAAACGGGATGAATGTTTTAGGACGTTATTGTGCCAATAACGCCACATCAAGGGCATCTCCTCGTGTGGAAATGGTAAAATGTGTCGCTCGAGAATGTCTTTATTTAGAAATCGATTTGTAATCCACTCAATTTTGATCAATGGTCCAGCGCTGAATCGCCGAGATCATCCTCACACTATAACACCACCACCCTCGTGGTTAATTTTTGGTTTTTGATGTTTAGCATCAGACTTAGTTCCTGCCAGCCGCCGAACAAAAGCTTTCTCATTCGAATCAAAAAGTTCAATTTTAGTTTCATAAGTAAAAAGAACAGTAGTTCACTCTAAAGTTGACCAAAGCAAACGTTTGTAAGAACATTTTATTGTTGCCTTCTTATTCCTGGTAAAAAGAAATTGAATTTTCACTCGGCATCTTCCTGCTGAGCCCATTTCACACAACCGCCGCCATACGGTTCTATCACTTATAGGGATCTTGGCATTGATACAAATTTCCTTCGATCTAGATGACTTTCGAGGATCCCCAGTTCAGGTTTTTTTATTCGCAGATCTTTAGTAACTTTTGGGTTTTTTACATCTCCAACGATCTTGAATTTCTTAAGAATTTTGCCAAGAGGTCCTTCACTAATTTTAAAAGTCTTCGCAGTTGTTGTATTTCGAAAATTTTCAAAAAAAACTTTTTTCTTTGCTATAACACATACAAAATTTACCACAAGACCAAGCTGAATGATTATGCCCCATGGATAACAAAACTAAGTAGTATTACATATTTCCTTTCAGGTAAAAAATCGGTTTTAACTATACTTCATCATATACCTCACCTTATCCATGAACTTTTGAGTACAAAAACATGAACAATCAACAAAAAAACATTTTCCTTAAAATTATTTTATACTTTTACGCCCAATTGCATAGCCGCACAGAGTAATCGTCGCATGGAATTTTTTATTTGCAAATTTCAGTAAATTTTGAGTTTTTCTTCCGATTTTGCTTTAAAAATGACGAGAAATATCACTTTGTCAGTTACATCACTCGGTAATTTTTTTATAAAGGACTTCAGGTTTTAGTGTTATTTCCCAAAATGTGGAAAAAGTTTTTTAATTTGTTATCTTCTCTCCATATATATCAATTTTCAAGTTTCCCGGGCACCTTTAAGATATTCAAAGCGATTGAGGCGATTGGCAACCGGCTCAATCTCTGAAGAACTGTGTCACATTGCGGAATCTGGCGTCATTCTCTCGAGAGAATCTCGCTCCTTGTACGCAATAATGCATTTTTTAATTGATTATATAAATGACCATTTTCGAACCTATCTAAAGTAGCAATGATCATGCAGAGAACATCTCTGTTTTTGGGATAACTGAGAAACACTAAAAAAAATGAGAATACTCCCCCGTAAATTAAATAGGTAAGGTTATGGTCCGAAAAGCCGGTTTAGCCCATTTGTCCATATAAAGGGGAGAATCGAATCGAGGGGAGCTTGAAACAGGACTAATTAAACCAATATTTGAGTGTTGAGGAAAACTGATCAATGATTAGTGTTTTATGACAGAACTACCTTAATCTCTCCTCGATGCGGTCCGCTCGGGTATGTGGACAAATAGGTCAAACATTAAGCAAAATCCGATGGTATGATACACGTCAAGACTGATAACTGCTTGTTGTTTTACAGCTTTAGAGTAACGATGAATGGATGACTGTTGAATTTGGGGTATTCTATAATTTCCATTAAAAATTAGCGAGCGGGGGTGTTTAGACATGCACACGGTAATAAGATTAACCGCATATATAGTAAACATTACCACCAAAACATTTGACACTAGTACATGCCGCGTTGATTTCCGTGTGGTAAAGCGCTACTCTCAGTTCGTAAAGGAGTGCGGTAAAGCCGCTTCACTGTGCGCTCGTAAAAAAGTTAAAAATAAGATTGAACCGGCATATGATGAGACACAATTTTAGTCGTCTCCATGGAAACTCGAATATTGCCGGATACCGCTTGTTAGGCCACCTGCCGTTTATCAGAGGGAAAACATTGTTGAATTTGTCGACTTTTTTCTTTCACCGTGAAACGAAAGCAATTCTTGAGCCTTTTAGACGAAATATGATACATACTATAGATAATCAATAGAAGGTTTTTTTTGTTAAGGTTTGGGACGAGAAAATCAGAAACCGGTCTCAAAGTTTCTCGAGCTCGGGCATACAGCAGTGGGCACCAAATGTGGGAAAAGGGCCGATTTCTCGCGCAGTTTTTCTTCATTGGTGCAGAGAGATACGGACTGTGATCTCGTGTTGGTGCACTGAACGCGAACATTTTAGATGCCGAATTCAGCAAAAGACCTTCAACATTTTTTTCACGTATTGCGAAACACCCTGTATGTTTGAACAGCAACGCTTTCTATCGTCGTGTCACATCCGTTAAAGTAGCTTTATTTCGGTGAAACGACTATTTCGGGTGTGGACAATTTGAGGTAAATAGGTAATGAATGACGTCATTTATGTAAAATCGCTTTAAAACCCAGAAATATTTTCGAGTCTGACACTTCTTAAACAATTTCTGCAATGTTCATCAAACTTTATATATTTTCCTGCCTACAACTAAGGACAATCCATATCACATAAACCGGCGTTTAAGTTTCTTAAACAGGAGTAATAAAACAAGCTGTTCAGTAATAAATTAAATTTATCTATCGTATCGACGTAATTAATCGCTTTACATCAATTAGTTGATATTGTACAAAAATATCTAAATATCTATAAATACAGTTTACAGCTAGCTATCACAAGTTCCAGTACAGATTCCGTAGACTTTAAAAATCGCTAACATTAATATTAATTTTGTACATATATTACATTTATACAAACAAAGCAACATGCACATAATAGTAAATAAAACTTTCACATTAGTAACAACAAAAAATTGACCGGATTCGACCAGTTCCTGTAACACCCCCTCGTAAGTTTTTGTATACTTCTATGTGTAATGGAGATGCTTCAACGGCCTAGGAGAAAAAAAATGTTCTTTCTTCCTTCTAGAAAGTTGATAAAATTTTCTACAAATATTGTCTTTAGCACTACATATGTTTGTTGAAAAGGGGGCCTTTAGTAGGGTCGCCAAACATTCTTTGCCGCACTAATAGCCGAGGAGGCCAATATTCTTGTCTTACTGGGACTGGGTTCGGGCACAGATTTAACATTTCTCGCACTCAAGAGTTTCACATGTTCATTTTTAATCTCCTCCTGCACCGTAGAATCAGGATGTCGAACCTCCTGTAGCAGCAAACTGGCTGGTTTGATTGGAACAAAAGCCGATTTCACGACGTCGATATCTTCGTCATCCGACTGATCGGTAGACGACTGATCCATCGTGGAATGGATCCTCTTGTCCTCGTTGTGATGCTGCTGGGGGCTGCGTTCTTGACTCGAAGAGGTTGGAGACACTCTCAGAGATAATTGGTCGATGGGAGACAATGCTGATCTATTCACGTCGTCTTTGGGCTCTTTGGGGGGACCTCCTCCCGGAAGTATCCCCGGCGGCGGGGCCGCGCCCATAAAATTGGTCGGCGGGAACGCAGATGGCGCATAGGGCAGCGACATGTAAAACTCCGGTCCTGCAAACAAGGCCACAATTAAAATATAGTAATTAAAATCGGAGAGTGAGTCGGCCATATGTGAACCGAAATTAAATATTCTTTTGATCTCGGATTTTAATCAAAGTGGGGCTTGATTTAAAAGCTCTGTTTGAGTGAATAGATCGAGATGAATTGGTCGCCAACGGAAACTAAAAAGGACTTTGAGTTGGGGGGATTTTTTTTTGATCCAGTATTTGTTGGTGATATTTCAATGCCCACGCTGATCCAAATGATATGGAGTAATTACGGTCGTAAGGTTTCTGTTTATGTCTAAGCATGTCTGCGAATGTCTGGTCCTACTGATGGTTAGGACGAGCGCAGAATTGCTACCGAGATTCCTGGTTTCTTTAAAGACACTTTTATTTCACTCGCATGCAAAAGCCGGGAATACCACACGACCACACGGTGAGGTAATTGGAAGGAAATCCATAACGCATCAACTTACAGACTGCATCTACAATAGTTCGGTGTATCAAGCCGATATCTCGGAAACGTGCAATTTCTCAGATTTAACGTCTACGCGATGCCGTTAGGAAGGCGTTAACTTCAAAATA
The DNA here is from genome assembly GCF_040115645.1 of Euwallacea fornicatus. Taxonomy (NCBI): domain Eukaryota; kingdom Metazoa; phylum Arthropoda; class Insecta; order Coleoptera; family Curculionidae; genus Euwallacea; species Euwallacea fornicatus. Next base: position 830,201 of record NC_089568.1, read on the forward strand.
ACGAAATTTCGAAAATATTCTGTTGGATTTTGTAAGGTAAGTTCCGAATTATCAGATCTAATGTAGTGAGTGGAACGAAAATTATCGGTAATTTTTCAAATCGGTTTAGGTGTAACGAGTGGAAAGTTGCTAATAATTGTAGATTCAGTTTCGTTGCACGAATTGCGCTTAACGGGAGAATTGCAAGAATTACAACGTCGAAGAATTTGTAGCGGCAAGACTGAAATATTCCAGTTTGTTACAATATTGTTTGGACGACCGGGAAAATTATCGGGATAATTACACTCTAGTGTAAAATACCGCACTAATTCGCCACTAATTGGTTCAGCGCTGCTATGAGAAACCGGCACTATTTGTTGAAATATCGAGATCGAAGAGTTTCTCCAAAGAATCCGAAAACTTAAGGAGACGCGTGGTGTTCCTTTTAAATTATTGATTGATCACGTCATAATTATTACATTTCCAGTCCACATCGTCCAGAAAAATCGTAAATGAAAATAGAAATTTTCGAAAAAAATTCGAAATTTCGAAAAAATTTCGAAAACAATTCGAGAAAATTTCGAAAAAAATTCGAGAAAATTTCGAAAGATCGAATTGCTTCGAAAATTCGAAATGGCCGATCGTTGAAAGAACCGAAGTACGAGATGAAACATCAAAGGGTACGTCTTTGATAAATTAATATCTTATCTGTCGCGAGTCGCATGTTTCACGGTAAATAGCAAATAGTTTAATCAACGCCCTACGTTTACGGTTCACCTCCTACTGCGAGGTTTTCTTTCACGATCCCCGTTATCTGTTTCAACGTCGTGAATCTAGAATAACGACTACAGATGCAACTCACGTTTAGACGGGAATCAGTTAGGCAAATGAAAATACTCCCTTTGTGCCAAACATACACATACGTTTTGTTGAAATAGTTTCGTAAGTTAATTGGTGACGACAAATTAGAGGCGTTTGAGAATTACTGTTTCAATTACGATCGTGGACCAAGACAAAACTGCAACTCTGCACGACGTGCATGCGCGCACAACTTCATAAGAGCACATAGACGAGTTCTCAATGATATTTTCGTGTAAACTCAATTTGTAGCTTCAATGCCCCAAAATAACACGGAAACTGTCCTGCTCGTGAGCTTTGGCTCCCAAAAACATGGGCGCGAACATCTGCAGATGTTGCCAAAATTCCCGAGTTTTGTTTGATGGTAAAAATTCGATTTTTCATCGATTTTAAATAATCCTTAAACTTGCCTTTGGGTAGAGGCGGATGCAATCCGTTGGGAGGTATAATCGGGCTGCTTCTTGGCCTCATATAGTCGAGCCCATATGAGGAATAAACCGAATCAATCCATCCAGGATTGAAGAGGAACGGATTAAAGGCACCAGGAATGCCGAGCCCATAACCGAATTGGAAATCTGCAATGAAATTACGTCTATTAATCAACGTGTATTAGGTTTGGCCTGTAAACTTCAGTAGCCAAAATCCGTGGGAGGGTGTAAACCATTTTAATGTGTGTTATGTTTAATAAACAACCAGAACAATACTATTAAACCCAACATAAATATGCTAGCACAGCATAAACAAATAAAAGTTTTTATAGTTTGGTGGGTTTTGTCGGCGTATAGAGTTCAGTCAACAAACGTAAAATATTTTATGTTTATTTTAATCGAAGTTTAACCGGTTGGCAGCACGTGTGTGCGCTCGGTCGATTTACTGTCCAAATTAAAATTTTATTTCGCATTTTCGCATTTTTGGCCTTTTAATCTTTTTTACAATCCACGTCACTATCAGTTTCCTCGATCTCCGCCAAAAACGTCACCTCGAGGGGTCGACGTCATCCCAACGCGAATTCTGATAGAACAAATTAGCATACTTACTGGACTTGGTTCGCGGCTCCCTGGGCCCGTCCACGGTGACCTTAATAGCTTTGTTGTAGGTGGCGATTTGATAATATGGGGTGCAACTAACGGTAATGGTAATCGAAAAAGACTTTCCTCGGCCGCTCCTCCCCACGAACCTCAAGTCGTTAAACTTAGCCACTTGGTTCTTAGTCACAGCCGTACAGTTCCTCAACTCAGCGCAACAATTCTCGTCATTTCCAGCCTTAAGTGTAACCACAGTTCCGTCAGGTATATCGTCCAATATTACCACTTTAAAGGCTATGGGAAGACTCTTGTTCGACCGCCAGTGGTTGGGTAAGGCACTGCACAACACTGCAGGACTTCCTGTGCGCACTAGTTCCCCGTGGTACTCTTGCAAGGATTCTAAATAGTGATTGTAAACGTCTGTCATTGTCGGAAGCACGTTGTTATTATGGTTTACGGGCAGATGCATTTGTACAAAACTCTATTAACGAACATACACTCCCGATGTGCAATAAAAACAACCGGCACACGACACAAAATCTGTCACTGAAAGAGTCGCCAACTTTCCAAGTTGTCTTGCCGCGTGTTGCTGACGAACTAAAACTTCTTTCCGAAGTGTCAGTCACTCGGATTTCTCACACTTGGACTGACTAACCCAGAGCGGCAGTTTTTTCGGATTCACCCTTGTGTTCTCGCACCTCCCCACCCCCTCGCACTCGTAAAGGAGGGTAGTTTTTAAATAGCAGAGTGTGATTTGTCCTCTTACAATAGACGGCCGAAGAGAGACGGATAGAGTCTTCGGACTTTTAAAATGCGGCTGCTGGACAGAGACGGACTGAGCTCGGAGGGTCTGTGTGCGAGCGAGATTGTGCACACCAGTTTTATCGACGAGTTAAGAGAAAAATAGGCGTTGGTAGTGAATGAAAGTGAGACGTGTGCATGTTTTAAATTTGACGCAGATCAAAGCACCGGCCGCCCGTTTGTTGAAGTGAGATGTACTCTTTGGTAGAGTTAAATATGTAGTACACAGGGGCGGATCGGGTGCGAAACTTGGGATTTCATTAAAAAAAAAAAACCATATCCTGTTGCTGCTTGCAGAATGTGCGTTACTGCAGGTCTGCATCCGCTTAATAGTCAACATTTGAATCTGAACGATACAATGTCCCGAACCTCAGTCCAGGAGGTACGTGAAAACGTGACACTCGGAAATGAATGAAGTCGAGCATCTGGTGGTTCCAGTTTTCGTTCAGTTGGGATATAGAACTGACAGAAATTGTCGAAGGGTTCATTAAAAAAAATCCCGCATCTTCTCGATGCTTTTAGAATGGGCATATTTGCGAACCAAGTCGGCTGACGAGCCAAATTTTAATTTTAACGATAAGACTTGCGGAAGTCTGAGTTGAAAGTCTAGAAGCTATCTGGAAACATCATTCGCCATGTGAAAACACCAAAATGGTCTATGAAAACGATACTATTCAAGTCCTACAGCACTCCCAATAATGCTAATTATTCATATATTTAATTGTTAAGCATAATCTTGAGTTTTATCATACACATATTATTTTCAGGTTTTCATACAGACCTTACTCAGGCTACTGTTCCTATGGTAGAGCCTGCCTCTCAGTAATGTTGCGTGAAAATCCTTTAATTTGCATATGGTAACCAGAAAATACCTTCTTTCTCATCGTTTTGTCTAGTCAAACCGACCACTCGTTATAGGACTCATTCAGTACAAAATGCATAATTCTGCCTACACCCCGTCAATTTAGTCTCAATTAATTGCTCAAATACTAATTTACTTCATTAACGAAAGAGATCATGCGTACTCTGGGTACACAGAATATTATCCATTAGAATCAACCACCTTCACCTCAAACATTCTTGATTTTGCTATGATTTTGGATCACGTAGAAGCTATTAAGTTTCAAGATCCACCACTCTGTTATTTGCTTAAATTTGTATGTTCTTTCCAATCAACGTATTAATGTTAGCAGTGGGCAGTAAGAGCTGTTAAGTCGTCTTGCATCTCAATAATCAACGCCCTTAATACAATACCTTCAGGGCTACTTGACAGTTTTACTCCCTTTCCTATCATTTTCCATATGTTTATTTCAGATGATGTGGAATTATCATGCCTGTTTATAACGCTACAATAAAGCAAAATAATTTGCTAATTTTGTCCTGAAGGTCCTTTACCCACTATCCTGTCACAGAGGGTAAATATTTAACTCATTCGACATCTACCTTTCCCGAAATCACCTGTAACTCTAATCGCAAATTTAGCACTCCTGTCTTAATCCTTCTAAAATTACTTTAAATTGACATAACTTTGTAAATTGAACTGATCGCAAGCAGCTAAGTTCGCAAACTTAACTTGAAGATCCATACGAAGATTTTTTTTCGAGGAACTAGAACAAGGATATTTTTGCGCCAAGAATCCCAGTCCTCTGGAAGATATTACTTCTTTATATTTCTAACTGAAATCAATGATTTGAAGGAAAAAAAAATTTATACATAAAAATTTTTTCACACTATTTTCTCATGAGCCTGGGAAAAAATATCTGCTGTCGAGTTAGGAACGTCAAAATTTCGTGAAGTAATGATATTTTCATTCTCAACTCTCCTTGAAGCCAACCCTGTGGCTAAGAAACCAATTTAAAAAGCGATAGAAAAACGCGGCGCTCTTAGGCTAGAGAGAGAAAGACGTCGTAGAGAAGGTTTAATATAAAAACGTACGAGGGAGAAAAAGAGGGGCCGAACGAGCTCGGTTGGAATTAGAGAGAGAGGCGGTATATAGCCAATCCGACGTGGTTTTTGAGGCCTCGGCGCGGTTAGGCCCAGCCCTGACGCCCAACCACCCCTTACTCCCACCACTGAAACCGATTTTCAGTTGTTTTCCGAGATAACTTGGCATGGGGAGTTAGATCGGATGAAGATCTTCGGAAGTGTGGAGACTCTTGGAGTACTGTGCAATACTTTTTAATACTCAAGGAGGAATCAGAAAATAGTCGAGCAAATTTTTGTGTGACGAGTTTTTTTTTTAACATTTTTGAAATTATGTTTAATTAATATTTTTAATATAAAAAAATAAACGTGTGATTGATTGTTTTTAGGAAATTTTATGAGCGAGACAACAGAGTTATTTACCGGAAGTTTACCAATGTAGTTTTCATAATGGTACGAGCTCGCTTTGATACTGATTTTTGCGAGGTGTATCGAACTGAATTTGCAAGGGCCAAGGCGTCAATTGCGGTTTCCGAGATACAGCACTTTTTAAACTTTGAGCGCGGCAATTTAACTGGGCTCGGACAAGTTTCATCTGCAAGTGTGACTGATACATTTTTTTAGATGCAACACGTTTACGATTCGATTTTACGAAAAACCGTCCGTTTTGTGAGGAAATTGCGATTTTTTTGTACGAGCCAAAATCGATTATTTCGAGCAAAAGCAAAGGTGGTCCAAAAATCATCGGTCAGAAGTTACATGGCGAGGTTTGAACACAAAGGTTGCTGATCATCACAACTTACCTTATACATTTTTTCAAGAAAAGTTCAAAATCTATGAAATTTCTGATGAGATTTTTTTTTTTTTTTTGAAACGGGTGTTGCAATAACCGCCTCCGGATTGTCCCAACGGACACCCATCCCTATAGCGCAGTTCCATTCTTTCAAAATCCATAAGCAGGGCTCTGGTTGTCATCACAAGCGAACTATTGAATCACAGTCTTATTGCCCGAAAGGTCGCAGTCCAGCGTCGTCATCTGTATATACAGTTTGACAACATTTTTCCTAACTTCATTACGCTTAGGAAACTCGATATGTTTTTCTGCCTCAAACCATTCAGACGGTGTTAAGCGTTAAAACTGCTTTTTTGAACTTGTTGTATCTACAATAATTCTTAGGATCGCTGATGAAATACAAAAAGTTAATATAATACTAAATGGGTTCTATCAAAAAAAAAAAAAAAACTAGAATTGCGATAGTATATCTGCGTGGTTATCCACAATTCATTATGCGCTTATTTATTAGATTAAGCGTGTTTGCGAAGTGTTACTGGTAATACGGGCTGCATTTGCTTTCGCTCTACAACACGTTGTTTTGGCTGCGATAAAGCGAAAAAACATCCTCAATTGAGGTGCGCCACTTCAAAAAGAGACTCAAATAGGCGTTAAATATTGTATTCGTTGAATAATCTAAAATAGTATCTTACACACACCCTTGAACCCCAACCAGCAAAATCGATATAGAATTTGACACAGAACAGTTTGAAGACTGCTGGAAGCGAACAATCGAGTTTATTATCGCTACCACTTGATCTTTGTAAATCGCTTCTCGTCTTTATGCATACCGCGCTGAGGCAACCCTCAATCTTACTCTTTTATGCATTAAACGACAACAATGTAAATAGGATCTTATTATCATCTTTTGTAATGAACCAAATTGAATTTCGGTCGCATCTGTCTTTGGTCCTTTAAAATCCTTGTAAATGCATGTGGGATGAACGGTTTGGGAATTAAGGCACGTTGGTTTCGGAGATGGATGAGGTGTGTAATTCATAAACATTTTTTTACATGCGTTTTCCAATCTCAACGGGAAAGAATTACTTTGGTGTTGGGAAATTTAGTCTCTGATGGATTGAAATGATGCAGCTTGAGCACAAATGAAAAACAATTAAGACAAAAGACGCGCTAAGTTTTCCACTTGACAGAGCCCCGTGAAAAACGACGGTCTTTTGTTTTTTTTTCTCGAAACCGAGGTGGGGGACGGTGTTCCGTTTTTTCGTCACGGGAGGTCGCCATTGTTTACGTTAATTGAAATGTCGACCCATTAAGAAAATTACGATGTGTACATTGTTTCGCGATCCAGATTCCCGTACATAAGCTTTATTCCGACCGACGTAAATACTTCTAGATTGCCGAAATCGGCCGTAGTAAAGCTTTCGTGTAATATTGATTGTGTATATTTGTAAGCTGAAAATCTCCGCATATATTCGTCATCAATTTATTTATTTAAAAACCAACTAAAATCGGATTTGTCTGGGTCGCATACGCATATCAAATATTAAATCCGAAATAAATGCCATACAATAAATCAATATTTAATAATATTCGGCATTACATTTTGGGTGCGAAACATAGGCTGTCGACGACACTTTCAATGCATAATTCGCATTATGTGCTATTGGGAATTTATTTGAAATTATCATTTTGGGTTCCAATGAGATTATGCAATTAATGCTGTATTCTACGTATACGTGGTGTCATTATGAGTTTCCATTTTTGACCATTTCATGAGATTGTCATTTTAGGCCTGAAACCAGCTTCACTTAGGAAAAGAAAGTGTTCATTCCTAAAGCTAACTCGTTATCTGACATCCGAAATAGGTATGTAGGCAAGTATGTGTGGAGCCGTGTCGTAATGCTTCAGATGTACTCGATTTCATTAAATATTGCGCACTTTCAGTGAGGAAACTGGTGCCCCTTAGACATTGGGTTGTTCGATAATGAATGTCGTTTTATTCTCATAGATGGCTTAATTTATACATAGTGATCTCGTCGCTTATATTATTATATGCCACTTAAAGGTTATGTTATCGGCTTTTTTCGATCGAAAATTGAACGCGATTAGTAAACAAGAAATTATTTAAAATTTAAATTAAAGATGGACAATCAAACTCAATTATCGACACATTTTATTGTTTCACTTTCGAAAGGGCAAAAAAGCAGCGCAAGCTCAGAAGAAATTGTGTAAAGTTTATGGTGAGAACTGCCTTACCGAACGCCAGCGCCAGCGTCGGTTTTCTCGCTTTCATTCCGGAAATTTTAATGTCCAAGATGCACCACACACTGGACGCCCAATCGCCATTGATAACGATAACATAAAGGCCTTAATCGAAGCTAATCGGCGTATGACAGCTCGAGAGATAGCAGAAAAGTTGAACGTGTCGAATTCGACCGTTTCTCTGCATTTAAAAAAAGCTCGGGTACGTTAGCGAATTGGATGTTTGGGTTCCTCACGGATTGAAGGAAATTCACCTCACCCAACGCATCAACATATGCGATTCTTTGGCGAATCGTCACCAAAACGACCCACTTCTAAAAAGAACCATAACGAGTGATGAAAAATTGATTGTCTACGATAACGTAGTCCGAAAACGATCATGGACCAAACAAGATATACCTGCGCAATCGACGTCCAAAGCCAATATTCATCAAAAGAAGATTTTGCCATTTGTGTGATGGGACTACTAGGGTATTCTGTATTTTGAACCGCTTCCGAGAAACCAAACTATTGATTCGAATGTTTACAGCTATCGAAATTGAACGAAAAAATCAAAAGAGAACGTCCTGAACTCGCTAATTCCAAAGAGGTACTGTTCCATCATGATAACCCCATACGTCTTTAATAACGCGTCCAAAAATTATTGGAACTAAATTGGGAACTGATACCACATCCACCATATAGCCCTGACTTGGCGCCATCAGATTATTATTTGTTTCGTTCTCTTCAGAATCATTTGAATGGTAAAAATTTCGATTCTGATCGAACCGTTAAAAATGAGTTAAATCAATTTTTTACTTCTAAAAATCGAGGCTTTTTCGAACGCGGAATTTTCCAACTTGCCGAAAGATGGCGCAAGGTCATCCACCAAGATGGCCACTGCTTCATTGATTAATATTTATTATTAATATAAGTATATTCCCTTTGAAAAAAAAAACATAAAAAACACGACATTAATTATCGAACAACCCAATAGAATGGAATGCTGCAGAATGCGTTAGCACGAGCATAAATGCCTCACGTCATGCGAAGTGGCAGTACGAGGGTCTAGGTATTTTAATCCTTAATACTAATCACTACTATTCAGTAGTGGTAAGGCAGTACTAACGTTACTGGCACTACGTTAGCTCGTCAATAATGAAGACCTCTCAAACACACAAGTGCATAAATACTTATTAGTAATTCCGAGGGTTAGTAATAACAGTGCCACTAGTAATATTCGATATGCTCGTCGGTGACATTGATGGTTCCTCAAATAAATTTATGTGAGTAATCACCCCACCAGTTTATCCCAAGCAAACAAGGCTGTGCATATTGAGAATAAGAGCTGTTTTTCCCAAAGTTTCGGCAGTGGTATTGATTCAGTCACCATCTCACCATAAAGTGAGAGTCCATTAAATCAATTCGATCCTAATGAAACCAACTTCATAAAGAGATCCAATTCATTTTGGGTCACTAACTTCGTAGCAAATTCGCTTGGCTCCAAAGACAATAATGACGTGTCTGGTGGCAATTGTCCGGCAAATTTTCAAACGGGCACTCAGGTATGGGGAGAAACAGCTCAAAGAAAATATACAGCTAAGAAAATTGGTAATATTTTGACTGTATTAAAAAAAAACTGTAATCTCCTCGGGGTGATCATAATGTAGAAATGTTCTCGTGGTGAGTTCACGCGTAGAAATTGCAAAAGTGTTTCGCCTCCCAGAGGTTCTTGGGGTATGCTTACAACGTTGTTCAATTTTTTGAAATCGGTAAAAGTATGAATGATCACGTCCAACCTACAGATCCTGTTAGTTCATGCAGAAAAAAGATGAAGCAAATTGTTTTTTTCCGCTTCGCGTGAATGAATGAGCAGAGCGACCATAACTCCATAGAAATAATTCTCAAATGAGTTGTAGATTTATGGCCGTATCATTAATTTACACAAATACATAAAAAATGCGTTCCTAGAATTTATTCAATAACTACTTTTCTCTACAATCAACCCTAAAACATACTTTTCTGTTTACAAAACAAGAGTGTAAAAGGGTGATTTTACGCAGAATTTTTCTCGTTCGCTGGGCGTGCGTACATGAATTTTACTGCTTTTATTTTGTTGCATTTCTATATATTACGTTGATTTTGGCATATAGCGACGTTAATTTTATTGATATCTAGTTACTGTCCAGAAATTAGCCTCCAAAATCATTTTTTAAATTATTGAAAAATTGCTAGGGGATCACCAGTTAGTACGGTGCTGAAGAACTCCATCAGGTGGCCCAAATACTCTAATTTAAAATATCGTAACTCAAAAATCACTAGAGTTGCGTATAACAAGCTCTAATCTCTTGTGGCTCTAAGTACTCTTTAAATAACTAAATATTCTTAAATTTCTGAAAAGAACGCCAAGGGCGTGATAGATAGTAATGTCTGGACACTACTACGGAGAATTTCGTAAGGTAGACCGAACATCAGGATTTGAGAAGTCGTAACTCGACATTAATAGAGCTACAAATACCAAAATTGCCCGACTGCTGGCTACTTGTGTCTATGAGTATAATTAAAAAAAAATACTCCTTCATCCTTCTATCAGTGGGTCTACCCACTTACTACTCCATTGAACTTTTCCAACATTGAAATTCTGCAGGTCTGGTAGGTAAGTGATTTGAAGAAGAGGAACTTTTTTTTCCTCTCTGCAGATTATCTAGCTAACGAGCCTATAAAGAATCGTTTAAACTGGAAAATTTTAAGTTGCCGGTCTTGTCAGGTCACGAGACAAATTTGGTAAGCCATGAACCCTTCGATTTTTCATATTGTCTTCGTCAGGCACGGATTATATTCATTAGAATTTCAGCTATGGAATTGCTCTCTTGTCCTTCTACCTTTGACTAAATTAAAATTCTGAAGGTCTGGTAGGTATGTGACTTGAACGGAGTTTATACAAAAGAACTTTGCACCCTGTACGTACCAGTATAAAAAATATGAAAAGAAAAATTTGCAGGTTAAGATATTTTTTTTTTGTGATAAAAAGGTACTACGAAAAATGTATGTTGAAAAATCAACATCCAAATTTATATAAATAACAGTTTTTTTATGTTTATTAAGATGGCACGCGGCCCTAACATGCCCCCCCTCCCCCTCCTGTTAATTTCTAAAAAAATTGAAAGCGGCATTAAATGGACCGAAAATATGATCTTTTAATGTTTGTTTATTTTTCGGAATGTTGCTTACATCTCTAGTAACGCAAAATGATCGATTTTTTAAAGGTTGAAACATGAGTCACGTGACACCTCAAATTAAAAGTCTTTCGAAACTACATTCAATGGTGTACTGTGATTCAAAATCTATCGATTAGTTTCTGAGTCTATAAATTTGATAAAAAATGTAATACAAGCTCAGTAAAATAAATACGCGAAGAACGACAACTCTTGTTTGTTGATAGGAAATTGGTTTGTTTTCGATTTTATGCTCACAAGCAGTCTTTTGCTAAAAAAAGAATAAATAAATAAATAAAAGCAATTTAAGGCTGTTCTTAAATTTTTAAAAATATTCGTTAAATTTTTTTTCTTGAAAACGTAATGAGGGGTGAAATTTAGGGCCGCACGATATGAATTGTGTTAGCTGATTTGAGTAAAATTGCATTTTTGTCGGAACCAGAATCCAATAAAAATCTTTCCAGTTCGTGCGAAAAAATATACTTAGGGTGTTAAACGAAAACAGCACCCGAAAAGTGCCATTTTTGCTATTAATTAAATAATGCGCTATTGGTTCTATTCTCCATGAATTACGTAAAATGCGCTGTAATGAAAACACATTTCCCCTATTCCAATAATTTCTTAATTTCTCCACATGGGTAGAAAGAGCATGGAAATTATTCGTATAGAAATGATTTCATATTGAAATGTTACCTCCGGATCAGCCGTCATCTTATCGTCCAATAAGTCCTCTTCCAGTATTGTCAAAAGTGTTCGAACGGGTTCTCCTAAAAAGAATAAAAAATGAAACGCTTCTAAATGATATCATTCCTAACCACCAATTAGGATTCCGAGAAGGACATGGAACATGCGAACAAGTCTACAGAGTGACACGTTATATAATGGAAGCTCTCCAAAATAAAAAGTACTGTTCGGCGGTATTCTTGGATGTCCGACAGGCATTCGACAAGGTGTGCCACACCGGATTGTCATACAAAATTAAAAGCTTACTACCCAAATACTACTTATTACTCAAAGCTTATCTCGGCTGCAGAAATTTCTACATCCAAGATGATGAGGCCCACTCGTGCTTTTGTGACATCCGGACAGGAGTGCCGCAGGGATCAGTGCTGGGCCCCCTCCTCTACACGATCAACCTTCTCAGATGACACAGTACTTCTTGTAAGATACCAAAACTCAGAAGCTGCCTCCTTAATCACCCAACAATACCTGGAGCAACTGGTAGAGTGGTTAGGAAAATGGAGAATACGTGTAAACCAAAGCAAATCAAGCCAAGTAACCTTCACCTTGCGTAGGGAGAGTTGCCCTTCTGTGAAACTGCTCGAAGTTCCTCTCCCACAACAAGATTCAGCAAAGCACCTAGGTGTCCACCTAGCCAGGAGGCTGACATGGACTAACCACATCAAAGCAAAAAGAACACAAATGAATATAGTACTAAAAAAATTATCTTAGCTCTTGGGCTATCAATCTGAACGAAACCTCAACAACAGATTACATGTTTACAAATCCATTATCAAACCTATTTGGACATATGGCGTGCAATTGCGGGGTACAGCTAGTTAATCAAACATAAACATCATTCAGCGCTCCCAATCAAAGACCCTTAGAATGCTGACCAGACCTCCATGGTATGTGACCTTGCACACAGACCTTCCAATCCCTACTGTTCGTGAAGAAATCACCAAACATAGCAACAAATATCTGGATCGACTTAACCATCATTCCAATCGTCTGGCCGTCAATCTGCTAGATTCGTCACAATACACCAAGAGACTAAAAAGATTCAACCCTCTCGAAGCTCCGGATAGATTTTAAGATAGAATTATTGGGAGCTTGAATTGTCGAACTTCCTATACAAATATGTAATCTAATTAGTATATGTAATTCATTAAATATTACTAAATGTCCTGTAATGACAGATTGCAATAAACATTTATTATTGAAATATATATACCGGGTGATTCACGGTCGATGGTAGGTTAGACGTTTCTGGAAGACTGATATCGCGATCTTTCTGAAAATTTGCATAAGTAGATAAATGAACTTGTTCTATCGACGTAAAATATTTTCAGTGATGCAGTGTTGCCGGTTCCATCAGAAAGTACTAGCATCTCCGATATTTTAAATGAAACACCCTGTATACTTTTTCATTCTTGGGTTCTATATTTCATACCAATAACCTCTGCATTTAACTTCCTATACCTATCTCTAGCAGTTTTCGGAATATTATTTAATTTTCTTATTTTCTGCTCAAAGTCAGGCCTTTAATAAAACTTCTGTTATAACATGATTTGAATTCAGAGAGGGACAAAATTTGGAATATAATTTTTGAAAGGTTTATCAATTTGTTGCATGTAAATAAGAATGTTCTGTCTTGTACAGGGTGGCTGAAAATTAATGGTCTTACGGGTAGACAGTAAAAGTGTCTAAAGTGTGTTTTTTCAAATGAAACCCTCTGTATATTACTGGCCATGCTGAAAGACAATTAGATTTCCTTTAAAATGATGTGGGATATCCCTATACCTAAACCATCACGTTTCGAAAATAAAAGCTGTTTTGTCTTTAAATTGAATTATTTAAAGATATTTGCCAAAGGTGGCTCTGGGACGCCATAATTGTTGAAAACTATGCAATTGTTTGAACAGTTTGACAAATATGGCGTCCCAGAGCCACCTTTGGCAAATATCTTTAAATAATTCAATTTAAAGACAAAACAGCTTTTATTTTCGAAACGTGATGGTTTAGGTATAGGGATATCCCACATCATTTTAAAGGAAATCTAATTGTCTTTCAGCATGGCTAGTAATATACAGGGTGTTCCATTTAAAATATCGGAGATGCTAGTACTTTCTGATGGAACCGGCAACACTGCATCACTGAAAATATTTTACGTCGATAGAGCAAGTTCATTTATCTACTTATGCAAATTTTCAGAAAGATCGCGATATCAGTCTTCCAGAAACGTCTAACCTACCATCGACCGTGAATCACCCGGTATATATGTATATTGAAATGTTTAATTCTGTACCAACAAATATGAACTTGCGCCTGAATAAATTTCACTCCTTCGCACCACTTAAGCTTGAAACTAAATCAAATTGAGTCCGTCTTGCACTTTGCGGTAAGTAAGCAATTTAAAAAGATTCTCCATTTGGTAATATTGTTTTGATCGAGAAAACAGATTCTTGTCCGTTTACGAGCTTTTTCAACAAAAGCGGAAAAGCTACACTTAAAAGTTTGAGAGCCACCGTTAAAATCCGAAATCGGATCGCTTAGGATGTTCCCAGATAAATGTGCAGAGATAAGTCGGTAGTTTAGTGTAACAATGCGGCCGTATCACGTGGGTTTTGTGTCTCCCCCATTGATCTCCAGATTGCCATCCGTATGCGAAATTGAATCATTTTGGTACACCAAGACTTTATTCCAATATATATCCCTATCTGATGGAAAACGCGGAATGATCTCGGAGACAATGATACTAAAACTTTATATGTGATTTCCTCCAGTTCTCACACGCAGGAGAACCAACATTTAAAAATTCAGGAAAATCTCTTTCTTTGACGTGTGCGACGTACAGTTATGGAATTTATTGTTTGTGCAACGCGTGATGGAAAAAGACCTCTTTTCTCCTTTTACGGTATTCACTAAGCTTCGCGTCGAAATATGCAAGTTACTTCGGGAACGTATCCATAGCGATATCCAGGAAAAACATCAATCGGCTCGGGATGATTTTCCATTGCGAAGCTTAAAAAACTGCGACGTGGAGTGTCTTGAAAAATCACAAACGTCGCCCCTTTGGGTTAATTTCAAACGATGAAGACGTTGGGCGGTATATTCCCCAGATCTTTCTCCATTAGATTATTATTTATGGAGGAATCCCGGCAAACCCCGCAAAACCTCTTTTGCCGGCCGTTGGTTAATTTTGTGGTCAGGTATATTGGTATATTGTTTTACGATGCAATAAACTTAGTAAAAGTTTAGATTCGGCTGAAAGCTGCAAAAGGTTCAATCACAATACCGATACCGCCAAAAAGGGCTCTAGGACACGTCCGCTAGTTTTATCCGTATCCCTTCCGCAAAAGGCCCTGCATTGTTAGGAGGTCTTCACAATGGTTACCTACTACCAAAACTAAAAGGTTTGCGGCAATATCTTTTATACTTGTTCTGCTACTGTGGGTCCTCGAGGGCTGTTTGTCAGACTGCACCCTGTGAGACCGCTTTCTTAGGCGAGGATTCCAGTCTAATACAGGGTACATAAAAATCCCATCCGATATAACATAAGTAAGCAAACATTTGTATTCGAAACTGCAGTGGCGGAAAACTTGTGCTAATATTTGTTTCGAGTTGATTTGTTTCGTAAAGTGGCCTCGTTTTTGAATATTGGATAAATTTGAACAGTACTCACGGATGTTTTGCCCGATTGAATTGGATGCGATGAGCAAACAGAGGGAATATTATGGAGTTACGGTTAACAGGATTTCTCAATTCCTTCTGGGTGGTATTTGTTCGTTCGACATGTGAATAATAGATAACTGGTCAGTAAAGCAAAAGGTTTATTGATACCTTTGAAATCTGAAATCTTTATGAAAGTTTGACAGTTCAAATACCAGCGAGAACAAGATGTGCGGAAACTATTGCTGTGGACGTCTAAAGATCTTTCTAATTCAGTCTAAAAAAAAAAAAAAAAAATTAGTTCGATATGAATTAGTTGATGAGAGAAGAGTTGAGGGACGCTTACTTGAAACGAATATTGCCTTACTAGTGTTTGTTCAGTCATCACATTTTCGGAACTTGATGTCATGTGCAAGGTGTCCCAGAGTTCATGTTCATGAATCATGTGTATGCATACCTCAACGTGTTGCGGCACTAGAAGATTAGTCAAATGGATATTGGGCAATTTACGTAGGCAAACAGCATTAAAATGGAAGGAAATATTTTTCATGGAAATACTGGAACATGTCAAAAATAGTTCTTAGTTGTGCATTTTTCGACGAAACAGACATTTACACAGAATCGCCCATGCAGTAGATAAATGTACTTTTTCATTTTTTTTCTCATGAAACCTCATGTAGATTATAACATTTTTGAGTCCTGTGAGAAATTCTGAATCGCCATTATGTAATATACCCACGTCAAAATTTAAAAATTACTGAAATATTTGCAATTGGCAATTAGAGTGGCCTGCTGGATCACCCGACCTCACCTCCATGAACTTTTTTTATAGGGTTAACCGAAACATCAGGGGTGTATTTATACGGGGTGTTTCCTAAGTGCGGTACATAGCTTCAAGAGCGTATTCTACAGCTAAAATAACGATAATTTTGTTACTAAATAAACTATATCCCAAAAATGCGTCGTTGCGGAAACACAGTGTGAAAATTTCTTTGAAAAATTACAATTTTTTAAATATTTCCGAAACTACTTGAGACTTTTTAATGAAATTTTGCAGGGTTTGAGAGTTAGCAACAGTGCGTATTTTACGCTAAAAACAGCGGCTGTTGTGTAACCTGTGGCGTGCGGGCAGGATAATTGCTTCATATTCTAAAGGAAAAACGTGGTACGCCACTGTTCTTTTCAAATATTTTGTTCCGTTTTTAGTTATGTTTTCGATTTGGAAGAAAAAAGATCTATTGACTTTTTTTCGTAGGACGCACCGTTTTGGAGTAAATAAATAAAAAACATCGTAGCTAAATTTTTTCATTCTTTCTTATTATTCTTAAGAAAAGAAATACCTGAATGAAGATCTGAATTTTTTTGTTGTCTACTTGCCTGTTTGGCAGCGAAATTGCCGACATTTTACCAGTCACCAACATCGTTTATTTATCTGTGCGTGAGACATTAAATTTCAGACAATAAAATTTTCACACCCTGTATTTCCGCAACGAAGCGTTTTTGGGATATAATTTATGTAACAAAATTACCGTTATTTTAGCTGTAGAATAGGCTCCGGAAGTTATGTACCGTGCTTAGGAAACACCCTGTATAAGCCCAACAGCATATAAGAGCTTGAAAAATAAAATTACTCAAGAAGCTCAACAAATTCCTCCTCAAATGATAAGAAAAGTTATTAAAGAATTTGAATCGCGCTTGCTCACTATCAGGAGGTTATGTGACACAGTCCGAACATTTAATACATCACATTATGGTAGCTTATATTGCTATTTCTTAAGCAGCTACAGTTCCATCATCATTCCTATTTAAAAAAAAATTTTCGAAACCTGTTGGCCCATGGGTATGTTCCATGAAATATGTTCGGAATTGAGCAAAGAACTCCAAAACGTCATAGTATATACGGGATTCCATAAAAAAAAATGAAAAGTTACATTTGTCTACTGCATGAGTAACCCTGTATACAGGGTGATTCATTGGGAATGGGACATGGCGAAACCCGAGATAGGGGACACCAAAATATGTCGATTGGACGCAACATGCCTTATATCAATGTTGCGCGTTTTAGAGTTACAGGGTGTTAAAAGTTAAAATTTCTTAATAATTTTTTGTGTTTTCATAGCATCAGCG
Organism: Euwallacea fornicatus; assembly: GCF_040115645.1. Taxonomy (NCBI): domain Eukaryota; kingdom Metazoa; phylum Arthropoda; class Insecta; order Coleoptera; family Curculionidae; genus Euwallacea; species Euwallacea fornicatus. The sequence goes on from NC_089568.1 coordinate 847,555, forward strand.
CCAAAATCGGTGTACTTAGGTTTTGTAAGATGCCAAATAAGGATTTTGATCTAATTTTTACGAAATTTGTAGAGGGCGCTAGTTACAACCCACCGCTTCGATATATTTGATCATATTTTTTTATGAGTGCAACTAAGGTCAAATTTTATTCAATTTATTGAAAAAGCGTCTATTTTTACGCAAAAAAGGAATTCTTGTTCAATCTCGATATCTCTCTTCGTTTACGAGATTTTTACCTATAAGCTAATTCGTGCCCTTCCATTTCAACTCGGTTTTATTAATTTTCAAATAAATATTTTGTCGAATTAAACAAATAAAAAATAAGTTTTATTTAAGCAGATATTCAAAATGACCACCTCCCATCTCGATGCGCTTTACTAACCTTTTTCTCAAAGATCTTTTTATTCTAAATTGCATATCGACGTTATTCTCGATTTCATCAGCTGCTTGTTGAATTTTTTCGCATAATTCTTTTTTTTTTTGACAAGCTAAAGTAAAAATTGCTAAGTAATGCGTTGCTATGCAATTGAATCACAGCCACCTCCGATCTTGAGGATTTGAAATGGAAGGACACCACGAATTAGCTTATAGGTGAAAATCTCGTAAACGAAGAGAGATATCGCAATTGAACAAGAATACCTTTTTTGCTTAAACATAGACGCTTTTTCAATAAATTGAATAAAATTTGACCTTAGTTGCGCTCATAAAAAAATATGACCGAATATATCGAAGCGGTGGGTCGTAACCAGCGCCCTCAAGAAATTTCCTAAAAATTAGATCAAAATCCTTATTTGGCATCTTACAAAACCTAAGTACACCGATTTTGTCGTATGAAAACAAAAAAAATTATTAAGAAATTTTAACTTTTAACACCCTGTAACTCTGAAACGCGCAACATTGATGTAAGGCATGTTGCGTCCGATCGTCATATTCTGGTGTCCCCTATCGCGGGTTTCGCCATGTCCCATTCCCAACGAATCACCCTGTACAAGTCAGTCGCGTCCGTAAACGCATAACAAAAAGGAATATTTGACGTGTTCCGGCGTTTTCACGAAAAACACCTCTCTCAATTGCAAACGAATTTATGCGGGACTTTTGGTGCTCTCTGTATAAATTATTTGGTCCGTGTATCTTCTCTGGTAGCTTCCACGCGATTACTTCCTCTAAATTGAACTCGCAAGCCCCTGGACTTGCCTTTTTTACACAATGCCAGAAATAAATAAGTGTCCCAGACAATAAAACCTCTCCAACACACAACTACTAAAGCGATCCGTCCTTGTATTGGTACCGAAGAAGAATTAGTCGGTATTAGCTATATCTGTCGACTTTTTCCAAAGACACAATGGGATATTTTTGAGGACACTCTAGTCAAGCAGAATCATAGAAATAAAGTCGTTGAATAGAAATGGGGCAAATCGACCGTTGCTGGTTAGTTGTGCGGGTACCTTCAAGCGGAAAATATTCTCTTTTTTGCATCTGTTTTGTTATTTTTCATTTAAAAAATAAGTCAGAAGAATAGTTAAGCGTGCACATCCGAATGCCATAAAATGTCCCGATAAACCTGCTCCTCCTTCGGGAATATCGGCAGTGCATCGTCTGCGAAATCTGCTCGTATATCGTCAGCCCAATCTTGATCCTGACTTTTGGCTTACCAGAAATCGCGCCGGCATAGATCCAGAACTGGGATCGTTCCCGACCTATACAGGCCATATATTTGGCACTTTAGCCGAGGGATTTCCCAATTTGTTGTTCTTTATTGAGATCCCCTTTATCTCGTCTTTTACTTCCGCGAAAGAAGACACTATATATTCAAAGCATTTGAGTTAACTTTACATATCAAATATAGTTCCTGCTGCCGCCACTACCTTACAGGCAGGTTTGGTTTGCCTGGAGACATATAGAAATAAAACTAGTAGGAATGAGCCTTATAAAATCAACGATAAAACGTAAACAACCGTGTTTGTTTGTGCATAGATCAAGATCTTTCTTTAGTTGAATGTCAGCTGCTTAAAAGATAACTTCTTGCATGCCCGGTGTTCGTTAATGTTGAATTCTTATTAGCAGAGTGTTGCGCCAACAGATCGGTAATAAAATGACTAACGTGGTCTGTTGTTGTTTGTTTATGGCACTTTCTGTGATACTGGTGTCAGGCAAGGGTTTGAAAGAGGAATTCGGCTGGTCGAGGATCTCTTATCAGGGGCCCGAAGATAACCAGCTGAGGTCACGAGCTGCTTTCCAGTAAGTGTTGATAAACGAAGGGTTGGGGTCATCAACGGTGATTTCGGTGTGTATCTGTGTGATAGCAACAGCAATTATAAAACATATGATATCTCCAATTCATTAATTCGATTACATCTTTTTGCATGTTATTTTGCAATTTTTAGCAGCGTGATTTCAAAATTTTATTTAAAAAAAAAGCATTTTATTTCAATGAATATTTATGTTCGCAGTATTTCTTAATTGAAATAGGTAAAAGTGAAGTCACATTTCATGCTCCATTCCCAGCACTATGCTAAGTCCATAAATTGCAATGATGCCCCTCTTCGACCAGCAAGGAATCATTATGTTTACATGCTCGAAGGCAATGCTTGAATGAGGCGTTTCCTAGATTTAAGGTGATTGCAGAAGAGCATGTGATCATTTTTGAAAAATTTCATCTTCAGAAATATCGATCAATGCCACTAACTGATACTGCAATTACAGTTGCGAACTAGCTGCAGCTATCATAAGGGAGGGTTGAAAAATTAACGATTTTGAATAGCAGCTTTTTGCACCCTGAACCCAAATTTAATTTCTACTCAATTTGAGCTTTGGTCTGAATTGCTGTTGTAAATGCGCGTTTACATGTGCTTTGACATATCACAACCTAAACTTGGGCTCTAATAATTTCGCACCATTGTTGTTGAGTAATTGATTTATTTTTTAAAACACATAATAGATTATACAAACAAGGCAAATACTTCGTCGACAAAGGCAAACCTAGACCGAGTATCAGATTACCAGGCACTGGAGGAGATGCAATTTTCTTCGAAGAGGACACGAACATTGCAAGCGCAAATACCCGAGCTCCTTCTAGTGGTCCTAGAAGAAACTCTACAAGCAGTGGAAACGTCCAAAATAGCCAGGATAATGTCTCGTATGGAACAATAGATTATCGATATGGTAAATGACGATTTGCGATTTCGTCAATTTCGTAGTAAAAGTTTCACCTCTAAAGTGGTCGCATTGTTACGAACATTCCTGTTACTGCAGGGTGTTATTTTGTAAGGGTCCGATTTTTCACGGGGTCATTTTTCAAGTAGTTTTAAAACGGAAAATTCTTATGAATATGAATTTTAGCTGGTTCAGTTTTCAAGATACGGGGTGTCAAAGTTGGAAAAATGTCTATCTATCTGATAATAAAAATTTCGTATCCATAGCTTTTTAGGAGACGAAATTTGTCAGCGATGCCACAAGTGACCATTAAAACTAATTATCTTAGCAATTTTGGATAATTAGGATGCGCGATTAGCTTTAGACGCGTTTTTCTCGGAAATCGTCGCTTCTAGCGACGGCAATGGGTTATACCTGTTTTAAACACACGAGATAGAAAACAGATTTCTCTACTCGAAGGTGGCATACAGGGTGGAACGAAAAAATTTCAGTTGTTTAAAAGTGTCCTAATGGTCGTTTGTGGCGACCTCTATAACATACAATTAAATCGTTAGCAAAATTGAATTTTCCATCCCAAAAAACCGCCGGATGCGAAATTTCATGAAATTAGCTGAAAGGAATTTCAACATATCAAAGAATATGAGACTTATTTTCCCAACTCCGATGCCCCGCGTTTGAAAACTAAACGGCCTAGGGCACTAGGAGGAGTTTATACGAACTTTTCGTTTTGAAATTCTTTGAAAAATCTCTGTGTGAAATATCGAACATTTATTGAACGACACCCTATAGAATTCTCCAATCTTTCGTGGTATCAACTGCATCATGCCTGAAACAGGTCGAAGCTCATTAAAAATTACAATAACTTTTAATTTAGGATGCTGTGGAATGATCAAACACAGAGGGCATTCATTACTCAACAGAATTTTTTATTTGCCATAAAGGTTTACTCGTCACATTTTTATTAGAAACCAATATTCCCATGGGTGCAAACGTCTGGAAAGACAAGTTGTTTATTACGGTACCTAGGAGGCGGCTGGGAGTACCATCCACCCTCAATTACGTCCCACTGGGCAGTGAAAAACGCCAAAACGTACCGTTGATCCCATATCCTAGCTGGGACATAAACTTATATCCAGACACCAGTGGGTCTCTAGACAACTTTGTATCTGTTTACAGGATTGCTATCGATGTATGTGATCGAATGTGGTTTGTAGATACGGGAATAGTGGAAACTTTAGGTAAGATTCCTTCTAATAATTTAGGTTTTTATCCTACGCTACCACATCCTGGGATATATGGTGTTTGGTCGAGTGAAAAATGGTGTATATAACTCGTGAAAAAGTTTCTTACCCATTTGCGTAATTGCCTCCCTCGCCTGCGGCTCGTGCGTTAACAAACACTTTGTTCGCTCGGTGCGTAAAAGCTATTGCTTTACAAATGTTTACCGCCTATAGTAAATTCGAATATCTCGGAATTACAATGTAACGGACTCTTGGCATTGACATTGATCTACTTTATTATATGTATAGGTGTTATTCAAAAAAACGGTATCCAATGATGTATGCAATCGAGTTCAGTGGAATAAGCACCTTCAATGTTCTTAGCGACCTACACGAGAATGTTAATTAATGTCACATGATCTGGGTGTGTGTGTAATTATTAATAGATTTTGCGAGACGTTTGCTTGTTTATTAACACGTTAATGAAATTTTACTGCAAACGGAAAAGAGAATTTTTCAAGGAAACGCTCTCTTCTCGGCTAGATATTAGTAATAAGCGAAGCTTGATAAAGTTCACGGTTGAATCGTTAGCTTTTCAAAAGCGCCCACGTGTCTAGCCTCATTTCATCTAACGTGAAATTACACTTACACTCGTTTTTAATCGTACATTATAAAGGACACCGAAGTGGCACAATTGCAATAAATTTCAGCGAAAGAAAAAGTGAAAGATACATTAAGTGTTTCCTATTTTAGGAAACAGGACCATTGTGAAACCTCATCAATTAGTAATAATCAACCTCCAAAATGACCAAATCCTGCATAGATTCACCTTACCAGAAAATGTACTAACCCCAGCCACTGTCTTGGCCAGTCTTACCGTCGACACCCCCAAGGGCTCATGCGGAGACGCTTTTGCATATTTTCCAGGTGCCTCGCCATATCTTACACACAAAAAACTTACTAAAAAAATCTGCTTTTCAATTTAGATTTGGCAGGTTACGGTTTGATAGTCTTCAGTTTACGTGAAAACCGAGCTTGGAGGGTAACTCACAACTATTTCTTCCTGGAACCACTGGCAGGAAATTTCAATATAGCTGGCCATTCTTTTCAATGGAACGACGGAGTCTTTAGTGTGGAATTGAGCGATATCAAATCAGATGGATTCAGGGATATGTATTTCCATGCCATGGCAGGAACCCACATGTATAAGGTCTCCACAAGGATTTTGAGGAACCAGACATTGGCCACAAGAAGCTTTCACGAGAATGATTTCGTTGTAAGTTTATTTAACTTCTAAATACAGTTCAAGTTCGTGATTGTACATATTTTTATATAATTTCCTGCAGGTGATTGGTGATAGGGGTCCGAACTCACAAACTGCCACTGCCGACATTCACAAGCCCACCGGAACCATGTTCCTAGGCTTAGTGAACCAAAATGCTGTCGGTTGCTGGAACGTTAACAACGATTTGTCGACCCTCTCAATTGTCCAAAAGAATGATGAAAACATGATCTACCCATCAGACGTCAAAGTGTCCGGTGATAAGGTTTACGTTCTGACCAATACTATGCCTGAGTTCCTGTATGGCCGCTTGAATTATGACATAATCAACTTTAGGGTGTGGGCGAACGATGTTAGAAGTGCCATCGAGGGGACCAAATGCCAGAATAGGCAATCTGTATCGTATTAATTAATTTCAATGTAGAAGAATAATTATAGTATGCGTTTGCTGGAGATAAATTTGTCTTAATTTACCGAGTAATTTTTATTATAATACGCATGCAAAACAATTTTTAATCGCGATCATTAAACCCTTAACCCTCTTTTGTGAAGCACATACGCGCAAATGTGCATATGAATCAAGCACCCACATACGTCCATGGCAGCTTAACTAAGGGATAAAGCCAATGAGTTTGGATTGTTAGACTTAGACGTTCAGAAATTTGGAGGGTCACTATTGATTAGGTGGCCAACAAACCGACACTGGGTATATATGCACATAGAATCAGGAAACCCCTTGTGAAAGCGATGATTATTTCCAGCTTGGAGAGTAGCGACAAGTGACCGTTCTCTATTCGAGAAGGAAACGGGAAGAGAAACTTCATAAGAACCGCTATATGATTTCTATGTGCTCGATTATCACATTTACAACGTAAGAATTAATAAAGTATTTAAGAACTGTATACAGGGAGGCACACACCCAGTTTGGCTTAATTCTTATGTCTGGCTATTTTCACATCCGCATACTTAGACCTAAATTTCTCACATTCTGTTAATATAATCCTTCTGTGACCAACTCGCTACCGTTTCCCCGCGAATTGTGATCACCTTCTTGGGCATATTGCGTTGATAGTCTCTTTTACTATTAATTTTTGGAAGTGCGTTTTTTTGTTGTTTTTATTTTTTTTGTTGTTTTTTTTTAATTTTTTTTGTAAACTTCTTTACTTGGTCTTTGACAGATTTATATTTAAATAAAAAGTAAATCGATATATTGTTTTTCGAATAAAATAATGAAAATAAAAAATGCCCACCATAGCGTCACATACCCGCAGTAGTAGCACAGAAAACCCATTTCAGGGTAAGGGTTAAAGGTTAATCAAATGCCGACAACTGTGCGATTCGTGCATATTTGCAAAGTTTAAGCGCTCGCCAAGGCAGAAAATGCCAGAATTAAGCGATTGATAAGTAAAAAGCTTCCTTTTTCGATGCAATTTTAGATTTTAATGCAATACCCTGTGCAACGACCTAGAAGAAGTCGATCGAGTGTTGTGTCTTACGCTTTCATCCGAGTTTTTTGGCAAATTAGAAATTGATCTATAGCTGCGAATTCCACGAAAATAACGTCGCCAGGACATGTTCCGAGTGCGCATCTTTGGCTCCGAAATGACGTCATTAAGGTACTAATTTATGGCGGTCTCATGTGCAAACAATAGGACTACTCTTCTTGCGCACATAACAAATAAAGGACCGCATGCATTTGCGTTGAGTATAAGCAGATATGTATACCGAAACTCACACTCACCAATGAAATTTTTCTGAATCGGCATTTTGATGGGTTATGGCAAGGAAATTATGATAGTTTTCAGTTCTGATATTAAGTCGGTGAAACGCACCTTCACTCCTTCTTTACGATTTTGAGGTGTACCGAAAATGATTTTACGGCTAACCAGAAAGGAGGCACATTTTGCCCAATTTCTCTATCTGAAAAAACGTTTCAATGTATCACTTAAATTCAGTCGTGAAGGATAATTGGCGTAGATAACGATGAACATTGTGCTATCGAAAATTTATTTAGCAAGGCACTTCAAGCTGCCAGCAAAACAGCACATTTCAGTACTGTCCCTTAATTACTTAGTTACATAGCTGCATTCAAAAAACACCTTTTTTAGTGAGGGCGCGGAAAAACGACCTTCCTTAATTGGTATTGGTACTCTGCGATGCGTCTTGCCACGTGATGTACATATTTGCAGAATTCGAGGTATAAAATTGTGCGAACGATGCCGAAACTGAGAAAATTTTAAATCTTTTTTTGAAAAAAAAAAATTGAAATTTTTGAATCGCGTCGCTAGTAACGCAAATTCGACCATTAGGGATAAAAGCCTCACATACCCACCCTATAATATGCGTATATTCGATCCCTATATCCTGTCGTTCAACTATTCTGACTAACTTCAGCCTCTGTATTCGCATTACGAAATTTCTATGTCTCGGTTCTCGTCGAATGTTCCCCGAAAAATGTGGTATGGGGGTCGATCCATCCCCTGCGGTGGGTAACTGGCCAGGCCGCCCTCATTAGCGTGTAAAACTCGGGTTAGGTACAGTTTTATCATGCGTTCCACACTAAATCCCCGAATGGCCGAACACAAAGATTTATATTCATTGCAAATTTTAACTTTTCTGCGCTGTTAATTAAAACTGATTGCATTAATTTCGACGCCATTTTACGATATGGCGTGGAGATATGGCGCAAACTCTAGGTATAAGTAACATAAGAATATGTGTTAATTCACCGAAAATCAACGGAATTCGAAGTTTACCGTATGTTTCATAATTAACCTCGCGGAGTGCAACTGCAGACGATTTTAAAAATGCTTTATTACAGGAAGTTGAAACCGATGTGAAATCTCCTACTGCGTTCGACCAACCAGAAAATGCGTTTTTTAGTTTTTAAAATTGAGTTATAAAAATTAACTGGCCCCCGAACAAACGAAGCATGCCCGTTGGTGTTTGTTTTATTGTTGGTTTGCATGTTCTTGGTTGCACATCCGACCAAACCTCTCTCTAAATATGAGTTAACGAAACCCAACCCGATCCCTTCCAACACATGCCTGTGAGTGCCAAGGGAGTATATTTTTTAAAGGGCCATTTTTTCAAATTTGCTGTGTTAACAACCCTTCAATCCCTTTAAACGACCCAAAGACAGATGGTAAAGGGTTAAGCGCGCGTCCAAAACCTTGCTGTCTTTTTATTATGTTTTAATTGGGGTATAATTAGACCGTTCAAGTGCTTTTATCTACCAGATGGCGTGACTAAGTGAAAAGTTATTCATCAACGTCACACAACTTCAAATGTTGGGTCTTTTAAATATTTTATTCGGGGGCTCTGTTCATTTTTGGGTCCATTTTAATGCTTTATTGATGCGGACAGAAGAGCAATTTTGACTAAAAATATGTTTTTTATTTTATTAATTTTGGAGACTAAGCATTTTTAGGGCGCGTTTCAAATGGAATTAATAAGCGAAATCGAGCTCAAAATCGAATCTCTATTGTATTCTAAATATGTATATCTAGTACGAATATAAAGCCAAAGGTGTTAACCCAGACGAAGAACGAGACAGGCAACAAGCAGGAAAGGACGTAATTCCCGAGATTTAAATGTCAATATTGACTCAAGGGGGTAATGAACGGGTTTACTGCTTGCCTCGTTGTCAAATGTCAGACCGTTGATTCGGACAAATATTGGGATTGTTCGATCGGGGAAGACCTTAATGGTTTAATAAAGTCATCGTATATTGTAAGAAAAACGCGGCAACATGCTGTAAGCTTCGACTTTTTTGCCGTACACACATGTAACAATTCTCAATTAGTGTAATTAAAAAGGGTCAGCTACATCCCGCTGGTCGTTCGAATGAATGTAAATGGATGCAAACTAAAGGGTGGCTGTAAGGAGAAGTTGGATACCGCCGAGGGGGTGCCAGTTTTGATCCATTGGCGGAGAAGGTAAATATTCCAATAGGGGACTTTTGGTCAATATACGGGATGAATCCCCGTCACTTCAAGCTGAGGGGGTGTCGTTAAAAAGCATACTTAATCAAATATTCGTGTCTGTTTCATGATTTTCAGACACTACGTCGATTTTTATATTCCTGAGTTCCAACATACGGTTGTTTTTACAAAATTACGATCTACCTAAAACTATATCGTTCCAATCTGAATTCTAGTAAACACTTCGTCGAGGTTAATCGATACGGGGTGTGCGTTTCTGGAGCTGGATTACCAGAATTTGGGTAACTATAAAAAAAGCGAGGTCGAATAAATTGATTTTGAAAAGAAAACTCAATTAATCAGGGCAAAGAAAAACAATCTGCAGTCCAAGAATATGCCGTTTCAAAATTTGGAAAATTTGAATGCCTTTCGAAAGTATTCGAAAAAAACTGAAGTTTTGGAAAAACCTTTTAAATTTTTTCTCAGCCTTTTTTCGCAGATTATTCAAAACGATTGACGCTCCATCGTTGCGATTTCTCCTCTTCTATGACTCAACACCACCTCTTCACCCTTCTTTCCCGATTACCATGATGCACCACATGGCAAGGTCCAGGCCAGCAGCCAGGTGGAAGTCCTCTTTTTCGAAGAATGTCATGCAAATAACGCCCATACTTTTGCTTGATAAAGACATTTTTGGAAACTAGACCGAATTTCGCTTGAAGTCACCTACCGGTTGGAAAATGCTTTTTAGAAGCGAGGAACGACGAGATATGTTAGAAATTTGCTTCGCTTCGCATAGAAATGTATAAATTCTACAGTGGTATCCACAAAGACCTCGACCAGCTCAATTTTTTAAAAATTCTTTCGTAGAAGTTCAGTTTGGTTTGGCGTGTTTTCTAACCGTAAAAAACACGTGTTCATAGGCCAAATGAGGCTGAAGTGGATGTCCTAGAGGCGATAAGTAAAATGTTAAATACGAAAAAATCTGAATTTGAAGAGTGACAAATCTAAGGTGACACCCATAGGAAAAAAGAAGCTGAGGATGATTATTGGAAATCAAAAAGTCGGATGTTAACAGGAATTATTCACATCTTTGAACAATAGATCTTGATTTCGATTTTTTTATTTTGTCATGTGATGTCCGTTTGAGCATGCGGAAGCGATGCGTTAGAGTCAGGCTTAGCAGAGATGGACTGAGTAAAATTAGGCTTAGTAAAGATGGGCTGAGTAAAATTAGGCTTAGTAAAGCTGGACTGAGTAAAATTAGGCTTAGTAAAGCTGGAATGAGTAAAATTAGGCTTAGTAAAGCTGGACTGAGTAAAATTAGGCTTAGTAAAGCTGGAATGAGTAAAATTAGGCTTAGTAAAGCTGGACTGAGTAAAATTGAGCTTAGTAAAGCTGGACTGAGTAAAATTGAGCTTAGTAAAGTTGGACTGAGTAAAATTGAGCTTAGTAAAGCTGGACTGAGTAAAATTGAGCTTAGTAAAGCTGGACTGAGTAAAATTGAGCTTAGTAAAGCTAGAGTGAGAAAAATTAGGCTTAGTAAAGCTGGACTGAGTAAAATTAGGCTTAGCAAAGATGGACTGAGTAAAATTAGGCTTAGTAAAGCTGGAATGAGTAAAATTAGGCTTAGTAAAGTTGGAATGAGTAAAATTAGGCTTAGTAAAGTTGGACTGAGTAAAATTAGGCTTAGTAAAGCTGGACTGAGTAAAATTAGGCTTAGTAAAGCTGGACTGAGTAAAATTGAGCTTAGTAAAGCTGAACTTCGCAAAACCAACTTCGCTAAGTCCGGCCAAGAAATTTATGAGAGTCATAAACTTTAAGTTCATATATTGTACGATTAAATCTAGAGTTCGAGGGTAAAAAAGTAAATCACCAAAGCAGCATCCGCCACTGGAGATTGAACGCAGCTAGAAACTAGGCGAGAGTCTTCAGCAACCGGAAGTGGCGATATGTCAGCCCTACCAATCGCAATTCATATTCCCTTAGGTGTCAGGGCTACCACTCCAGCCGCTTTCATTAAAACACTGTCCAGGCTGCAATTAGTTTCACGGACTACAAATTGCGTTATTCGTCTTTGCCATTCCCCGTAGTTAAATCACTTACAATACGGTGGATTTTGTGTCTACTTAATTTTGCTCGAAATTCGTTGGCTCAATGAGTTCATTTAACTTTCGTTATTTGTCTAATCCAGAGGGTGGATCGATCTGGGAATTTCGGTACGACTAGGAATTCCGAGAGGTTTATTTAGGAACGGTGTTTTAACTGACTTTACCTCATGAATTTGTGAGATAAGTATGAATTCCATCTAAAATTAATAAGCTGTCGATGGGAATTTTATATGGGGAAAATGGTGACATGAAAATTGAGCACATGGCAAAATAAAAGGCAAATCCTGTCCCCGGGCGTATTGACGTAGGCTCGTGAATATTTATGCGTTATGGACTGAGTTAGAACTGGAAAACTGGTCTCTCAGTTCGAATTATTCGACTATTGACAGCTGGAAATAATTCAGTTAAAAACCGCAAAAATGCGAAATAGTTGGGCAACGACTCGACTATCCTATTAGTGAGTTCTAACACATATGACATTATCGGCAGACTGGGACCGATCCCGAAATAATGCCCATAAATATTAAGCAGCCAGCAGTGTCGGAACGAGCGTTCAAATTAAACCAGAATAACAGAAAATCACACTACAGTTCGCTAAAATATCCAGCGATCCAGTGCATTCATTATTAACCAGACATGCAATTCCACTAAAACATCGATAACGACCACGGGCCAGAAGGAAAAACAAAAATTAAGTAAAACCGAAAAACAAAAACACATTCGTTCGGTATTGCTGAAAAAAGCGCCGGCATGGATCTACCAGTTTCCGATTCCACCAGGATTTGCAAATGTGTTTGGTTTTGCGTGAAAAAAGGGGTTTTAACGTTCGAATGTGAAACGTTGGTGAGTTTTATTTATGTTGGTCACGGTTAGAAATTTCAATTGTTTTTACTGATATGGTACTTTTTCCTCTAAACCAAGCACATCCATTTTGCGGCTGAAGTGACTGAAAGAGGCACTTTCGATAACAAACTGGTGATAACCGTGACTTTAGTCCTGCAACAATCGGCTGGTTGTGGCAGAACGCGCAGTGGGCACAAACCAGGACCTGGTTCGCTGATTTTCCATGGCGACAAAAGAGCTTCGATCTATCCAGGACACCTCGTGAACATGGCGAGTACAAGCCGCTGTGTTCGAATTTCTAAGCTGTTTAAAGAATTAAATCGTGGAGAAACACAAATTGAAAACAATTATGACACAAACAGACCTAACTAAACTAATTTTGGAAAAGCATTGGGCGATTCGATGCGTTAAACGCTGTGCGTTGTGCGCCCGGACGTACGTAGTACGTACATACAGTGAGGGACAAAAGTGTTGGCACACCAGAGGCTCCAACATAAAATGACTGATTCTGGTACATTAGCAAATAACAAATCCAATGAAAACTGGTTTATTTCAAACCTCACATCTTAAGGTACTAATTACTCCTAGATTTAACATTATATTATTTTTCTAACAAATGGTCACATTGCAAATATATAAACTGAGCATGGAAATCCGTGGACAAAAGTATTGGCACACTTCGGTAATACAAATAATTAAATAGTTTTTCTGATTCACAAACAACTTGTTTACTATTTTTTTATATTCGCCATGAATTCTTTACGTGGAGGGACAAGCAAAGTTAAAAATATTTCCAGTTTGTTAGTACTTTTCTTAATAATGGGACGCAAAGGTGAAGAAACGACTGTCGGTGAAAGAAAAATTATTGTAAAAACTACGAAGAAATGGTAAATCTTACTCAGATATAGCAACTGTAGTAAAGAGAAGCCGTTACACTGTTAGAAATATTTTAAAGATATATGAAACTAGCAATGATTTTTTGAATAAACCCAGAAATGGCCGCCCGAAAAAGTTGTCTGCGCGGGAAGAAAGAAAAGTGGTCAACAAAATTAAACTTAATCCTAGAACCAGTGCATCTGAAATTGCTTCCATTTTAAGAGTACAGAATGGAAAAGATGTCAGCAGTAAAGCAGTCCGCAGGACCCCTCATCGTGCTGGATATAGAGCTAGAGTAGCCAGAAAGAAGCCCTATATTAGTAAAGCAAATAAGAAAAAAAGACTAAATTTTGCCAAAGAGTACATTGACCGGGACAACCAATTTTGGGACAACATATTATTTTCAGACGAGTCAAAATTCAACATCTTTCAGTGCGATGGTAAAGTGTGTGTATGGAGAAAGCCCAACACAGAACTTGGACAACAAAATCTACATAAGACAGTCAAACATGGAGGTGGTAGTGTGTTGGTATGGGGATGTATGGCTTCGAGTGGTGTTGGAAAACTTATCTTTATTGATAATGTGATGGATAAGACCGTGTATTTAAATATCCTTAAATATAATTTAAAGCAGAGTGCTGAAAAACTTCCATTGGATCGCGGACTCTATTTCCAACATGAACAATGATCCAAAGCATACGGCTTATATCGTGAAACAATAGATCGCATTTAATGATCCCCACACTTTAAATACCCCTCCACAGTCACCAGATCTCAATCCATTTGAGCATGTTTGGAATGAATTAGAAAAACGAAAAAGAAAACATCATATTTCAAGCAAACTAGAGCTGCAAGAAATTTTACAAAGAGAATGGGAAGATTTAGAACCAAATTTTACTCAAAATTTAGTACAGTCCATGTCTAGAAGATTAGCTGAAGTAATAAGAAGAAAAGGTCTTCATACAAAGTATTAGAATTTAGTTAGTTAGATATATTACCTAAGTGTGCCAATACTTTTGTCCACGGATTTCCATTAGTTAGTTTATATATTTGCAATGTAACCATTTGTTAGAAAAATAATATAATGTTAAATCTAGGAGTAATTAGTACCTTAAGATGTGAGGTTTGAAATAAATTAGTTTTCATTGGATTTGTTATTTGCTAATGTACCAGAATCAGTCATTTTACATTGGAACCTCTGGTGTGCCAATACTTTTGACCCTCACTGTATGTGTGCATCCAACGTGACGGATTCGAAAATCCTGAAGACCTCCTGGAACACCTAATCATGTCCCTACCTCGTTCCCTCAAGACCTAAAAATCTATCTCCTCAGGTCCATTCCAAACCCGCGACCCGCTTGATAGGGACTTAAAGATTCGCTCTTCCAGTGGCAGAGGCACAAGGAATGAGTCTGTTCCTGTGCGCTTGTCGACCTTTCGAGGTTGCAAATTGAATAATGCAATTCTGTCATATTGCAATGACACTCCAAACAATTTACTGGGAGCCCTTGTCGAATTGGATTGAATCATTATTTTGGACCGATACGAGAAAAATCCCCGAAGTGCTCGATATGACGTATACAGGAACATGTTGCCAAATTTTCGGAGATAATAAAGAACGATGAGTTAAGTCATTTTGCCCCATCAACATACATCCGGAAATGAGTCGTTAAGGAACTGGACAAAAAAATTGTTAAAAACGTTAAAGAACGCATGTGTTTTCGTATTTCTGACTTTTTGTATGTTTGTCTTCTAAGGTATTTATTAAAAAATAAAAAAAAAGATTACGACAGTTGTTCAAAATTGCGACTACCGACTTGCTGACATGCAGTCCTACGACAAGCCATTGATTGACGAATTCGAAAAGAAAACACGTAGATCTTCCTGAACGAAGTGACTTGCAGCCATGACTCTTCCAAGCAATTTTTCTTCAATAGTTACGGGTGTTTCATAAATTAGTGATTTGAGGTAACCCCAGAAAAGAAATCGAGAAGAATTAGATCTAGACTTCGGTCAGTCAACAGGTCCACCCCTTCGAATCCACCTGTCAGGAAATTGTAAGTGTAGGTGGTTCCCACGTCGCGAGTAAAATTTACCAGGATTCTGTCATGCTTATACCACGCCCTTCGGCGGATATTCGACGGAACCTTTTTAAATAACTCAGGAAGAACTTCTTGAAAGAAGTTAAATAGATGTGACCATTTAAGCGTGGGAGTAACAGGTAAGGTCCAACAACTTGATCTCCTATTATGCCAGCCTACACGTTAATAGAGAACTGACGTTAGTTAGACTTCTTAAATGTTCTATGAGGATTTTGGTCGCTCCAAATGTAACTATTACGGCTATTGAGGTAACCTCCTCGAGTAAACCAAGCTTCGTTGGTAGACAGGATAACTGAAGTAAAGTCGAACTGTTGAGTACATCTTCCTAAAAGCCAGCGACAAATGTTTATTCTTGGACCGTAATCCTGTTATGTGAAATTATGATCTTTTTAAAAATGATAAAGGAGCAGTAATTGATAGTCGTCATACTAGATACTAGAATAGACGTCATATTGATGTTGCTGAATTCACCATTTGATTTGTTGTTAGTCGCACGCTAGTGAAGGGTGTTGCTTTCAATTGGCACCATAGTTCTTCCAACTCCTCTGAACGAGCTGTGCTAGACTAACCGGTACCGCCATTTCGTTTAAAATTTTCTTTCTCTCATAAATGAAAGTTGAGCGTAGAGCCGGGCAGCCTTTTTACTACCGTATCTTGGTTCTCCATAAATCAGAACCATATCAGCCATCTCCTCAAAACTAAAATATTCCATGGTGAAAGAACTCTTAACTTTAACAAACACTTATTGACGCACAAATTTGAGAAATTATAAGTAAGCAAATAAATGAGATACGAAAACATGTGCACTCTTTAACGTTTTTAACAAATTTTTTTGTCTGGTGCCGTAACGACTCATTTCCTTATATATTTTTATAAGACAAAATGACTTAACTTATCGCCCTTTATAACCTCCTAAAGTTGGGCAACATACTTCTGAAATACCCCGTATATAGATGGCGACTTTTTGTTAAAAATTTGCGCATATTACAAAGGTCTAACCTTCAAGAGCTTATGTCTAACCTTTGTCAGTGCTACGCAGGTTTGATTGTTTCGACCAGTTTTTAGAGATTTTGTGATTATGGAACAAATTCATCATCATCGTGATACAACATTTTCATTCGCAAGGTATTAGCTCATCCGATATCAAACCGAAGTTAGAGTATACTCTGGGGAATCTGCTCCTTCGTTAACAACTCTAACATATTAGGTGGCTGAGCTTAAGCGCGATCGCAGGAGCTTCCAAGACGAACTCGGCAGTGGTCGACCCGATGACACTCCAAATCTGACCCGTTCAGAAATTGTGGTGAATATCCAAAAAACTGGAAGATAGGCGTTTCAAAAAGGTATTTTGATCGAGAAACTGCATATGAGAAAGCTGCGCTCAAGATGGGTGCCGCGATTACTCACAATCGCACAAAAACAGGGCCGTGAGGAGATTTCAAGGGAGTGTCGGGTAAAGCGTCGCAGCAATAAAGCCGAGTTTTTACGTCGATTTATAACCACGGATGAAACATGGGGTCATAATTTCACACCTGAGACGAAAGAGTAGTTAAAACGATAAACTCAAAGGGGACAATCGGTTCAAAAAAGGCGAAAACCGATCCATCTGTAAAAAAAAATAAATGCACATCAGATCATTTTCATTGACTGTATTTCTAAAAGAAAGACAATAAGAAGAATATTATATGAGTTTATTGCAGTGTTTCAGTGACGAAATTAGGGAAAACCGACCGCATTTCGTTAAAAAGAAAATATGATTTCATAAAGACAACGCGCTAGTCGACACTTCCGTCATCGCGAAGGCCAAAATCAATCAACTTGGTTTCGAGCGTTTTCCTCGCTCGCTCTATTCACCAGATTCAGCCCCCTCTGATTAATTTCCAAACTTGAAAAATGGCTGGATGGAAAGAGATTCGCCAATAATGACTTTATTTATCCTTCGTAAAACCTTTGAAGTGCCCGAGCTCCCTAGTAAAATGTAAAATGATGTTTTTAAGCATGACATAATATTGCACCAAGCCATTTTCACCCTTTAAAATATCACCTGTCAATAAGCGTTTCTGTGTTTTGCATGTCCGCGATGTCGACCGAGACTCGACCAAAAAAAGGGGATAAAAGAAGGGCCGTTTAACTTTTGTTTTCGCCCGCGCGTGAGTGGGCAACATACAGCTGACTAATTAAAGCAAAAGAAAAAATCGCGGCGTGCCACGCAAGCAAACAAATGAACGTTACCGACCCTTGACAGGCAGCCGTCACTCTTTCGGTCCATTACCTGGCTTGCCGGAAGTAGCCTTTACGAGCGGGTGTTCGTGCTAACCTGCGTTTCCGTCGGCGACAATCGTGGAAGGTTCCGAGTACAGTGACGTACTAAATTGAGACCCGAAGAGTCAAAATATGCGCGAAATTCATTTTCCAAAAATGTCCATTCGCCGAAAATCGCTAATAACGAGACTTTTAAAGCTGGTTCGAGCACTTAAGTAGTGTTATCGTATGCTGTTCTATAATCACAGATTATATTGTACGATTTCTAAAAAGTTTTATGAAAAACTGGACCGGAGTAAGGCCCGGATATACACCTTAATTTTACACGCAAACTAAAGTTTACTTTCATATTTGACATATATATACCTTCGCTCGCCTGTCAAAATGTCCAATTTGACTGCAGAGGGCATTCAAACTAATGCTATATGTGTACATTACCCGGCATACCGACGTTGCATCGCATTGAGGTTGTCATAATTTGACAGAATTCAGTAGGGTTGCAATGATGGACAAATGCTTAAGCGGTTGAGAAACACCGCAAGTACATTGTTGCCTACCTCCTTCAAGCGTCTAAAGCAAGCGTATGCGTCCAATCATTACGTAATCCAGTATATCTTTTCATTAAATATGTTAATGGCGATGGAAAGCTGTGAAAAGTCGTGTTGACTGCTTGTTTGAGAGACTTTGCTTTCGCATCGCAAGATTCGTGTATTACAAAGTTACTTCCGTGGCCTAACATATTAGGATAACCATCAAAACCGTAACTTTTGGTCGTGTTTCAGGAATATATTATGATTATTATAAACACGTACCGCCTTTTTATACTCTCATTTTTTAGAAGACCTCTACGCCTCTGGGTGTTCTTGTGGAATTGGAAGTTCATTAGAGCTTGTTGTTACACACGAAGCCCTCAGTTTTCACCTAATTTATTCACAAGCTATTAATTTGTCATTACAAAACGTTTTGCAGTTCAAGCGCATTGTTGTTAAATGGTAATTATCTCCTTTTTTTGTTTTCGACAGAAGGTCACGCAGCTTTAGCTTGGCTCGTAGGAACTTTTTCTAATCCGTTGGACGAGTTAAAAATAAAACTGTTTAGGAGCCGTATATGATTATCAAAAAACATTCAGTGCCTAGCCCTAGACTGTATTAAATTTCAAGGAAAACGAAAATGCTTTGACTCTGTGATTATTTGTTCTGGTCATTTTCACTAGGATATCATTTAATCGAAGAGAAAAACACATGTCTATGTTCATCTAATTGCAAGGCAAACTACAGGTACAAGACATGTATGTAACAAATGAAGCTAAAAATAAACATTAAAAATAAAATAGTTATTGTAAAACGCGTGCTGCGTATGATCGTAGACTATGCGACTAGACGGCCGATGACCGGGCTGCGGCCATTAGCTGCAATTGAAAAGCATATGTTGTCGTGAAAAAATTTATTGTGCCCCTTTAAAATACGTGAGGCCAATGCGAGTGGCCAGCCGACATTGTATTATGTGTCCAATATCGCTCTTTTACGGTACGTATGATGAGATAAAAATTTTTAGATAAAAATACTAGCGAAGTAGTTCGTTTGGTGTTAATTATTGTTTTTGTGTTTAAAAAAGTTTGCAGAATTTCGCAAAAATTTTATTTATTAAACTTTCAGTTTTAAAAATCTCATTACAATAAGTTACCTACATACTTTCTTTATATATCTTTATACTGACGTGTTTTGTATATTTAGTAACTATTATTCCAGGATATTCATTGCTGAAGCTGGTTCCAGATAATCATATTATCAGCCAGCTTTATCTTATGCATGTCAGTTTTAATGAAAACGTTTGTTCTCTGCCCCTTTGATTCAATTATGATGAGTCAGTCAGACAAACTATTCCGCCCGAATGAGCAGGATAATTTTCAAGGCTTAAGATGCCGCGGGGTATATCTTTATAAAAGGCTACCAAATAGGAACAGCGACTAGTTATAGCAATATATATTCAAACTGACATCAACTGAAGTTTATCTGAGTTGAGGATTGAGATACATTTAATGTTTAGAAGGGAGAGTTTTTTCTTATTAAGCGATTAGCATATCTCGTGAATAAATAAACATAGATTTTAATCATGGGAAATGATCCTCATAAAAGCCTTCAGTTTTTTTTAGTATCGTTTTGTTTATTTGGAATTTGTGATGCCAATTTATAAATGTTCCTGGATATTTTCATTTAACACTGTTAGACACACGCTCATTACTGGATCTAGTATGTATTAAATTCGCGATTTGACATATCTTTGGACTTATTATACACTATCGCACTATCGCATAAGGGAAGGTGCCACATTCAATTTCCCTTGTGAGGCAAAAAATTATGAGTTATATTCTGAATTAAAAAAATTCTTTCCATTGATATATTTATGTAAATTATAAATATATTTTTTTTTAATTCGAAAATTTTTATTTAATATTAAAATTTTTTAAATTTTTAATGCTGTTGATGGATTTTTTAAGGTTATTTAGCGTTTTTCAGAAAAAATCAGTTTTTCATGATTCCAGATTCATTTAAATCATTCTCTTCTCCCTGTATTTTTTATTTTTAGAAAAAATGTCAGTACTTTTTTTTTTCTCTGAAGCTATTTCGTATTAACTAATTTCTGTCTCATTCTTCACAGTTGACAAACGGATGTCCAATTAGATATAATAGTTAACTCTTTTAAAGAAAAGAGAAAGGAAATCCATTCAGTAATACCTGATTCAGTACCGCTTCGAGCCGCAATAACTTTAAAGTGTGAATTCGTTCTTACGAAATTAATATAGGCACTGCCTGATAGAAAACAAACCAAATCCTACTCTTGATTGTCAAAAATTTCAAAATTAACGTTCTGACGATAATTTTAAATATCTCAAGTAGGGAGATTCATGGATACTTTTGTAAAGCACCGCAATTATAAAAGAAATAAAAAAAAAATTGATATCCTACATGACGAAAAAACATTAACTTTTAGGTGAAAGAAAGTTGGTTGAACGGTCGCATTTCGACCTCAAAAATATATAATTTAATTTGTAACAAAACCTCCAATTTCTTTGCTTGGTAACAAATATAAATTACCCCCAAAATCTTCACATATTAATTTAAAAAAAGTAGGTAGGTCCACAGGGCCATCTGGCAGTCGCCGGCTGAAACCGAGCAGGGATCAATGCTTTTTAAAGCGCTGAAAAATCGGTTTTTGTAGAGCGTCCTTTCGAGTTTTTAAAGTCGTTTTAAATATAGCGGCCCTCTGGACGCAATGTGGGTAACTAAGTTAAGCGCACGTTTCGTACACGCTGATCCAGCTAGGACGACGATGATGTCACAATCAGAAATTCTTATGAACTAAGAACATATGTAAATACTTATGTAAACTAAAAACGCTTTTACAACTATAGATCATTTCTGATCTTTTCTAGGTTGCATAAAGAAAGAGATGTAGACGTACTAGAGAGTGACAGTGATATTTCACCTGACACGAGTTTAATGACAAACAGGTTAAAACGCGGTACAAGACTAGCTCGCACTTAGAAAATAGGGCCTTGCGTTTATGATAGTTGGGATTACTGCTGCCCCTTTTTTGTTTATGTTAAATGTGTTTAATAATTTTTTTCAACACTATGAGACTAAAACAACTCTACGTAAAAATATTTTTAACAAATTATGAAAAATAACTTATATGATTTTTAATCATAAAAATAAGTATCATAATAAAATTAAAAAAAAAAAAAGTAAAAATTTCAGGTTCCACCGAGATTTGAACTCGGATCGCTGGATTCAAAGTCCAGAGTGCTAACCATTACACCATGGAACCTCTTACACCTGCGATGCCTCGAAGCTCTATTTAATCAAATACTGAGTTAAATAGGTTTAATTTAAAATTTATTTTGCAAATTAAAGTAGTATTTATAAAATCACAACAACGTAATTGTCATTTTCAAATGAATCGCAAAATATATATTCTTGTGTTATAATATTTTCTCACACCTTTTTGGCGTAACTTTTATTTATACCCTCCTTTTCACAAGAAATACGGTTAATGTTGATATTCGTTTCTGGAGTTCGTTCTATGAGGATCTCGAGAACCACAAAAACAATGAGGCCGGTTAAACTGAGGCAAAGTTGCGTAAATCGAAGTTCAGAACATGCTGTTCCAAAATTTAGCAAATTCCTATGATTTTTGGAGCTATTAGAAAAGTTTTAATTTTAGTAAAAAGTTTTAAATTTTTTCTCATCTTATTTGGCGAGGTAATTCAAAATGATTGACACGTCATCGGTCTTCTACATCGTGCCGATTTCATATTCGAATCTCGATACTTCGATTTTCGATAATTAACATTAACATTAATTTTTTTATGGCACAATCTGGAATGTTTACATTTTTGAATTCGGCTTTTTTTCTAACTTTGATTATATTAGGTGTACACCTATGACTCCGCGTTTTTATTTCTAGTTCTATTTTCTTTGAAAAATTATTTTTTAATTTAAGGAATTTTATTTCATTTTTTGCTCCGTATTACCAGCTTTCTATTTATATATGATAATTGCTATATGACCTTTTAAAACTTTTCAATTAAGGTTTAAATATGTCCAATTTTGTGCCGAATAAACATCATTTGCGGGAAGCTTTGCCCTTCCTTTTCCATCTTAAGAAAAACGCCACTGCCGCTCACCAAATGCTCGTTGAGGCTTATGGCAACGATGCTGCATCTATAAGAACTTGCCAACAATGGTTTCAGCGCTTCAAATCAGGTGATTTCGACCTCAACGACAAGGAGCATGGTAAGCCATCGAAAAAATTTGAAGACGAAGAACTGCAGGCTTCGTTGGACGAAGACGCCGCGCAAACGCAAGAAGAGCTCGCATCTTCCCTTAATGTCACGCAGAAAACGCTTTCGGTTCGTCTTCACGCTATGGGAAAAATTCAAAAGGAGGAAGAATGGATGTCTTATGAATTGATGGAAAGGAACAAAGAGCAACGAAAAACGACGTGTGAGATCTTGCTTGAACGTTTTCAAAGAAAGTCTTTTCTACATCGTATCGTGACCGGAGATGAAAAATCGCTTTACTTCGACAATCCAAAGAGGAAAAAATCATGGGTGAGCCAACAACTTCGACCGCAAAGCCAAATATCCACGAGAAGAAGGTATTGCTCTGCATTTGGTGGGACCAGCGCAGCATACTGTATTACGAGCTTCTGCAAACTGGCGAAACAGTCACTGCCAATCGTTACGTCCAACAACTAGTGCAGTTGCGTAATCAACTCGCAGTAAAGAGGCCAGAATGGGCGGATAGACACGACAAAGTCACACTGCTTCATGACAACACAAGGCCTCATGTCGCTCAACCAATCAAAAACACCTTGAAGGATTTCAAATGGGAAGTCTTACCGCACCCGCCATACTCGCCAGATATCGCCCCGTCGGATTATCACCTTTTCCGTTCGATGACTCACGGTTTGGCAGAGCAGCGCTTCCAGAATCGCCAAGAAGTCCAAGAATGGCTTGATGAATGGATCGCTTCAAAACCGACGAATTTTTTTTACGATGGAATCCATAAACTTCCTAATCTCTGGGAAAATGTTGTCATTAACGATGGAAAGTATTTTTAATAAATTTATACAGTTTTAAGCAGTTGAAAATGCGTAAAAAAACGCGGAGTCATAGGTGTACACCTAATACATGACCTGTTAAGGATCGGTCTAGCAATCTCGTTTTTGCCAAGAGTGACTCAAACAGGTGTAAAAATGTTAGAGGCATGTCTTAGATATATTCATTTGTTAATTGTTATTAATCAACGCCCTACGTTTACAGTTGATCGGCTCCTGCGCGTTTTTGAAATGTAATGAGAATCCTATAAAAGCAGATAAAGCCAAAGGTATTTTTAATTGATTAACCCCGGAGATATGCAGTACGAACGGGTCAGTCTGATAAATTATTAGAAGATGGAACAACAGGCGAGAGAGCGCTGAGAAACGCGCTCATGGGATTCCGAAACTGAAAGCTAAATGTTGTGGGGTCAGTAAAATAGGGGTCTTAGAATTAATATACGCCCGGAGCCCGGAATGTCGTAGATTTAATTTAAACGGCAGCGCTGCGCTCCGGTCATTGTTGATATTTTATGGGCGATGCGATGCTTATTGCGGACGTTTATCAACTTCAAAAAGCCCATATTCAATTCCGGTGACAATACAGGGAAACAATATATCAAATTGGTTTATTGACTTATTCAATAAATGCACTTCTTTATCGACATTTTTTTTCAATACTTATCAAATCGTTGACTTTCAGAAGGCTAGCGAAAGAAGATATGTGTATAGGTCCTACAAAAATATTCCCCTTAGATGCATTTTTCATGTTCTAGCATCCGAACACTGATCTATCTCAGCTTTAGTGCTATGCTAGTGTCTGTACAACTCAGCTGTGTCTCAACTCGTCACGGCATATTAAATTGTGTGCAGCCCATCCTGATACATCTACGTGAAGTGCTTGAACCAACCTTAACTAACTGAAACCTCTTATTCTCACGACTGACTGTTAACTGAACATTACGATCTAACAAGAACATTCGTCCAGAAATATTGTAATATACTGGTCGGTTGGGGTATACTATTTTTTACTAAACGCCCTATATTGTGCGAAACGAGGGAGAAACAAATTAAGGAACAAATATTGTAAATATATTTTTTTAACATCTGACAATAGGGAGCCGGTGCCGCGAGCTTATTTTGCATTGAGACAAACTTCCACAGTTCCCCTTTTATTCCAGAATTTATCCGAAACTGACCCCGCCGGACAGTCACTATAGCATTTCTTTGTTTCTGCGCCCATTATTCTTGCTTTCATAGTTACTAGTTGAATTACGGGAGTGTCCCGAAATTACGCTAACAATAATGGCTATTCCTTTGGTACCCACAGGCGTTCATTAGCTTACAAATTATAGCATATAATTACCATCTAGAAATCCTCTAGATGTTTCTGACGTTGCTGTCCAGAAGAAGTAAAAATAACAGCTTTGAAAAGACAAAAATATTTAATCCTGGATCGGTACGTTGCACCAGAGAAAGCTCGATAAACTTTAGGCTCCCCAAGGCTAATTAAAACAATAGAGTCTCCACCCCTGGCGGCCTGTTCTTTTTAACCCTTGCCTCATATATTCACCCCCTGGACAGTGGCCGGCTAAATCTCCCTTTACTTTCGCGTTTCGAGCCCCCGTTAAAAGAGCCGACAAACGCTTTAAAGCTTTTGTAACAGCTCCTTGTTTTCGGTTATATATTTCCAGAGATAGTCCCGTTACATACCATTTAGTTTGCATAATTTCTACCTATTCCAGCCTGTGGAAAAGCAGTAATTAGAATATCGAACAGATGGAATAAAAATTCGACTCAATGTGTGGTCAGTCGTAAACATGTATCATTCTGTTTTTCCACCTTAACAAACGATTTCCTAACAAACAAACCAGAATCCAACCCATGCCAGATGTCTTCCGTTTCACCTTGTTGATGTTGTTCTTCCTGTACGGTGTTTTGCTTTTGTATGGGTGGCCGTTTGTTTTAGGAATGCTGCTCCTGACATGAAATCGTGATAAATGTGACATTCCCCATGGCACTGATATTGAATCTCTAACGACTCAAGGAATTTAAAAACTAAATAAACCTTCCGATCTAAAATTGGAGTAATCCAGAGTAGTTAAACAATGAATAACTAAATTAGGCATATGTTCACGTCAATGAAATTGTATCATCGGACGTAAAAGAGCCAGATGAAATAGAGAGACAAACTGTCGGTCATCAAAGTTTACACAGCCTCTTCAGCACAAACAATGTAACAGTACGTGACACATACGTGTTAATTTTTAACACGTGCCCTAAGCCCCTGTTTGTATAGAGGTGAAGCAAAGCGTCAAATTATGGGCCCAAATATCCCGCAATTCAGATGGGGGACATCTAGAAACCGTAGGATTTATGTTCCTATACTGAATGCCCGAAAATTAGTGATAGATTTTGTCTAATATCCCGAGATTATTAAATTGCAATCACTATGGTTATTAACTTTAGAAAAAGCTATAGAACATAGAAAATTAAAATATATATATATGGAAATGTTAAGCACGGACCCAATGTGCAGTAATTACAACGCGGATGGACAGGGGTGAATTAAATGCCAAATCTAAATTTTTCCCTATTGTCCAGCCCAAGCGGGGGACGTTTAATTTAGGGGGGATTAATGGACGGAACTGGGCCTTAGCAAAGCGTACTGTGGAACTTATTGATGCAAGGGGTAAAAACTCATTACAGTATAATCGAACTTTAAAACCATTTCGTTCAAAATCGAGTAATCCTTATAGTGTAAGCGAATCTGGAGTATTATAACTTCGAGATTATGGCTTTATTAGGGAGTTTTAGACATTTAGAGGCTCTTCGGACAGAGTGCTTTCCATGGTAGGTATTCGCTCTGACACACGCCATTTCCAACTACAATTCAGAAAATGCTGAGGGTAATTCAGACCAGTTAATTCTTATTTACAAACTTCCAGTGTGACTTAGAAAGCATCGAATGCATCCTCCTTATCGTGCTCAGATCACGAAATTCATTTACCTAATCAGTATTATATATTTTCAGGCATTCTATTTTTATAGAATACAATGGACTTTTACTAACAGTTGGCAATATTGTATTACACTTGATACTTTTTCTATCATTCTTGATGGTTTCTGAATTACAGTCGGAATTGGTGTAATCATAGCGTGGGCCACAGCTCAAGAGAACGGCGTTTTTGATTCGTGGGATCTAACAAGAAGTACGAATTAACTCAGTACAATCCTTCACCTTTCGTGTAAGAAAATGGGCAGTAAGCAGGAGGTGCGTGATATTCGTGCCATGCGAGTGCATCATAGTGATTGCACGAAATGTAAATAGCTCTGTGACCAGTCTTAATGCAATTTGTAGCACGTTAAGGGCTTAATGTCGCAGAAATAAATTTATTTAAACTATTGTCTTAAAAGTACCTAAAAAATTATCTTGGTAACAATGCCGAAAACCAACAACTTTTGTTTCAATGGAACCCAGAAACTCACCTGAAAATTCGATTCAGAAAGATTTTTAAATGTTCTTCAATATCTAAAAGTCACGTTACTTTAATAAACAAAAAATGGCGCTTACGAGAACTCCACTTACCGATCTAAATTCTAGAAATTCCATTGTCAACTGTTTTAGCGTCAGTTAAAGGGGATGTACTATTTAATGCGCAGATAGCTCTGAGCGAATGTAGGTCAATCGGTCGCCGCAGGTAAGACAGAGCACAAAAACGTCGAGGCAAAAACCAGATAAGGACGACAATATGTATATTGCGGAACTAGTCTTTGGAGCCGAATTTGTCAAATCGTATACCTGTTCTTGTCTAGGATTCTCATGTAGTACGATTAAGAGAGAAACGGACTTTTCTCCAGATGTTTCTTTCGCTCGTTTCATCATAACCTCAAAAATATTTGTTTTGACTTTTGCAGAGAAGATTGTTGCTTACAATGAATTGCAGTTAAAATAGATGGAAATTACGTTTCGGGCTGATAATTATCAGCAAAGTTGATCGTTTTGGGGTTTTTATATATGATACTGCAGAAAATGTTCTTAATAGAGTGTGAGGCAGACCCAAATTGTGCATTCGGAATCGGTAATGTCTCTTGCGGCATATCTGCGCCCCAGGTAAAAGTGGACATTTCGTGTCCATTACTGGAAATATAGGCATAAAAAGAATCCAATTAGGAATCTTTTATATGACTATGGTCATACAAAGAATAGTTTTTATCATATTTGCTGACTTCAGTACAAGTAGGGACAAGGCCCAATGAGACCTTCACCTAGCCTGAGGTTTTTTAACACAACTTTCGTACTATTTTTGATATGTAATGTACTTTTATGGACTTTCATCATCAACGGTGCTTCTTACTGCATATGCATGTTGGATGGAGGCTATTCATTGCATACTACAAAGGATTTGACATCTACAAGAGATGATAATACGATATTTACTCCCAACAAACTATGTAGTTCGAAACTTCATAATAGCATCATAAGTTTGATTTTAGATCAATCTTTTGTAAGCTTAAAAGTTATACACATTAATGTGCAAAGAAAGGACAGATTAATCTAGTTGGGGCGATGGTCTGTCCACTTCGCCTAATGAATTTTTTAGTTTTTATCCATTGGTACAATTAGGACCTATGCAGATAGCCATATGAAACCCAAATGGACGTGGCAACATCGCTATCAGTCATAAAATTTTTTTTTTTAATTATATTTTAGGTTTAATTATGAAAGCAGATATCCTTTTTTTTTCACTTTAGCTAGTATCATACGCCTCGAAAGCGATTCTTTGCTCGTTTTGTATCGATTTTCAAGTAAATAAGTAAATTATTCATGTTTCTCAATATTGTATTTTGCCACCTATATTATTGTCTGATGTCAGTAAACCTATAGTTAGAAAAGTTGTTGGTTATTTTTTTTATCCGAAACAGAGTTTCTCAAACTGTAAACTCAGTGCAGTTCGAACGTGAATACCCAGGCCGTAGTTAATTTGGCGGACCATTTTATAAATTCCCGAATTCCGGCAAAATGCTCGAAATACATCATTTTCTGGTCACTTCTAGCGGGCAACACGATTTTTTGGGCACTTAGAGCAGGAATCACACCATTTTCTGGTCACTTCAAGCCGGATACACACCATTTACTCCCAAGTATTTTACCTTGTTTTTTTGGTTTTGTTGCGTGATACTGTTAGCGTTGCGGATTCTGCTTTAATTTAGTAATTAGTGCAAGTTGATTCCTGATGGCATTTGGTGTTAGGCTCATTCTACCAATACAATGACATGTTAGTCATGTCATTGTATTGTTCGATAGGGCTTGAAGTCTTTCTATCGCTTCATCGGTCGTTTTGTTGTGTACAATAAGTGCAGTATCATTAATACATTGCCATACGCGAGATGTTTTGTCCATGCGTTTTTTACCCTTTAATCGTCGTATATATTGTGGCAGCATACGTTATAAAGGGGAGGTGAACGCGGAGATGCCTGAAAAAGCCCTTATTCAAGGGAAAAAGGAAAAAACTGTGTCATCAATTCCTACTTCTATTTGTCTGTTTTCCTATGGTAGATGCTGTCGAATGCCTTGTTAAAGTACCAAAATTGACTTGCTAATATTCTGCCGTTTAGATGTGTTGTTTATACATTGTTCGTCAAAACAAAGAGTGGGACAATAGTCAAGTGTATCGTTTAAAAGCCAAAATGACATACTGCTATGTGCTGCAGCTTTATTTTGTATGGCATGGGGCTATTGATGTATCAACGTCTTTATCTCGGTTAGAAGGCAAACCATATAGAATTGGCTCAAACAAGGGACGTACCCGTTGCCGTATCATTTTATATTTTAGTTTTCTCTGTACCTTTAAAAATCGCTTTGAACCATCTACAGTAATAGAAATAAAGAGCACCCACGGTTGTTGGGCACGCGAAGGATATAATCGCGGGCGGCCGCATCCATTGACCAAGTCGCTAAAGACAAAACATATGACAATCGGCGGCGGTGGCGGCGGCACACAGCCGTCCCAACTATCTCTGTCCTTCTAACGTGACGCCTGCGCCGCCAATCTGTGGCTGAAAAACCGCGACGGTCTACGACTCTATCCCACTAGCGCCAATTTGTATATTTCCGTCCTTTATTCCGGCGAAGCCCGGCCCGCCAAAACCGCAAACAAGATGGTCTCTCTCTCGCCGCATTCGATACACTGCACTTGCTCTCTATCTCTCGTGTACCCCTTTATGTTAGCTTCTGTTTTAATCTAATGATATTTTATCTCGCTCCCTCCGATGCTGTCTGGATACGGTCCTCTTTGCCGTATTCCCCTGATAACCAAAGGGTTATCAAGCGCGCGAGTGCTACCGCTCGGCGTAAAACGTGGCGGACAAGACTTTAGTGCTGTGTCTTGCTCTAACCGCTACTTTCCATGGGTATTTTTGGATAGAACGTAGGCCACCGAACGCGTGTTTCCTAGTTAATCAACAACACACAGTTTGAGTCTTTAGTTTTAGGTCCAGACTGCCGCGGGGCGTTCAAAACTTGTCAATCGTTAGAAAAAGTGTTCATTCCAATCATTTTTTTCTACTTTCCGAAATCGGCGGTTAAGGAGGGTTTGGAAACGAGGCCGCAACATGTGAATACATCTAACGCGAGCGGGCGCTTTTGATGATGTGTGAGTGCGTTAGCCACCCCACCCCGAAAAAAGTTTTCATTCAGAAAAAGTGTTGACATGTGTTGCCAGGCAACCGTCGGAACGCGCCCTGTCGCGTGCATTTTTTGACTGGCATGCGATGCATTTTTAATCGGGTGAGTTTTCGCGACCGTTGGAATCCCAATTTGTCATCAGTGTCCAATACAACCGCAAACATGCCGTATAAAACGGGATTTCTCTGGTGCCACCTGAGGCTTTTTAAGCAGTAACTACCCATCTTCTAAAACCAGCCAAAGATGCATCTCACCAACAACGCTCAAACCCCAACCACGGCCACCACCGCCTCGCCAGATAGCTCTAGCCTCATCAACGACACCTACACCAAAATGACCTCGGATATCTTGGCAGAGAGGACTCTCAATGATTTCCTCTCCGAACATCCGGGAGAATTAATGAGGACTGGAAGTCCATTGTTTGTTTGTACCGTATTGCCTCCTCATTGGAGATCGAACAAAACTTTGCCAGTGGCTTTTAAAGTGGTGGCGCTTGGTGATATTGGTGACGGTACTGTGGTGACTGTGAGAGCTGGCAATGACGAAAACTATTGTGCCGAACTGAGGAACTCGACAGCTGTTATGAAGAATCAAGTAGCTAAATTTAATGACCTTAGGTTCGTGGGGAGGAGTGGAAGAGGTGAGTTGATAGTATATTTGCCAGTATGCTCGTTATTGAAATTTTTAACCCCATCTTTGGGGTAAAATGCAAATATGTAATAATTAACAAAATACGCTGTTAATTGGAAGTTCAACGTGTCAAGCGTTCGAGCGAGACAACTCCAATTTTCAAGATGACGAGTCAACATATTCTGTATATATCTCTCAATCGGCAAGTAGTCGTATAATTTCATTAATTTAGAGGTGGAGCAAACCTCATTTACGACTCAAAAATAATCAATTAAAGATAGTTTTCATTTCGAAAAAAGTATGGTGGAAAAAGAAGATAATGGTTCTCATGCACGGTATAAGTTAATATCAATAACAGACGTTTCAATTTTAAAAAGAGTCTTCACATTTGATCAAAATGAATCCTAACTACCTAGGTCTCAAAACGCTGAACACAATTATTATCACCTAACAATTCTTTATGAATGCTGCAGACTTCGGTAAATTAATTGATGTGAAGGATGATGATGGCAGATGGTTAGGCTATGTTGATGCCTTCTAACTGGATACGCAGCAATGTTGCATCTAAATAAACTGGTTGGCTAGAATTTCGAGTTTCAATCTAACCTCCATCAGTGGCCTATACCAATTTAACAAGATGCGGTTGCCGCTTTCTTTACAATTTCTGTGGATTCAGATAAGTAATGTACTGTTAACTTTAACATAACACTAGCTTCCATAAAAACCAAGCATCCGATCAATGTTCAGGCTCTACTACGTCTCCATAGCGACTAGCTTATAATTAGAGTTGACCACACATTAATAATTTAATCCTTAGGGCCACTATTGCAAATTTTTGGCAACTTTATCTTATTGGCAATTTCAATGACGACGAAGAAATAGACCGTTGATATTCATCTATTTCATCGTTTTCGTGGAAATTCTCTTGTTGACAAAACTACCAGAATTGATTAAAATCATTAAAAATTCTCAGGTTGGTTTGGCAGATGAAGAAGCTTGCAATGCCGAAGGTGATAGTATATATTCAAAATCCTACTTATTTTCAAATTTCCCCTATAGAGACTGAAGCAGCTGGCAGTCATTGTTTGCAAATCACCTAAAATCATTGCTCTAACGAGAAAGCAAGTTTCTAAGATAGTAGCGGGCATGTAGCTTGGGGCGCGGTGCTGTGCGGGGTCCATTTACCTCTTAGTACTCGACAGTAACTGATAACAAACCAACTAACCGCTAACTACTATCAAATGAACTTGTTCAATTTGATATTTCGATATCTACGTGAGATCTTTTTTTTCAATAATCACCTTATACAAATACCATAAATGTCTCATCTCGAGCATTACCATCATATACATGTATGGTATGTGTAGATATGGTGCTATAAAAGCACAACCGGTATCCGAACGTCTATGAATTGCCCAGATGTAACTGATAATTTCTTAGAAGAGGACTGGGAAGACGTCTCCTTCGAAGGTGTGGGGGTTGCTAATTTGGCCTCTCTTTTTACCTTTTACTTTCACTATGCCTTTTTCATCAATCAGTTTGTTTGAAAATATTTCATCGAGGTAATCAGGAACAAGACTGTCCAAATCGCTTAATGCACCATCTTGATGAAACTAGGTATCTCTTTCCTACCTTCAGTGATAACTTGGTCATAGGCTTCTCCAGGATCCAATATTACTTTCTTCATTGGCAAATAGCTAATGTAACTCGTAACTAACAGTTCCTGGTCAAACGTCGACTTATTATCCAATTTTTCTTGAAATAGATTCAACATCCAAATGTTCCTACTCCTCCTCACCATTGAAATTCACAATGATATTTCTCCTTGTAAAGTTAATGTCTAATAGATTCCTTATTTGCGTGTTAAACCAAATCCTTCTGATAATTCTTCAGGAGTAAAAGTCGCCCTTTCGCATCATGATAACTTAGCTACTGAAGGAAAATGAATCATACAATAAAAGAATGAAGAAAGGGGCCTTTGCTACAGCATCCCTGTCGACTTGATGAGTTAGCAACTTAAATGTTTAACTGCTTTGATCCCGTTGGATAATCGGATCGGCTATCCCAAATACTCGAATAATTCTGGCACGCATCGATGATGAACATTCTACCAGCAGACCTCTATACGAACATTTGTGGATTGATATAAGTAATTAAACATGCATACGGAAAATACCATCATGTTATATTGTAAACCAATTTGTTGAGTATTCAGCTTCCTTGATTTAGGGTCCGTAACTGTAAAGGAAATCTGGATGTAAGCTAGTTCTCCAATTCGGCACTATTCATTCCCTCTGAGAAACTATGATGTTTCTTCAAAAATTGTCGGCAAATTTAACTATAAAAATTTGGAGGTACGTACGGTCGATGGTATCGATAATTATCTTTGAAGGTAATTTCCTGGAGTGGTCTATTTTTCTGGTCTTCTCACTTTCAGCACAATCGACAGCTTGCCACTGTAGACTCTCCGAGTCAGGTTCTCTCGATATCTTCTAGAGACAGTGGAGGATTCTAGGTTTCATAGGATGGTTCATCTAAAAAAATGCATTTGTCCGTCTTTTGCTACCTCTCATCTGGAACACCATCTGGCTCATGACCTACACAATTGTTTGTAATTTACCTTACTGTCTTTTGCCATATATGCAGTTAATACAATTTGCTTCTCTGGAGGAGGATTGAACTCGAATCGATTCGATTTGAAAATTTCAAAGGATCGCAAAATTCGAAAAGATTTGAATTGAAGCGGATCGATCAAATTCTCATACTTACGATGATGAGATCAGAAATGTAAAACTGAGTAGGCACTATTTGTAATAGATTTTAGCATATTTCTTGCTGCGGATGGAATCGAATAAGTTTGTTTATTTATCGCGGTGAAATGAGAAACCTCGTGGTTTTTCTCAGGAACTGTCACGTTATCTAGAGAGGAATATCAGTCGAAGTAACGCAGGTCCTTTCTACTACTAACCTGATCATTAGATTAAGCCTGGGTGTAACGAAAATAATATTGATTCACAGCGTATAATTCTTAAATGCGAAATACGTATAGGTTTTCTTAAGAGAAAATCGGAGATTTCAATGCTGGATCTAAGAAAAGGTCGGAAACCCGTGGGAAAAGGAACGGCAGCCCACTTGAGGCGGAGCTTCGTTAAAAATGCGCAGGGAAAACTGGAAAATTATGCGGCGGCAAACCGAAGGCGTCTGGGAAATTCTGTCAACAGATTATAAAAGTTAATCTTGTTTAAAATGATCTCTTTTGTTTGCTCATCCAATTTCTCGTGTTGACATTTTCTGACCGACAAGAGACTAAATAGCTCATCTTTTATCATCACGCACATGCCACCAACACTTCAAATTTCACACATTATTTTTATTTATCCATAGTGCTCTATTAAATTAATAGCTCTTGTGTCACTAAAGCTTTTGCGGAAAATGAAAATTCCCCCCTAATAAAATTTCGCACGGCAATTTGGGCACCGAATTGGACCTGAAAGTGACGGATAATTAGATTCTCTGATATTGCACGATAGTTTTGATACATTCGCCATTTTGCGTGAGGCTTCAAGTGCATTTTGGCGATCAATGTTTCAGCCATAATACTCTGTCGCATTATTGGCGCAAATTCGTTTTGCAACCGATGCATACCGAACGGCCTTTATTGCATTACCCTAAAACCTCCGACAAATGAATCGCCATCTTTACCATTTGCATCATGCCAACTTTTTCCCGATACAAACACTAATAGGAAAAGGGCCATTAAAAAAGGCCAACTGTGGAACAGAAAAACGAACTAAATTTAATTTAAAGCGAGCTTTAGCTGAGTTCACTCCCTGAAAATCCCTAAAACCATAACACAAACAGAAAAACGGGAAACGAAAAGTAAACGTTTTTCCCAGCACAAACTTTTATTTTTAAATTAAATCCTATCAGTTTGAAGAGGGGGCTTTAACTTATGACATAAAGCGAAAGGGATTTTCGACTCCGCAAAACTGTCCGTTTTGGAGTGGAGTTAGCGTCATGGTGAATGCTTTTGATTAAAGCAATTTTTAAAACTTTTCCGAAAGGACTCCAATGCTGACTATTAGGGCAGTTAGCTAATGCGTGAATGGGAAAATCTCCCACGGAAGCATTTCTTTGTTTCACCGGACTTCGCTGCTGAAAACAAAATTTTGAAACGTTTTACTTAAAATTATTTTGTCGCTACAATACAGAAAACGTCGTGAAACTGCAATTTTGCAATGCATAAAATTAAGTACTTGGTAAGTAAAATCCATTTTATAAAACACCCCGTAGGTTTACGTACCGGTAAAGTCCACATTTCTCCACGTAAAATCGTGACTTTTTTTTATTGGTAAATTTATGGGTTGACTGGTATATAGACATGAATGGATGAAAAAGGTACAGAACACAAAAAAGTGCCCTTACCGCACTTCCAGTAGTCCCGTTAAATTAAAAAAGCTACCGGGTCTGTTGGTCTGTCGCTGCGTGATCCTCTTCGCCAACCAGCGTCGCGGCCCCGACGACCCGGTTCTGGTATGCAACGAAAGCCGGACATTCCAGTAACACTTTCATATTCCTCTTTTCAAATTGCGTTTGTCTATCTTCTTTTTTTTTTATAGAGGGAAACCTTCAAAAGGTACTGATGTTCGAGCGACCGGGTTATGTGGGATTCACCCCCTGAAGGGAGGTGAAGGGAGGTGCCTACCCACTAAAATCCTCCTCTCTTCACCCTGGATCCCCTCCGGAACCGCCGTCAGACATTACTTCAGAGAGGGGGTGGTGGGTTCGTACAGACCGACACTATCTTTCATCCTACACCTCATTCGTGTTCCTTGTTTCTCTTGCTCTATTTTCTCGTTCCCTTTCGTCCATTCATTTCTTGGTCATAATAGCTCGCAGCATGTCGGTTACTGCTCTCCAGCTCTCTTCATTTTTTAACAGACATTCAGCAATATTTTCTACAGTTACGCTTATTCCCCCCAGTTTCTCTTGCGCCCCCTCTCTCTCCGTGACATGCTCCACACATACAAAAATCGAATGCTCCGGCGTGTCTTCACCTTCGCAATACCAACACTCATCCGTCTCCTGTTTCCCTATTCTTTTTAGGTAACTTCCAAACACTCCATGCCCTGTCAGGGCCTGGGTTACGCAATAGTCCAAGCCTCTGAATTTTCTACTCACCCATTTCTCTACATCTTTGACGAAGACTTTCGTTCATCCCTCATATTCGTCCCATCTTCTCTGCCATTTTGTGAAAAGCATCTTTCTGGCTTCTGCTCTACCGCCCGCTCCCCTTTCATATATCATCGTTCTCTCTTCAGTTGCAAGATCCATGGGTATTTGTCCCGCGATTAGCGTTATTGCGATCTTCGGGACTGTCC
The DNA here is from genome assembly GCF_040115645.1 of Euwallacea fornicatus. Taxonomy (NCBI): domain Eukaryota; kingdom Metazoa; phylum Arthropoda; class Insecta; order Coleoptera; family Curculionidae; genus Euwallacea; species Euwallacea fornicatus. The sequence continues at coordinate 883,627 of NC_089568.1, forward strand.
TGTATGCCATTGAAGTCCCTATCGCCATCCTCCTATTCAACCTCTCGAGTCTTTCCAGATGCACTTTGTATTTGCACACATCCTCCCATACCGGCGTGGCATACAGCGCCATGGATCTCCCAACTGTTGCGAGCAATCTCCTTTTTCTCGAAGAATGCGTTTGTCTATCTAATTCTAATCGTATGGTAGTGAGTTGGTCTCTATAGTCCGTAACATGTCCCACATCATGGACAATTTTCCCCCGATGTATTGCAGAAACGAGCGCTCAAACATTGGAGGGTAGCTTGTGGGAGTGCACCACATTGGAGTTCCTTTTCTGCCCGTGAGCGATATGGGGAGCCCCATGGACAGCTTGGCGAGACTTTCCGGGTTGCGAAAATGCTGGATAACAGCGAAGAAGAGCTCTCCTGTTATACGGAAAGGTTAGGAGGATTATTCAATTAGTACCTCCCAAACAGAAGTTAGCGGGATAAATTTCGGACTTTCCCGGAGCCTTTAAAGCTTTCGAATTCTATGCATGGTCTTATGAACAAACACGCATTGGAACTGTCCCCTCAGTATGGACCAGCTCTCCGAGGGAAAGCTACATTTTAGACCACGGTGGTCCTCGGCTTTGTGACTTCGATGGAGCTTAATCTCTCCTCGATGTTGGCAACATACTGTACTGTTGCAACGTCGCTGTCGTCCTTTTTGTTATAATTTATGTATATCTATTGCAATTTGGTAAAGTTTAGTTAAATCTAATAGTGGACAAGATCGTTTATACACCGCGGTCGTGAAATACGAGTATAGTCCTAGAAGTGCACAGAATATTATATTATTCGTAGATATAATCTCCTGTGGGATTGACCCATTTTTCCTAGCGATGTTCTATGGCTTTAATACTCTGTTTATGTCAAGAAACTTCGAATGTTTCAAAACTGGCAACAACCTCAGACTCTACCTCTTCATTGTTTGCAAATCTTCCTCCACCGAGCCACTTTTTCGCAAGTTTGGAAATGAAAAATAATCTGAGAGGGCTAAATCTGGTGAATAGGATGGATGAGGAAAAATTTCGAAATAAAGTTGATTGGTTTTGGTCACCGCGATGACGGAAGTGTAGACTCATGTCTTATCTTTATGAAGATTTCCTTTTTGGACAATGTGGACGCTTTTCCCTAATTTCTTCGCTTAAACGCTGCGATAAATTCGCATAATATTCTCCGTTTATTGTTTTTCCTTTGGGAAGGTAGTTGATAAAAATGATCCCAAAAAACTGACTCCATTCCGCTTTCCTGCAAGATAAAACGATTTTCGCCTTCTTTGAAGCCGAGTCTCCCCTTTGAGTCCATTGTTTTGACTGCTTTTTCGTCTCAGGAGTGAAAAGATGGACCCATGGTTATGAATCGATGCAAAAACTCGGCTGTATTGTTGCGAAAGTTTGCCAAACACTCCCTTAAAACATCGTGATGGCGCTGTTTTTGATCAAGTGTGAGTAATCGCGGCACCCATCTTACGCACAACGTCCTCATCTCCAATTGCTCGATTAAAATTCGATGTACAGTACTTTTTGGAATTCCTGTGTTCCGGTGTAGTTTTTGGACTTTCACCACCATTTTTCGGGTAGTCAGATTTGGAGGGTCATTGGATCGACCATTGCGAACGGCTGCGTTTAAACTTTACCACCAAATATTTTACAGTCGTTAACGAAGGACCAGATTACCCCAGATCAGAATTTAACTCCGCTCCGATGTGAGATGGACTAAAATCTTTCAACTGAAAGTATCGAATCATGTATCGATGACCAATTTTTTCTATCTCTGGAAGCGTTCACTAAAAACGGCTCCAAAATAAACTCAAATCAACGTAACACCCCTAATCGTTAGGCGCAATTAGTTTTTTAAGGTTAGGTTTTTGTAATATAGGAAGTTTTTAATTAAAGAATCGCCCTCTATGCATCAGGTCGGGTACTTCTGAGGCTATCTTCGTACCTCCATGACTCTCGCCTTTTAGGTTTTGATGCGTGATGTGTCTGCGCGCTTCGGATCAACTGGACTTCCGGGTGATAATAACGCACTTAGACACCTTGGTGTATAACATACTATTAAACCACTAGCGAATAAAGCTCTGCCATGCGTTGAACTCTTCTAATGTATAACAATCGCGTAAGAAATTTTGCTTTACCAAGCAGTATGTAGCGGATTCTTATACAACCTGGACTTGATCTTCGCTTTTCAACAATTTTCGTATAGGTTCACCGATTTCTACGAAGGCCCGAAATTAACAGAATGCACAGTCATTAACAATGTTCCTCGGTTTATGTAGCATAAAAACCAAAAGTAAAACACATACAAATACCACCGATAATCCGCAGAATTGTCGGATAGGATAGTTCGTTACACAAATGAAAAACGCAAACCGATATCGATTAACAGTCAACCACTTAATGTACATGCACATATTTAGCCGGTTTAAATTTGCTGGGGATCTCGATATGTGTGTGTTCATTTCGAAGCCGATCGCATGCTTTGATTTCATGCTAATGCTTTGCATGCGAATCTATTTCTGGTCGTGCTGGAATTACCTATTAGGTCTGGGATCAGACTATGGCGAAATGGATTTAGATTCAGTTTGATCGACAGTTTTTAGTTCCAAGTCCTTCTCAGCCCACGTGGTAAATTTTCGATGCCACGAGGACTCCTCTAAAACGTAAAGAAACTTCTGTCTTCCACGCGTCATCCAAAACTCCTACTTCATTCGCACTATATCAGTCCCAAACAAACGACTCAACCTTATTTCCAACGAAACTCACTTTGCCCTACTTAAATCTCATTCATAGAGATTAGTGGCGATTATCCCCAGCTAGCTAAATCCTGAATGTTTACCGTAGTAAATTGCCACTCTTTGGGGATCTTAATCTTAAGATATCAATCAGTCTCCCTCAGTTCTGGAATGATTGATGATTTCCCCGGCAAAAATTTGCCAATGATGAATTAGCACCGTTATTCAAGGTTTGTGAGCACTGTTGCTGATGCTAATGATATTTTTGCGGGCCGTTTCTAGTCAATCGAGCTTAGTGATCACAATACACTATTAACAAACCACGACCTGAAGCAATGTGGCCAGTATAGGCCACAACATAGGGTCAACCGCCGAATCCTGATGCCACGTGCTAACCCAAAACCCAAAGTGAGGTTTGAGTTCCCGTTTGGGAAAGTTTGTATTGAATTACCCGGCACGGTCTGAAATTGCGGCTTTGATGTATTCCCACATTCGGTCTACTAATAGTTGATTTATGTATGAATTATTGTTTTCAGGGAAAAGCTTCACGTTAACAATAATGGTCTCGACCAGCCCACCTCAAGTAGCCACCTATAACAAAGCAATTAAAGTGACCGTCGACGGACCCCGAGAGCCCCGGTCCAAAACAAGTGAGTATGGTCATTTTCATATTATTGTTTCACTTACACAGCAATAAATTATCTGAAAAGCAATCACCGTAATGTGGCCATAGAACGCAATTCCGGAAATAAAGGGCTCGTTCCCACCGTCCGCAGAATAAATTTTTTGATGGACTTCCAATTTCCATTGTTCGAGTTACAAACAAAACGTCAAACGCAGCCGATAGTCGTCCCGAAGTAAACAAATTTAAAATTACAATTCCTGCAATAATGAAGCATGTAAAATAATTACTGCATGGGGGTTCGTCGGGCAGGATGGAAACGGTTTAACAGGAAATTTAATTGTTTCCTGCGAGTGTATATTAATTAACGTCTCCAACAGTTGCCATCAGCAGAAAGCTGACGTCGCAGGACCGTGCGGGAAGGTCCTGCTACACGCAGGGCAACATCGTTCCTTCGACAGCTGGACATTTTCCTGATGACGTCTATTAAGTGGGGTGCGAAAGTTTCTATTTTGGGAAAATGGGAAATTGGGGGATGTGATTGCTATTTGGATAAGTTTTAGCTCCAAACATACCGTCATTTAATAAATGGATTAGCCCCGGATTTTATTTTTAGGATTAAATCCATCACCAACAAATCTATCGAAAAATATTCCAGTAGGATTGTTAGGGTGGTCTTGGCTCTGCAAGCATTCCGACAGTCGCCATATATTCTTGCCTAATACGATACTTGGTACATAGACGTTCAGGCCTTTTCAAACGGTTTGACGCTTAAGGGTGGCCGCACATTGCCTGCTTCCGGTATCTTAAATCAGGGGGGACACAGACGCAACTCACGAGCATGTCCACTATCGTTCATGTGTAGAGCAACTTTTTAAATTCGTTTTTTTCCTATAGCGATATGAATTCGATATAATCTATTACATTGATTATTAATTAAAATTAGAAATAAAGGTAGCAATGTTAAAATTTATTTGTTATAAATATTTAAACTGTAAATTAAAAAAAAAACACTCTAAAACATATGCATCAAAGCAGAGCAACTAAAACGTTTCTTACATTTTCCCTTGCAATTTAATTTTTTATCTATCACCTAACAGTATATCCCTTATTTTTAACAACTTCCAAATGTGCCGTTCGCAGTGTTTCATGATGTTTCAATATGATTTTCAGATACCGATTTCCAAATGTTTTGAACTTCTCTGAACGAATCCGCTATATTGATTAATCTTTCGTCACGATTCCTCTGTCAATTTGACACCAAAGGTTCTCCATGGGGCCCAGATCGAGGCTCCGAGCTGGCCAGATCATCACCTCAACACTATGATCACCGCTCTTTAATTCATTTGGAAGTAGGCCGCAGGTCGTTGTCCTGTTGAAAACGTCCATCAGAGATACACATTTTCTTTTGCCCAGGGGAGCACGTGATTTTCCAGAATATTTTTATAAACATATCGATCCGCAATACCATCAATTTTTACTAATGGATCCATGCCAAACGTTCCGATGCGTCCCCAGGCCATAATACCGCCACCTTCATGTTTAATTGTTAATATAGTATATTTCGGACTAAACCGGTCATGAATTGGTCTTCTGATCGAGCAAATTGCATCTGATTTGAACAGTTTGAATCGAATTTCATTCGAGAAACGACGAGTCTTCCAAGTTTCTTATGATCAGCTCACGTGCTCTTTCGCAAGAAGCTATCTAGACTTTTATTATTCTTTAAGGTGATGGACTTCCTTGTTGATTCTCTCCCGTATAAATTAGCGCTTCTTAATGTTCATTTTATAGTACTCAGTGATACTGAAACCCACAACTCTTGTTCTATTCGACTTATACTCCTTAGCGGATCTAGGACTGGACAACATTGTAATTCTTCTGTCCATCACTTTATTAGTTCGTCGCTTTCAGCCACACTTCGGAAGTTCATCTAGGGTGCCTGCAGCTTTGAAGTTAGAAATCATCATTGATATTTTTGATTTATTTAAACTTAAATCTTTTGCAATTTTGCACTGCTTTTCATTACTTTAAAACTTTCCTAAGGTTTTTTCTTTTAACTTTTGTGATAAATGATCACCTCTTGCAGTATTATGATATTTTGAGTTACTACTCTGAGTAGCAAAGGTAATATTGCACTAAAATATAAATAAATAGACCAGTTGCTCTAGATTCGAATTGTACGAAAAATAAAATAGTGTGACAAAACAACACAAACAAAATGTTTTGAAAATATATTTGTACCTTTATAATATTTGGACAAACAAGAAATACATTTTATTAATAAAAAAAAATGTTTTTTGAAAACATGCATATTTAAAATTTTTAATTCGTTGCTTTACATATGAGCAATAGTGTATGTACTACTCACAAGTGTGATTGCGTTTAATACTCTATTCAGTAGTACTATACAGGGTGTCCGCTTTACGAGCTCAACCATGGAAATCTCGGTTATTTGAAGAAATACGAGGTCGGTTAAATTAGGGCAAAGTTGCGCATTTCCGAGCTTTGCAAGATGCCGTTGGAAGAATTATAAAATTTCCATTGCTTCCGGATATCTCCGGGAAAATACGAAATTTTGAAAAAAGGTTTTTATTTTTTTCTGGACTCGTTTGAAGAGATAATGGAAAATGGCTGGCACATTTTCGTAGTCACTTTTTCTCCTCGACAACGTGACAGTGTCAAATTTGGAATCCGACGTTTCGACTTTCCGGAACCATCATCAACTTAATTTTTTATTATGGGCGCCATCTTGGATTTTCACATTTTTGAATTAAGCTTTTTTTCCCGACTACGACGATGTTAAGATTCGGATTTGCCGTTTAATTGAAACATCACAAATCCTGTTTTTGCAAAGACTACTTTGGCAATAACACACATACTTTTGTTCTGATAATTTTTAATATAATTAAATTTTATAAGTGATGCTCAAAGATTTCGCCATCCACTTCCAAGCACAGCCTTATGCGTCTATTTAGGTTGTGACTCGATATTAAAACATCTCGTCTTCTTATTTTGGCCCTCGAAGTGGTCATGATATTTCTTCGCAACCCATTAACATCAGTGGGTACAGATTTATAAACAAGGTCTTTCATAGTTTCCCATAAATAAAAATCTAACAAGTCCGAATCTTGACCTGTGACACATCATCGTAATCGGGAAAAAAAGCTGAACCCAGAAATGTGAATATCCAAGATGGCGCCCGTAGGAAAAAATAAAGTTGATGATGGTTCCGGAAAATCGAAACGTCGGATTCCAAATTTGACACTGTCGTGCTGTCGAGGAGAAAAAGTGACCATGAAAATGTGCCAGCCATTTTCAATTATCTCTTCAAACGAGTCCAGAAAGAAATAAAAACCTTTTTTCGAAATTTCGTATTTTCCCGGGTATTTCCGGAAGAAATGGAACTTTTATTATTCTTCAAACGGCAACTTACAAAGCTCGGAAATGCGCAACTTTGCTCTAATTGAACTGACCTCGCATCTCTTCAAATAACCGAGATTTCCATGGTTGAGCTCGTAAAACGGACACCCTGTATATCAAGGTAGCATCATTATATCCTGAATTGTCAAGTTATCGGGAAACGCGCAATGAAATCGAGGCGATGCGCCTTGAGATTAATTTTTAATAAATAATATATTATTTATAATTGATACTTTTATTGCTTCTTCTTTGTATCTCATTTGTTTATTTTTAACGTTCAAAAGTATCCAAAGTAACCTCTACTGTGCGTTCTACTTTATTTCTTACATATTTAATCGCAGATCGATTTACGAGTAAAATGTGCAACAAAGGTACTTAGCTTTGAGAGAAGGACTAATCAATTTGATAAAGTAGTTGTTGGACGTCCGTCCTGTCCGCGAGCGTAGTTCTGAAGTCCTTATTAGAAAATGGAAATCCGAAGTTCAGATTTTCAAATCGCTGATTAAAAACTCACTAACAAATCAGCAACGAAGTATATATTGTGCCCGCCTTGAACTTTGCCTACATAAGTGAACATCGGAGCTTCTTCAAGCTAAGTGCTCCTAATACTGCAGCGAATTTAAAGCAATTGCGAACAAACTTGAGCAAAGTTTCCATTTTGCGTATAAGCCTTGTGGTTTTCTTAATGCCTGCTCGTATGATTCAAATCCGGGATCCAGAAATACCATATATACGTATCCTTTCTGAGATGTTATCGACTCATCTTCAAGTTTCTGCTTTAATTGAGAAACTTAAGCGAAGGGTGGTAATTTATATAAACTATATTGGAGCACTTCGCCTTTTAGCGTGTGAAGCCAGATTTACTATCTAAAAATCAATATATTTAAGGTAATTCGGGACAACATTTTGGACTATTTAAAAGCCAAACAGTAAATAAAGGGCCATTAAGCGATACAAACAAGATATAAATTTGCTTGCAAGCCAGATCATAAAGGTCGGATTGGGACGTTTATTAGTCGAAAGTTCCCAGTTATTTCCATCTAAGAATGCGTTAAATAGTCTGGAGATTCAAACTTTCCAGCAATTTGAGCTGCCGGAATCCCTCTCATTTAGCTTCTTCGGGCAACAGGTTTTAATGGCACTAAACAGACATTTATCGGTATATTTTTGTCAACCAGAACGTGACTTTTTTTCGGCTCCACCATGATCGGTAATGGAATAGTGGGACAAGGGGAACGAATCGTTGACACGCGTTCTAATAATCAGGAATTCATGTAAATTGAGTATCCTCGAATGAATACTTGGAAAGGGCGCGAGGCATGCACGGATGAACCGGTGCTAATTAATTAATCAAACCATTTGATTCACTAATTCCTTTCCAACAGAATCCACTTGCAAATTCGCAGGAACTTAGTCCCTGCTGAATATTCACTCTTATTGTACCTTCGACGATTATAGTTTTTACTCTAGTAGTGAATAATGTAGACATTTCGGAGATAACCTGTGGGTGCCAGAACGGCTTCAGATGCTTTTTCACATGAAGAGAAACATTCCGTTGCAATATCAGAGAACTTTCGTGCAATAAATTTTATTTACACAACGCGGGAACGAGCTCTTTGACACCGACACCCAAAGGCCCAACCGACATCTTTTATTCCCGCGCACTGGAACCATAAAATTCACTTTACTGCATCTAAAATTTTCTTTTCAACTCTCGAGTGCCACATGTCGCACTTTTCTAAACAATTAAGCTCTCTGATTCGAGTCACTATTTAATCTCTTTCTTTTACTCGCGTGTGGGCCCTTGGTGCTTATCATTCCAATAAAACTTCTAAAGGGCAGTAATGAGTTGTAATACAGTACTTTCTTTTTTAGGACAGCAGCAGCAGTTCCATTTCGCTTTCGGACAACGTCCATTTCCCTTCGCTGCAACGGATCCTTTGTCTAGTTTTAGGATGCCACCCATAGGAAATTGTAATAGTAAGTGAGAAATTTTCTACTCCGAAGCATGTTTGATGCTAAGAGAAATTTGGAGGGAGAAGTTAACAACTCACTTCCATGAATTTACAAGTTTCACCAACTTGATTTAATTTGCACGAACTCCTTTTTATGATTCCCGTAGGACCATTGTTCTAAATGAAAACAAAACCCATTCATTATCCTCCTTAAGCGGATGTAAATTATTGAAACGATTTGAATCTTAACTAACTAAGAGAGAGTGATTTATTTCTATCAACCCTACTTCCTCAACATAATAGTTTGAGTTCGGGCAGAAGATTCTTTTGGAATTAACGAGAGAAATCTATTTGTCTCATGGTTGGTTTAATGGTATACTGGAAGGTAGAGCGAGAGTTGGAAATGTTGAATATGCACAGTTGGGAATGTGATATTACGTACGGCATTACTAATGTAATTACGAATCCCCGCAGTGTTACCATCAGCGCATGCGAAGTATCGATGATTTTCAAATAGCTGTACAAAGATGTCGAGATATCTCTAGAAAATTAGCATCCATAGTGTGTCTCTCAGTCGTGTCCGTACTTCAGGGTTTCATCCCGTGCAGAATAAAAATCATTGTAGAATGAGCATGGAATGAGACACACTGTACGCGAGAAATTAAACCACGTGATCTCCATAAACCTACAATTTGCGTTTAATAAGTTGGGTTGCTACAAAACAACTCGAAAGAATATGATTTTTCCTTCCTGAAAAAATTTAAGCACATACTCATATGATATTTGCTTCGGCGAAAACCAACTCATGGCTCTTGCGCATCACTGCCAGTACATTGTCGACATTAATGGTTAACGTCTACGTCTACGTGCAACCAATATGGCAGCTACGACAAAGTTCTTAACTGCTCCAAAATGACCCGACTCTTCAGGAAAGTCTTCTGGAAGCATGCCTGTCTTGAATTTCTGATCGCAGTCCGTCTCATTAGAAAGCCGAAGGTACATGATACCCTTCACTGAAATCCGGAATATTGCGATCAAGTGATAATGAACGTGCCGGTAGTACTGATACATCATCGGCATTTTTGTCATCTAGTAAACGATTTCGTTTGAGCTTTCATTCAGTACTACTCTTTTCTTCGAGTCCACGAGTCTAGGTTTATCCTGTTTAGAATTTCAATATGGCGATTTCGTCTCCCATCCTTCCACATCATGAATTCATATCGCAAAATGTTTTCCACTACCTCCGGTAATGTGGCAGAGTTCTTCTCCCCGTTCGTCTTGAGGAATTCTAGCTCCTCTCTAATTTGCTTTGCTTCATTTGAAATTTTCACGGATTAGCGCTCCCATTTCACCTTATACAGAGTATCCTGAATTATAATTGCCTAATTTGAATAATGTATTCTATGTCGAAAATAATTCTGATTTACAGTAAATTAAACCATATCCCAAAATTATTTCATATTGTATCGATGATTCCACATCAATATCATATAAAATGATAATTTTGGAACACATATTCCATCATTTTTTTGCAGTAAGAGGATTTGTAGCATTTTCCGCTGGCTACACTTGAGCGATGTGAAGGTATCGCTATTATTAATTAACTCAAAGATAATATTAGAATAGGGATATCATGTCGTAACTTAATTCATTATTTATAGGTGCAACTGTCAAAGTCAAAGTCCAATTTGAGGCCGAACTTAGTCATATCATATAAGCAGTAAATAAAATTGATTTCAAACTGTTCTTGGTTGGTAAATGTTCGGTGTTATCGTTACTTCATATTGCAGACAAGTTATTGATTTTTGACGTAGAATACGTGATTGACGTGTCGCAATTGCAATTCCGGACGCCCTGTATTTTGCTTCGCAAAGTGCGCGTTGTTTTACAATAAAATTTTGTGTTGTGCCAGATATGACCCAATTCGGATTGACAACGACAAACTCTCACTGGGGATACAGTGCTGCAGGGGCGTATTCGCCGTATTTTACTCCGAGTACTTTAGGTTCCTGCGCAGCAACCACCACGCAGTTCACCACGCCTGCCTTGGGTTTCTCAGGGGCTACGCCTGATCAGACGACTGCGCAGGATGCGTTCACGACAAGTTCCACTGTTAGCACTTGTAAGTTTTCCTAAGTTTTCATTATTTGCACGTGACTATTGAGTTTTCCTTTTGCAGTACTGCCTGAAGCGTCAACAACAGACATAGATCAGCATCTGGGACTCATGTCACAAACCCACACGAACCATGCTCAAGGTGCAACGCACGCTTCATCATTGCTCGTACCTCGCTATTCAAGCACCCATACGGATTTTAGCTTATCTGGACCCCGATCCCTTTCGGATAACTCCAGTGCAGCCGATAGCCCCGTCCAAGATGACCTCTTGGGATCGCAGACTGCATTAGGAGTGAATCATATCAACAACTCTAGCACCACCACGAATTTTCCCTTGCACCAAAATATGAGTCAGGCCGCCTATCCTTCCAGTAATTGTAACAATTCGATATATCCAGTGTTACCAGGCCTGCTTTATTCACAATTGTACTCTGCAGCAAACCACCAACCTCACAACTTCCATTCACTACACAGTCACCATACTGCGCAACCGCATAACGATTTGCAAAGTGTAATGGATCACTTATCCACCAATACAAATCCAAGGCAAATGAACGGAACTAGTGATTTGTTGTTGAATAGCGGAACCTGCGCAGCAGCTGCGCAGAGGCAGGATGATGCGCATAATAGAGTGATGAACAATAATGGACCCAGGGGGCCAGGACAGAATGGTGATGCTGTGGTGTGGCGCCCTTATTGATGTTGTTGTTTGTTGCCAATTTTAAATCAAAGATTAAGTGAACATAACATGAAGATGGTGATAACGGTGTGCAATATTTTTAGTTTATATCTTAAGTTTAAGCATTTACGAAGACTTGTTTGTGAGGTAAACCTTCAGCGATGGTGTAAATATTCGGTTATGTTAAAAATTGGTCATATGTTTTGAGATATACAGTGCGTCCAGGTTAAGAATGGTGACGTGTGAGAAAACCATAAGAGAAACAATGGTGACTAAATGCAGATAATGTAAATATTCGATTTTTTTGTTTTTTCGACGTTATTTTTAGAATTACTATACTGAGATTTTTTTTCACATTGGGTTGTATTTCTTACCATTTCCGAGATTCCCACACATCACCATCCTCAGCTTGGACAGGCTATATACGTCTAGATTTTTTGTGTGTTAAAAGGCTTAAATTTGCAATTAACCTATTAACTGTATAACTTTAATAATGGGTTTGGTTGTATAATACAGGTTTGTTTGTTAAAAATGTTTTTGTTTACTATGTAAAATAGTTATTGAAATAAAGATGTATTACCAACATTGTAACAGTTTTATTACTTGGAAATCAAAGGCTGATATTCTTAGAGATGTCATAGCAATAAATAAAATTCATAACGAGATTCGGTGCAATTCTCAGAATTTGCCCCTTTTTCTATCACCATCTTATTGCCTGATAATAGGATATAAGCAAGTGAAAGAACTGAATCTAATCCGAAATCAGAAGCACGTTAATATTCATACGATATACAGAAGGAGCTGCAAATTCGCGGGAATGTATAACCGCCAGAGTCTTCTAAACCATAAAAAAAATGCAAAGCCCCGCTAAATTAACAAAAATATGAGCAATTTAGTGTCCGATTAGAATCCGCTTTAAGACTGAAAAATCTAAATAACTTTGAAGTATTCCGAAGTATTCGAAAATATTATATTCGGGGAATTGGCCGAGATACAGCGAAAAGACACGGCAGATGGCGTTGGTGGAGATATCTTCCCGCAGGCTCAACACACTTGCCGTCGACCTTGCCGATTTCTGGCCGCATTCAGTTGACTCGAGATGAACCGAACTGGTGAGAATTAATAGAATCGAAATCGGTTTTTGAGGTGTCCGAGTTTATTAAATGCAGACCTTCCTTTGAGACATAAAATCTTAATCTACTCAGACTTTTCCCACGACTATTTGCATTCAACTTTATTGGGGTACTAGTTCATATACCGAGCGTTGTTTAGAAAGATACAAGTTTAAACGATTTCCATTATATTGATGTCATATTTCAAAATTGTAATCACGAAATGTAGAAAGAATTTGCCCCCATACTCACGTTTCGTTTCAACCATTCAGTGAAAATCAATTTGCAATTAAAGCTGGCAGAAAAATTATTAAGCCCTTAATAGAACACCCAATAATGCAATCTGGGATTCGCACTAAAGGTCTGAATGCATTTTAACGTTTGACTAGAAAGAATATTCAAAAATGATTATATTTTGATTTAGTAGAGCGAAGTGATAAATAATTGATCTCTCGACGGAAACTCTGACTGGTAATCCGCAGGATGTTTCTTACTCTTGCAGCATTGAGCGACACATTGAGCAATGGTAAAATTTAGTTACCCAGAACCAGGAAATCAAAGCAGATAATATCCGTGGTAATCAAATAACTGATCACATGCTTTGCCTTTATTTTAACGTTTTCATGTGAATTGTTCTTCAGTTATGAGGAGAAAAAGTCGAGTTAACTCTATGAACAATTTCCATGGAAACGGTCAATTAAAGATATAATAATAGTTCGGTCCTAAGTTAGTATTTTCCAATTTTTTTTATTTTCCCCTGTCGAATCTAATTCCTGATTGAAGCAAAACTTATACTTAACTATGAATAAAAAATCATTCGTTTCTTTATTCATAATTATTGGTTCGTGCGATATTTGAATTTTCTTTCAACCTACGGACTGCCAGTTTTATTATCTATCGCTTTATCTATTCAGGTTTCAACGCTTAGCTCAACCACTCGAAATATATTTTAAAAGGAGAAACTACCTCAAACCGTTTGCTGATGAGTTAAACCCATTGCTCTCGTTGTTGGACGCATAAATAATTCCACCTGCAGTAAGTGCTCCATTCCTGGATCCTCTCCAACCTACACCGGACATAAAACCGTGTTTAAACTTCCCAACTGCTATACCTTGAAAAATTCCTTTGTTTGCAACTTTCCTTTTAACTCCCTCCCGTCTCCCTACTGACCGCAAGCGGTCAATTCCAGTAAAAGTTCAGAAACATTTCGCCGGAAGGCCGAAAGAGAAGCTTTGCGATGTCCGGTTCTTTCTATTTTTCACTCCAGATCTCTCTATATTAATTGTTGAGAAATTCTTAGAATTTCTCTGGAATAATTACCGACCCCTTTCTCGTTTGAGATGCAAGAGCTGTTGGAAATTCCGCCCTGCAGACCTAACTGATTTCCAGAGCAGCAATGTAGCAATTAAAATTTATATTTAAGACGCGTACTTAATAGAAGCAAGATTCTCCATATAATATAAACTATCCGGGATAAGTTTTCAACATCAACAAGGAACTAACATCAATATAACGAATTAAAGTTACAAGAGGGTGGGGAATAAGGACTTAGGGCTGGAGAAATAACAACATAACACGTATGTGTTAATCAGGATTAGGAAGGGTTTACGCTCTATGACAGCACCCGGGGGAAAGACCAACTTTACCTTGCTTATATCTAAGTTTGGAAGTTTATAAGTTTTATATTGCAGGAGTGGATACTGATTGTTTTCTTAGTAATGCTTGGTTCTATATGATGATTTGCAACTAACATAGTAGAAACTATGTCAGTTCCAAATCATAACACACGTTAACTTAGCTTTTGAATAGGACCCTCTATATATTTATCTACAGGATGTTTCATCGAAAACTTTCCACCACAGATACTGTCGACAACGCCAAAAACATCGTAAAACTCTAATGTCGATTCTGTTTTTGAGGATGAAAACCTCCTTTGTGAGGGTGCGGTCAGATTTGTAGTTTCAAAGGGAGCATGCGTTGAGTAACCTCTCATTTTAAAGGTGATAAAATTGTTTCTAGCATAATACCCATTTTTTTGAGCAGGAATCTGAGAAAAATAACACCCAAAGCATTTTTCCAAACAATTAGATAAAATTAAGTAATTTTAATATTCAATATGATTTTCCGTCACCTCTTTGCAGTAAAATAAAGTAAAAAAATCGAAAATTTCCAGGAACTTCGGGGGTGATTAGGCGACGTTCTTCCATCGTTCATCTTCTTAATTCTTGCAGGGAATTCGGTTGGATTAGATGAATTTTTGATTTTAAGCGGTCTCAGGAAAAAAATCGAGAGACGTTAAGTCAGGAAAGCTGGCTGGACGCTCAACGGGGTCTCAAAGCCTCAGTGATTGAGGAAATTGTCATCCAGAAATTGACATACTGTTGCAGTGACAGGCGAAAACACCCCATCTTCTTAAAGCCGCAGTATCTTTTCGGAAATATTTTCATTATTTCCGACGACTTCCCCAAAACTCGGGTAGATGTGAGTTTCCAGAAGATTCAAGGACGAGTTCTCAATGAGATCTCCCGGAAGAAGAAGTGGTCCGATTACTTCGTCACCGAAAACTCCAGCCCAAACATATTCAGCTTTTTGAATGTATTGAGTGTGTTCCTCTCTGGAAAGTCCCAGATTGGAATCGTTCCGGTATCGAAAGTTATGGCGATTAACCAATCCATTTACGAAAAAGATACATTCGTCCGAAAAGCAAATCGAGTAAAATAAATTGGAATTAGCCACAAGTCCATCAGTCAACACTTTACAAAATTGAGAGCGACGATCGGGATCGTCCTCGTTGAGTTCATGGACCAATTTAATCTTATAGGGGTTGTACTTGTAAGCTTTGAAAGTACGTTAGCAACTCGTCGTAGAGACACCTGAAACTTCTGATAATTTGCGAAATTAGTTCAACCCTTTCTACCGTAAGAGTAAACCACTTTCAGAAATACGGTAATAAAGCACAATTCACTTAAGATTTTTGAACGTAGTTCAACGGTGTAAATAAATTTTAAACTGCTGAACTAAGTGTAAATTACACCTTAAACAATGTTTTTTGTATGGATCCCTTTATTAATGCAAAAAGTTAACGTTTATTCGAGTTCGTTAAAGGGATTTTGTGAATATTTCGTCGAATTTTCTTCATATTTTGGGCGTTAATTTTCTCAGAACTGGTGGTCAAAAAAACAAAAAAAAATAGGTATATGTTGAAGAGAATTTTATTAACATTAAAATGAGAGGTCACTCGACCCGTTGCCCGTTTGAATCCCCAACACAGGGAGCTATTTCAGTAACTTTGAAATCATGCGTCCCCCACGAAAAGGGAATCGTCAGACCTTGGCGTTTTACGATATTTGTGCAATTACGGAAAGCAACTGTGGTGGAAACTTTTCGATGCAACTCCCTGTATATACAATTCTATATTATTTCCATTCTAGATGCCGCGATTCCACTTAATTTCAGAAATATTTGATTTTAAAGAATTATCTCCTTTTCCACACCCCCTTACGGAAAATTGAAAAACGTATTGTTCACAAAAATGACAAACAAAAACTGAGAGTAATATTCGCATTGGGGCTGCTCAGCTTGCGTACTACGCAAGAAAGGCAGATATGTAAGCCCACGTGTCAAAGAAGCTTGAGCAACTAGGAGAAAAAGGAAATGCGGTTTAACGATCTTGATGAAGATATCCCGGGGAGCAGGGAAAGGGAAAACCAGATTGACAATATTACCGCAGAACCATTGGAAAATGGCCCCAGCTGGACAGGGGAACATGAAAATCCCAACAAAAGACAACAATTAAAGTTGGGAAGATATGTGCAAAAAGCCTGATGGACTCGTCAGATTCTTTAATAATTGCACAGTGGAAGTGTTTTGTTCAGAAATCTGGTTGGGAGGCGAGTTTTCATAGAAAAACCATGGATGGAGGAGGATTTGGATAAAACATCCGTCAGAACTAATTTCCTTCTGCGCTAAACTAGACTTAGCCATCGCCTTTGAATACCTTGATAGTCTCTTGATTCCTTTCCACAGCAGTCGCTTTGTGGTGCGGCTAAGTAATGCAACACGACCGGTAGAATCGACTGAGTGGCACCGCTCATTGACGCGACCAAATGATCCCTCTGTGGGCATCGTTACAGCTCTTTGGGTGCTAGTGCCTTTAACATAATACTAGTGGTAACCTGTTAAATACCAGAAGTAGTCCTCATTGTTTCTCTTAAACAGCTCAATTTCTAGTAATACACTCACTTTCACATGAAATGCACCACCCAGCAATACTAATAATTAAGTCTTGTAACTTGGGCAAAATAATGCTTCATAATGGAGTATCAAATGATCAGACTTTCAGTAAAAAAGGAAGAATGCTGGTGGTTTTTTTGTCATTGACCTTTTAGATTTTTTATTCAATTGTAAATAAATAAAATAATATTTACATGGAAATATCAGTTTATTTTGTTGTTGAACTGTGAACGAGACATCTCAAGATGCCTCCAATGAGACAGCGTCGAAATTTTTCCCACGTTTCGGATTTCGATAGAGGGCGAATCATCGGCATGAAGGAGGGTGGACTTTCTTTCCGTGAGATTGACCGAAGAATGAATCGGAACCACGCCACGATTGCGAGAATATGGTCTTCATGGTCTGAAGAAAGGGTTCAGCAACATCGTCCAGCTGGACGTCCTCCCCGTAGCAGCAATGCACGTGAAGATCGACTTCTTAGACGGATGACCATTGGTGATCGATTTCAAACAACAATGACTGTTGCAGTAGATCGGATGGGAGCTCTAAATCGTCGGGTGTCGATGGCAACAGTTTACAGAAGAATTTCGTCTTTCGGCCTGCATTCATTCCAAATCTACGACTGCCACTAACCGCCCAACACCAAGCTTCCAGATTGGCCTGGTGTCAAGAACGAATTGATTGGAGTCATGAGTGGAGCAACATCGTCTTCAGTGACGAGTCGCGATTTTGTTTATGGATCAATGATGGTCGTAGAAGAGTCAGACGATACCGAGGTGAAAAAAGAAATTTGCAATTTTGTGAAAGGCGCCACACAGCTTTAACACCTGGTGTTATGGTCTGAGGTGCGATATGTTTTGGTCGAAGATCTTCCCTTGTGTTCATTTCAAGCGTCCTAAACGCACGTCGCTACATTAACAATGTTTTGAGGCCACTATTGGTACCATTCATGAAAACTTTACCAAATGGCATTTTCCAACAGGATAATGCAAGACCACATAGTGCGAACATTACTCGACAATACCTGGAAGAAGCACAATTGGAAAACTGCCTTGGCCTGCACGGTTACCGGACCTATCACCCATCGAACATCTTTGGGACATGATGAGTCGCCGTCTTCGAAATTTACCGAGGTCTCCAAACAATGTGGATGACCTGCGACATCATCTTGAGGTAGCATGGAATGAAACACCCCAGGAGGATATTGATCATTTGTTGCAAAGCATGTTGCGAAGAGCACGCGCTCGTATTGCCGTAAGAGGCGATGTCACTCATTATTAATTTTTTAATTAACAAATGTTGTATCTTTTTACTGATTTAAGTCTGATCATTTGATACTCCATTATGAAGCATTATTTTGCCAAAGTTACAAGACTTAATTATTAGTATACTGGGTGGTGCATTTCATGTGAAAGTGAGTGTATTTGACACCTCGCAGCCTTTACGGAGATAATAATTATGAAAAGCTTAGCAGCCTAAAAGTTTTGCGCCCTGCCATCCTCAGCTAAAGACCCAAAATTGTCTGGTCTATGAGCTAACGAGGTGATCAAGGCTACGTTCCTCCTACGACTTCGATAGCGTTTTATACTGGATGTTCCGTTAAAGAGTATTTTGCTCCATTGCCTGCCGTTTCCGATGTTCATTGCCTCACAGAATGAAAAATGCGGGTCTTTTAGGAAAAAAAAACACTTCAATTAAGGTAATAATTTTGTTCCAGCTGGTCAATAAAAAGCACTAGGGGTGCTCTAAAATATACCTGTAGCTACATGCGAAACACTCCCAATATCAATATCGGAAGGGCGTGAACAAGTAATGTGCCTTCGAGTATCACATTAGGGCTAAACGCTAATATAATCTGCGTAGGGAATTTTACAACCCCCCGGTTGCTGTATGGTGCACCTGCCACCACTAATTAGTAGCCTATAATGGCCGTCCGAATGTCGATTAAACCTAATATACTGGCGAGCCAAATTCGAAATATTATTGGCAACTATTAACGAGAGTACACAGAGGCCTAGATAATAGAATTTCGCAATTACGAATTCATTTCGTTGGGCTCTTATTCATTTCAAGCGAGTAATTTTACATGGGGTAAAGGCGAAATTAACTCAGCTTCCTGTTTTCTCTCTGTTATAAAGACGAAACAAACATCAGAAAAGGAACTCGATACATCTTCAAATAGTGCGAGAGTTTCAAAGAAACCGCAAAATTCCGTTCCGACGTTTCGTGTTTTTATTAGCGAACAAATTTGACGTTTGTGAAGCTTTTTTAGGTTTAATTTTAGAGATTGCCGAGATGGTACGTTAAGCCGTTCTTCGTATAATGAAAATATACTTGAGTGAATATTTTCAAGGCGAAGCTCGTTGTCGTGGAATCACTGCCATCGGGACGCACACCATGTCAGCACTGCGTCGAGTACAGAATTTAAACACGTTGAATATTTGAAGAAGCCCACAATCGACAATCGGTGGAAAAGATCAGGTTAAAATGACCTTCCCCCTCATCCCCCCCACCCCCTTATCCCCCCACCCCCCTCATCCGCCCCATCCCCCCTCCAGTTGTAACGTACGTTCGTTTACAGGGTGGTCGAACGAAAGCTTTGCAACGCGATTTTCAATATCCCCCGGCGATTTTTCATTCGATGGGGACAATTTTTTTATTGTGTTTACAAGTCTTCAACGTCAAACCCTTAACAGGGCTGCCGGGGTGACGGCTACCGCCGAGGCGAGGGGGTGTCGCCTGACACCTCATTTTAAAGGTAGTTATTCCGCGATTGTAACCCCCAAGTTTGAAGCTGCTGCCATTAGCCCTGTTGGTATGACAGATTGCCAAAGTCTCCGGGAAAGGAGCTTTCAGCCAAAAATTAATTTTTGATAACATGAGCTGCCGGCTTCAAAGTGAGGGCCGGAAGAGATTTAAAAGTGAAATATCACTGAATCGCTTTCACGGAGGTGAGTTTTCCCTCCAATTGTGTAATTCACGAACGCCATCAAATTACATTCGAAATATTACGTAACGTTCCATAATGGTTTGAACGAAATTTATTTTATTGTATGGACGCAAATAGCGGTCATTTCCATCGTTTGATAAAGTGATCAGAAAGGCAACGCGGACACTTTTTTTCATTTATACACTTTTTTTTTAAAGCAAAAAATTACAAGTAAAGAAACGCACCCTTTTGAATTTTAGGGATAAAACTCACCTCCAGCAAAACGGTTCGGAGATATTTCCCGTTTAAGGGTCTCCCTATCATCATCATTTTGAAGTCTACCGCTCTCATTGGGACAAATTAGTTATTAACTAGAAGCTTGTTTACCACAGATTTTGACAACTTTAAATATCAACCACCTTTAAAATTGAGGTGTCAGTCAATACCTCTTTCGCATTAAAAATTTCGAGAGTGACTGTCACCTCCCTTTAGGAGTTGAAGTTGAAGGGTTGAAAATAGAATAAAAAATTGTTCCCCTCGACTTAAAAATCGACAGAGATTTTACGTATTTTCATTTTAAATACTAAAAATCGAAGCGCAAAGTTTTCGTTGAGCCGCCCCATATAACTCATTCGAAATCGGTCGAATGGTTCAGTTAGCGAGTTGTCGGGGTGCTTTATCTTTAGAATCAGTTTTAATGCATTTTGTGCTGTTGTTTATATGTATTATTCAGTTTTTTTCGTTAGATTTGCCCTCAGTATATCTGTGTAGTCTAGCAATGATCTGAAAATTGATTTATGTTGCAGTTTTTACACGAATCTCTAACATACACTGACTTTCAAAAAAACCGCAACATCAACAAGAACGCATCGTATGTATTTGAAATATTGATATGATTTTAGACTTGTAAAGAGAAAAAAATGATAAAAATTTCGAGTTCGTATTTTAATGCGAAATGAAGTTTTTCTTTACTTTTTTATCTGTGACGATCGTTCTTTTTGCAAATTTTTTTACAGGCGGATAGCGATAAAGGTACTATCGTTAGTACCATATTGAATGTGTGGTAGTGTAAAATGCCTCGTGTACGCCAAAATGCAGTTAACTCCCTTTGAAAGGGGAAGAATTGTTGGTATGCATGAGGCAGGTTTACCTTGTCGCGAAATTGCACGTAGATTGGATCGAAACGCATCAACAGTGCTAAGAGCTTGGAGAGATTGGTCTAACGAAGGGTCAGTAAATCGTCATCGTGGTAGTGGCCGTCCAAGAATGACGAACGAACTCGTAGACCGGCGACTTCGTCGTTCAGCGACAGGCGCCCCGTTTGAAACAGTTCCGTCTCTTGGTGCTAACTGGGTAGCCACCCTGAATCGAAGGGTCTCCCTTAGTACCATGTATCACAGAACTCGAAGTTTTGGACTAAATTCATATCGTCCTATGCGTCGGCTTCCATTATCACGAAACCACAGGGTGGCCCGACTGGAGTGGTGTCGTCCGAGAGTGCAATGGGTGGAGGAGTGGAGAAGAATCGTGTTCAGTGATGAGAGCCGATTTTGTTTATGGCGATCTGATGGACGGTTACGTGTTAGAAGGCGCAGAGGAGAGCGATTAAATTTGGACTTTTTGGAAAGGCGTCATTCTGGTTTAACACCAGGTGTCATGGTTTGGTGTGCCATCCAGTATGGTAGTCGGTCTCCTCTTGTTTTCATTTATGATAGATTAAATGCTCAGAGGTACATTAATAGTGTCTTAGAACCGGTTCTTGTACCGTACATGCACGACCATCCTGGAAGCA
Organism: Euwallacea fornicatus; assembly: GCF_040115645.1. Taxonomy (NCBI): domain Eukaryota; kingdom Metazoa; phylum Arthropoda; class Insecta; order Coleoptera; family Curculionidae; genus Euwallacea; species Euwallacea fornicatus. Next base: position 905,249 of record NC_089568.1, read on the forward strand.
CATTTCAACAGGATAATGCGCGACCACATGTAGCCAACGATACTTTGAGGTATTTGGAAGCTGAAAATTTGGATATTTTGCCTTGGCCAGCTCGGTCTCCAGATTTGTCCTCAATAGAGCATGTATGGAATATAATGGGTCGGAGACTTCAACGTTTAGCTCGCCCTCCAGAGACCATAGATGAACTCCGCGAGCGGGTGCAGATTGCCTGGAATACAATACCACAGGAAGATATTGACAATTTAATTTTAAGCATGCCACGTCGCTTACAGGAATGTATTAATTTAAGAGGAGGTACCACCCATTATTAAATTATTTTTTAATTTTTTTGACTTATTAACAATAATTTTCTTTTGATATTTTGATCGTTTTTATCAAATTACCCGACCCAAAGTAATGCCAGAATTTCAAACGTGTTGCGGTTTTTTTGAAAGTCAGTGTATTTTTGCTAAATTATCCAAAAAAAATACTTATTTTCAGTACGTCGCGTATTTCCAACATCACTTCTTCCCGTCGGAAACATGGGTCACATTGGGTTGCTTTGAAGAACGGTTTCTGCCTAACCTTTTTGAATCTCTAATCACTACATTTATCACCGCAAGTGAAGGCATTTCGCGAATCCATTCGGCTTCTCATACTCTTGGGATCGGAAGCTCACACATGCACCGGAAATTTCCAATGAGCAAACATACTCTCCTTACTATTATAAAATTATATGAAAATTTCTCCAAATTCCTTAGAGGTTTTGTTATCACTTTAGGGTCTCATAGACGAATACATCTTTGATTACTCTATCTGGTGCTAGCTTGATTGATACATCTAAAGTGTAAATCCAATATTGACCTACACATGTTCGAGATTTGAAGCACATTCCACTATCTGACGACTGTGATAATTTAGAGTAAAACTTCCATTTAAAAGGGAAAAAATCGGGCCGGAGGCATTTCCATTGTTGGCAAAGAACGTTGCACCAAGTTGGAGGCAGGCTCGTAATATGCGTAGGCACGTGGAATCAAAATTGCAGATATTTTAATTAGTAGCAGGAAGCTTTCTACTATTAATTAAAGCTAAGAAGCTTCCGACTACTAATTAAAAGGTAGGAAGTAGTAGGTTCAATTGTAAAACCGCTTTTGAGTGCGAAATAAACTATTGTCGTTACCAGCACTTTGAAAGCAAAATCAAACAAGAAGTATTTAATTGTCCTACACTAAAGGAATTTTTTTTAATCGTTTTTTTTCTCATAACAAAAACCGCAACTGTTACCCAAATTTTCCAGGCATTTATTGCTTTTTGTGATAAGCAACAGTTCGTAAATTTTTTTCTCATAATAAAGCAATTTGCTGTGGTCATTCGTTAATTCCACTAAAACAAACAATTACTGTTTAAAAAAATATAAAGTATCTATTGATTTGAAGCATTAAAAGAAATTAGGAGATAAAACTAAGTAATCCAATATAGATTACGATTTATTGGTACGATTTAAGATTAATCCTGGACATTATTACTTTGGGAGTAACGTCACAATTACGAATTACTTAAAACGTAACTTATACTATAAAAAAGCACTTCGATCTGTTAGAACTATCAGTATCATTCAGCTAATTCGCAGCTATTGAACTCAAATCGCCCACGATGATGAAATTCGTACTCTTGGTTGCTGCTATGGTAATTGTACCAAGTAAGTGTAAAGCTAGTAGAATATTTTAAAGCTCTTGCATTAATAAAACGTTTCTCTAGGCCTAGCGAACTCCATTGCTGCTGACATCAGGCCAATCTACACCAACGAGGAAGAAACCAACATTGGCAACAGGCCTATCTACACCAACGAGGAAGAACAGATCATTACTGATCACCGCCCGATCTACGACAACATCGAAGATACCATCGAAACCGGCCACAGGCCAATCTACGAAAATGTCGAAGATTCCATCGTCGGTGAACACAAGCCCATTTATGACAATATCGAAGATTCCATCGTTGGTGAACACAGGCCCATCTATGAAAATGTCGAAGACCCTGTCTCTGATTCTTCCTGTGATATTTGCTTCGCTCATATACAGGCTTTGATCGCTGCCCTTCAAGCTGCTTGATTTGATCCGTTTTTTGAGTTTCATTTATTTCTATGTTCTTTATAATTTTTTTTTTTTTTTTTTTTTTTTTTTTTAAGTGCCCCAACTACTACTGGCCATTGGCTCTAAGGATCGCAGCATTAAATTAAATATCAAACACCTATTTGTTATATATCATAATAGAGTCCAATTGCTTTTATATGCTGTATGAGTTTTTCCTGTTGTGCTATGGAGTCTATCCTGAGGATATCCTGGATATCACCGTCTATCCCATGTATTACTTTATTATTCGACTACTGTGGGCAATCCACTAAAAGATGCTGTACAGTAATGCGGCTGTTACAGTGGACACATTGCGGTGACGCTTCTCTATTCATTAAGTAATCATGAATTATTCTTGTCTGCCCAATACGCAATCTTCATGTCACTATATTACTTCTCCTGAGCAGCCCTAGGGCTTTTGCCGTACATATCAGTGGCTCTATGCGTGACAGTTTGGTATTTGAAAAGGTACACATATTCTGCCACCTCTCATCCAAGATCGTAGCAAAATGGGTTCTGATTTCTACTGCCTCTACTCCTCCATCGAACCTCCGTGTATCCTGCGTTACCAGCTGTTCCTCCATCCATGGGGGTGTTTCAACCATGTTTATTCCTTGGAAATTTAGATAGTTAGTATTCTTTAACATCTTGTGTAATATTTGAGGCACGAAGTAGGGCCGTTTCCATGTTTCCTGCGGTCTGAGCTGATTTTTAAATATTGCTGCTGCAGGATTTCCTGGATAGGACATAGTGCGCACAAAGTGATTCGCGAGCAGTTTTTCCCTTCTCAGATTTAATGGTAGTTCATGCGCTTCATAGGCAAGTGAGTCCAGTGGACTGGATCGGCATGCTCCCAAAGAAATTCTAAGTGCTGTATTTTGTATTGGGTTCAGCAATTTCAAGTATGTCTCACACGCCGTTGAGTATACAAAAGAACCATAATCCAGACTGCTTCTTATAAGCGTCCTCAGGAACATTTGCTCATTAGAGCCCCAATGTTGATGTGCTAAAGCTTTTAGTAAACTAATCCGCTGCATACAGTTAGTCTTGGTATAAAGGATGTGTTTTTTCCAGTTCATTTTAGTATCAAAAATCACCCCAAGGAGCAGATGATCTGGAACCACCTGCAGAACGCCTGAATTCAAAGTAATTTTCAGTATATATTGTATCTTTCTGCTGCTGAAAAGCATGACCTTTGATTTTGTCATGGAAAATTTAAAACCACTTTTGGTTGACCAAACTTCCAGGTTATTCATTACATTCTGGACTAACTTGCTAGTCGACTCAGTATTGGTACCCGAACAGTACATCACTAGATCATCACCAAATAGTGGGTGTCTGGTGGTGGTATACACTTGCAAATGTCCGTTATGGCTAAGTTAAATAATGTGGGATTGAGAATCGCTCCTTGTAGGATACCATCTCTTAAAAAGACCTCCTGTGACATTTTACCATTAACCAAAACTCTGGCAGTTCTTTCACTTAAAAAATGTTTAATGTAAGACAGCATATTTCCGGTTGTATAACATCTTTCAAGTTTATTGTAGATCAATGGTTTGCAGACAGTGTCAAAAGCTGCTTCTATGTCCAGAAAAGCAGCAATAACTTCTCTATTAACCATCATGGAGTTAGCTATTTCTAACTGCAAAAGAACTAGATTATCTACTGGACTGCGATGAGGGCGAAAACCAGCTTGATTCTGATTAATGACCTTGATACATTCAAGATACCATGCTAGTCTCTTGTTGACCATCTTCTCCATTAACTTGTACATTGTACGGGTTAACGATATTGGCAGAAAGTCTTTTTCATTTAGAGGAGAAATATTATTTTTCTTGAATGGCAGAATAATGGATTGTCTCCACGAGGCGAAGAATAGTTGACATGTCCAGATTTTATTATAAAGCATCAACAATTTCCCAAGGTATTCCAATGAAGCTTTTTTCAGCAGTATGAATGGAACATTATCGGGGCCTGCTGCTGTGTTTTTACAACCGTTTAGGGCAGAGGTGAGTTCTTCCATTGAATACAGTAGATCCAAGCTGTCTGAAGATCGAAGATGATTAGGTTGTGATATGAATAGGTGTTGTGGTGGAGATTGGTTTGTAGATTTCCGTTGAAAATAGCACGCCAATATGTCCGCAATTGATTGGTCATCTGTGATGGTTTGATTATTGTGTTTAACAGAATTTACTTTGTGGTTGATAGCTTGACCTCGAATGCGTTTGATCTTCGTCCACACTTCCGCTTGCTGCGTATCAGGCACTATGGAGCTAACATAGTCCTCCCAAGATCGTTTTTTGCTTTCCCTTATACGCCTAGCTCGAGCTCTTAGCCTCTTGAAATTAAAGAGGTCTTCCAAGGTTCTTGTACGCCGGTATCTGTTTAACGCATTTTTGCAATCCTTGGTAGATGTACTGCAGAGGTCGTTCCACCATGGAACACTCCTGCCAGAGCGGTCCACTCTCCTTTTGCCAATATGTTTATCTGCTGGGGAAAGTATAATATTTGTTGGTTGATTTGTTGCAGTTTGAACGTCTTCCAAGAGCTGGGTTTGTGTACTTTGCATTCTTGTTTCAGCCGAATATTTGTCCCATTTTGCTTTTGGTAAGTTCCACCTCTCAATTATATATGGCTCGGAGGTCGTATTATTAGAAATCAGAATAGGAAAGTGATCGCTGTCATATAGACTATCCAGAGTTTGCCAATTTAGTTGAGATGCTGTATTTAGATCCGTAAAGCTTAAGTCTATCGCACTGAGTGTACCCGAGGAGATGTTAAGGTGTGTGGATTGCCCTGAATTTAAGAGGTGTGTGTTAAGGACATTTATAATGTTCTCAATCATTTTCCCCCTTCCTGATGTGTGGATCGATCCCCTTAATGGGCTGTGCGCATTGAAATCTCCGAGACGAACAAACGGTTTTGGCAATTAGCTGATGATTCTACTTATTTCAGCCTCCATGAGTAAATAATTTGGGGGGATGTAGACATTACATATTATAATCTTATTAGGACGCCATACATTTACTGCTGTCAATTCCAGTTCGGAGTTTATTGGGAAATTTTCCGAAAAATTTTCATTCGAGACGAACATTCAAACTCCTCCACTGGCTCGAGCACAATCTGTTCGCAAGTAGTGATTATCCCTGATAATGTTTGAGGGATTTTTTAATAATTTCATTAAAGTTTGTTTTCTGTAGACAGACAATAACTGGCAGATGTTCCCCAATCAGTTGTAGTAGATTGGCAAGGCGTGGATAGAATCCATCGCAGTTCCACTGTTAATCTTGAAGATGTTGGTTATGGTTGTTATGGTGCTGAGATATTCGACCGTTGGAAACTGTCTGACATAGTGTCCTCCTCGTTTGAAGTGGATGCAATACTCTCAATCGGCGTTTCCTCAATGTTTATGCCTGCTTTCAGTTTTTTTATGCAGTCGTGTGAACCTGTTTTTAATAGACCTCTCCTGGAGAAATGGATAAATGGAATATATATATTGTCAAGTAATTGTTTGACATTGGTTGTGAATTTACAGGCTTCGCTATATGGATCCTCACTGTTAAACGTGTCTTCCAAGAAAGCTATAAAAGCGTCAAAAGGTAAGATGAAATCATTGACAGCTGATTCATAACATTCCTTTATTACACCTTTGCTATTACCCGAAAGGGGCGAACAGGTGACCGCTGAGAGGATTTTTCTTTCCTTTTTTGGCTATTTTTTGGTTGTAGGTGGTGGCATTAAATTTCGTTCCCCAATGTCATTTTCTTCCGAATCAAGGGTTGATAAGATGCTAGAATGTTGCCTCTTTTGCTATGCTATGGTTTCTGTCTCTTGTATTTCCTTCTGAGCGCCTAACACCTCCTCTAAGGTAGTATTCTCATTGCTATAAACTGTGATTGGTGGATTTGGACACTTGCTCGCAATATGACCTGCTTTTTTACATTAAAAAGCACTCCATTTTATCAGTAGATAAAAATATTCTATAATCTACTCTCTCATAGTGCAATAACTCAGATGTCTGTAGTTGAAAATCCTCAGTGGGTGGTTGAATATACACTTGTCGGCGAAAACTTAGGATATGGCTGTATTCATCCCCAGGAATACCAGCTTTTAGAAACGATATGGGCGATGCCATTTGAAGTCCTAGGTTTTTGACCATATTTTCTATAGCATCATGTGGGATGGATGGACTGACGTTAGAAACTATAATTCTTTTGGTTGGAAAAACTAGTCTTCTAACGCTATGTCGGATTCCCTCAATTATCACTGTTTGCTGAGCTTGTGTGAGTTTAGCTACGGTTTCCTCACTTTTTAGATATATGCAAATTCTATTGTTAGATATTCTTGAAGCAAATATAATATTTGTAGGCTCAACCAGATTCCCTATAGTGCTTACATAATCAAACAGCTTGAGGGTTGGTTCCGCATGCAACACTATTGCTTGTCCTTTCCCGGGAAAGGTTTGCCATGGCGTTGATTTGGTAACTGCTGAGAACGTCACATTCTTGTTGATTGAGTTTTGCTCAGTTGGATTCATTCTTTCAATCGGTTTAATTATTTGGCTGCTCTTGTAGTCAAAAGCAGCCTCCAAGCGTTCAGACATTACGGCTAAGTATCGAGTATTATTTTTTAGAAATAATGTTCATTTATATTAGCAGTATTTAAGTATCGTAAAAGAAAAGGAACAGCACTCGTATTTTCTTATCACTGCGGGAATTCGAGCAAACGACAACACCAGAGATTCTCACGATGTTTACTCATCGACTCTCAAAACCCGAATACCTCTTCGTCATTTACTTTCTAACGAATGTTAGTAAATTTTGAATTAAAAAAAAATTATTAATTGAACATTTTAAACCTGCAGGTTTTGTTTAAGGGAGGTTGCAGCCATCTTTAAGAGTGTCGTGATCGCCTTAAAACTTACTTCTTCCGCTCACGTGGAAAAAGTGAGTGACCTGCCAAAAAGTGCAGGGAGTGATATTTTACCGCACGCCGGTGGAAATTAAATTGTGCCACGCAAAGGGCGGTTTGGTCAACAATCGATTTACTGCAAAGGAATTTCCCATATGTTTGACGCTTTCTTTGAGCGCAGGTGCATTGACAGGCTTCTGGAAGTTCTCCTGAAAGTGTGGTAATTAAGCTTACATGCATACGTGAGATAATTTTTTTTTATCAAGGTAAAAATGCCACGTAATTACTTACCGGTTGCTTAGAAAGCGACGTCCAATCATAATTATTCGTTAACGTCCTTTTTTTATAGCTATCCAATGGAATACATAGGAGTGGCAGTCTATGCATAGATCTTTGTCCAGCAGTATTTTCACTTCGTTTTCTGGATAAGCGGAATTATCATTCTTTCCTAACGCTGGCGCCCTCTTCCACTTGAAACCCAAGTTTCTTTTCTCAAGACGCGCGCTTCCTGCCTGACCCCGCATTTTCAGCCACCCTTTTTAATACTTCTTTGGGGCTGTTTCTTTCCACTTTCTTAGACGCTCTTAGAAAATCTTTACTCGGGTTGTCGGACTCTCCCACAGAGAGCGCCACCATAATTGCTGACCGGTTAAAAATGTGAGATTTTTTTCGAAAAAACATCAACTACATTTACAAATTTATTGTAATTTTCCGTTTAACGGTCGATAACAACGTAACATTTAAGTCAAGGATATAATCTCACGTCTCTCCCTTTCCCCCGCAATAATTTTTGAAGAACGATAGTCCAAAATTGCAGTAAAAAAACACAGGACAGATAAAATGGTGCGATAGGTCCTGAAAGTCCGAATTAAGACGCCTATAGACGTCGTTATCAGGACGTCGCAGGAATTACCTAAGTTTGTGGTTGGTTTGCGGTTAAAAGAGGCGTGGCTGCGGTTAGAAACTGCGTCTTATTGGACGCGATTCCTGCGGTTTACGCATGTGGTCGATTATTAAATTTTTATTGGGCTTTCCAGGGATGCCGGAGGAACTATAGGTCAACCAAACCGGAATGCGTGTTCTGAAAGAGGAGCCCCAAATTTACCGACTATATAAAGCAGGCCAGGAGCCAGGAATTGCCAGGAATGAGCTGGGTCATGACGAACAGCTGCTTTGGTTATCGATTTCTGTGAAAGACTAAGGGGTGGTGGAAAGTTTTAAGAAGGCCTGATTATTATAACAAAGAATTGTGCTCTCTGGGATGAAGGGTGCTTTAGTGGGACTAGAAGATAAAGGAATTACTTACAGCATAAAACAGTGAGAGGGTTTGATTTGCAGGACGCAATCAGCCTTTGTTCAGCTCGTATATAGGTCAATAGTTCATCCTACAGTCGCCATAGAAAAGTTAATGATTTTACTAGTATCTCATATTCATAGTTTATTGTAATAAATTTATTAATATTACCTACACAGTAGGAATATGTTTACCAAAGTAGGTTTTCATTTCCCTAATAAACGTTTATAGTTCGTTAGATCTCTTTAAGTACCAGTACATAACGGCACTAAAAGAGTTTCGAAATCCAGGAATACAGCTGATTTTTCTATTACCTAATATTATTACATATGTATGCCTTCTGCTTGCACGACATGTCAGTTCGAGACCCGACACATGGAAGGAAGACCATGACCAGTGTATTGGCTCTGTAACGGGCATATTGTTAGTCTCTTCTGAATTTAAGTTAAAATCCTCTGGAAGGCGCGTTATATCCCCCGCTTCTAATTTTTTATTATCGTCGTATTAATCATAAGCCAACAGTAGAATTGAACATCAAACATCTCAAAATGTCTGTTCAACACAGAGCTGGGTCGGAAGTTTTCAATCCAGGAAAGTTCGCAGAACTTAAAACCGCACAAGTCGATCATCCTGATACCTATCCAAAAGTTTAGCCCCCAAAATGATATTATCAGAGGTATGAAAAAGTAAATTGAATTGAGGCACTCGTGAGTGCGAGCTACGAAAAATTCACTGTATTCAAGAAAGATACTGATCAAGTTTCCCCAGTATTTGGAATACTGTTACCACTCCGTTTCTTATAGTTAATTGTATATTTTTTTGGCTCTAGTTTTGAGGGATTTGTTGTTTTTAGGCAGTCCCATCTTAATATCTCATAATATAAAAGTTAAGTAATTAATTAATTGCAATTTACCGTTAAGTAATAAATCATCGATAACACAACGAACCAATCCAAGTCTTAACCACAAACCTTTATCAAAACCATAAGCAGTCAAATAAACTGACTTCCTTTTTCAGAAAGAGAAAACATTATTATTAATTATTAGCTTTGCTTAATATAATCGCCCCACCCGAAAATATCTGAAATTTATAAATAACTCAAACCTTCCAATTTGCCATAATGAAAATTAAAAACGGTTATTTTTACAACGTCTAATTATCGCCCCTAAAAAGAATCGGGGGCAGGGGGCGAGATTAAGAATATGCGGGCTATGCGCCTTCTTAATGTTTAGCGCGGTCCTTAAGAAAGGGCGGCTCAGGGCTCCCCTGGGTGGAGTTATACTAATTAATGGGAAGGGTTGCACCTTGCTAAATACACGGGGAAATATTTACGGGAAGATTAACGCGACGGCTTTACCCTCCTGCATAACTTTGTGTTCTGTTTTTCAACAAAAAAAATTCAGCAATATCGTTAAATTGCTCACATCATGCATGAGAATAATTTCCTGTTGAACCTCTTTGAGATTTATTTGAAATGGGGTCTCAAAAATATTTCATATTTTAAAATTGAAGGGCCAAACTCATTTAGAACTTGGCCATTTTCTTATCGGTGCAGCAATGCTTTTCCTGTCGGCAATTTATGTGATACCACCCTGAAAAACCTGAAGCCACGGGAAATTGGGATTTCAGCATTTGCATTTCTTGTTTTTATGTATCTTTAGAGCTTTTTAATTTCCGCCTCGAAATATAAATTTCATTTTGTTAATAATACATTATCCGAAAGCCGCCGCTACAGCTACGGGCACATTTCGGTACACAGCGAGTCCCAGATAAGAATGTTCAATATGAGGATCTCATAAACGGCAATAGACAGTCTCCCACTCATGAACGGTAATAAACTTCGTTGAATGGGAAAAAAGGATTTCGAAGATGTGTAAAGGGAATTTGAAAACGTAGTAAAATTCCCTCGAATGTCCTAAAAACAAGAAGTAACTTTTGGACGTAGTAAAGTTCGATTTTGGTTTTGACCACTCCTGCCTGCACCCGCTATAATTCTGAACAGGCCATTATTCGGAAAAAAAATAAATTCGAAAATTTCGGCTTGCGCGAAATAATTTAATGATCAAAAATCATTTTGTAAACCCAATCATCATCGTTTTCAGGTCTGTATCTGTTACCATTTACAAGATCCTCAGGCTGGACACCCTTTTGTTAGACACGCTGTACATTTCATGTTCAATACAGAAAATTTTCGCAAGGAATGCAAAGAGATTCAAAGATGTTTTCAGTCCCCCAGGCGGAATATAAACGAGCGTCTTCCTGCTTAAGAAGAATTAAAAAGTGAACGCGTGGCAGCAAGAGATCAATGCGCCCCGACGCTGTGCCGGGCATCCCCTGGCAACCCTCAAAGTCAGTTAATGAAACAGGATTTTTCGCGACAAGCCCGTTAAAATTGAAACTCCGGAAATGTTGTCACTTAGAATGCAACCGAGCGGAAGCCGGGGGGGATTTCTTGGGGATCGGAGCCCCTGATTTTTAATCGGCTACCGTTTTTAAATAAGTCCTTCTTTTAATGCGGATTTGTATCGTGAAACTGCCAATTGCCGCCAGTCAGTTCTATTTATAGGGGGATATCGAACATTGCAGACAAATGTTTTGCTGAAGAGACGTGACACTCTCAATTTTATAAATAATACTCGTACCATCCATGATTAAATTCAGCAACTACAGCAATAAGCAAAAAGTATGAGTCCGATAAGTTCAACACCTGAAACTAGACTGAACAATTTTTTTTTTAATGATTATTTCAGTTTTTATTCCAGCTAAACAAACCTGCCACCTGTTTTTGAGGATCCCGTACTGATCTCCTATACTGGAAACAATATACAGGGTGGGGCACCAAGAGCGCCTCGGGGTATTACGTCCTTATTAATAATTTGATCGAAAATTGTTTTTAGAGGTGTATGTAGGACCTTGCAAGGTACATTTTAAAAATATTTTCATTTATACAGGGTGTATATAAAAAAAGATACATCTCAAACATATGTTTCTTTTTAATGGGACACCCTCTATTTTATTACATATTTGGAATTATAAGAAGAAAATAGTGCGAGTTTTTATAAAACACATTGGGTCTAAAACAATTGCTTCTCGAGAAATTTTAAAAAATATAAAAATGCAAGAGTTAAGAAAAAATTGTTTTTGCTAGGTGAAATGAGTTACTTGGCTATTATTTTTTTACTATTATTTCATAAGTACAAACTAATTTTCAAACTAGAATAAATTATTTACTAAACTGATATACAGGGTAAGCAAAAAGATTGGTCAAATTTTACTCCTTTATAATTTAGCATAACTTTCTTATTTCAAATGGAATATATACATTTTTATGAATTACTTAGAATCACTAATTAATTCCCTTTCAATTGATACTACAGTATTCTATACCTATCTTTTACCGTTTTCCCATAACATGAAATTTTACTTAATTTTCAATAATAACATTAAATATATTTATATATTATATGTATTTCTTCCAATGATTCTACAAGTCTGTTTTCAATAAAGTCTTTGAACACTTGTCCAGTTAAATTGTCTTCAAAAAAGTAAAGTCCTATAACGGAAGTATTTAAAATTCCATCCCACACATTAAGGGACCATCTATGCTGTCGATCGACTGTGCGGAAAACTAATGGCTTTTCATCAGCGTAATAATGGAAATTATGCCTATTTACTAAGTCATTGTTATGAAAAGTCGACTCATCCGAAAATAGAAGGCAAATCAAAAAACTGTCATTTTGTGCACACTTTTCCAAGACAAAATGACAAAAGTCAATTCGTGCTTGATAATCAGTTTCATATAATTCTTGATGTAACTGTATATTATAAGGATGAAATTTGAAACTTTTTGCAATTCTTCCCACTGTCCTTCTACTTAAACCCAGCTGTATTATTTAATGTTATTATTGAAAATTAAATTAAATTTTATATTATGGGAAAACGGTAAAATATAGGTATAAAACACTGTAGTATCAATTGAAAGGGAATTAATTGGTAATTCTAAGCAATACATAAAAATATATATATTCCATTTGAAAGAAGAAAGTTATGCTAAATTATAAGGGAGTAAAATTTGACCAATCTTTTTGCTTACCCTGTATATCAGTTTAGTAAATAATTCATTCTAGTTTGAAGATTAGTTTGTACTTAAGAAATAATAGTAAAAAAATAATAGCCAAGTAACTCATTTCACCTAGCAAAAACAATTTTTCTTAACTCTTGCATTTTCTAAAATTTCTCGAGAAGCAATTGTTTTAGACCCAATGTGTTATAAAAACTTGTACTATTTTCTTCTTATAATTCCAAATATGTAATAAAATATAGGGTGTTCCATTAAAAAAAAAAACATATGTTTGAGATGTATCTTTTTTTATATACACCCTGTATAAATGAAAATATTTTTAAAATGTACCTTGTAATGTCCTACATACACCTCTAAAAACAATTTTCGATCAAATTATTAATATATGACGTAATACCCCGAGGCGCTCTTGGTGCCCCACCCTGTATATGCCCAGGGCGTGTATTAAAAATGGCACCCAGCACGTTGCTAGGACCAGCGCGTGAACCCCATGAAAAACATTTAACTAAATATTTTAATAAAGTTGCAAGCAAAGAATCTTTTTACAAGAGTGGCAGAAATCTTAACAAATCTGAACTTATGAATAAATGAAGGGCCGAAAGAAAATCGCGAAAGAGACAGAAAAAGCTGGAACGGGATTTCATCTCTGTTGCATCGAAATTATAATTTGAAGCACTAAAGTGTAGTGACGTTTATTGTTCATAAGTTGGATATCAATAATAATAGCAACAGAGTGCCACTAACTATGCATATCCACCGATTAGCTCACTTTCGCTAAAAGTGTTATTTACATGTTTTGCTTTCAACCCCTTCAAACCCTTACCCCATTAACACGCAGTCTTTTTATAGTGAAGAGAGATTAATTAATAAAGTTCTCGCGGAAGAGACAATTGCGGTCAGGCTAGCGGTTTTTTATGCCTATAAAAAAGGTACCAAAATACTTCTCCCAGCTTACATACCAGATCGCTGGTACTTCAAACCTGAAAAATAGACCGAAAACCTATTGAATATATGAGAATGCGATTAGCGAAGAATTAAAATTGCAGAGCTTCGATTAATCGCCGAAATTTGGGGACTCTCCACCGCTTCGTGCCAAGAAGACAATGGAGGATGGCTCTTTTAGCCCGTACACAAGAAGTACCACGTGGGTAATAGCGCGTCGAGCCAACAAGAGTACTTACCGAGACTAGGTTCATCTCAGGCTACAGGAGTAGCAAAACGTTGGTCCTTCGAGTCTAGATACAGTACCGCACTAGTGCTACTTGAAGAATGCCAAGAATGCCACAATGGTGGTTCTTGGAATTTACAAACGGGGCCAAAATACTGGCTAAAGGAAAGAACAAAAAGATAAATAAAAACGACCAATGTTTGTGAACACAAAATCGACAATAAATCAATTTTCCATTAACTAAACAGTTTTTTCGGTGTTTACATACAATAATATTTAACTGAGTTTGTATTGCGTTTTTTACTGAACATACACCTATTTGTTTCAAAAACTAATCAATAGATCTTGAATCTCAGCACACAATTGAATGTAGTTTTGATGCCTTTAACTTGAAGGGTCACTTGGCCCAGATTTCAATTTTAAAAAATCGGCCATTTTGTACTACCGCTGACGTAAGCAACATGCAAAAAAGAAAAAAAGCCAAAAGAGAATATTTTTTGTTCTATTTAATGGTGGTTTTGAATTTTCAAAATATGATAATTTGTTACAAAGCTTATAGGGGGGGCGGACAATTTAGAGCCGCACAGTATAAAGACACAAGAAACGATTGTACTGTGTTGAGAGCTCATACAGGGCCGAGCAAAAAAGGCAATTAGAGAAGAATTAATAAAAACCAGTGTTAAGAGTGTAAAATTGTTTAATCGTGCAACCGCTAAAAATTGTCTAATAAAGCAAAACAAACTATGAATCGTGCATTTTTAACCCCGTTCCACTGGCCCGGGGAAGTCCCGCTTAGCTTTTTTATAATGCACATAATTTTAGTATAAATCTCCAGCGGGATATAGTTTCCCATTCTAGCATTTTGCCAAAAGCATACGGAACAAATTCCCATAAAAAATGCTCTTTTGTCTCATGCTACCCCGCTCTTGGCTTTCTTGAATTTATGCTTGGCTGCATTTAATATGCACAAAGGCAAGAGACACGCATAAATCCGACCAGAAAAATATGAAAAGAAAGGCGACGGAAAGGAAACTGGGAAAAGTCTATATATACTTGACATGTAATATTCAGACAAACATGACCCATTCTCTGCAAACCTTTGAGGTATGTTCGGAGTAGAAGTATCCTCTCGAGAGAGAAACTCTCATTTCCTAAATTGAGAATGTTTACTCATACGGTGATATTTTCTAATACGTTGAATGGCAGTGAAAGAAAGACTGAAATTATATTTGAAATCGAAGTGAATATTTCTAAAGAAAACCCCCAAATGTTCCCATTGCAGACTTGATATCGGAGCTCTACTCCCTGGGGAAACACAAATATGCAATATTGCCAACATAAATTGATCCTTGATACGATCCCGAGCCTCCTCATTTAACAGGTTTTCAAAATATGGGGTGCGAACATATTATTTACTACCTCAAATTCAATATGCGCCACAGCGGGGATGCTTGACTCACTCCCTTTCTAATTCTTTTCTATGGAAACACACTTTCGGCATTTGATTAAACCAAGAGAGAGCTGCGATTCTTTTCAAATTTTCGAAATAGGCCCGCAGTGCATTTCGTATTTCTAATTGTGATATTTAGTTGAAATTTTCTGGGGTAGTATACAATATTCACCCCACCATTAACTTAAATTATTCACAGAAACGTTCAAGATTAAGACGCGGCAACGCCCACCGCCCATTGCGATGTGTGCCCGGAGATTATCGTGGAACTCTAGAGCCTGATGGATAATTTTAGAGGTTGTGTACAGAGCAAACACTCTTGAATATTTATGTGGAATATTCACGCTAGACGGTGAAAAATAGCCAGGCTCCAGATCCGCTAGGGGAACTAGGAATGGTGAAGTGCTTGACTGAGAAATCCGGGCAAAACGATGAGAAAATCCTAAAAGTGAGTTAACCAAATAAAGGGCTTTTAACTCCCTAAATTGAAATGCCAAAACAGTCATTTGTTTCGTTCGCATGACGAAAAAGTAAGAAAGTAATGAAGTGGTGAAGATGTTCACTTCAGAGTAGAAGACTTGGTAAGCGAAGACAATGAATTTGCCATTTTCCGCGAGAAGAGAAACGCATAAACTTTTCTTCGATTGGCACCAATTAAAATTCATTCTCAGATGGTTTTTGTATTTTTATATTTTTGAAACTTTTCGCTTCTCTTTTATAAGCCGTAAAAAACTTTCCAAGAAAGTTTTCACTGTATTAAGTGTTCCTTTACTGTCTAGACATTAAAAATGTCACATCACAGACGATTTTGTGTCAGTTCAGCTCAAGTTACTTCAGTTCTTTATTAATGGGAGAAAACCCCTATCTCTCTCCTTTCCTAAATTTTCCAGTGGAGATTTCCGGAAGTTAGTTCGGGTCAGGTCAGATGCCCAAGCAAGTCCATCGAGAGAGGCGCCGCTCCTCACATAGCTGCTTGTGTTACTGCGAATTTTCATTGATTCATGGCGGTTTCTTTAGCGCCGCGCGAGAGTTAATACGGCTATAAAACCGTTTTTAACAAACAAATTCAGTAGAAGGTGTTAATGGAAAGTTCTCGCATGTGCTTCTAGCTTAATAGGGAAATGGCGAAGGCACTAGCCGTCGGTATTGATTCTTTTCATTCAGTATTAATGCGTTCCAGTATTTAAATGTGGAAATCGTCTCCAATAAGCAGATGAAACAGCACAGCACTTTCTTATGTCGACTTTAACGAAACCGAGCGTCTCGTCGAAACCTCTCCAAGAAACGGGTTGTCATGCACTGAAGAGGTCCACACCAGTCCAAAAATAAAAATTACGTACAAGAGAGAAAGACAGATTTTTTTACATCAGATGTCCCTCCCATGGTGTTGAGAAACCGAATGAAATTACAGGAGCTTGATCTTTATTTACTTTGAATGAACCAACTACTGCTGCGATCGAAGATCGTTTTTTGAAGGGGGCACTTTCGACCTCTCCACCTATGCCGATGATGGTATCCTTGAAGCTAAATTCATTTCCGCACCTCGGTCGGTGACAACCACTTGATTGACGAAGAATTTCGCAACGGGATGGTGGACGAGATCCAGGAATGGTGCCATCGGGGATGGAAAAGTAAATACTGAGTGTATTCGAACTAGGTACCACTTCTTTATTCTTGATTTTTACCTAAATGTCCACACATTTATACTACGTGTACATAAAAAAAATGTTCAACCCCTGCTCAATAATGACCCCCAAGCGCCCACTAAGAATTTATAATTTAATATAGCTAATTAAATGCATATTTGCATTTCTCAAACTTGGTCCGGGGCATCTCGTTTGTTTCTTCTTTATCCGGGTCCTCCGTCTCACTTTCGCTCTAAGTTGAGCAATAAACTAAAAGAAGAGGGAGCCATTTGTTCGCAAGTACAATTAAAACGGTGGTGGTATGTGAGGAATTCTTGACGCGAGCGCCCTGTCTCCTTAATTAAAAACTACCCCCTCGTTAGAAAAGTGGAACAGACAAGTTGTGAGGGTGAGCAAGGGCGAATTTCTTAAGGAGGTTCGGTTGGAGCGATCGTGCTGTTTAGCGGGTGCTGGTTAAACGCTGTGGTAGTTTTAGGATAAGTAATGCAAAGTATACGGTTGTTAGTTTTATCTATTGCAATTGGCGAAGGATTGAAATAAGAATTAACGTGGGGATAATCGGGAAGTTCGAGATTGACCATTGCATTTTTGTCCGCTATGAGGGAGTTGCAATATAATGTGGTGTTGGGTTGTTCGATAATGAATGTCGTTTTATTCTCATAGATGGCTTAATTTATACATAGTGATCTCGTCGCTTATATTATTATGTGCCACTTTAAAGGTTATGTTTTCGGCTTTTTTCGATCGAAAATTGAACGCGATTAGTAAACAAGAAGTTGTTTAAAATTTAAGTTGAAGATGGACAATCAAACTCAATTATCGACACATTTTATTGTTTCACTTTCGAAAGGGCAAAAAAGCAGCGCAAGCTCAGAAGAAATTGTGTAAAGTTTATAGTGAGAACTGCCTTACCGAACGCCAGCGCCAGCGTCGTCGTTTTTCTGGCTTTCGTTCCGGAAATTTTAATGTCCAAGTTGCACCACACACTGGACGCCCAATCGCCATTGATAACGATGAAATAAAGGCCTTAATCGAAGCTAATCGGCGCATGACAATTCGAGAGATAGCAGAAATGTTGAACGTATCGAATTCAACCGTTTCTCTGCATTTAAAAAAAGCTCGGGTACGTTAGCAAATTGGATGTTTGGGTTCCTCACGGATTGAAGGAAATTCACCTCACCCAACGCATCAACATATGCGATTCTTTGCTGAATCGTAACCAAAACGACTCACTTCTAAAAAGAGTCGTAACGAGTGATGAAAAATGGATTGTCTACGATAACGTAGTCCGAAAACGATCATGGACCAAACAAGATATACCTGCGCAATCGGCGTCCAAAGCCAATATTCATCAAAAGAAGATTTTGCCATTTGTGTGATGGGACTACTAGGGTATTCTGTATTTTGAACCGCTTCCGAGAAACCAAACTATTGATTCGAATGTTTACAGCTATCGAAATTGAACGAAAAAATCAAAAGAGAACGTCCTGAACTCGCTAATCCCAAAGAGGTACTGTTCCATCATGATAACCCCATACGTCTTTAATAACGCGTCAAAAATTATTGGAATTAAATTGGGAACTGATACCTCATCCACCATATAGCCCTGACTTGGCGCCGTCAGATTATTATTTGTTTCGTTCTTTTCAGAATCATTTGAATGGTAAAAATTTCGATTTTGATCAAGCCGTTAAAAATGAGTTAAATCAATTTTTTACTTCTAAAAATCGAGGCTTTTTCGAACGCGAACTTTTCCAAATTGACCAAAGATGGCGCAAGGTCATCAACCAAGATGGCCACTACTTCATTGATTTATATTTATTATTAATATAAGTATATTCAGTTTGAAAAAACATAAAAAATACGACATTAATTATCGAACAGCCCAATACAACGAATATTCAAAATAGCAACATTTCAATGGCCCAAAAATATTAGGACGATTCAGTGCTTGCACTTCTACGGGAAACGCAGACATTTTTAATGTTTAATATGGCCACCTTTTTGTTCAATAAACCTTTTTAACCGCTTTGACGATGAAAACATAATTTTTTGTAAAAAACCTCTGTTCAGTTCCATTCTTCTTGCTGTGCTTGCTCTAAATTGTCCTCATTGTCTGCAAAAAAAAATTCTCAATGGGGTTAAGATCTGGGAATTGGGCAGGAGTTTTGATGACCTTACGACAAACATAAAGTAGCCATTCTGGTACTATTCGAGCGCTGCGTTTGAGGTCGTCGTCTTGATAGAATTTGAACCTTTTTAAAATGTTCATATTTCCAGCACTACAGCTAAGATTTTGTTTTAACAGTACATTTTGTCCGCTGTTTCTTCCATGAATACCAATTTTTCGACTCCCGTACTTGATACGGACTCCCAAACCATAACAGACCCTCTACCGTGCTTGAGAATTAAACGTGGATTCTCAGTTTTCAACGCTTCATTTGCCTTCCTTTACACTGTAGGACGTCCATCGCAACCAAAGATTGTTAAATTTAAACTCATCACAGAAAATTATATCTGACCAGTAGTCATTGTAATTTAAAATGTAGCTGGACGCGAATTCTAGCCGTGTTTTCCCATTTTTTTCATTCAAATCATGGTTCTTTCCGTGCTGTTCTACCATGATGACCGTGAGAATAGATGCATCGGCGTATTGCTTGAAGAGATACTCTTTCCCGTGTGTGTTGGTCTATTAAAATTTTTTACTTTAAAAATCGAGGCTTTTTCGAACGCGGACTTTTCCAAATTACCGAAAGATGGCGCAAGGCCATCCACCAAAATGGCCACTACTTCACTGATTCATATTTATTGTTAATATAAGTATATTCACTTTGAAAAAACATAAAAAGTACGACAATAATTATCGAACAACCCTGCACAATAGTACGGGAGGCAATTACATTTTTGGGAAAATGTCCAGTGGCACACCAGAAAAGTTAAGAGTGGCACACAATGGGGAAAATAATCGCTCTATGCAATTAGGTGAGTGAACCCGCAAATGAACGTTCTCGTGTCGAAGTCTGTAGAAAACATCCTGGACGTGTCGGAGCCGGAAGCCAGATTTTTGGCTGCCACTTGGTTCTGTGGTCTAGCGACCGAAACTGGTTGCAACTGGCTATTACCGAGGAGTTGCGCATGACCAGCGACAAAACAAAGCAGAAAAGAGAGGAAATTAGGCGACAAATGAAAGTTGGCGAGAGCTAACATGTGGAATGGGGCACCAAATTCGATTCGACTCGCATTTAAAAACTGAGCCTCACCTAGCTGCAGCTTCCTCAAACGTCTATTCCCATAGCAATCCTGGTCCTCGTCCTCGATAGTCGACCGAAACATTCTAAAAATTCCCTTAAAATATTGAAAGGTTAGTGTCACATAGTAACTATCCAAAAGAATGTAAGCAGAAATATTCCAATAAACCAACACAAAGAGTGTGTCCGAGCGTCCAACATTTGTAACAACGCCAACAATGCATATTTGCAAGGGAGTGCATAAAAGGTATGCAACAAATATGAACTCGTCTCGATATTTAGAGGATTATGCGGCGAATTTTCCACAATGAACTGATCATATCGCACGCCGTGGTGTCGGAATTCGGTGCCGTGTCAATGGCGTCATAATTAACATTCCTTAACCCGGAGAGTCACGTTAGGCACCTTGGTTATTTTCCTGATATACTTTGAATGCCTAAATTGTTTCGTTTTGTTATTCGATACGGAAATATTTGGCTACAAGTACGAAATTATACGAAATCCCGCTTATGAGATGAGCGTCAAAGGGTGCCGGAAACTCGTTCGCCTTTTGCTCCTAATTTATAAAGGGATCCCTCAAAGTTTCCGAATTAAAATAAAAAAGAAACATCGGCACGGGACGGTCGGTCCGAGCCCTCAACGGGATCTCCTTTAAAAATAATCCATTTGCTGAATCTCATTTATTATTAGCAAAGAAAGAGCAAAAAGCATTTTTACATTAGCCGAAAGCCAAGTTGAATATGTAAGCAGGCGCCACTCGGAATCAAAACGAAACGTTTAAATAAACATGAGATTCCTCTTCCTGGAGAATAATTTACTTTTTAATCCGCATTAAAGGAATCGCTTGGCTTGTGCATTCAAACATTTTCGTTCCTAACCTTCACTTACTTGGACATAACATTACACATATAAATGTGAAACATGCTCCCACCATAGTGAATCTTCCTGGCTCCGTCAAACCTCTCAGCCTTTGAATAATTAACGCAATTTTGGGAAGTTTCAGCTTGCGTAAGACTGTCTTTATAATTTTATAAGCGCCAAGGAGCCCGGGAACTTAATGTGTGATAATGAATATATGAAGAGGGTAGGCGATACTATTCCCCGTTCCTAACTTCCTTTGCTATTCTGGGAATTAAATTCAATTGCAACCCTTTGAAATATGTCGAGATCGGCTGCGAAATATTTAAGGTACAGCTCGATAGCTGGATTATAAATGACTGGATAGGTTTTATCGTGATGTACCCCTATGCAGTGCAGCTTAAGGTGGGTAATTTGACGTTCGGTTTCGATATTCGAAACGTCGGCTTCTCGCAAATGCACCGACTATCAAAAAAACCGCAACGCCAAGAAGAACGCATCGTGCAAGTTTGAAATTCTGGCATTACCTTTTGGTCGGGTAATTTGACAAAAACGATCAAAATATCAAAAGAAAATTATTGTGAATAAGTCAAAAAAATTAAAAAATAATTTAATAATGGGGCTCTATGGGGGACAAATCTGGAGACCGAGCTGGCCAAGGCAAAGTATCCAAATTTTCAGCTTCCAAACACCTCAAAATATCGTTGGCTACATGTGGTCGCGCATTATCCTGTTGAAATGTGCTTCCAGGATGATCGTGCACGTATGGTACAAGAACCGGTTCTAAGACACTATTAATGTACCTCTGAGCATTTAATCTATCATAAATGTAGCATCGGGTTTTGATACTACTTTAGATATGTGATGTTGGTCATATCTTTGTAACGAAATCACAGGTCAGAGAGAAGGTATACAAGCTTACGTTTATTAATGCGGAACATACAGAGAGTGTTAGAGTGACTAATAAATTTGATGAGCGCGGACACGACGACTGCGTTACAATGACCGACCGTATCCCAAAAACAAGGGCGAGAAAAGAGAGCCCTCCATGCCTTGTCCATCCTTAAGTACCAACACCCATGGTAACAAACCATGGGCGTACCTTGGCCAGGGTGCCATCTGCACCATTTGCCGCGTCAAACCGTGGCGTCTTAACCGGGAATTGGAACTGCAGCTGTGAGACCGACCAGGTCTATTGCGGGCAATTCCAGCGCCGACAAAGTTCACTATATGCAGCTCCAATGCCGACCAAGCTTATTGCGGGGATTTCCAACATCGACAAGGCATGGCATGGGAAATTCTCATGCTCTAGCCAATGCCTACCAGTGCCGTGCCTCAGGGGGTATTTCAATTTTAAAAGTAATTCCTACTGTCTAACCCTTATCGAACTTAAACTTAACGCATATTTACAAAATGACTAGATACGAAACTAAAGCGGAGGGTTAGTTACGTAACCCTACATAAATGAAAACAAGAGGAGACCGACTACCATACGTGGATGGCACCCCAAACCATGACACCTGGTGTTAAACCAGAATGACGCCTTTCCAAAAAGTCCAAATTTAATCGCTTTCCTCTGCGCCTTCTAACACGTAACCGTCCATCAGATCGCCATAAACAAAATCGGCTCTCATCACTGAACACGATTCTTCTCCACTCATCCACCCATTGCACTCTCGGACGACACCACTCCAGTCGGACCACCCTGTGGTTTCGTGATAATGGAAGCCGACGCATAGGACGATATGAATTTAGTCCAAAACTTCGAGTTCTGTGATACATGGTACTAAGGGAGACCCTTCGATTCAGGGTGGCTACCCAGTTAGCACCAAGAGACGGAATTGTTTCAAACGGGGCGCCTGTCGCTGAACGACGAAGTCGCCGGTCTTCGCGTTGGTTCGTCATTCTTGGACGGCCACTACCACGATGACGATTTACTGACCCTTCGTTAGACCAATCTCTCCAAGCTCTTAGCACTGTTGATGCGTTTCGATCCAATCTACGTGCAATTTCGCGGCAAGGTAAACCTGCCTCATGCATACCAACAATTCTTCCCCTTTCAAAGGGAGTTAACTGCATTTTGGCGTACACGAGGCATTTTACACTACCACACATTCAATATGGTACTAACGATAGTACCTTTATCGCTATCCGCCTGTAAAAAAATTTGCAAAAAGAACGATCGTCACAGATAAAAAAGTAAAGAAAAACTTCATATCGCATTAAAATACGAAGTTGAAATTTTTATCATTTTTTTCTCTTTACAAGTCTAAAATCATACCAAAATTTCAAATACATACAGTGCGTTCTTCTTGGTGTTACGGTTTTTTTGAAACTCAGTGTATTTGAATATTTTACATTTCAAAAGCATGATTTGGCAGACGCTTTCCCCTAATTGAACCACCTCCCAATCTCTTATGGCTTACGAGACCCCCGTTGAGTGCATTCTTATCCTACTGCTGGTGGAATTGCAAAAGTTGACTAACAACCCGGAGCATTTATTCGTCTCGTTGATATTGCTTCCATAAGCCAAGTCCGACATAATCGTCAATTGTATGATATACACCTTCTTTTTTACCAAATTGCACAATTGCGAAATGCACGAAACACACATTATAGGCGAAATGCTCCATCAAACTAACGCCACTCTCTTCTCTTTAGCGAAAAGGAAGGCGTTTTGTCGAGTTAAGTTCGATCCTTCTCGATCCTGATAAACGACAATGATCTGGTTTCTCCAATACATTCATGATAACTCTTCTACTATAATTCTTCTAGGGATTTTAGCGGAAGAAACTAGCGCATTCCATCGAGCAGTGTTGTAAGCCTTGAAAAACGCCACTCGTTTAAAATTGACGTCGCCCCGGGCTCGCAAGCAAGAGATACCGAATTTTGAAGTAATATCATGGCCCTGTTAGGTCAAAATCCCCATTTTCTATTCAATGTGATATTTACGGATCAGTGCAAGTTTATCAACTCAGGCATGTTGAATCGTCACAATGAACACGTCTGGTCCACTGAAAATCCACACGAACATCAAGGACGTTGACCACAAGCATGTTTCGAGCTGAATATATGGGTTGGTTTATTTGGCGTTACGATCTTTGACCCATACATTTAAGAAGACAATTTCACAAGAGATAGGCGCGAGTTTGATCCCAGAAGTAGCCGGACTGATATATAGATGGTGGTTTTTTTTGTTATTTATAAAATTTATTTATATTACAAGAGCCTCACGTTAAAAACTTATGTTTAAGATTTGAGGGTGCTCCGTTGATTTGTATTTGCTTCGGAGCTGTTTTTAGTAAACGTTTTTGGAGAATTTGCGAAAATTGATCGGCGATACGGGATTCAAGACTTTCATTGGAAAGGTCTTGGTCCATCCAGTATCAAAGCGGAGTTAGATTCTAATCTGGAGGGAATCGAGTCCTTCGTTAACAACTGTGAAACATATAAATTTAAACGCATCCGTACGAACTGCCAAGACGAACTCCGCTGCGGTCGACTCCATGGTGACACTCCAGATATTGTGGTGAAAATCTCCAAAACTGTCCTGGAAAATAGGCATTTCCAAAAAAATACTGTACGTCACATTTCGACCGAACAATTAGATGCGAGAAAGCAGGGTGCAAGATTGGTGTCGCGATTACTCTTAATTGAACAAAAACTGCGCCTTGAGCATGTTTCAATGGAGCTTTTGGCAAAGCTTCGCAGTGATAAAGTCGAGCTTTCGCGTCGATTCGAATGATGAAACATGAGTCCATCATTTTGCACCTGAGGCGAAAAAGGAGTGAAGACAATGAACTCGAAGGGAAAAATCAGCCCCAGGGAAGGTAAAAACCATTGCATCTCGAGAAAAGTTGATGGCGTTAGTTTTTTGGGATGCACGTAGAATTATTTATATTAACTATTTTCGTAAAATTTAAAAAAATAATAAACGGAGAATATTATACGCATTTCTTGTAGTGTTTGAGTGAAAAAATTAAGGGAAGGCGACTACATTTAGCGACAAAGAGCCTTGTGGGGGCTGCGCTTTTTTTCCATTACAAAGTTACATAAGGATTTATGTTTCAACTTTAGAAGCATATATCACCGAAACTATCGCTGATATGAAGAAAATTCATTTGATTTTTATGTAAGTAATTTCATTAACTACGACTTTAGTTCTTATAATTTTTTTCGTAGATGTAGTGGTTTCCGGGATATTCACAAAAAATTGAATTTTAGTGTATGTGTTTTTTATGCTCTCCCTCTACTCACTTTCGCCCCGAATCTCTTTTTGCAAGGAATTCCTTATTTGCACCAACCCAAAAACAAACAAAAAACATTAGCGTGGCTCCTGTGCAAGAAAAATGTTTGACAGAAGTGATATCTCGCCCTTTGGAACACTAAAAATACACTAAAACCACGTTTTAATTACTCCACTCAGAGCCTCTTTTTTCACTCCACGATGCTGTAAGACAGTTGGATTTAAAAATGCATTGCTTAAACACGTTGAGTGCCACGTGATGTATTTTTGGATTTTGTTTATATGAAAACTTCCATAAGAAAATTATTCATTAAGTGGCACCCAGTGTATTAAGAGAGTTAAACAAATGATCAATATTTGATTTAGTATACATTTTTTGAGTAAAATTCTGTTTTTCGTGAATATCTCGGAAACCGCTACATTTGCGAAAACATTCATAAGAACTTAATTCGTAAAAACTTCCTACTAAAATCTAATTGATTTTTCCATACAAGCCATCGTTTTGGTTATATATGCTTCTAAAGTTTAAACACAAACCCTTACATCACTCTGTAATGGACAAAAAGCGCAGTAAAAAAATTATGCTTTTACACTCCCAATAATGTAAATGTCAAATCGGGAGAAATTCAAATATTTGAAATATTTGATTTCGCGGAACATAAACTTGGTCCCGAACTTTTTCTTCGGCCACCCTATTCGCCAGATTTAGTCCCCTCGCATTATTTTCCATTTCCAAACTCGAAAAAATGACTCGGTGGAAAGAGATTTGCCAAAAATGTTGAAATGGATTTTGGGGTCGATGTCTATTTTGGAACCTTCTCAGCCTTTTAAGAAAAATATGTCGATCTCAAAAGAGACTATGTTAGGGAACAGTATAATATTTTTCGTTCGTTAGGTGGGTGCTTCTGGGACTTTCCTCGTATTTACATCAATTAACATATATACGTTGCCGATTACATCGATAAAAACGTTTGGATTAACCGCTTAAATAACCCTTGGTGTCTGAGGGCGCAAAATTGCTGAGCAACAAGCTGAACGAAACGTTAATGGAGAACCGATCTTTTCCTGAAAACGTAGGTCGCTGCCATAGTTCGCCGTTTTAGTCCTGAATAAGCTCCACCTGTTAACCTATCCCACTGATCGGTGATGAACGAAATAGAGGAAATCCCGGATAAAGCGAATTCTTCAGGTAGTTTTTTCGCTTAATCCAACTTATTACTGATTGGCCCTCTAGCAAATTAGAGACGCAACACGAGCTGATCTAAAAAAATGACAAATCCGCATCTGGCAAACAAGGATAAGGGGTCGTCAGGACGAGGCGGGCAGAGGAGGGATGCTCAGGCGACAATAAATCAAGACTTGGATTTAATTAAATCTTGCATTGAAGTTCCGCGGGTGGCCGCTCGCCGCGCTGCGGTGTGCGATAAAGATAGAGCCCGTTGCTACTGCTGCTGCCGCTCCCGCTGCCGCCCATCTCCCGTCTTTTTTGGACCTTTTTAAGCGCTCGGCTATCGAACGATTATTAAAGACTCTCTTAATGCTTTTCCAAATTACACGAGAGTCAAAATGAACAGGAGTTGAGCATTTGCACAAAATAATATGAGTAAGATTCTTATTCAGCTACCGACCAGTCAGGAGTAGTTAGTAATCGAAGCATCGCGCGAAATGTGATGCAACAAGAAAAGGATTGATACGTAAAACCTAACAACGCACGGCTGTGCCGGCTGTCCCATGAGAAGCGGGCGAAGCTGTAGCTCAGTTGCAGCTGCGGGCAAAAGTGTGGAATATTTTTAACTCATCAGATTTTTATGTCTAAATAGTTCATTATTAAAAAATAAACATATTTTACAAAAACCTAAGTATATATTTAACAATATTATAAAGAAAAATAAATAAGTTCAATTCGACAAATATAATAAAAATAAAAACAATATATTATGCTGGACAAAAGAATGAAATACTTCGTAAAATCTATTATAATCAATACAAAATTTAAAAAAAAACTAATATTTCGTGACACATCCTTTCGAGTCGATACTAGCCTGACATCGACGATGCATAAAATCGATTAAATTTTCACAAATGGAAATAGGAGTCTTCGCCCATTCTTTCTGCAGGACTTCCCGCGACTCGTCCCAATTGGACACATGCCTGTCTCAAGTTTTTCATTTTCAGTGTTATCAGAGATGCTAGATCAGATTAAGTTCCGGTGACTGAGACGGCTGCTCTAATCCGGAGATGTTATTGTCATACAGCCAATTTTTCACTAATCGGAATGAATGTTTACGGTTGTTGTCCTGCAGGTAACGCGAAAGTGAAAGCATATTTTCATCAACAAATGGTAGCATATGATTCTCAAGGACGGCTTCGCATTGAAACCGATCATTAATTCCCTCAATTTTGACCAATGGTCCAACGCCGGATCGAAAAAAACATCCCCCATATCATTATACGGCCACCACTTGATAGGTGGGATCAAACCTAGTCCGCCATAGGTGGAAGAACATAACTTTTCCCATTAGAATTGAAAATATGAACTTTAGTTTCATCGCTGAAACGAGCAATACTCCACTTTGAAGGGGTCTAAAATAAACATTTCTGAGCAAATTTGGTTCTGACTCTTCTGTTCTTTTTAGAAATTAAGGGCTTCTTCACTGCAATCCTTCCTAATAATATCATTTCGCGCAACCGACGACGTACAGTGCGATCGCTTATATTGATGTCGCTATTGTTAGTGATTTCTTGCTCCATAATTCTGGACGACTTGCCAGGATCTGCAGATGATATTTTTTTAACCCTCCATAGGTAGTGGCAAGTGTTTTTCTTGGACGTACAGGTTTGAGACGATCTTCTACATCCACACAAGTGCCAAGTTTTCTTAACATTTTGGAGACGGCTCCTTGGTTGATTTTTAACGTCTTTTTGGTTGTACCCATCACGTGACATTTTGACTGTTCAATTTAGTAAATCTTTCGAAAAATACTTTTTCTTTGTCATATTTCGTGTAAAACGTATCGCCCAATCGGATTGAATAATTGATAATGCCCCCATAAACAACTGCACTACATATTCCATACTTTTGTCAAAAACTGTATTAACAAACGGATTGTGATGAACTAAGAGCCAAAGGGAATAATATTGGTCAGACTACTAAATAACTTCAAAGTTCACTATTTTTTATCCGACTTAAAGGGTCAACTTCAAAATTTTACATGGAACTCCGTATTATTGCACATTTTTTGATGGAAAATATTTTCCAGAATTTGACGATAGATAACAAGTTATCGTTAAAATAATATTTAGCTAAGAAAAATTGAAAAATTAGAACACTGTGAGTTACGTAGCCATCTGTGTTGTCCTGTGGTCATCTGCATTTCATCCCACTGTATATCAAGTGGCACAAAAACCCGAACACCCAGTAAAAGTGTTCCAGTTGCGATTACATTTTTTACAAATATTTATGATGTCAGAAAAAAGTTGTCGTTACATTTTCAGCCTTGTCGGCCTGCAAGTTTTCTTTTTTTCATACTTTTATGAAGAACAGAGAAACCAACTTTTGATATCATAGAGCGTTTATTTCTCGAAACGAGCACTTTCTATCAACATTAGAGAATGCTCGCGATGTTAAAAGTATAAAGAGATGCAAATTGTTGATATTTAAATGAGAGGTGGAACGCAACAGTCTTTAGCTACGAATTGAGGTTCTGATTCGAATTGCATGATAGTCCGACAAGACTCAGAACGAGACGTTGGGAACTAGGAAATCCATGGTTTTTTGTCGAGAGACATGTTCAACGTGTTGGTGCGGTTATAGAGTGGGACGCTATTGACTGTAACTTTAAGATCACACGCAGTTTTCATTAGAGGGAATATGACGAAACAGCGGTCCCAATGCGAAATTGTGGAACCTTACTTGGTTCCACACTTAAGAACCCTAAAAAATCTTAACCTGCAACAGGATCATATGTGCCAAGGGGAGCGTTAAAGTACTTTCAACAAGGTCAGATTGAACAGTCGCCTTGGCCTCCAAGATTTCCAGATTTGTCTCCAATTGAATACGCGTTAAACATTATCGGTAGGAGGTTGCGAGTTTTGCAGCCGCCCCCTCAGACTGCTGCAGCGCTTCGACACGAGATAAAAATTCTCTGGAATGAAATATCTCAGGGGAATATTAACCACCTCATCAGGACCATGCCCGCGCGCATTAATGAATGCGTAAGAAATCGTGGAGCGTCAACAAATTATAAATTTTAAAAATCGCAATTAATGGATTAAAATTGTTCAATATACTTCGTACTAGACAAAGTAAGTCATTTACTTACCTTGACCCCTCTGACGTCTGAGTGGTCAATACTCCTCATACAAATGTTCTCGGAGAGTATTGGCTAACCAACAAAATATTACCGAAATCGAGACATTTTTACTGGGTGTTCGGGTTTCTATGTCACCTAGTGTATTATACTGTGCAAAGATGCCTGGCGCCATGGACAAGTGGAGCTCATTAGGCCTCAGCGAGGGCGGACAAGATAAAATCGTCGGCTCGTCCGCCGGACCTTTCTTTTCTGGATTTTTGGCTACGAAGTTACTTTCAAAATAAAGTTTATGTTATCCAGCCGGAAAATGTCGATATTTTAAAACAAAGAATTATAAATGCTCGTTAGCAAATTGCATCAAATACCATTATGAATGATGCGCATTGTGCAGTCAGGAGATGTCAGTTATGTGTACAACATGGTGGTAGTCAATTCGACCAATATCTTTAAAAATAATATTTTGTGAAAACTACGAATAAACGCATTGCTAAATGCAGAAGAAAAGTCCTATTTGTACTGTTCAAGTAAATGTATTACTCCGCAAAGAAGTAATTTTCTTAAAAATCGCTTAATCATTAACTTATGCTTCGTCAAATTCGGAAAAATGCTTTCTATCAAAAAATCTAAAAAATTACGGAGTTCTATTTAAAACTTCGAAGTTGACACCTGAAACAACAAAAATTGAATAAAAAAACTTTAACGTTATTTAATAGTCTGAACAATATCAGTTTATTTGGTTTTTAGTTTATAAAAACTCGATTATAAACAACCGATTGTGAGTTATAGGTTCGCCCGTTTTTATGAGATAACCTGTATAATAAATAAATGCAGGTATCAACTGAACAAAACAATCAGCAATAATAGACACGTACTATTAAAAAACATGCAGAAATTATCCATTGAATACTTCAATAGTGGCACCTCCGGCGCCTCTGTCGGTAATTATATATAGGGTGTTTCCAAAAAAGTGGGGAATATCTCCGAAGTGAAAAGTTCTTGTCAAAAGATTATATTTGTGCTTACAAACTGTTTTCCCAAAAAGTTGCCCTTACGAAAATGGCATTTTCTAAAAAACTTTTCTTGCAGTTAATGAAATTTAACGAGTTTAAGGTCACTCGTCCATCATACCTAGGTAAACAAGATAGGACCTGGTCCTTTTTACATATTCCGGGAGGGGGAGAGGGGCCTACCCTCGATTTCTTTATCCTTAAACTTTTAAGGCCTTGGCATTTTTTACTCGTGTGTTTTTTTGGATTTAGGACGTACCTAGTAAAAGAGGTATTCCTGGTTGATGTATGCAAACCAAGTACGTAAAAGTATCAGAAAGTACATGCATAAGTACATCCAACCCACTTCATCGTATTATTTTATTATTTGTATACTTATTTTGATCGAAGAATTCAAAAATGTAATAACATACAAAGCCATTTCAAAAAACACGACTTTGATATTTTTGGGGCTTCTGGGACATCCTGTATAATATGAAAATAATTTTAAAAAGCAGTCGTAATAGCCCCTCATATACTCCAAAGGTAAGACTTTTTGAGAGTCTCGTATTTTGACCGCAATATTCCGTGCCATATAGAGTGAATAGCCCTGTATATTGGTATTTGTTCGCAAATTATGTATCGATTTTGGGACAAAACCTGCTTTCTGCAAGTGCCTTAGAAATGGCCAGAAATATATTTTTTTAGAGTTCTCCCAAATCAACCCTCTAATTCCCGATTTTACGGAGATGGCCAGATGGGTGCACCTTAATTCCGTAGTGCTTGCGAGCTTGTCTGCGGAATGGGAAAAATATATCTTTTTCCATATGGCTAGTTAGTTCCACGAGGACATCGGCAATCGAGGACTTTATTTTTATATTGCTCTGATTTTCCTCTTCTCACCTTTCCAGCATGATAGCTTGAATGTTCCTCCACGAAGATAACATCACTTTAAGCAAAATAAGGAACATTTCATTCCTAAGAAAGAAAACCTTTTCGGTTCAAATGACCGACTTCATAGATTGTTTCCTTCAACAATTGCTTCATCTCGATTCAACTCATCATTGTCAAACCGCGATTTCCGATATTCTGTCTTGCCATGATTTTTCATTCGACTCAAAAAAGCACATGTTACATTTGAAATTTTCAAACTTTTTCTGCACCTGCGGCCCCATTCCTTGTAGGTCCCAACCTTTGTCCTCAACTTTATAACAGTATAAATTACTTTAAAGGGGGGGATGTGTGTATGTGCAAGTTAGAGTTAACCGAGCACAACACAAGGAGCCGTCGAGAGACGCAAAGATATATTAGAGCAGCCTGGTCCATGCATCATCCTCTCTTGAGGTCTGAGAATGATATATATGTCAGCGAACAATTTAGCAATTGGACCCGGAAGACGTATAGCTTGATCGGGCGAGTTTGGGGGGCCCTAATTAATCCGATTCCCCCCAATAAATTATTGTGTAGTTTCGTCAGTTTGAATTGGTAGCTAAACAGTCTGTATCTTGACGTCTGTAAAGCGGATTACTTTATCGAAAGTCTTGAAACAATAAATCGTCAAAGCAGTTTATTTTCCAGCAATATTTTATGAAATTCCTTCTTGTTAACTCGTATAGTTTTTGAGAAACTGTTACGTAACTGTGAACATCTCCGGGATGATGTTCTCTGTAGGGACATGATTTCTTTCACCGTTCCGACTATTTTTGCAGTGCGACTTTTTTTTTGAAAATATTTCATATCGTTAATCAAATTAAGAGATTCGATTAGTTTCACTTTACCTTCGCGATTGTTAAAATATTCCAGATTTTTTCGTGTAATCCCACATGACCCGCATGGTAAACGTTTCGATTGCACTAGGGATTCGTGTCCTGAAGCCTTTCCGCGCCTTTTTCGTTCCCCTCCACTCCCTTGCACTTCATGTGACCCCCCTACGCAGAACAGCCGGGCCTCCTGCAGGGGAGCTCCAATTCAACAGGCGGCAGTTTGTACTGGAGGAGACGGTCCGCGTCGACTACTTTGTATTTAAAGCGTTCCTGGTCGTACGAAATGGCATGTGGATTGTACCCAAGTACCTGTAAAGTCCCACGTTTCCAAGAGGTGCATATGTCCGTTTCGTTTGCAACGATCCATAAGGGCTCGCCCGACGTCTCCAACGCATTGGCGACTACCCCTTAGCAGTCATGTGGTAAACATCTTGCCTTATCTACATCCCGTTAACTGTATTCTGTTTGCGTGTCCTTTTGATCTATAATTAACTAGCGCTTAAACATGGCCCAGATTCGTTGAAGCATAATCGGGAACTTCACTTCATAGAGGTACACATGTGTACACATTTCCATGATTCTACTCATTCTAAATTTCTAATAAGCATTAACTGGCAGCAGAAAGTTAACTAACTGCAAGAAATGCTCCCGAGCAACTTTGCTTCCTTCGTAGGTTTCTTTTATTAATTACAACCTCAAGCCGTGTGCTCGTAATAACTTTAATGAAGAACTCTTAGAGTAAATATAACTGAGGGGCCGGAAAAAAATTAGCATCGAAAAAAGCAGAAGAAAAGGTGGGCGAAGCGAGGCAGGAAAAACCTGGGGGACGTCCGCTAAAGACTCGGCTGGTTTACCTATAAACTACCCTTAATTCCTACATCCCTCTAAATTACAATCCCCATTCTTTCAGCTTACTTTATTTTCCCTTTACCTTCGCCGGGGTAACTAAATAACTGGGCTATTATCCGGTGATGGAAGCTTCTGTAAAAGCTGCTGTTCTTTTCGAACCCCCTTAACAGTGACGTACTTACAAGATTCATGAAGCTTTACGATGAAAATTCAAGCGAACGACTTTCAGGCACTTAAAATGCATTTCTGCTCATGATCATCTCCACCCAAGTCCTTGATGATTTAAATGTTTAAAGCTTTAAAGAATTATTGCTCAGTGGAATAATCTACGCCTATGGATTTAAAGTCGGCGATTATAAGGCTCGCCCTCGTCGTTTGCGATATATGAAGATGCCGAATTGCCAGATTTACATATACATGTGTTTTATGGTCCAATTGTTGTTGTTTTGGGCTCGTCTTTTTTGATTTTAATTTTGTTTTACTACCTCAATTTGAGATCGGGCTGGGGGATTTGTTTCGAGGGAGCAGTGGCTAACGATGCCATGCCTTATTTGAAACTTCGAGATGGAACGTTCTACAATATCTGGGTGCAATCAGGTGCAGAGAACGCTACGAGGGAGTAAAGTACATCAAAGAGGTTGCACTGCATGAAGTATCGAAAAATGTAATAATCCTTTTCGGTCGAAGAGGTTCAAGGTCCCTTTTGCCAGGAAGCCAAAGAACCTAAAGTCTTCACTTCCACCCAACAAATTTGTTCCACAAAATTTTGCTTTAATGACGTTTCGGCTTTATTAAGGTTTCGCTCCTGATTTGAAAATTCAATTGTATATTGTATAAAATCTTTTACACAGACAATTCATTTTCTTAATTTATCTCGAAAACGGCCCTAGAAAATGTAAAATACCCGAGTAACTGTTAAGGAGTCATTTTACGTGTTGAACTAATTTGCAGTAATTTTGCAACACCCTGTCTAAACGTCCTAAAAATGTCTTGAAGAGTGCAGGCATTTTATGGAATTAGTTCTGGAGCTGATTTCTAAAGTCGCATGAAATATGATTTTGCTTTTGGAAGATCTTAATTAGCTTTCAAATTTCTAGACAGAGGTAAGTTTAACCTTCAGATGACGATTTTCGCCCCAAACGACGTAACGCAACTCACCGAATTTTCTGTCAAATATAACTTTTTTCATAATTCCCCCTTACTCCTCAGCCTAATCGATATAAGCTATTGGAGCACAGCATTATTGGAGAATAAAGGACGGGGTGGTTCGGAGTTGTTATTAAATTATCCGACCCCGGGCGTGCACATTGAACTGAACAAAACGTCTTCAGCGAGTGGGATGATCCTCTTGTTTGGGTGTTTGCCGAGATGGAAAAGGCATAACCTAATTAAATCGATACACCGATCTGTTTGTTCTCCGTATACTTTATCGTTAAAATCTAGCAAAGGATCCTCGTATTATTACTCTCATAAATCTAATTAAAGCAGTGCAAAGGTCCCTTGGCCTCCTAAATTTTACTTTTAATGAAACCGAAGCCAGTGTACCGCTGCAACGTTATAAAGTAGCCCTTTATTTAGTAATTGCTAACATGGGGATAAGGGTTGTAATTTTCTAATATTAACGCCTAAAGGGTCGTGTTGCCTTCCCATCTGGACGAAAACCTTGCTTTAATGTCTAAAAACGTTGTACCGTGATTGCGAAGAGTGGCCTCCAAAGTGCCGGAAAAAACGACTGGTTTGGTTTTGCGGTACCACGTAAGGTGATGAATCGTTCACGAAATGGAAAGAAAAGGCAAAAACTAAACTCGTAAATGCTCTAAATGCTCTAATAGTGTGGTCGAAGCGAAAGGGAAGCGGGATTGTCTCGTTTGTATTGTTAAACAAGGAGGGTTTAGAATGGTCCAGTTGCGACAATGGTCTCTCGATCTTTCCTAAATTTGCTGTAGTTATTCAGATATTCTTGTCAGCGGTGCGAGTTCATATAGTAATTGGTTGACCGTTTTCTTCCTAACAGAGTCGCAATTTTGAACTTGCATCTTCGTCGTTGATAATGTTTGAAATTTACCTGCACATATTCGGTAAAAAGGGACTGTTACCAATTGAAGTGCGTGTAAAATGGACTAATCTACAGTCCCGGACACATTTTCAATCGGTTTTAGGGTGCAGGGTCGCCAGGCAACCGGTCAAAGGCGACTACGATTACAACTTTCATTTAGGGGTTTAGTGGACGATGAAGCTGAAGAGGACACACGACACCGATAGTCCGAACATTAGGGGTCCGAGTAATGGATGTAAACTTTGCATTAACTCCTGCTCTAGTGCGCTTTAGATTTCTATTTGAATAAATTATATGGATCTAATAATAATCAACCAAAATCGTCTACGAGGAGGGTTCGCGTTTAAGTGCAATGGTTTCTCATAATAATCAAACTTATTTAAATACGATTTTAACGAGGCATTCTAAGATTACCTGCAGCTCTTTATTTTGCTATTTTCCCGATCGTTCCGCCCTTTCCTTCCTTATTTTCATATAAGTCTCCAAATAATATACCGGGTGGTCCCCACGATAGAGTTTAGAGCAAATATCTCACAACCCTGTAGAAAATTTAAACAACGTAAAGAAATTGTTTAACAGAAGTTTGTAGAGTCGTGGTGGGACTGCAAATTGAAGTGATAATAAAATGTACAGAGTGGCGCATAGAGCCATGCCGAGGGAGAGTTGCAATTTTTTTAATGGTGCATCCTGCATATTTGGGTTCCTAGTCGAAACCTAGACATATTTGATATAGCATGTGCTGTATTTGAGAGATTCTGGCATCAACTGGCGTCTAAAAAACCAATTTGAACATCTACAGGGTGTTATTTTCTTAGAGTTTACTTTCGTTTACTGCGCCAAATATGTTCACGGGACGCCACTGCCATTCATTAAGTAATATTTTGACCTCCTCGTTCAATTTGGGAACTTTAATGTCTCTTGCATTCCTTCGTGCGTCCCGTTTCGTTTTCTTTCAATCTGCAGAAACATCGGAAAAAACACATTTTGCCCTGATTCTCAAAATTCGGGAGACTTCAGTTTCCTAGATGAGTTGGAACGAATGTGAAAGTATCGATTTCAGGATATCGATCATGATTGATGGCTTGTCGATGTCGATGGAATGTTCGAGATACCGAATCGCGCATCGCGGTCAAAAGGCTAACTAAATTAAAAGCAAAATTTCACAAAACAATTGGTCCACATACTGATTTCTAGAAGTTAATTAACTCCCATCCCTATACCAGCAGACCTTAATAATTGACGTTAATAACTCGCCTCTCGAGACTTCACACCCGAAATACAAAGAGATTTCCGTTCAGAGGCAAATTCACGACCCATGGCGCCCTCCTTGACAACCTTTTGGCTCTGACGATGATCACCAAGGTGACACACAATGAAACACCCCAATTCGCAATTACAGAGGTCTGCCAAAGAGGGACTCTCCGGCTACATCTTATTAGAGGCTCTAATTTTAACTTTTCAAAGTCGTTTGCCGGCTGCCCGAGTTCGTTAAGGCGACGACAAAGCGGAGAAAATGTCAAGTCATGTGTGTAAGTAAATGATTAGGTTTATATCGGAGATCTTACTATATTTTTTTCACATTCCGTAGACCATCGATTCTCTTTATTTTTTTTATTATTATTCGAAGAAGTAATAATCTTTTTAGTCCTAGTAAAGCTCGTCTCGCCCCATTTGCACCATTGTCATCAACATAACCGTAACCCTCTCTTAAGGCGGCATAGAATTTAAAATGTGTCCTTTCGGAACAAAACACTTAAGATAATTATTATTCCATTGCCATTGGGGAAGATTAAAAAAGGGGGTCTTAAGTTTTTCTCGGCTTTGTTTCGGACCATTTATCACTTAAGCTAAAGGGTTTAAACCTTACACCTTCGGAGAATCGATCCCCCGGACCGATTTAAAAATTCCGTTTATCGACCGGCAACCCCGGTTCCAATTTAATTATCCGAACACGCGATTGCTTTGAAAAATCCGAAAATTTGAGACGTTCGTTTGCATCAAAGACAAAATCTCGAAACCGAAAAATCCAAATTCAATTAAATCTGAAGAGCGATCGGTCGGAGGAAAGACCAACGGAAACGAAATTAAAATATTTACAAAGGCGAGCGGAATCAAATGAGTTTCCTTTTGAATGGCAAAAAGGGCCTTGTCCGCCCCGCAGACATGCAGAAAAGGACTGATTGTTTAAAGGAAGACCGAAAAGGACGCAACTTGACAAATTCGGTTTGCATTCCGACTCGCAGTTTCCGCGCGAGTAGATTTTCCCCACAGGCCCAGCAAAGATTTATCATTTGGAATGGCCAGGGGTGGATTTTTTCAATTACTGGATCAAGATTCTTTCAAGGTTAAAGGATGTAGCCAGCGTTATGGTCAAGAACACTCTCAAATGCCTGCCTACATTCAAACTCCCCTTTTTTATATGTTTAATGATTTGTACAAGCTCTATTACTCTCCGATTGTATATGTTGGTACTCTTCTACGTATGGTGAAAAACAATTATGTTTATCCTTAACTACTTATACTTCTTTATCAAACTGACACCGTTAGGACCCCGCACACAACAGACTTTT
Organism: Euwallacea fornicatus; assembly: GCF_040115645.1. Taxonomy (NCBI): domain Eukaryota; kingdom Metazoa; phylum Arthropoda; class Insecta; order Coleoptera; family Curculionidae; genus Euwallacea; species Euwallacea fornicatus. Next base: position 942,799 of record NC_089568.1, read on the forward strand.
GGCCTACAGACCAGTTGCCCACTACACGCTATAATTAATGTTAGGACATACTCGAATCTGTAGCAACATGCAAGGCTGGGACAAAATTTTCGTTTAATGAAATTTGCCAATGAAATTGACCGATTTTGGCCAAAAATCTCATTCTCGGTTAAACGTTTCTGCAGAATCAGGACCCTGATGCCTTGAAATCTGTAAGTACTGGAGATTTTCAAATCGGACGCTTGTACATCATTTTATTCGAAATATTCAAGAGTGACGCTATTTCAGGTTGAAATCAGAAATTGAGTTATCATAAATAACAACGTTGTAGTAACTCGAAAAATCATAGAGTTCAAGCTGCACGAAAAAAGGTTGGAACAGAGCGAGAATAGTTAGGTATTTTACAAGGCGAAAAATTGGCAAATTTACTGCCGCAGCGATATGAAGCAAGCTAAGGCAATAAATTTACGTTTTTGCCGAGCGCAACTCATAATTTTTTCCACAAATTCGTACCGATTGATCCAGGTTTCTTCGATTGACAAAATTTGAGAGAAACGTTGGTAATTAGGGATGACCAGGGAAGACACTAAATCATGAACACCCGATTGCCCAATCACCGATGCAGCCACGATCTCCTCGCTCTGTTTGCTTAAAACTGATGACCAAAATATATAGCTACACTGGTGGAAATGACCATTGATGTAGCGGCTGTAGGAGTTGGGGAGCATGAACGAGCGGCTAAGATTTACTGGAACCTTCATATACTTAAAAAATTAGTATTCATCTGCTCACATATAAGCATAGTGCATAATTTTTTAAAACGACCTGAAAATGATCTATCCAGCTTCCTCGTCGAGAATGCGGCGACCCTGTCCGGAATCAACTTACAAATCCGCTGGGGATGGACAGCTGGCGATGATGTAAGAGGAGTTTCAGACGGTCGAATTGTAAATTCACTTCCCTTGTCCCGAGGTAAAAAGCACTCCGGTCTCTGAATTTTAAAACTCTACTTTTAAACTATCCCTTTTAAGGCTTTCTGCCATGAGAAATTTACGTAATTCGATGAGCCTCTAGATCCAAATTCGATGAGCATTTTTTAATGTCTTTTCTCTAGTCTTCTAGTTATTTTAGGCAGGTTTCGAATTCAAATCGTCGACAATGGCAGTTAAAATTATATTCTATAATAAGCATAGGGGGAAAAAAGTGCAAAGAGGGTGCTGAGAGAAACAAAGAACTGGATTTTAATGTGTCGATCGTGAAGTATGAAATTTTCGACGAAGCCGCGCGTATTAAATTAGACACAAGTAACGGTGCGGCAAACTGTTAATTAAATCAGCAACTAATTGCGAACCTCCTCTTTTCGACGATGGAACGGACTAAGGCAAAGGAAGAGCAACTTGGCAGTAATTATTAATTAACAGCGCGCTTTCAGCCGGCTTTCTAAGCTTTTACCGGCTTCTCCCGGGCTTTACGTCTACACTGGAATATGTTTATATGAAGGAGGTTCAGTGGCGGCGATGCGTCATTTTGCTTTTACTTATCTCATCCATGAATATGTATACCCAATAGACCTAGCAACTAGCAGTTTCAGTAACATATCATCAACATTTTAGACGAATATTGACTCGCATCATGCGCTCCAACCACAGACGTTTCCAGAGACAACTGAAAATGTCAGGGAATTATTTATTATATACCAAAGCTGTGAACTACTTTATTATGACCCGAATGTCAAGTCGTATCAAAACACGCAGCCAGAAGCTCAAAGATGAGCAGCTTGAAGTTAGTTCACAACCAAAGTGAAGTAGCAAATTTTATGCACATTTGCACGATATTAGATGATATGCGCGAGCCGAATAAGCAACGGTGTTTTGAAGACACTTGGCCTCATGACGTTCTATCGGCGTGGCGATTTGAGCTGGCTAGATCAAAGTTCCGAAGGCGACTGTACTTTCTGTTATTAATATATGCTCAGTGGTGACCTGGCAGCATTAAAATGGCGATTTTCTTGCCATTTAACTGATTAGCATAGAGTTTGTGTTGTGTTAGAGTCGAATGAGATACGTCGTGGTTTCGTAACGTAATTGTTCCAGTTCTAGCGGTTTCTCTTGATCTTATAATAACGGGCAGCAGCCAGCTTAATCGATTAAAATTGTGCCAAAAAATTGTCCATTTAAACTCTCAGATGTGCATCGCCTTATATAATAGTCCCATGCATCCAAGAGTTTCCACTGGAGAATGCGGGAAGTCCCTATCCATTAATTGCCAAAATCATGTGGGTCGTGTTGGACTATCAGAAAGTGCTTTAAAAGCTGACCATTAAAGTTGCTAAAATGGAGTGTCTCCATGCTAAAAATAGCTCTGTCCGCCACTGTACCTAACTGGATTTGAACTTTACAACGCCTCAGTTTAGCGTCCGCGCCATCGTCTTACCATCATGTGTAATAAAGACGACGTTAACAGTCTCTCTTCGGCAACATTCGCCGACCCTGTAAAGAGTTCGAACAATTTCTCATTAAGGCGCAATAAACTGCTGATTGTCATTTGTGTACGCAATTGTGAACTCCTTGTCTCGAGGGAGGAAATTTGCTCAAATATGTCAAACAAATGAGCGTAATTACTCCTCCCAGGCTCTATGCGTAATTATTTTGATTTATTTTGAGAGAGAAGATTTATCGGAAGTGTTATTACGTTTTAGGGTTGCGAATATTTTACATTTCAGAAAGCTCAAATGTATTTCGGTCTTACTGTCTAGCACGTACAGCATTTTGCCTCGGCTACAGTAACAAGTATTGCACGTGCACGACAATAAGGTCGACAACGCTCGAGTCACGTGACCAATCCTGGACAATGATGATTGGCCAAATCCTGACGATAACACGTAACGGTCACGGTTGCACTATCTTATTACTTGAAAGAGAACTATTTTTTGAACATTGGCCAATTAGGAAGTTTGATGAGCGAAGTATTTGACTTGCAGACAGACTAACTAGAATATATGACTACGAAGTTCAGCAACTTCAGGAAGATCGATCGAATCCGGTTCATCAATCAGATTGATAACAACAGGAAGTGACGGAGCCCACACCTCTCGCGTCGCTAACAAAGAAACTTGTTGATGGATGAATCTCCACTTTTCATTGTTGATAAGATGATAAATCTCCTTTCCCAGTTTAATGATGCTTCAGTGAACTTGCTGTTTAGTCTTTTCTGCCTTGACGCCCTTGTTATTACATACATGATGTATTGCGGGAATCTCGGGAAGGGTTTTCGCAAATTTAAACGCACGTTAATCGGAAAACGTCTACTCAAAAGAGCTTGTTAAGAAAGCAGCCTTAAACTTATCCCATTCTACTCAAATAGGGTCCGGAATCGATAAAAACTTATCCGGGGTAGCCACTCGATATTAAACTGACCGTATCATGCAAGCAATATAGGAGAAAAGAGATGGAGAAGTTCAGTCGAAATCGTGAAGAACAGAGAAAAGTTTGGGCCAAGGAAGCTCGGGAGCCAAAGTGGCCCTAAGATAAAATCGTAAAACTTATTGATGGAGATAGAGATTATCTGCCGTTATAAGTTGTTTCTTGGTCATTTCTGTGTTTCTACAAAATTGCTGGCCCTTATCTGGAACTCCTTCCAAATTTATGGAAACTTGCAGTTTTAAGAAGATTTATTAGCCCGTGCAAGAAGGCTTATATGAAATGTCCCTCTTTTTTTAATTAAAACGCAACAATAGAATATTGAAAATGTTTATTGCTGAATGGAATATATTTTCTTATGGTAAATGGGACTGATTTCGCTTCCTGAAAGTATTAGTATTATTTATGTTACTTATGTGTTCCTGATTGTTCGGGTTAATTCTTTCATTTCTGTGAGACTCCGACTATAATTGAACAAGAAGCGAAGATGGCAGCTTGGCATGTACGAACTTAGCAACCATAGGAATTCTCTAAGACATTCAAGGTATGACAAGGACAGTGGTATAGATATAGAATACGAATCCAGAATAGGATTTCGGAAATAAACCAAAGAAATTTTAGACATGTTACACTGTAACTACTATCCGAGTATTAAATACCTCAGGATGTAGTTGCGTATAGAATTTAACTAAACATGTTGTGAAAAAAACCATTATATGGCGAAGACATTTTAAAAGGTGAATGTTGTCAGAGAGATGGGTTGCAATTGCACAATTCAATCACGTTTTACAACTAACTTAATCCATACCAACTCTCACATGCTTTCCAGCTATAATTGAGCCCCTCCTTACGTCTTATGCAATTTCCTCTGCCGTCACAAGTGAGGTAATTTAAACTTCCCCTTAAGATGACTTCCCGGACCTTCGGTCTAGCCTGAATGCTAAGGGTCAACGCGACATGGCCACTTAGGTAACGACGTCCGGTCCCTTGGACATGCCCACCGTCGTTCTCTTGCATTCTTCCCACGAATTATTCTGGTAGCTTAGGTAATTTATGCATTTCAAAGATAAATTTGGCATGGTGTATGGACTATTTAAAAGTATCAGAGAAATAAACCAGTCCTATATTAGCAAAAAATGTCTGAAAATAAAAGTAACACATTTTCCACATATTTCTCTGCACTATAAAGTCTTTCTTTCATTCCGTCTGAAATAGTTCAATTTTCAGGAGAAACAGATGTCGCAGGGGAAAGCGGGTCGGCAGCTGGTGTCGACACGACACTAAGGCTTCCCCCATCCCCCCTCGCAACCCCTTTCTTGCCATTCCAACACCGCTAACGTTACCCTTTCGGAACCACCCCGGTTTTGATATGGAGCCGCGGCGGTGTGTGTTTCGGGGCAAAAGGGGCGCAGGGCCGGGCAGCCCTGCTTCGTCTTGAAAGACGATATGACGTACTAAAATAGTTAAGGAACAACTCGAAGCTACACAGGGCGATTAATGGATTTCGCCCTGTATGTAGGGCGGGAGGGCGTTTGGAGATCGCAGAAACGAGGTGTTCATTAGAGGCTAATTAAGACGCAGGTTATTACCCCGCAGAGGCAGCTTTTGACGTCTATTAAGTAAACTTATCCAACACTTTCGGCGGCTTTCGATTGCCTACTCGTAATGGCGCAACTTTATGAACTAATTTTCATAAAGTTAAGTTCGCTGTGCCAAGAGAAGCAATTAAATTCGGGAATATTGGATTATGGCAATTTTATAAGCGAACTATGAAGGCAATTTGGCACCACTACAACTCCCAATTCGAACATATTTTCTGAAGGAATAGAGACTTACGTAAATATTTTAGTCGTTCTTTGTTTCAACTACTTAGTTGCTCTTAAATATAAACAGACGAGGGAGAGGAGTTCTATAATAATTATCTTATCTATTTATCTCAGTTTCCTCCCAATACCCGACAAAAGGAAAAGAGTAGGACACTCTAACACGATTAAATGTAGTTAAAGAAGTTAGAAGAACAAAAGTGGAGAAGAGGCAATGGAAATAAATCCCATTAGGAAATTAGTTTTCTATCTATGACTTGATGGAGGGCGTTGTGTAGGTCTCGTCGATTATTAAATTATTTCGGGGTCTTTTTACTTGCTCCGCAGTTGCCACAAATTTGTGAATTGACAAATGTATTTGTTGGCCGCAAAACTAGATTGTTTTTCACACGTTTTTATTGCACTATGGATAATTACTTAAATTAATGCTATTCGCCGAGGTTTATAAAACCCTGGTGTATGGGGCAATTACAAAATCACTGCAGGTGAACCCAAACAGAACGTTCTAAAAAAAAACATACTTTACTTTTTATGATTTTTACTGATTTTTGTTCAAACGTTCTTTGCAAAAATGGAAGTTTTCTTCATACTAATCCCACACCGTAACTTGTGATCCGATTTTATTCTGCCGGCAACTTTTCCATTTTTGCCGTGCAAAATAATGACGTTAGTGAGATTGAGCAATGTTCTTACAATGTATGCGTCGCGCTTCTCAAAATTGCGGAATTTTTTACTAAAAGAAAATGTATATCATACACATCACGATGATGTAAGATCTTGCTTACGTAATAAATGAACTGAATAAATAGTACAAAATGAATGAATGAGTTACACATACTGTTAGTGAGCATCTACAGTCTCAGAAATTTAGTAGAATATTTATTTAATACGTACACGAGGTGTCCGCTTCTTGAGCTCAACCATGAAAATTTCGGTAAATAATAAAAGTTACGAGGTCAGTTGCTAATAAATTGAAAGTTCTTTATTTATTCGTTTCTAATTTTGTTCTTTGCAAAAACAGATTTTGTTTATATTTTGTATCTATACAAAAACGACGACACAGAGTAGATCTCACTCTCTTACTGTATCTGGTTTCAGGGAAAAACCCAGAAAATCAGTGCTGGTTCAGCGTATTGTAAACGTGGAAACGTGTCTCGGAGTAGATGAATTCTGGCCGTATCTTAATTTATCAGATTAGAAAAGGACGCTGCTTCATAAATTCAAAACTAATCAGAAGTCAGCTTCATAGTCGTGGTCGATAGCGCGGCAAATCAAATTTCCAAGTAACAAATGTCCCGTTTCTGAAGTTGTTTGTTGGCGAACCAAACTGGGCCCAGAATGTGACCGAGTGGGGTCGCACTGCGGCTGACCAGACCTACTGTCGGAACATTCTCAGCGGTCAGCCCAGCCAAACTTTAGGCGAGCAGAAAACATCACCCCTAAACACTATTTTCTGAATAATATTTATTTAGTTGCAATCGCGGAATAAAGAAAAAATTCTAACAATTTTCCTAGAGATTTCAGTCATTTTATTTTGCAGTCTTACGTTCATGCTGCCTCATCAACGCTTTCAAGAAAAACCGGCTCATCTAATGATGGATCTATGGCTACAGGATTTGCGATATCGGTTCAACCCTTGACACGATTTTCACCCCAATTACATCCAGCAAATTCTTAGAATCCATAATGGCGTGTATGGGTAGAAAATACGAAGTTTTCCGAGACGTTACCCTGAAACCTTGCCTGGAAATTCCAATCGAAATTGGGAAAATAATTCACAGCGAGTGCCTCGGCCGAAAACAATAAGAGCCCCGCTGGGGGCCTAATCAAGAAATTGAAGTTTCAATAAAGGCGATCATTAATTCTGAATTTGGGGTCTCTAAACATGACGATACTTGGCGCAGTCGGCCACGAACAGTGCTGCGCCTTCTTTTCGTAACAAATGAAGGTCGGGTCTTGGCCTAGCCCGCTGGGACCGAAACGGTCGTCTCTGCGTAATTTGAACAAATGAACGCAGGCATACTAAGCAAATTAGATTCACACATGGGTGTCCATTTGGGGCCTTCCTATCAACCTCTTTCCTTTCTTTCACTTTGTTTTAGGGGATTAGACGACTATGGCAGTGATTCGATAAGCGGAAAATGTGTTGTGTTTAACTTGGAAACACGCCGGAAATTCGTTATTTTCCTACGGCCACGATGAAAGACACTAAAAAGACTAAAAGACATTAACTAACTGGACACAGTGTTAGTTAATATCGGTTCTCGTACGTCCTCTAAATCGCAGAGAAATAAGACACTTTAGATTTTAGTTTTTCTCGATCTGTCTAGCCCAAATTTTTAACATCGTCATAATAAATCCTGATTAAAGCGATGAATTCTACTTCTAATTCATTTATCTAACAATTTACCATGGAAATGTGGGAAAAATGTTCTCCCATCATACCTCGATAAATGTTTTGATACTGATTTACTCGAATATCCACCTTCAAGCTGGATGGCAAGAACAGGAATGTCATAAATTGGTTAGTGAGGTGGGATATTAATATGAAATATTCCTGGCGAGAAATCTTCGTCAACTGCCAAATTGATGAGAAAAAAGAAACCAGCAAAGAAAACCTTTATGTGTCTACATAATCCACACGTTATCAATTTTTATATATCTAATCTAATCTCTTGACGAGATTTTCCCAGGAAGATGGATTGGTAGAAGAGGCGCGATAGAATGGCCGCCCCGCTCTCCAGATTTGTCCTCAATTTATTTTTTGAGGTATCACTTAAAAAATTTCGTTTACAAAAATAGACCACAAAATTCAAATGATTTACGTGTTAGAATTCTGAGATAGAATTGATAATAGAAACAACACTAAATAATTGCATAAAAGCATTCCGGTCATTGTCAAATACATATTGGAGTCTATCGACTACGCATTTTGAACCAAGTTGAGCATTTATGGTAGAAATTTCAATTTTACTTGATATAATAGTGAGTTACTTTATTTTGTATGTAGTAAATGTAGAAAACTGTTGATCCAATTTCAGTTCTGAGTCCATCGTTGTATTGACTTTCATTTGACATACTACAATGGGTACGTTTCCATTTGAAAATGAAAACTTGGAAAGAGTAGCTTGACAGGGGTGAAAATTTTTAGCATTGAAAATAATGCGTTAAATGCTTTTTAGAAATAAAATTATACGTGTTTAAGAATTTCTTTTTTAATATCGGGATGATGAAAATTATAAACGTGTTGCAATGCTTTTTACAAGCATTCTACGCTGGGAAGTATACCCAGCACAATGTCCGACATGTTCTTTTTAAGAAACCAATTTATTTGGGCCATGCAGTCGCAGTCAGAATGCGGTAAACAATCACTTTCGGGGCTTGTTAGGTAAGTAACCATTATCTTCTCTACTAGATTTTACACAACAAAGGTTACGCGTTGCGGTCGCCTTAAGCCTGAACTAGCTGGCGTCATCTAACTAAATTACTTACTGATTTGTTTGCTGACTGCGCCTGATATTTATTTGAGTAATTACATTGAGGGCCATCTAAGCATTCCCAATATTCAGGGAAAAATTCGAAACAAAGCAATTCCCGAAGAAAATTTAATAATATACAATCTTGCAGGAACGAACATAAATCTCGGGGGCAAGGCGTCTCAGCTGAATATTTAAACCGCACGCACCATTTAAGAATTTAAAAATCCGTCTGCATTTAAAGTTTACTGCGTGACTGTATTCCTTTAGGGGAGCCTGATGACAGTCGTTTGTTTTTATTATGCGAGAAGACAACCAAGAAAAAATATTGCAGTTTGGATATTAAAAGTCCCCCCCGTTGGGAATGAGTTCTGATTCGATTACTCTTGAAACAATACCTTAGAAATAACATTCCATGAAAGGTTGTCGGAACAGTGTTTATTTACAAAAAGTAGGCTATAACAAAGAAAAACAAACGATAGATATTATTTACATAACACTCAGTACATACATAGATATACATTTCTTTAAGTATAGGTTATTAACTATACAAGGTGATTTATAATGCACAATTCCCCGGATATACGTGTTTAATACGCTACACTTAGTACAGTGGTGCCTGAACCAAAAATAAAAACAGCCAAACTCAAAGGTTGGCGGCTTCAATGTGGTTTTGCAACAAAATGTGCTCAAATGGTAAACCTCGAGTAGAATTAATAGGGCCTCCACACATCTGAGTTCTTCACCGCTCCGTTTTTAACAACCTTGCCAGTTTCCTTGCCCAATTCCTCCTTCTGTTTGATCAAAGTTATGGCTGCTTTTCGCGCTTTAACGTCGCTCTTCTTCACGGACTTTCCCTCCCCGTCACTGCTGCTCTTGTCTTTGTCATCGTCCACCTCCGTAACATCCACCTTCTCACTTGAGCTGTCAGGGTGAGATCCGACCTCGTCAGGAGGCGACAGAATCGACGACACTAAAGAAGGATGTCTCAGATTCATCCAATTCCACTCCCCGGGATAAAACTGGGAGTAAAGCCACTGACTCGGAGGAGGAAGGAGTGGGGTATTCAAGAAGAGACTAGCGGCCAATGCGTTGTTAAAGAGCTGTTGCTGGTTAGCTTGTTGGCTGGTAGCCGCTCCAGCTACGGGGAACGTGGAAATAGCTTGAGGACTTGGGGTCGGAGACGCAGTGACTGATATGTCATCTTCTTGTGTAGATTTAGAGCTTTCGGCTGTTGTCAGCAGTCCTGCGTTAGGTGACGTTTTCGGGGATGTAGTGCTATGGGCGGAGCTGCAGTTTATTGATATGGGTCCAAGGGACGTTGAGGACGGGTCTGAAAACGCAGTTAACTGTTAGTCATTCGATAGATATTTGGATAGATCGATTTGACAAGAGTTTACCTTCAAACTCGGCATACTTATCAAAGGTTTCCTGCAATTTTTTACAGTAAATCGAGTTTAGAGTTGAACTCGCGCCAAATGTCACGAGGGCGATCACCGTTTGGGGGATAAAGCTAAACTTTACAAATTTCCTAGAAAAGAGGTGCCGCAATATGGCCAAAATGATAAAGGGCGGACGTTAGAAATGATTCAAGCAAGAGTTTCAATATCAAAGACACTTCTTGGATAGATCCGTGTGTTATGATCATTTGTCCGATAAACAATAAATAGATTAATCAACGCTCTGCGATTGAGATTTGCCGCATGTTGGGAGTTCTTTGCTTATTTACCACCCGTTACGTTGCAACATAAATCTCGGTCTTGTAAAAAAAACCGCACGAGTATGAAGTGCATGGGCAACCTTGAATATAGAACCACGTAAATATCGAAATATATGGATAACATTGAATATAAAATGCATGGACAGCTATTATTACGGCACCACTTTTAGCTTTATACAATATTACCATTTGCTATCCTCGGTGAGTTTAGCGGACGGTCTAAGGCGGCGAAAACGTGGGAGGGAAAGTGAGGCGGGTGATGGTGGTGGTGCGGTAAGAGTGGACCATGAGGGTATGGATGTCTGCCTCCCAGAAAAGCCCATTCGTGGGGATGGCCGGGCAAACCAGCGAGGTGATGGGCGATGCCTGGAAATAAAAAAGGAAACACGTGAAAATAATTCAGTTTTTTTTTTTATTTTGAGTAAGCCGTGGAAAATCTGAAACTTCAGATGGAAAATCTGATTCCACCGCCGTATTAAACAGAAACGGAAACAGGAAAAATCGTCTAAGATGATCAAATTTGTTTTGAAGAAAGATCATCATATCAGCATGGTAAAAAACCATCAATCCATCATCTTTTTTATTTTTGACATTTTGGCTGATTATTTTAATGTTTTCTATCGATCGGCGATGTTTTGCTAACATAGATCGATACACTGTGCACTCTTCAGTGAATCCAAACTAATCCTCCAGAAACTCTAAAAATGTTCTAAACCTTAAACTCAAACTAAGGCATTATCCTCAGCATTCTGCGTCCCAAAGTTCTTCTTCTTAAATCCCTTCAAAACTGCAGAAACAATCAATTTTGCCCATTGTCTGCGCATGTTTCAAATCTTTATTTCATTGGAAACTAACATCTCGACATTTTAATATTATATTTTTAGCAAGTCAACAGTTGATTCCACATACCTCGCATACCACCCAACATCGAGCTTTCCGTTCCGCTTTCCAAAGGCAAAGCTTGACTTTGCCGGAGCTTAATCCCCATATTTCCTGGGAACAATAACCGGAAAGTTCGCAGTTTCCTAGAAACCATCCACGCCGTCGGATAAGAATAGACAGTTTCGTTAGCCCGAGATCAAATCCCGAAATTCTAAATTACATTGTTTTCGGGTCACTTTGGGAAAGTAAGGCAATAAACTGAATTTCGTCGAATATATTAAATACAAATTGATTTAAGAGCCGGTTTGGACCTGTCATTAGGGTAACCAATTAAAAATGTAAAAGTCAACCTTTAAATAGTTAAACTAATTATTCGTAAACTGAATTTATATAACTGATAAATTACCGGCGAAAACCTGCACAATCCGCATAATTAATGGAAGATATGCATGCTGGGTCTTTATTAAAATCGGGAACTTCACTTGGTCCCGCACTATTTGCCGGCATAGATCTTGATGGTGGCAGTGCTGTGGGCCTCCAATGGCGTTGCGGCTCTCCCTACCCTAACCAATGAGGCATCTTAGGCAACCCGTGTTACGTTGCTCGGTTTCGGGCCACGAAAAAAGGTCAACAAGCAAACTAGACGGGATAAAGTTTTAACGCCATTAATTATTTTTAGAGGCCCGGAATTTGCTGCGCGAATGGGAGGCATTAGAGAGGACCATTTCCATTAGCAGTATTAATTTCAAGCGTCTTTTTCTACACGTCCTTAGGGCATGAGTTATTAACGAAATGATTAGGGTCTCTTGTCTTGTTCGCACCAGAGAAATTCGCGTATGAATTTCCTGGAATATAGACTTAATAACTGCCGAAGGAAATAATCCAACTAAGACTAACGAACCGCGTCGATCTTAACATTTCGCTGAAGACGCCGCCCATCAGAGCACCCTTTAATACCAGAGTGGCATTACTCGGTTCCGTTTTAAAGGGTTTGAATAATCGCCTTCGGACGGGCACAGCTTATTCTGCCTTGCCAAGATAAATGTCACCCGGTCGTTCTAATTAAATCCATAAGAAGGCTAAAAAAATCTTTAGGGCGTTTGTTAACACGGAGTAACGGTTTTATAGGGGGATTAAAAAGTTCTTAGAGCCAAAGTAGTAAGATGGCTGTAATTCTTTTGTCTTTTTCTGGAGAATTAATCCTGCCAGGGGCAGCTGGAAGTTGAGATTGCACAAAAAATTACGAAAGGAACTTCCGTTAGTTTCAATAGCTCTTTTAAGAATGTTTTGGTGATATGCGAAAATTTTGCACAGATGGAGATTTGTTTCGACTTGACGAGGGCTTCGGATTGAGTCCAGATCATATTTGAACAGAAGACAAAGGGATGCTCAAGTGCCTTGTTTAACGAATAAGTCGGTTTCTTATTCAGAATATTTTCTACAGGCCCTGCAACTTGGGAATATTAAAATTCATTTTTCTTGGAATTTTTAAATGGGACACCCTGTATTTACGAATCCTATATTGAGCATCCCTTTGTCTTCTGTTGTGTCAATTTTTGTGAAAATAATTAACGTGCTTTGAAAGTTATAGCGCATGTTATGGAACCATGTTTTGCTTCAAATTTAAACATTTTTCGACATAAGCAGACAACGTTCCAATTTAATTTAAAACTAATTATCCTACCATGGAGAGAATTTTACGAGGAATCCAAATATACAATAATATATAGGGGGTTCTGTTAAATAAAATGCATAAATATTTTGACCTGTCTTTTTGCAACACCCTATATGATAAAAAATATTTTTAAAATGTAGGCTGTATGTTCACGTATAACTTTTATACGAACAGTTTTTTTTAATTTTGTAGAATAAGGAAGATATGGTACTTTGTCACACTATTGCGCCACCCTGTATGTACACGTACGTATAATTTTCCGTTTTTTATTTTTTATTTTTTTCATTTTGTTATCAAACCCATCGAAAAGTCATGTTATCAAAAACAAAACTATTACATCAATACATTTTGTCCCAACCACATTTCCAGAAACAATAAATAAAAAAAAGAATAGTTGGAGTCCATAAGCTGTTTTTGAAAGAGTACTGAATTTTATTCATATTTATTGTTTAAAATGTGTAACCACTTTTCAGAGAAATTAACAGGAAATTCGAATTTACAGGTCGCTAATTAATCTATAATAGAAGGAGGGTAGTGTTATATCCATAAAAGTATGTGTGCTGTTGAATATCATTTTTCCTCGATTTTCTGCAAATGTACAAAGGCTTCAAATAACCTAAATTATTTCCCGACACAAGTGGATTTTGTCCATATTTTATTTAGCTTCGATTCAAGCTTTGAGGAATTTACAGAGTCTCTAAATATTTTGAAAGTAAGAAATTAGTGTTTTCTTCACCCATTTTACTCTACATTTTGACCACTTTTCCAGATAAATAAAATGGAGGTGAGAGACGCAAAAGAAAAGAAGTTTATATAGAAAAAATTGGATAAATTTAAAACATAAATATAATATAAAAATAAAATTTACTATTTTTTTCAATTTTAAAACATCGAATAAAGCAACAATTGTTAAACTCATTGGCATGGTATTAGGGAGTTGGGATCCACATCACTTTAACCCCCCAAAAACGAATTATTTCTTGTTTAAAAAAATGGTTTCCTTTTTACTTTTCATACACGTACCCATAAGCTTTTGGGACCGTAAAGCGGATAGGAATCCTGGGTGAGGTAAAATAAAATGAAACAAGAGTCGAAAAATATAATAAATAATATAATGAAACTTAACCTAATACTACCTAACCGCAGTCAAATCCATCAAAATCTAAACTACCCTAGTAAGACCATTTTAACCCAAATAAAAACAAACATAATTCAAAAATAATTAAAATAAATATGGCGGGTGTGGCTATGGCGAGGTTAGGTTTCGTTATATTATTTATCATATTTTTCAACAGCTCTTTTTATTCTATTTCACCCCACCTTCGTACCTCCATCCACTGCACGGTTCCGAAAGTTTGCGAATGCTTATATGAAAGATAAGTAAAAAATCAGCATTTTTTTCTGAAGAATCACGTATTACAACATCGAAAAAATAATTTTTTCAATGCATAAACCATTAATTTTTGGTGGGTTAAAGTGATATGACGACGGGAATTACGATAAAAACTAGGCCCAAGGGTGAAACTACCCTTCCATGATATGCAGGCGCCACCTACATTCAGGAAGCCGAAATTATCACGTTCTGTTTCGATCAAAGCGTAAATTACGAACATATGCACAATGTACAGAGAAAGGGTTGAAATTCAGATATCTAGAGCAAAATCAATACTCGAAATCACCCTGTCTTTGTTATCTACGAACAGAAGTCGCAAGAAAAGAATCGGTACAATGATTATATTTGTCGTTCGATATGTGAACATGTGAGAATTCAAATAAACGTCATCTAAAAGCATATTATCTTTAATTAGAGAACGATATTCTCTCCGCTCTCTGTACTTTTTGAAATCCCCCAAAAAACATCCATTAATCACCTCTGTTATCACAAATAGGACTATAATGATTGCAAAATATAAAAATCATTATCTAACACTAACAGAGACTACAAATGGGTGTTATAGCCAACGCGGCCTTTTGGGGGGTGAAATCGGTACACGTATTACAGGAAATTTCGTAAATGAACTTTTAATAGACTTTTTGAATGTTGGACATGTAATAAATGGACGGCGAAAATCCGATTTTCCCATTTTTTTGGGTGAGGTCAAAAGTCCCTAAAGTGTCACAGGAAATAACGCTGCGGTATTTTTTTCCATAAATCCAAGTTTTTTCTTCGTCCGACTCATTCACAAAAAGGTCCGTCGTGGCAGGTGGATATTCAATATCCAGCTCTTTTCGATTCAAGCAGAAAATTAGGAAAATACGCCGAACGTTTCAAGTTCCAAAAGACCCTTTCCCTTCTTAAATTATCCCTTAAAGGGTCCTAAAAAGGGCTTCAAGTAATTAAACTGCACCTATACCGTTCAATTTACTTTTACAGCTCGTATGGCTTAAGTCATAAAATCTTCGGCTGTAACATATCGGCCATTATACGGGGCTTAAGATAAGAATAATAGACGATGGAATTACCCATTTGTATTTTAGCCAATAAAGCAGGTATTATTACCCTATAGCAGCATTAGAGTGTAGGGCCAATAATGTTTATGGGAATCCGTGGATACTGTAGATGTATTTCTATACTTTCAGCGATATATGGAATTGGTCGGGAGCTAGTTCACGCCCCAAGCGGACAGTCCAGTCTCTACTTAAGCTCGGGGAAGTTGCTGTAAGGTGAATTGTGAGTTATTCAAACGTCCGGCAAAATCGATAAGATATTTACGTTGTACTGGTCAACGCTCACTGTGAAGCCAATTTTTTACACTTTATAATAAAATTAAAAACCATATGTTAAATTGGCGTTTCACGTTATTTTTTTTCGCTTATAATTCGATAAGGGGATTAACGTTCCGGCTGGAAATAAAATTAAAGTTGAAAATAAATTTAATAATTGGCCCGTGTAAAAATGCTGCGAGTTTTACGGTTATAATTTAGTTCGCAACATTTACAATAATTACAAGAATTATCTGGGAATACTCAGTGTTTTGAAGTTTGGCTCTTCCATCATTGATAATTCCACGAATTTAAATTAGTTTGAATATGTGTTTGTTTCATCGGTAAAAAATACATAACCTATTGTAAATACAGCGCGAGCAACAATGATTGACGTGTCCAATTCGTCCTATCGTCGGAATCATAAAAACTTCCTTCGTCCACCATCAAACACCAATCATTAATCAGATGCGTGGAGATCGTTTTTTACTCACATTTGACTTGGACGTCCATCATTCTTGTGCCAACTTACGATAGTTTTTTTGTTTATTATAATCATAATTTGGGGTTGTAAACAACGAAGAGCCAACCTCATCCGGGTTTGTTTGAACAACTTCCAATTTGCATTTGATTTGTAAAAGCGTTCGATCAAAATTTATCTCCCTACGCACCAATATTGTTTAAACGAAAATAGAAGAGTCGAAAATGTAGCGAGTACGCCACTGGAGGGCGTCTTAGTTATTGACCTTGGGAAGTAGTGGAAAAGAGTGTTGAAGACGAATTTCAATCATTGCCCCTCACGCTACATAGGTTTCAACTCAACTTTAACTCCCAAGGTAAATTATCCTCCCCGCCATTCTGGCGGTTTGAACATGAACTTTTTTCAATGTATTCATCTTTGTTCTGAGTTTCAAATGAAAAAGTTCCTTCGATTTAGACTAACCCCCATATTCTCCGCAGGTCCGCAAGCCGAGCTTAAATCCAAACGTAATTTCTAAATGTCGCCTGTACATGAAAAACTACCAATTTAAGCCATACTCAGATTTAAGCTCGACTTGTGGACCTACGGAAAACGTAGGCGCTTAAAAGCAATTTACTACATAGCAGATCACTTATTCATGACTTGTGTGTGCTTTGATATAAGTTTTGACGTAGGTTCACTTCAACAGAGCTTACAAGAGATCTCCTTAGAGACCAACATACAAAACTAGATTTTCCTTATTAAGTATAATCCGTTTGCTTTTTATTTGCCCCGTAATAAGCCATGGATGTTTTGTGTATGACCCACTGTGTCCTACGACCGGCATTGGCATTCATCTTAAGGTTATATTTCGGCGGGCACAGCGTTGTTAGTCCGGTTAATTTAAGAGTGATTTAAAGAAATAAATTGTGATTTAGTTTTTACATTTGTGAATGTTCACATCGATCTTAGGAGCCTTGACTACCGTCGACTTCGAAATTTAAGCACAACAAATCACAGGAAAAGGGCAAGTTTTAAATCGGTGATATACAGGGTATTAATTAAGTACATGAACTTATTTCAAGGAATAAACCTTTAACTGATTTTATCAACAAAATTCCTATGAATGTACATATGCAATGAATAGAAATGCAACGGCTGCGTTCATGAATTCGAAGGTGTTGGACTTTTTTTTCTTTTTTTGGGGTATTTTCGGAGAAATGTAATAATCAGACACAATTTGGTACGCAGTTTTCTTTGTGACGCAAAATCCAAATTTTTTTTTTTTATCACTGGTAGAGGAGGCCGCGTACATGGTTTCATCGCATTTAGTTGGGCGTAACTTGTTTGCATTACACTGTATGCAACATTTGTGCTAAAAGGCTTATTCTACATCTACTTCTATTGAAAAATGGCTCTCTTCGAAATGTGCATAGAGGTAACTGCTTCGGAGAGAAAAGGGGTTTGCAATTACAATGACTCGGGCAAAGTGGATTTAATAATAATTTTCGATGTCATTAAAAATGAATTATATTATAATAACAGTTGAAAATGGCCACACGAGAACTCTACGCATTTATTCTTTTATTATATACAGGGTGTTTCCAAAGTACGGTTCATAACTTCGGGAGCGTATTCTACAGCTAAAGTAAAGGTAATTTTGTTATATGAGCTATATCTCAAAAATGCTTCGTTGCGGAAATACAGGGTGTGAATTTTTTTTTTTATTACAATTTTTTTAAGTATTTCCAAAACTACTTGAGGCATTTTAATGAAATTTTAATAAAACAGGCAGGTACGCAACAAAAAAAATTCATATCTTCATACAGGTATTTCTTCTCTTAAGAATAATAAAAAAGAATGGAAAAATTTACCTGCAATGTTTTTATTTACTTACTCGAAAACGATGCGTCCTACGAAAAAAAGTCAAGAGACATTTTTCCTTCCAAATCGAACACAGTTAAAAAAGGAACAAAATATTGGAAAAGAACAGTGGCTTACCACATTTTTCCTTTAGAATATCCAGCAATTATCCTGCCCGCACACCACTGGTTACACAACAGCCACTGTTTTTAGCGTAAAATACGCACCGTTGCTAACTCTCAAACCCCGCAAAATTTCATTAAAGCGTGTCAAGTAGTTTCGGAAATGTTTAAAAATTGTAATTTTTTAAAGAAATTTTCACACCCTGTATTTCCGCAATGAAGCATTTTTGGGCAATAGTTTATATAACAAAATTACCTTTATTTTAGCTGTAGAATACGCTCCTGAAATTACGTACCGTACTTAGGAAACACCCTGTATTACATCTCTGTCTGAAAATTAAAAAAAAAAAAAAATTAATTAAAAATGAAATTTGAACACCCCTCAATTCTTAAACGAAGACGTTGCGGACTTGCATTCGTAGAGACTTCGCGTGATAAAACCAGTTACAGAATCATCCTTTCAAATAAGTGCAGGCACTTAATTAACACCCTATACAGGGTGAGTCGGGAGGATCGTGCCAAACTTCAGGAGCGTGTTGTACATGAAAAATAAATGTAAAAAAACTCAAATGTTGTTATCCGATTTTCGTTTGTTTACAAGTTGTAGCGTAAATAAAATTAAACCATAAAGGTTAAGCAACATTTAGACGAAACGTTTCCTGGACGTTGGATTGGTCGTGATGGCCCTATTAGTTGGCCTCCAAAATCTCCAGACCTCACACCACTAGACTATTATTTGTGGGGTTGGTTTAAAACTGAAGTGTACAGAGTAAAAGTGGACACTCAAGATGCACTAATTCAACGCAATAGAAATGCTGCAGCTGCTATTGAAGAAAGACATGAAACAATCAGGAGCGCAAGGAATGCTCTTCATAGACGAAGCCGAAAATGTTTAGAAGTTAATAGCAATATTTTTCAACATTTACTTATGATAACTAAACGTTAATTTATGGAATTTCTTATAAAATTTATAAATTTTTTTAATTTTGTGTTTTAATTTTATTTACGCTATAACTTGTAAACAAACGAAAATCGGACAACAACATTTGAGTTTTTTTACATTTATTTTTCATGTACAACACGCTCCTGAAGTTTGGCACGATCCTCCCGACTCACCCAGTATAACGCAACTCAAATTTACGCGGTGAGCATCTTGGACGCCACGAGGGCTATAAGACTGATTAAACGACGAAAGTTGAAAGGACGTCGCTTTCAAAACGATTTTTAGTGGTTTTTAGTGTTTAAAAATCACCAAAAACATTTTAAAAAAACCTGTAATTTCGCGGTAATTACGTATTTTTCATATCTGTAAAAAAAAAAAAACTGTGACAGTTCGTTCCGAACTATGCACAGCAACAACTTGTCTCTTGTTCACTTGTTGATATGCTATGCCGGCCTGCGGTTCTTCGGAACTTTCCCATATCTAAGGCTAATTACAAGCTCCCAGAGTAATCTCGCAACTGAGTGCGACCATTCAGGATAAAATTCCGCCTAAGAATTGCACGGCAGTACACAATCGCCCCTAAAAAATATATATAAGTTGAAACAGAACTAAAGTGGAGAGACGGATGGATAATGCATTGTGAAACAGGTGCGAGTCGCGTGATGGACATCAAGAGTTCAAAAACCAACTGAAATTTTTAACACTCTTTTATATCCATCAAATTAACAGCTGAAAATATTTTTAATTAAACCCTGTAAAGTCCTCAAAAGCTTAAATACTCCGGTCATCCTGCAGCTCGTAAAATGCTAGATTTACACACAAAAAAATTGGAGCTCTAACATCGAGTGCCAGTAATACCGGGCCGAATTAAATAACGTTTCATTTTCAAGTAGTGAATGTTTTATTTTGGACGTTCAAACACAAATGAAAAGTGCACGGGGAAATGAAGTCGGTTTATTTGGCCAAGTTGGCTGGCGAATATTTTCCGTTTTTGCATTTATTGAGGCCATTATTCAATTTAATCTGAGCCTAAGCGGATTTCACTGCCAGTCCTGTTGACCACGTTCGGCGGGTGCATTTCCGTGTAGGTAGAAAAATAATTCGAAAAATCTTTGGGCCCTTTATTCCTCTTTGAATTTTAGTTCCATTTTTGAAGCTCGATCAATCCAGTCACTTCACATGGTTCGGGCAACTTCCCAGCGGCGGACGTGCCGCCATTCGGACAACACGCGAAATCTGAGAAAGCTCAGGGGGAATCAGAAATCTAACAAGACACCAGGCGTGCCGGTATGAGGCGAGCGTCAGGATATACAGCGGCGGTCATTGAAATAGAGCCAGCTGATTCTACTTTTGGTAGATTTCAACTTTTTAGAAACACTTTGGTGAACCCCCAAATGATTCCTGAGCATGTTCCATAGGGATTGTTTGAGATGTGCACAGCAGCAAAAAAATATAAATAAACACGATCAAAATTTCAACTCGTTAAAGAAACAAACAAATGTTTGCGTGGTCATTAAAATAGAGACGTGATTTATTCGTTAACGTTTAGTGAGGTACTGAAGAATAAGTTAGGTAAAAATGGGCCGCGGCGGTCACTGCACGACAGAGGAAGAGGTGGCAATTTTAACATTACCGAAAGAGGGAAAGTCGCTGAAAGAAATTGCAAGACTTGGGTGCTCAAAGAAAACGGTTGAAAATGCTTTAAAAAAAACACCAAAACTGGAAAATCGTGGAGCTAGAAGGAAAACAAGTGCTCACGCAGACACACAAATCGTTCGGATCTCCCAAGAAGATCCTTTCAAGACATCTACCAGTATTAAAACTCAACTAGGTTTGGAAATAAGTACAAGAACTCTTCGAAGAAGGCTTCAGACGAATAATTTATTAGGTCGTGTAGTATGAAATGAGTAGATTCTCGAAACGCCACATTCAACTGCGAATAACTTCACTCTAAATCTATATTTGGACTTTTTTATGTGGAAAAGGCACATTCTTCCTCTTTCGATCAGAGTTTAAAGTGTTAAAAATGATTGAAAACTCTTATTTTTATAAAAATTTTTGTGCAGCCGTGCAAAATAATGAAATTCGTGTGTTAATGAAATATGAGTACCACCGTGGAACCACGACAGCTCAGACGGCTCGCAATATTAATGATGTGTTTGGTACTGAAGTCGCTTCACTGCAAACAGTATCTCGTTGGTTCATGAAATTTCGTTCTGGCAATTTTGACCTAACAAATGAACCACGTGGACGACCTGAAACTCAAGTGGACAACGATCATCTGAAAGCCGTGGTGGAAGCGAATCCACGTCAAAGTGCGTTCGAATTTTCGTTAATGTTCACTGTAACCAAAAAAACAATATTGACTCATTTGGCTGAAATTGGTGAGGTGAAGAAGCTGGACAAGTGGGTACCGCATGAGTTGAGCGACATACAGAAAGAACGACGTCTCGAAGCTTGTGTCTCTTTGTTGTGCCGGTACAGTAACGATCCATTTTTGAATCGGATTGTTGCTTGTGATGAGAAATGGATCCTATACGACAATACCAGACGTTCATCGCAGTGGTTGGATCAAGATGAACCACCAAAACATTGCGCGAAAAAAAAATCTTCATCAAAAGAAGTTTATGGTGTCCGTTTGGTGGTCCGACGCAGGTGTCATCCATCACAGCCTCATGACACCTGGTGAGTCGATTACGGCTGATGTCTACTGCCGACAACTGACCGAAATGACGAGGCAACTGACGGTTAAGCAGCCAAGATTAGTCAATCGAAGCGCACCGCTATTGTTGCACGACAACGCTCGGCCACACACCGCACAAGTCACCTCGGCCAAGCTACAGGAGTTGGAATTGGAAACTCTTCGTCATCCACCGTATTCACCCGACTTAGCACCCACTGATTACCACTTCTTTCAAAATTTGGATAACTTCTTGGTAGGGAGAACATTAAACTCCGACGAGGCTGTCAAAGCTGCCTTCCACGAGTTTATCGACTCCCGGCCTGCAGGCTTTTACAGCAGGGGAATCAAGGAACTTCCCGTTAAATGGCAGAAGTGCATTGATAATGGCGGTGCATATTTCGATTGACGATAAAAACATTTCATATGAAAAAAAATGACTAAAATTTCAATTCAATTCTACTCATTTCATACTACACGACCTAATACATGGTAGAATAGCAAGAAAAGTTCCCCTGTTATCCTCTAAGAACATTAAGCAACGTTTAAAATTTGCCCAAGACCATTTGAATTGGGATGGTGAAGGAGGAATAAAAAAATGGCGCCATATTTTATGGAGCGATGAAACAAAAATAAATCTGATAGGATCTGATGGGAGACACTATGTCAGAAGACCACCTAACCAGGAATTATTACCAAAGCACACCATTAAAACAATTAAATTTGGAGGTGGTAATATAAAACTTTGGGGAGCCTTTTCATGGTGTGGTGTCGGAGCAATTTACTGGATCAAAGAAACCATGGATCAACATGAATATGTCCACATTCTTAGGGATATTATGTTGCCTTTTGCAGAGGAGAGCATGCCGCTAATATGGAAGTATCAGCAAGACAACGACCCAAAGCACACGTCTAGGAGAGCGAAGACATTTTTAAATGATAATAATGTAGATTTATTGACTTGGCCCTCTCAATCGCCGGACCTCAATCCTATTGAGAACATATGGACTGTCCTCTAGAATGCTGTTGGCAAGCATAAAACGAAAAACAAGGATGAATTTTTGGAGGTAATCAAGACAGAATGGGAAGCAATACCACTAGGTCTGTGTCAAAGGCTTGTAAACTCTATGCCCAAAAGATGCATCCAAGTTATTAAACATAACGGTCATACAACAAAGTATTAAGAGTTTAAAAAGAGTTTAAAGGTTATTTCATAACTTTTAAAATGTAAATTATTACTATATTATGCCTCTATCTTGGTTGGCTCTATTTTTATGACCAACTGCTCCTGTTGATTTGTTCCGTTTATTTGTTAAATATTATGTTTATGCAGTTTTTTAAAATTAAGTTTGTTGTTAAACTTTTCTTTTCTTATTACATATTTACAATATACAATTATTACACTAATTCGGTGTGATATTAAAACTTTATTTCCCAAGAAATATATTTTTTTGAACTGGCTCTATTTCAATGACCACCACTGCAAATGTCCCGATATAGGGCATTTGTTGTAAACAAACCTTTTTCGTTATTTGCTTGGTTGGTGTGCAAACTGACAAACATATTTAGTACAAATCAAGTCCTTGGACAAATAACAATATATTATTACACTGTGCCGAAAATGTCGAATTTTGTGCCACAAAATGGTGATTTGCGGAAAGCTTTAATTTTTTGCTTTCATTTGAAGAAAAGTGCTCCAGAGTCGCATCGAGTGCCTATCGAAGCGTATGGTGATCATGATTTATCGGAAGCAACACGCAAAAGATGGTCTCAACGATTCGGAAATGACAATTTTGATCTGCAAAATGAAGAACGTGGCAGACCACCAAAAAAAGTTGGAGACACCGAACTGCAATCGATATTGGATGAAGATGACACTTTAAGCCAAAAGCAAATGGCAAAAATGTTAAATGTTGCACAACGAACAATTCCTGATCGTTTAAAAGCTGTGGGAAAGATCCGAAAGTGTGGAAAATGGGTGCCGCACGAATTGGATGAAAGGCAGATAAAGAACCGAAAAAACACCTGTGAAATTTTGCCTCAAAGGCACGAAAGAAAATCAGTTTTGCATCGAATTGCTACTGGAGATGGAAAATGGATTTATTTTCAAAATCCTAAACGGAAAAAATCACGGGTTGATCCGGGACTACCATCAACATCGACTGCAAAACCTGATCGATTCGGCAAGAAGGCAACGTTGTGTATCAGGGCTAAGGGTAATTGCTCATAAGCCTACATGTTGGTGGACTTGGTCAATTTCCCACCCGTTCTATGTTATATGCGTGGGTTGTCAGCTTTCATCTAGTTTATGAGACTTGAGGGCTGTATGGACGCCACCGCAAAGGGGCTGTAGGCAGATTTCGCACATGGCCCCGGTGCGTGAGAAATCTTTGTAACATTGGCCAGGCCTCACGCGAATCACTAATTCTGGATGATGATTGCAAAAACCTTTTGAGATTTTGTATTTCCATCATTTTGTATAAAACAGACACACCGGACCGTGGGAACCGGTCTACGGCAGTTCTGATTGGCGCGTACGTAGGCGGAGGGAGGCTGAAAATTATGAACTTGGTCGCCACCACCGCCGAAACCAAAAGTCTCAAGAATTTTTCCAGTCAGTTTTTTTTCCGAATTCTCTTTACAACCACACGCAGATAACCTCACTCCATTCTTTTTTTCGTTATATTCTTCAGTTTTTACAAGCCAGTGCGGTTCTGAGCAATATCCAGTTAACAAAATAAAGTGTATATATTACCAAATTACAAGGCCTTTGTTTTGTGAACCTTTGCTGCAGAGTATAAACGGGTAGTTGTATTCCGGGGCAAAACACTGTGTGTTTGGTGGGATCAAAAAAGTGTGGTTCACCACGAGCTTTTAAAGCCTGGTGAAACCGTTAATACTGTTCGCTACCGACAACATTTGATTAATTTAAACAATGCATTGATCGAAAAACGATCAGAACTGGCCAGAAGACACGGGAAGATAATTTTGCTCCATGACAACGCACCTGCACACAAGGCAACGCCGGTTCAGGATACCATCAAAACACTTGGCTGGGAGTTGCTACCCCATCCGCCGTATTCACCAGACTTGGCTCCTTCGGACTACCATTTGTTTTCATGGATGGGACACGCATTGGCTGAGCAGCACTACGATTCCTACGAAGAAGTAGATAATTGGGTGTCTAATTGGTTTGATGCCAAAGGGGCACATTTCTATTGGCGTGGTATCCATAAATTGCCAGGGAGGTGGTCAAAATGTGTAGAAAGCAATGGTCAATATTTTGAATAATTTTTTTTCTTTCCTTGTTAAAATTGGTGTTTTATTTTCACAATATAGCGCTCATTTCATACCGGTAGACCTGGTAAATCAGGAATCGGAAGGGAAAACTGCGCCTAATCGAAATCTTTCAAAAATACCGAAATCAAGTTAGTAATTCACAAAATTCCCGCCAGTTCACGTTTCAATTGTCCAGGACAGCTCTATTTTCTGGATATCCAGTGTGAAGACCAAGAACCTAAGAGAAGCGGACGTAGCAAAGATCGACATTTTTTGGACGAAAGGTCGCCACGTATTAGTGTCCCCATGATGTTATTTGCGCAGGCACAATCTGCGCATATAAGATGTAAGAAGGAACCGTGACGTCATTTCCTCTGATTTAGCTGCACTGATATCATAAATCAAAAAGTGAGGAGAAACCTACAAAACTTTTAAGCCATCCATTGACGTAAAGTTTTAGGACGTCGCCAAAGACAAACACATATGAGCTAAAAATGTTTAAATGTAGAAACTTACCACTAAGTTTAAAAGGTAAAGTCCCAGACAAAGGATCAGGATGAAATGGTCTGGGCCCAAATGGAAAATGATGAAATCCAGCTTGCCGAGTTTTAGATCTCGGTTCTCTCGGTCCATCCACTGTAACCTTAATGGCTTTGTTGTAGGTGGCTACCTGAGGTGGTGAGGTCGACACGATGATGGTCAGAGTGAAGCTTTTACCTACAACAAGAAATTTTCGATAAATATCACGAAAGGCAATGGATCATTTAGCAGTCAATAACCTAATGATTTGGGTAAAGCCTTCTGGAGAACGGGGATATAATCCCCATAAATTGCGTCAAAACGTCCTCACCGCGTAAAATATGTCGGCCACCGTGTAGCCCCGGCCTTAATTAAATGCCAACATTGCTAAGCTAACACGAGTATTTAAGTTGTTTGCGAGCACGCTCGCCCATTCTCTAATCTATGAATTATATCTGAAAGTTAACAAATCCCTAATTTATCGACAGGACAGTCATAATTTGTCGTATTATTACTTACACGTATTTCGGACGTCCCTCGGGACATGCCAGACCTCTATTTCATATCGAGGCAGATTGAATAGATGGGATGTTTGGTTTATTAAAGATCAGTTAGGGTCGCTCAGGTCGATTACCTTTGGAACTTTGACTGATGTGTGACTGGGTTTTTGATCATATGAATAATTTGTTATATATCAGGGAGTTTCAATGAAAGTTTAGTATTGAGACTTAAGAACAATTGGGAACCGTAAGAATCCTGCAGGGAATCCATTAATACATTTCTAGACTGTCTTAAGGAAAAAATACCAAAGCATTGTTGAGGAAATGGAATATCATCTAAGTCCAGGTGACGACGCATCTGAGACAATCTTCAACATATTCTATACACCTGTTTATGGGAACAGCTTTATTTCAAAGCTGGTTTGACATCTAAATGGTACATGAATAAAGATTCATGATCCGATGTTAAATATTTGATAAACGTCCGTTGTCGTTCAAACCAAGGGACTTTCTGACAATCTAATAGAACCTGATAATTGAGGCCTGAAATGTGTTGGTTTCGAGAAATGGTTTATTTTGAGAAAGCTGGGTTTCAGTTACTAAGGACTTCAAGAAATACTGCTTAAAAATCCACTAAAAATTTTCAAAAAATTA
This sequence comes from Euwallacea fornicatus, assembly GCF_040115645.1. Classification (NCBI taxonomy): domain Eukaryota; kingdom Metazoa; phylum Arthropoda; class Insecta; order Coleoptera; family Curculionidae; genus Euwallacea; species Euwallacea fornicatus. The sequence goes on from NC_089568.1 coordinate 969,496, forward strand.
AGGATCACGAACCAACACCAAAATAAAGATGGGAATATACAGATTTGTTCATCTTATTCTGAAAATCCCAAAACTGATGTTCGTTCAAAATCTTTATGAAAGGAGCTTTGATAGATACGTGTGTCGACTTTAATTTTCGGATTTTATAATTATTGGTGCAATAGCTATTTAAGCCTTTGACCCAGTTAGCAGCGTGTTATTGCTATTTCGGGGTTTGACTGGTTCCAGCATACTCGCCTCCAAGGTAACGAACACTCCCAACCAATAAACCTAACTACATTTCACCAACTAATACTTAACCAATAAATCACTATTTTACTACTAAACATTTAAATTATAATTGCGTCTTATTACAATCGCTTCGTTTTTATAGCTGTACCAGTCTTAGATTGTCATACTCAACAACGATCTCTTCAGTCTTGTTGCATAGCTGGGGGGCCTATAGCTATAGTTCATGCAAATATTGAAAAATTTAGCCTTCGCCATAGGCCACGCAAGAAAAAAGCATCAAGAAATGCTTAAACGTCTGATTAAAGATCCAACACTTCAATATATCGAAAATATCTCATAAATCGTAATTTTCAATGTGGTTTAAAGAGGTCTACGCCTTTATTATGTCAAAATCTAATAAAATGCGTTTAAAGAAGAGAAACGAATGTGGAGCATGGATAATTTTATTGATATGATAATAGAGCTTCTGATTATCCAAGCCAGCAGTGATAATAGCAAAAATGATGTTTCTGAATTTGATATCAGTGATTCTGATCAAATTTAGCAGGACTAGCCTCAGTGAATAAATAAAAAAAATAATACATACCACATACATATATATATATATATATGTAGGTTTTTCTTTTGTTGCCTAGGGATCTTTAGGGACTTTGAAATAATAGTCACGTGAACTTAACGATACGGATATACTATTCAAATTTACAAAGCGCGGGCACGACCCTTAAGTCTCGAGTCACCACCAGGAAGGACCGATCAAAGAAAGAGACCATCCGCGTTCTCCCAAGACTTAGGTATCGACACCCATGGTCGTAAACCATGGACGTACCGTGACTAGACAATACTTGAAGGTATCGGGACTGCTCTCCACATGGAACCGTTACGTCCGCCACTGGCACCCAGCCCTTGGCGAGAATTTCGCCAAAGGGAACCAGCGTTTCACTTCCCATGATATAAAAGCATCGTGGAAAAAACCCAGGGTACCGGGTAACGCCAACCATAGGCGTAACCTGAGGGCAAATCGCTCTCGTGCCCCATTCCCTAAACCTAACTTACAGAATATTTACAAGCTATGTACAATTAAGCGATCTGACAAGCGAATCCCTCATATACAGGGTGTCCCACAAGTGTTTCATTATATTTCAGTGGGTAATAGTACATTGAAAAATAATATGACTTCCTATATAAACCATATTCCAATAATGCTTCATTAAGAAGATACAGGGTGTTAAACTTTATTTAAAAAATCTAACTTTTATTGATATATTCAAAACCGTTTGAGGTATGTAAGTGAAATTTGGCATGTTTTGAGAGTTAATGTAGACGCATTTATTTATACAAAAGGGCTATTTTTCGTTTCACCAGTGACGTGCGTACGGACACCTCTCAGCACATTTTTAAAGAAAAACATGGTGCGCCACTGCTTTTTATCAAAATAAAAATTATTTTTAGAAGTTTAATTTCATTTAGAAGAAAAATGCTCACTTGACTCTTTTTCGTCCGACGTATCGTTTGCCAGTAAAAAATTGAATACCGTCTATATGCACGATATTCTGTAAATGGTTTTAATAATATTAAGTTTGTTTTAAATATTATTTATTTGCTATGACATTATAGAAATTGTTCAAATTGGTGGCCATTTTGTTCAATACATAATTGAGCTCGCCTGTTCATTGATACTCTGATACGTTGAAATATTCCAGGTGTGTTTTGAATTTGTGTGCAGGCGGCCAACACTCTTGCTAGCAACTCCTCTTCACTGTCAATAGGTCTTTCATATACTAAACTTTTTACATGACCCCAAAAAAAGAAATCCAGAGGGTTTAGATCAGGGGATCGCGCCGGCCAATTTACTGGTCCGCCTCGGCCAATCCAGTGATTAGAAAAAACCTGATCAAGATGTTGCAATCAAGTAAAGTTTAACACCCTGTATCTTCTTAATGAAGCATTATTGGAATATGGTTTATATAGGAAGTCATATTATTTTTCAATGTACTATTACCCACTGAAATATAATGAAACACTTGTGGGACACCCTGTATATATATAGTTAATGTGGTTTTGATTTTACGCATTCAACAACATTTTGAACCGCTGTAATCGCGATGTATGTTTATCCCTGACTCATTTTTTTTGTTTTACCTACGGTGATGATTAATGTCTTCAGTATTTAAATGAACTATAGAAGATTTCAGTTTTCTTCCACACGTGCGAACATTGACATGAACATACATGCCAGAATATTCGACGCATATAAAAGGGGGCAGTAAATCACTCGGCCGAGCGCCCTCGTAAACCCTTTCTTGTTTCTATTTGTTACCTGTGGTGGCCGCATGCCAGACGTAACAATATCATAACACCCAAAAATCAAACAATTTGGGTTTATATGCCGCGCTTCTTGAAAATTATGGAATTGTTCAAGTGAAAGTTGAAGAGTCATCAATTACTTTCTTAATAAACACGGAAATCAACAGTTAGTTAATTACGATGGTAGTTTTAGAAGTACCCGTCCTAACATTTGAAAAAAAAAATAAAAAACAAAACTCAACATAATTTCCTTTGAGATCGACACACTTTCTTCGGTGATGTTCTATGGGTTCAATACTCTGTTAATAGGCAGAACTTCAAATTTTTTAGAGTAGGAATCAATCTCGGACTCCACCTCTTTATTAATCGCGAATCTCTTTCCACCAAACCACTTTTTCAAATTTGAAAATAGGATATAATCTAAGGAGGTTAAATCTGGCGAATAGGATGGCTGAGGAGAAAGTTCGTAACAAGTTGATTGATTTTCGCCATCGCGATGACGGATGTGTGGACTGGTGCGTTATCTTGATGAAACAAGACTTTCTTTTTTACCAAATGCGGTCGTTTGTTCTTAATTTCTTCGCTCAAACGCTGGAATAAATATGTATAATATTCTTCGTTTATTGTTTTTTTAGGGAGATAGTCAATGTAAATGATTCTACATGCATTACAAAAAACTAAGGCCATCACCTTTCCTGCAGATGGAACGGTTTTAGCCTTTTTTGGAGCCGATTCCCCCGTTCAGTCCATTCTTTTGATTGCTCTTTCGTCTCAAGTGTGATATGATAGAGCCGTATTACATCATATGAAACGACGCAAGAACTCGGCGTTTTTGTTGTGAAACTTTGCCAAACACTCCATTGAAACATCTTCACGGTTCTGTTTTTGTTCAACTCTAAAGTAATCGCGCCCCATCTCATCTTGCGCACAGCTTTTTCATATCTAATTGTTCGGTCAAAATGCGATGACCAGTACTTTTTGAAATGTCTATCATTTCTGTTAACTCATGCAATTTTAGCCGACGGTTTTCGAATGGAGTTGGGTTGATTTTCACCACAATTTCTGGAGTGGTCAGATCTGGAGGGTCATCGGGCCGACCACTGCGACGTTCGTCTTGGCAGCTGATGCGACCGCGTTTAAACTCTACCACCCAATATTTTATAGTTGTTAATGAAGGACCAGATTCCTTCAAAGTAGAGTCTAATTCTGTTTTGATGTTTGATAGACCAAAACGCTTCAAATGAAAGTATTAAATCACACATAAAGCGTTCACTGAGAACGACTCCAAAACAAACACAAATCAACCAAACACCCTCAAACTTTAGACGTAAGTTTTTAAAGATTAAGTCTCTGCAACATAAACAGATTTTAAAGAAATAGCTATCTGTATATCAGGTCGAGTACTTCTGGGACTATCCTCGTATGCTGATGATTTGCAGAAACAGAAATTGCTATTGGATGTAACGGATTCCCTACAAAATTCTATAAGTGCATTTGAACAAATCCAGAGATATTTGGATAGATTTGGAATATTCGAATAATAAACGTCTAAAATCGAGGAAAAAGAGTTTATGAAACATACGAAATTACCTAGAAGTTCATCGGGTTTAGATTGGAATTTGAAACATCACCGAGCAGATCTGAGCAATTAAATAATTTATCACGTCCTTTTGAATTATTTCTAATTATACAGGGTGGCTTATTTAAAACAGTCCACGTAAAATATCATGGATGGAATTTTTTTCTTCGGAAAACCCGGACACAACTTAATTTTACTTTTAAGGGGGTATTTTTAGATCATAAATTCGTAGATGTAGAGTCATCCCCTTAAACGAGGTGGCAACCCCCTTAAGAATCTTGAATAGCACAGAGGTGAAGCGGCACATTAAATCAAAGATATTTCAATTCTCTTTACTAGTATTCAGAACATTTTTTGCTCCGCTCTTAAATATTGTAAAAAAATCGTTTCAAATCATCGATGAAATAAATTGAAGAAAATTAATTGTTAAATAACGTTTTATTTAATTAAATGTTCGAACTGCGGCCGATTTACTTCCATACAATAATAGAACTTTTACTCAATCTCTTCCCCAGCATTTTGAAGCATTTCAAGAGTTATTTCACCCCACGCTGTCACTATTCGGCGGCGAAGATCTTCTAAAGAGCAAGATTTCGTTTTATAAACCACTTTTTTAAATAACCCCATAAGAAAAAGTCTAATGGTGTTAATTCGGGCGATCTTGGGAGCCATTCGATTCATTTTTTTTCTATCTGATAACCTGACCGGTGAATCTAACCTCAATCTGCTTCTAGACTTCATCTACCTTCACATTTTTCATGTGAGGATAGATGATTGCGGATATCCTTGAAAACGACGACAAGATCCTAGAGAATGATACATTTGTCCAACAGGATGGCGCTCCGCCACCCTATGCAATTCCCGTATGTAACTTTTTGGATCAACATTTTCACAAACACTGGATGGAGGTTTCATTGAATTGTCCCCAACACCACGTGATTTAACACCGTTGGACTTGTTTTTATGGGTCCATTTTAAAAGTGTTGTTTCTGAAACTAAATCTGCTTCTTTAGGTGATCTTCTCCACCGAATAGTGATAGCATGGGGAGAAATAACTCCCGAAATGTTGCAAAATGTTGGGGAAGAGGTTGTACAGTAGTTTTATTAATGTATGGAAGTAACTCTGACGCAATTTAAACATTTAATTAAATAAAACATTATTTAACAATTAATTATTTTCTATTTATTTCGTCGACGATTTTAAACGGTTTTTTGCAATATTTAAGACCGGACCAAAAAACGTTCTGCATACCCGTAAAGAGAATTGAAATATCTTTGATTTAATGTGCCACTTGACCCCTGTGCTATTCAAGATTCTTAAAGGGGTTGTCACCTCGTTTAAGGGGATGACTCTACATCTACGAATTCATAATCGAAAAATGCCCCCTTAAAAGTAAAATTGGGGGGTCTCCAAGCTTTCCGAAGAAAGAAATTCATTCAAGATATTTGAGGTGGTCCGTTCTAAATGGGCCACCGTGTATAACTGCAGTATACGGAATGAACTGAAGATTTTTGATATTATATTTCATATCCATTTCATTCAAAGTTAATGGTTCGCTTTCGATGAATGGGATAAGATGTAGATAAGGGTATCAACTGTGATGTGAAGGAAATCTCGAAACTAAAAGAAAAAACTTGAATCAATTGAATTTGCGTTACTTTCTTTGCGCATCTGATTCATAGTTAATGTTGATCGACTTACAGTAAGTCAAAAAAGTAATCATACATCCAGGCGAATGACGTTTATTTACATTTTTTTACTAACTTAAAAACAATTAAGATAAAAAAATAATTAATCCACACAAATGAGGCACTATTACACTGATTTCTAAAAAAAAATGATCAAAAAACTGTTTCTTTGTACAAGAAAATCAAAGGAAAATGTCTTCAGGTGTGCCCAAAAAAGTATTCATACACAAACATTCTGGTCCTTTTTTTATTAAGTTTCTTGTATATAAATTCCATTTAATTGCGATAAGTATTTACTAGTTCATTTTAAACCAAGTTAGGGCAAAGTGGATTTAAAAATAATAACTGTGGGCCGAAGAGGAAAAGAAATTAGTGGAGATATCAAAAAGTTAATAATCAAATATCATCAGGAAGGAAAATCTTATAGAAAAATAGGAAAATCTGTTGGAATAAGCTATCCTACTATTCAGTACATGATACAAAAATCTAAATCAACTGGGTCGGTGGCAAATTTAAGACGTTGTGGAAGGTCAAAAAAAATAACTCAATGAAAGGAGAACTACATTCTCCATCAAATTAAAAAGAATCCCAGTGTAAGCGCACCATCCCTCCCTTCACAACTAGAAGAGATCACTGGACAACAAATCCATCCTGAAACTATTAGGTATCACATAAGGAGAATGGGATTCCATGGGAGAAGAGTAGCCAAAAAGCCGTGGATAAATAAAGTGGATGGAAAGAAAAGAGTTGCGTTCGATTTAGAACATATTAATAAGCCAATGGAGTTTTGAAAACAAGTGATATTCTCTGATGAGAGTAAAGTCAACATATTCGGATCATATGGTGCCAAGATGGGATGGAGAAAACCTGGTGAAAGATTGAATAAGTGCAATTTGAAAGCGACAGTGAAACATGGCGGTGGAAACATAATGATCTGGGGATGTATGGCAGCAAATGGTGTGGGTAATTTGGCTTTTATTGAAGGAAACATGGATAGATTCATGTATAAAGATATCTTGGAGGCCAATTTAAAAAACAGTGCTGAAAAGCTTGGACTTGCTGAAGGATTCTACTTCCAGCAAGACAATGATCCGAAGCATTCATCGAAATTAGTTCGGGAATGGTTGCTATATAACACTCCTCATTTATCAAAAACACCTCCCCAATCTCCCGATCTCACTCCTATTGAGCATTTATAGGAACATTTGGAAAGGCAGATTAGGAAAATGGAAATTTCGAGTAAAGAACAACTAAAAAATATTATTTTAAACGAATGGTCCACAATACCTGAAAGTATTACTTGTAATTTGGTGGAATCAGTGAATCGTCGTTTGCAAGCTGTGATTGATGTTAAGGGTTATCCCACAAAATATTGATGATTTCATTGTATTGGTGTTTGAAGTTAGAAATGTTCATTTTCAGTAGTGTATGAATACTTTTTTGGGCATACCTGAAGACATTTTCCTTTGATTTTCTTGTACAAAGAAACAGTTTTTTGATTATTTTTTTTTTAATCATTGTAATAGTGCCTTATTTGTGTGGATTAATTATTTTTTTATCTCAATTGTTTTTAAGTTAAGAAAAAAATGTAAATAAACGTCATTCGCCTGGGTGTATGAATACTTTTTTGACCTACTGTAAGTGTAAGTTTTAGGTGCAATGTGCAGGATTCAAAATATTGATCAAGCTTCTTCTCGTCATTCGTCTGTCTTATGGGGCTCTCCTAGCCCTTTTTTAAGGGTTACAATGAACGCATATTTATGAAAAAAACTTTAAGCCCAAATCAAAATGAGGATGTTTTGGGTTTACACCTGAGAACTATCAATCAAATTGTCCGTCCACTATTTCGATGATTTGGCTAGGTTTTGTTTGATTGATTCCTCGCTTTCGCGCTAGCCTGTTTATGTTTTCCGATATTTTTTTCTCGCATATGTTCGAAAATTTGTTAGTCGGATTTACTTTTTATTTATCACCGCCTGTTTTGGTGATTTCCTCTAATTTATGGTTGGATTTGTTTGGCCAGTTGCATAAATTGAAATAAATAATACTTTTTCCGTTCCAGCCATCGTTACCCATTGTTTTTACGGGCCACGAATTTAATTAAATTCGAAAACATATTTTAGTAAATATTACCGAACTGACCAAAAATGTACCGTGAAAAATATGGAATGCCTCTCATTGTGAAAAATGTTTCGGCCTCGCAAATGGATTTGTCGAAATTCGGACGTGATGCTTTCGGTATTTACGTTTGACTGGAATTTTTGTGTATTTGATAAACATGTTTTTTATTAAAAATGTTTTCCTTCTAATGCTTGTCATCTCTGCCGACACCCTGCACGTTGACAATTACCGCTTATTTTATTTCCATCGATTTTTACCACCATCACAAAGATAAATGGATGAATATCGTGTTGAAAAAATCAGCGAAAATCAAAAGAAAAAATATATACAGGTGAATTTGAAGAAAATAAATGCATTTGTTAGGGCTTTTGCCTGTTACAACGCAACTGACTGATTGACGTAACTTTAGTAGCCACGCGAGACACTGCATACGGTTTTTGTCCATTAGTAAATTGGACTCAATTGCTATAAGCTAACCAAAATTACGAGTAAATAAATGAAATGAAAAATAAAATCATAAAGTACGCGTTGAATCGCGACCTCGACGATAGCATTTCGTTCGGCAGTCATTTTTCTGATAACCATCTGCATTGGCTCCCTAAGCAAATAATGAACCTTATAAGCGCCATTATAAGCCTGTTTTAGAAGCGGAGCAAAAAACGCATTTCGTAGCTATCCAACACACCCAATAATTTTAAAGTTAGTAACGAAAATAATATCGTACCTACATATCACGGTGGAGAATAATGTTGCTTCTCTCACTGCGCTCGACGGAAAAGAAGTGCTTTCCACCCGTATTAGTAATCTCCTATTCACCTGTTATCAGTTTTTACTCAATATGGACTATTCCCTTTGAGCATTATTATAAATAAATGATTTTCCCTAAAAGCTCGCTCTTTATATACCACTATAGGTTCCAAAGCGAAAAAAGAAAAAAACGAATGTAAAAACAAAGTATTTGTTAAAAAAACTTTCGTAAACAACCTGAAGCAGGAGAGGCAAATGCAGTTTTTAAACATATTATAACTTCATTGCAATAACACGGGGAAATGAATGCGAAAATTCCGAAAAACTCCGAACAACCATCTTAGCGAATAGAAATGTGGAAGTTACTAAATTTTTCAAGTCTTTGCGGATCGTAAAGCCATATTTCGAGGTTTGCAATAAAAATTTTAATGCTTCGGGTATAATGTTGTGGCTCCCCGAATATCTTCATCCCCAAGGTGCTCGGAACGCTCCGAACAAAATTACAAATGGAAATATTAATGCTTTAGTTGGTATTTGGCCTTTTTCGTATCTCGCTAGTCAAAATTACACTGCAATTTTTCTACAGGTTAAGCTGCGAGTGGGGCAATCGTAATAAAGTCAACATTTGATATCTCGGGTAGAAAATATCGATGTTATAGTGTCAAAAGTTGCTAACACATATTACCGCATTGGCTTCACTTAAATGGTTTAATGAAACCTTACACTACTTAAAGCAGCCGGCAACCGCAAGCTTTAGTGTTCACAAACAGGAATGTTCCGTGCAATTGTGAATTTTCAATATGAGCAACTTTTCATGTACTAATTGCAATATCTGGAAATTGACGTGAAACTTTATGTTTCGCTATATTGCTGGAGTCAAAGCAGAGGAAAACCCTAAATGGCAATAATAGTATAAGAAAAAGTCAATAGAATATTCCGGCCAGAAACTTTATTATTAAAATCCAGCGGCAATCGGAACGGATTCCATATTTGGCGGATAAAGACATTTTCTATATGGACTGGTAATCGATAGTGGCACAAAGAGAGGATTTCGGAAAGAAATTCATAAAGTGTCAGGGAAAACGACTATCTGGTTGCATATCTCGGGATTTTCGTTTAGTAATTGCTGGCAGCAAAATGAATTTTTTTTAAAACGCTTTTTGGTCATCTTTGTAATAAAGCTTTTCAGCTTTTAATAGACAGATTATCCAATTTCCTGAACAAAATATTGAACAATGTTTGAAATATTTTTAATTTCCTAGTCAAATAGTAAATTAAATTTCACTTTTTTTCGGTTTCAAATTCAACAAGTGTAACAGAAGTAATATCAATCATGATCGAAATTCAGAAATTCAGACCTAGATATATTTGTTCACATGGAAAATTATTCAAAAATTATTCCAAATATCCCTCAAATTTGACTGGAATATCTAGTGGGGTCTCAAGAACTAAGAGATTCGGTTGACTTCGATCGTTTACCAATTGTTAAGTATTTCCACCAATATAATTGATCAATAGAATGACTTGATACTCACATATTATGTCCTTTGGACCTCATTTTGCATCCCTGACATCTACTTTTATAATGAAACGCTTCAGTTATCCATCACTTACAGATCGATGGAAAAATGAAACGGACAAAAATGAAAAATTATTAAGATTCAACTCGTTAGTATTGATCCAAAATATGTGTTCACTCTTAGAGTCTTCGCTCAGTTTCGCCCTCCTGTATTGCAGGTTGACCATTACACGATCGCACCAAAATACCAAAAGAGGGGAAAATGCGTTTAATATATTTGAAGTATATTTGTCATATTTCCTTTTTTTGACACCAACGCCTCACGCACATACATGCTTTGGGGCGCAATTTAACCGCTCAAAACACCCCAACGCATAAACCTAATGCCAATCTCATAAATGATAAAGACGCAGATGTACCAACCAAGACGTGCAAGTTCAAAGATAAATCGATGAACTGATAAGATTAATGAAAATCTTTTGATAGTTCTGGTTCTGATCTGAACTATGACTGACTAATTCATTCAACTTAACGTCACTGGAACAGGCGCAAAGTAATAAAACAGTATGCAGCTAATGCTCATTCACCATTTTGGTAGGAACTCGGTTAGAAAACGGTGCTAAACCCGGTCTGATGACTAGTAACGGCGACTTACACTGAACACACTCCGTGTGGTAAAGGATCTCTTTCCAAACTCAAATGAGTGCTGTAAAATGCGCTATTCCTAACGAGACTAGAATCCCTCTAAATGTGGAAATCTTTCACCATCAGTTCAATGCTCATTTCTTAAAAGAACGTTTGGTATTGAAGATGCTTTTTCCACTTTTATTATTTAACTGTTTTTCGATCTCTTGTAGATCTCGAGGTCCCATACATTTACGTCCAATTTAGGCCACAGTGCAAGTGAAACAACAGAAAGCGTTGTTGCTTCCGGTCTTAATTGTCGATCGAGCTGGTCAACGAAGGGACTCACTTTATTGTTATGACGATAAGTTATCAAATGAAAATTAACAAATGTTAAACGTCTTTTTCCCTGTTCAAAGTTAGTGAAGCCCAGTGAATTCTTTCTTCCTCAGTTAGGACACATTATCATCACATTCGTGCTAGGACGTGCATGTCCGAGTTGCTTTCCATGTGCCTTAGACACATTTGTTTCCGCTTAAACTTACGCCAGCCAATCGCTAAGCCCTTTCACTGACTGAAGGAAGTGCAAGGTAGAAATAACCGATATCTGGATTTCTGTGTAATGCAACTGAATGGCGTTAAACCTGGTATTTTCTATAGTCTTGCATAATATCAACGCTGTCGAATTTCCCACGATACACACAGGTTGCATAATGTCAAAGGGTTGAAACTTACTGTAAGTATCTCGAAAAGCTGGAAACTTAACATTCTAAATATGTAATATTAACTTAAAAAGTTCTTACCCTTACCTCTGCCACTTCTGCCAACGAACCGCAGGTCATTGAATTTGGCCACCTGATTCTTCATAATCGCAGTGGCGTTCCTCAATTCTGCACAGTAGTTCTCGTCATTGCCGGCTCTCACAGTCACCGCGGTACCGTCTCCGACTTCCCCCAACGCCACCACTTTAAACGCAACCGGTAACGTCTTGTTCGACCTCCAATGAGGAGGCAACACCGTACAAACCACATGAGGACTTCCGGTCCTTACCAGTTCCCCCGGATGTTCCGCCAAGAGGCCGTCGATTGTCCTTTCGGCCAGCATTTCCGCGGTCAAGTTCCCGTAGTTTCGGTCGTAGTGACCGGTGGTGGAACTCACTTCACTTCCTAGATGCATTATTGTGGCTTTTGATTTTAATTTCCCGGGCGGCTACGATCGCATCGTTTTGCGCGAAAACATCGCTCAGTAGTGCATATTATTCGCGGGGATTTTTCAAGAGAGTGATACAAATGACTGCCCGAGTCGACGCGCAAATGTGATGAAAAATCACGCGTTGCTGTGGTAGTAAGTGTGGACCGCAGCCGTTGGAAAAGTGCGCGCGATAACTCCCATCCTTTACATTCTTTCTCTTCGCGACTGTTTTTCTGATATGTCGTCGACCCTCTCTTTCCCTCTTTCGCTTCCGCCGATTGTTTTTAATTAGCCCTGGGTGGCTGCGATTGTTTCACTCTACGTGTTGCTAGTTTGTCGCTTGTTAAGCTCGATGATTATCTGTTTCGTTTAGGATTAAAAGTCAATTTTCTGGCCTGGTCTTCTGTGGAGGAAACGTCCGCTGATGGTCGTCACCTCTTTTTTTTGCTCTATTTCTTTTCCCTATTCGCTGAAAAGAAAATAATGACGTTAGTTAGATGGAGCATTCTGCATATAACGTGGACATCATACATCTCACAATTGTGCAATTTTTTTACTTAAACGAAAATGTATTTCATACAAATCGCGATTATGCGACGGTGGCATTCTGTAATAAATACAAATTAAACTAGCGAATGACATGAAATGAAGAAGTGAACGGACGCATTTGTCAGTCAACTTTTGCAATCTTAGAAACGTAGTCGAATGCATCTGTGAAATAAACTGCTCCGCAAAAGTTAGGGATGTGGCCGAGTCTCAATTAATAACAAATACCATGTTAGTAAATACATAATCTCTTTCGATTCTATGTACGCCAAGGTTTAGTGAACGGCAATCAGGCGATTGATAAGTGCAAGGGAGACAGACTACCGCTTCCCCTACTATCGTCAACGATCGGCTAGCATCGTTGACTCGCAAGCAGTACCAGAGAACAGAGACGGGGAAACTAAAACACGGAATAGGGTCGCTTTTGACAATCGCTGTTGTCCTTGTTTCGCATATCGTTGTTGCTGCATAGGCATCTACGTTGGACGGTTGGAACTCCTAGAGGGCGCTTTAATCGGATCTCGAAAGTTTCATTTTAACATTCTGTCATCTTTGTCTGACAATGACATTGGTTGGCCGTTGGCCTCGGGTGGCCTAACAATTGACATTTCTCGTTGCTGCCTTCGCAATTTTGATTTTGAGCTCGGGCAGCGTCATTTTAATATATTTTTTGCGTACGACGCCTCGGAGCTTGTGCCTTATGTGCGGATATTCCGTTAACGATGTGGAAAAATGTCGAATGTAGGAAACAGAAAGTATTTGGAACCTATACTTTACAACATAACTACAAAAGCACAAATAGCCACAATTAGCTATTAACGGGAACTGACCACACTGAACTGTTGACACGCTGTTGGTGATTTGCCTTGTTTCAGTCTTCAGGAACGTTCGGTAAATAATAGTTTTTTTCGCAATTGGAATTCTGTTACCGTCAATTTTCAATTAGAAAACTAATAAAAAGGACTTACAAAAGACATTTTCTGATCGCGCATGCTCAATGATTCGGCATTTGCAAAACATTTTATATTGCTGTTTCAATCTTCATCTCTTTCTATTCTTCCGAAAAAATTCCTTTTGTCCTTCCTCACTCTCGAATTTATGAGTATATTTATATTATAATTTGACGTATTTAGGAAAGAAAGAATATCAACATCTACTATTATCTATCCAGACGGCTTTTGATTACCAAAATAATTGCACTGACAAATTACCCAACAGTAGCAGACCATTTGTGAACGAAGATTTCATCATCACATCACCAAATATTGTGAAATTACATTTCTTCAGCTGTTATATATTTTATTATGCAGTACTTTTTATAAAATGTGTCAAATATATGGTATTTTACCTAAATGGGTTTCATTTCGCCATTAAAATGCAAAAATGAAGAAATATTACAGGAGGTATCCTTACGCGCGCGTTTCCGCTACCAGCGCCCTCTTCGCCCAGAGCCCGATGGCAGCGGACCAGTAGAGTAGTGCGAACTCTAATTTGACACTTAAATGCCCGTCTCGTGTGTATCTGGTAATATGTCTAAATCCGAGGATGGATTACGTCACAAAAAGAGCGTATTTTTCAATTGATGCGTTCTAAAATACCAATGCTACCGTGGTGTTTGTAGAGGGAAGGCTATATTAAAGTCTATTATAGAATTTGTCCTCGAAAAACGCATTTAAATTTGCACCGTCTATTTTGGGGGTAATTCCTTAGCGAATGTTCAACGGGAACTAACTTGAAAATTTCCCGATCGGACTGCGCCTGCGATGAGCACTATCAGGAGCATTGCTGCAAATTAAAAAAAATATGGATGTATGAAATCCTCTTACTTTGTGAAGATGAATCCAGACGACCATAATCGATCAAACGTTTGTTGGGAAAAGAAATTGGATATTTGTCTTGCTGTTCAAGAATTACTTCACAGTTCTATTGAAACCATAGCAATTAGGGTTGGCGTACCTAATTTAACGCTATGCAGTACACTTAAAAATAGTATATCAATCATACAAACTGCATAAGTCAAATGAGATTTTAGACACCATCAACAACATTCTATGAAATTTCCATGCTGCTCTAGGAAAAACTCCCGATTTTTGGACGATAATGTCCGACCGTATCGTGCAGCAATCTATGTTAATGCGATTAAAAATGTAGGTATCAAAAATTAACCGCTTTCGTCAAACTTGCCTAACCTTAACACTATTAAAGATGTGTTGGACATGCTGCAAGAAAGTGTTGAACAACATCGGCCACGTCTCCGAATAATGCCACAGCTTCGAGCACTTCCTCCACAATTATAGGAAAATATACCACAAGACAAGATAAGCCATCTTACTGAAAGCGTGCTAAAACGATGTGAAGCAATTATAGACATTAGGAGAAGCCATACTTTATACTGAATTTTCGAGATATATAGTTTTTATGTTACTTTCGATTTTTTAAACATTTTTTATTGTTTTTTTGGTTTTCTTAAATTAATAAAAAAAATATCATCAAAAATAATTTTTTTTAACAAGAATTACAAAAAAACATTCTTGTTGCTAGCTCTAAACAATATACAATTTCTCTAACTTTTTCGGAACAGTTTATATACAGGGTGTTTGCTTCTGGAGCTTGACTATTCAAATCTCGGTAGCGATAAAAGACATGAGGTGGGTTTAATTCAAGAAAGTTATACGATTTGAAGTCATGCAATATAACGTTGTGAAATTTGAAAAACTTCGAAAATGTTTATAGGATCTCGAAAAAAACTAAAGTTATAAAAGAAAATCTTTCCTCAGCTCATTTGGATAGGCAATTCAAAATTATTGGCAGTTTATCATTACAACTTTCAATCTAGGACAAAGTGGCGTTGTTTTATTTGAAATTTAACATTTCAACTTTCGGGAACTATCATGAACTTCCTGTTTTCTTATGAGCGTCAATAGTTAATGGCTGTTGTCGCTGATGGGGGTCTCTACAATTCGCCCGTCTAGTCGTCGGTTCTTTTAATAGACCATACAATTTCTCACAAATCAACGGATTTCTGACTTACAAAAAAATAATATTACTGAAAAATGATACATAATTGACAAGTATCTTACCAAAAATTCTCAACCATTTATAAAGTAAAGAAACATTACGTATTCGTTGTATCAGTAAGTTGATGAAGTTTTAGATCGACTGCCTGCGTGATATCTCAAACTCCTTTTTTTTACTCAAATTCTGTAAAATCTCGTTTTGTTTAGTATTCTAATAGCGCGATCCTGTAGCTTTACATTGCATGTTAACGATTTCCATTAGCTTAAGTTTGAAAGAAAAAAAAACGTTAATTACAGCAGTACATCGGATGTCGATTTGCTACAATAGAAGTAAGATCATAATCTTATCATAAGTATACATTAGTAAGACGATGATAACCCACTACGTATTATGACTCTAGCACGTCTTACATTAATCACATCAAACACATGCCGCCCCGTCTGAGACAAGTGGTGCAAAACGTTCCTCTATCACGTAATTAGCTTTTTTATGTCGCTTTGCGCCCCCTGCGAAAGCCACCCTCGGGTTTATATCATGGGGGTGAGAATATACACTGCTTACAACAGGAAACTGTTCTAGTTTCTGAACTACAAATATTTGACTTTTAGTGCCAGTTGGCTTGAACACTTTCAGGATATGATTTATTTGATTGAATAGACGATTTATTTTTCACGAGAAATATTAATTATAATTGAAATATTTTATAAAGCATACTCAATACCTATTATGAAAACAGGAGTGTGTTTGATATTTGCATCATGTTATTTCGACATTATTGACAGCTGCGCCGTTTGAAAAAGCAGAGTCATTGCTTAAACCTTGTCAATATCTATATTAATTCATCATTGGAAAACTTTGATAGATCGCAAAACCTCGCTTTTCCTTGGTCCTACAAAACAGAAGTCCTCGACAACCAAAGTTTGGGAGCAGGCCCCATTTCTCCAAATAGTGACGTCAGAAAGACATATGACATTTGCACGATTCAGGATTACTCCACGTTCAATACATATCTAAACATGCTTAAGCTTAGAATTTCTAGCGTTTACGCAGCAATAAAAAGTTCCATACTTTAAAGACTCGTTTGGTCCAACCATTGCATTATTTTTAATAAAAAATAATGAAACGCTACCTCTAAATGCTATACCGTGTGTTTCTGGCAGAAAGCCCACTTTAAATTTATCCATAACTTGTATAACAAAAATTTTGTTTTTCCGTTATTACAGTTTAGTCAAACCTTTGCACTAAATACTTCAATGAATTCCCATTTAATACGTACCCGTTTGTCAAAATAATAAATATTGTTAAAGAGTTATAAATAAAACAGTTAATTTACCTAACGAGTGCTGAAAGCGACGTTAAAATTAAAAAGATTTCCGCACTCCAGCTGCACACCGATTGCAAAGCGAAACCCGATCATCAATTGAGTGCAGTAAGAACACTTCCCTAGATGTTTCGTACAATATTTATTAACGTAATCATGCCAATTAACGCCCTCGGATATTGGCCACAAAGATTTTTTCCTACGAGGATGCGGTAAAATTACTTACCGGACGCTTTTGCAAGCGTAAAGTAACAATTTACCACATGTTTGCTGTTGAAAGTTTGGTGCCACGCAAATCAGACTGCCACGTGCAGTGTTAAAGCTTTTTGTGGGCATTTGATAATGACATGCGTGCAAGAAAACTTTTTATCACACGTGTGTGTGTAGAGGCTTCACCGCATGCTAATATTTAATTGAGCCTAGAGAAGATAATAAAGTTAACAGACATGTACTCTTAGGAAGAATTTTGTATCTAATATATGTGAAAGTGTCTTTACCACATCCGATTATTAACGAACTTCGTTTCCCATCATTCGATCAACTCCAACTGATACGGTATCACTTTCTGCATTTTATTGCCAGATAATTATTAAAACCGATGCATACTACTTGATATTGATTTAAAAGAAAATTTCCCCACACGTGTAATGAAGTGCTGCATTTACCTCACCAACGCGTGCACTCTGCCACTTTACCGCACGCTTGTAGGAAAGATCTCATTTTTTTTTTAATGTGCCCATCTATGGAGAAGCTTTTATTTTAAATTTTTAGAATTTTGTCGCTACTGCTAAAACGACACCATCCATCAAAAGAACTTACACATTTCTAGTTTGCTTTAGGAATATATAAGCAATCAAGCGAAAAGTCAATGGAACAAGTCTTATCAGTGATCGTCCTAATTTGTCAACCCGAAAACCCATAGCCCCATGATTAAATACGAATTTGTAAAAAAAACTCCCATCTATACATTTCATTGCCACTCTGATGATCTACAAACTGTGTACCAGTGAAGGAGTTGGAATATAATAACTCCAAGACTATCAGCGGGAGCTCTCATTCATGTTAAGCATATACCCTCATCACCTTGGTCAAGTTAATACAACTTAATCTCAATCAATAGATTAACCAAGGTCTTAATCAAGTCTTTAATCAAGACATTATCTTAATCAAGTTAATCAAAATTGATTAAGATTACGGCCGGTCATTCAAACTTCTGCTAACATTGCCAACAGGATAATTCTTGTTCACTGACAGATATTGTTGTTTTTATTGGATTTATCTTTCTACCAGGTGTGTAAAAATATCGGACCTTATAAGGAAAGTTGGCAGACATTCGCTACTTAAAAAAATCAATTATAAGTATTAACAGCACTTGTTCTTGAAGACAATTTAAATGAAATTGTCACAGTTTTCTGTCTGACCATCAATAAACTCTATCACCATCATCCAATGCAACGAAAGGATCAAAGATGAATCATAAATCAGCTGATTTTCGCACCCCTGTTTCGGCTACTAACTGGACCGAAACGTGCACAAATTGTCAAATCCTAGCCCGCTATTTCTTCCCCTTTAATATATTCCCTTAGAAAAAAGACCAGATCATTAATTCCACCTTTATCAATTCATACACACCTGCTTTACGTAAATAACCCGAGATGGATCACATCTCTTTGGCTAAATGGTAATTGAAGGAGATTGTCTTTTTCTTCATTTTAGATTCATATGATAGTCCCTTTATTGTTGATTGATAATCTTGAGCAGTACGACGCACACCATTTCATTAAATTACTTTGAAAAAAAACTAATTTATTGATACCTACTATTTCGTCGTCTTTGGAACACCACACCACCACAACAACCCCAATATCTCAAAAAATGGATGCACAAAAGGGATTATTTTCCCGTCGGAAAACGTCAAGCCGAAAGAAGAAAATAACCGGGCCTGGCGCGTTCTTTTCTGTCGCGAAATATTCTGACATTAAGAAAGAGTATAAAAGTAGTTGAGGGGGTCGTTGTGGGTGGCCAAAGGGTGGCAAGTAGGCGGGGCGTGTTGAGGTAGACCGCCACCGCCGCCGATGCCACCAACCAGGAAAGACGGCGGATTTTTGCCCTCAGACCGACGTCGTTTCTTAGAGGTTTACCGACGCCCGAGACGCAAGCGCGCAACACTTATAAACGTCTTTTCGTCTTTTTTATGAGACGCTGCCTCTGTCACACGCTTACGGAACTCTTCACCCCTCTTTCTCGCTCTTTTCTTGAAAGAATCTTTCTAGCTGCGTCCTTTTTCACTCGGTTTTCTTGGTCCCGCTCTAATTCCTCGCATACTTGGGTGATGTAAAGGTGTTTTGATGATATATTTACGGGACAATTCGGGGCTGAGAGAAGCGCTCGTAGGCAGGGACGGCTTTAGGGTAATACCAATTTCATTAATGAGATGGATAATTTTTACGTTTTTCAATGGACTGCTCAGCTCGAATTGAGTCGTAC
Organism: Euwallacea fornicatus; assembly: GCF_040115645.1. Classification (NCBI taxonomy): domain Eukaryota; kingdom Metazoa; phylum Arthropoda; class Insecta; order Coleoptera; family Curculionidae; genus Euwallacea; species Euwallacea fornicatus. The sequence goes on from NC_089568.1 coordinate 988,873, forward strand.
GTTTGAACGATTAATTATACTATTGTGAGACGCGAAGCAATACTGAAAAGTTTGATCCGAAAAATGCAATATCTGAAGAGTAAATCAGAGTCCTGGGGAAACTATAGCAATAGAGGCATAATTAATTAATAAAGGGGGGACATTCTGGAATGCTGAATTTATCCAAATAACGGTCGGTTCTTCTTAACTCTTTCCCCTTCTAAAGCTCTAAAATTCCTTTTGATGTGTTTCGACACTAAAACTGATGTACATAAGTTGACTGAATTAAATACAAAGAGTCCGTCACTGCCGCCGTTCGATTCACAATAGGGGGTGATACGGGTATGAAAAAGATAGGACAATAAACCTGCGCTTATTAAACGTTGCACCGTTGAATCTGTTACAATTTGTTGATTTCAGCTCTACTTCGTCAAGAAACGGATAAAATTAGATTTTTGCTGGCAACTTTATGTTGCTAAATATTAAAACGGAATAGAAAATTTATTCCGAATGAGACATTAGTGCATTTAAGTAGCTCCGGCTGGATTCGGGCTCCGTCTTGTTTTCTATCACTATAAAAGATATTACAGGCAAGTGCTACTTAGTGCCTCTCTCACTTTCAGTAATCAGATCGATCCCGAATTATTAGCAAGTGAAACTAGCTCCACATCATACATGTGCGTCATTTGAGAATATGGAATCCAAAAATTTTTCATAATTAATTAGGGGAGGAAGTTATAGAAGAGATATATGAAACGCAAAGCAACTCTATTCCGACTGATTTTAGCCAGCAAAAACTATTCGTCACCTTTCACCTAACCCAAACAATCCATCTTACTAAAAGAAGGTATAAAATTAAGAGTACAATAATCTTGTAGAATAAACTGTACAGCTACGTATTTCGACTAATTCTAATTACGTCACACTGTTTTATCTTCACGAAAGGCTAAAAAGACCGTTGGTCGGTTATCAGATAATTCTGTTTGTTGCTTAATATTGTCCAGCAATCCAATCCGTTTTTACTGAGTAACTATAAATTTCAGTCATTATTAAAAACTGCCAGAGTAATAATATCGGCAGCTGATAAAAACATACAGGAAGATGATACATACGTAGTATATGGTCCCCAGCTTCCAGTGTGTCTGACTCAGGAATTGATAAAAAAGAAATTCTTTTTGCAATGTTATATGCACCCAAAATAGAAGCTGCTATGGTGAGTACCGGCTTTAATTAACAAATTAAGGTGATTCAATACACTTTTAAGATCGATACTTTCACTGGAGAAAAACTCTTTTCTCCGGGTTATTGCAAAAATCTGTGAACTTAACAAAGACCCTTCAAACCCTAACCCATAAAGGTCAAAACGCCGTTATCGCCGTCTGTAGCGAAAACTTCTTGGATCATTTTATCCCTATGATAGCGGCTTTGCTCAATGGTTCCGTTACAGTCCCGGTGGGCCATTTTTATACGACATAGGAATCGGAATATATCCTTACCATCAACCCTCCAAATTTAATATTTTGTTAAAAATAACATTGGAGGAAATCTTCCTTCCGAAGAACAACAAGTGGCCTTTTATCGAACATGTAACATCATTGGTCAGTATTCCCCTTAAAATTAGAAATGATCATGGTAACCTACCTCTGATGTTAGGGCAAAAAACCCTCAAATTCTGATTGTCTAGATAATGAAATCGTATATTTGAATGAATTTGTTGATATTGCTCTAAAAGATAGGAATGTCTCCAAAGTCCTTCAAATCAGCAAGAGAGGATTCCAAAAAGAGAGTGGCTCCCGTTATGAATTCTTCCGATACCACCGAATTGTCCAAAAGCATAGCTCTCACCCACCAACGTTTGAACGTCAGAATGCCCCAAGTTAAAGGAGATTTCAGTAAAATCACAACTTTGATAACTTCCTAGGATTAATGCCCTTTCGCAATTCTGATGGCAATCTTCCAGCCTTTGATATTCTCTTCAATGGCAGGACCACAGCCGTGTTAAAAAGGTTCAATAAGGATTCCTGTGAATCTATATATTGCTAAAAACAATCCAGGAATACACAATTAAGTATTTAGCAGTTTCGCTCCCAGTAGTTTTGTCTTTGGTCAAATCCGACAAAGTGTTACATTATGATTTAAGTTACGTTAAAAGCGTAAGAAGTGGCGTGGCGCATTTGAGTAAGGATGTTGAAGAAACTCTCTCTTCAAGATGAAACACTCTCTAAATGTATTCTCACATACAGAAAAGCGTTCTTGAAGACTAAAGGACGTTATAACAAGCCAAGGATATGGTTTCCTGAAAATTATTTTAGCAGTTACCAGCGTCCCTTTAGGCAAACCACCATCGATATTTTGTGGGAAGTTAGTGAATTTAGTACAGATATTAAATTCGCACTTAATTTCGGAAAAAATCAGGGATCTCCGAAGTAGACAATTTTTGGGTGCAAATGAAGTTGAAGAATTCTGCTGAAAGGTAAATCATTAACTCTTCAGTCGAAAACCTTATAAAATCAAAGTTCTCAGGTAGACAAACTAATGATAGGCTACTACAAATATAAACAAGTCACCAAAGAGTGGTTTACTTCAGATGGGTGATTTAGGAATGGTGAACTCTAATACTACGATAAGAATTAACATTTCTACATGATGGACAGAATGAAGGAGGTAAGTAAATATAAAGGGTTCTAGGTAACTTCAGTTGAACTTGAAGCTATATTAATCCATCCATCCTAAAATAAGTGAAGCTAAAGGCGTGGAGTTGCCTAATAAACTTTCTAAAGAACTGCCCCTTGCTTATGGGGTGAAGGAGAAGGAAGAGTTGTCTGAGGCAGACGTTCAAGATTATGTTAAGGGTATAACCATAAGTCAAGTTTTTACTATTGGAAATTATATTATGATATTTTTAGGATTCTTGTCGCTCCACAAGCTCCTTACAGTGGGGGTGATTTTTGTTGAGCCTATTTTCAGGAATCTTATAAAGAAAATAGTCAGGAGGGAACGAAGGAAGATGTTGCAGAACATTTATAAGTCCAAGTTGTAATACATATAATGACATTTGTTGTGCGAATTTCAGGACGTAGCATCATTACTAACTCAAAAAAGATATCAAAAGACCAACGATTTCACGCGCAACAATAAGCAAATAAGGACTTTCTACTGGCATCCATAGCAACAAAACCAAAACGAAAAAACCTCAACTGCCTGATGGATATTTTAGTGACAACTGTATTGATTTTAAAGTTTCAAGCAGTAAAAGCGTTTCGTTTTCCACAAATTCGTAGAAAAATTATCTGATATTTCACACTCGTTGCATAATCTGCTATTTTATATTTAGTACAACGTGTAGTTTTTGAAGGTAGCTTACTATTATTCAAGCTTCAACAGTGTCGTAGGATCTCATTTATGTCTTACCTAATGCTAATTTAATAAATAAATAAATTTCGCACAAAAATAATCGAAAAGGGACATTTTTCAGTCATTTTTGCTAACTTGACATAAAACATTTCGTTTTTGGTATCTTCATAAACGTTTGACGTTCGCATTGACATTTCACATTTTGACATTTCACATTTTGACATTTCACATTTTGACATTTCACATTTTAATATTTTACCTTTTGACATTTGGTGACATAACACAACCTACAAATTAAAACGTTTAAATGTTAAAACGAGAAACTATTTTTTATATATTTTAATCCAAGTTATTAGTCAAACAGCTTGAAGGTATCGTTTTTTCACTTTTTTTTTTAAATCAGTCCAAATGGACTTGGAAGGTTAACACTTTAGACAAACGATTTCTAGAACCAAAAAAGTCCAAAGAGACAAATGTTGGAAATCCGTCAGGCAAATAAAGAGACAAGAGGTGTTGCCAACCGAACATCGGAAATCACGCTGTTTTCCCTGACGAATCGTTCATGCAAAATAAATAACGCGGCAACAACTCACACACACCCCAATGCTCGTGCCACATGCAATTCCAGAAAAGGAAAACAACAATCATGGCATAACAAAACGTCAAATCTATCGAAAGTAGACGACGACGTCGGTAAACATTTGCCGCCTTGATTGCGCCCCGTCAACGGATCCGGCAGTCCCTGTGTTTGATGCGTTTTTTTTCCTTTGCATTCGACGTTCATATGTTTTCGGTTTTTTAGATTTTAGAACGGGAGAAAATCCCCTTTTTTCCATTGAAAAGCAGTAGGTCATGGAACATTCATATCCACCTCACTTTTGGAGGATTTGACTGACTGGGAGCGCCCGCAGTTTATTTTTTACGTGTCCCCAAATTATTTTTCTCGCGCACTCAGTTCATTTCTATGTGCCCGTATTTGATTTTTTACGTGACCCCATATAATTTCTCACGCGCCCGTGAGTTCGTTCTATGTACCCTAGTTTATTTATCATGTGCTCATAGCTTGTTTTGTACTTGCCCTCATGTTAGTTTTCACGTACCCGTAGTTTATTTTTCAGGTGCCTGCACTTTATTTTTTACGAGCCTTCAGATCGCGTGTGTGATCAATGGGCAACTGATTTACAATTAAATGAAAGCGGTTAGATATTACTTACGAAATTACAGGTAGAAAACTTAATAAACTAAGTATTCTCACAAGTACCTAATTTTACTGCCCAATATTCATGTCAACAATTTAAGACCTCGGAAATAATTGAAATAAAAGTAGTGATGCACTTAAATAGATACGGTACCTATCAAATAAATCTTATTGGCATATCATATTTATAACGATGAATTAGCTGGGAAAGCTGCTTGCGTTAATTTCATGACTATGTGACGAGGTTAGGTACTAAGTTAGCCCTTTCAAAATGCTTCTAGCATGGCTCGTGTCCAGTTAATCATACTAAATGCCCGTACTAAAAACCCACTGTAAAACGGTTCTCTGCAATTGTGCTGCAAAACACACAGTACCGGTAGTGCCAGACAGATGGAGTGCCGCACCAGTAACATGCGCATGCACTAGTATCGTCGAGAATGTATAAATACGACCGCGGAGCGCAGCACGCAGCATCTATTGAGAGCGTTCCGTGCTCCAAGAAGACTCGGTTCCAGCGAGAAGGTTCTAATATAAATTGCAGGAACCGAAGGCAAGACGGATTAACCGCATTCGAATAAAACATGGCAGTTGCGATGTGGATTTGTGTCTGTTTGGTAATAGAATTTCAAACGCCACCATGTAACTCGTTGCGGAATATGACATGATAATTGTAACCCGCCTGCGCTCAGATATTGCAAGACAGTTCTGAGCGGCATTTGTGTACTACCGATGACTTTCTGACTCTCTTCGTTAGTTGCATTTCACCAAAGATAATAAAATATTTGATTACGCCTATTGTGAAGCATTCTAATATTTATTCGATAATTACATATGTACGTCTAAAATGGAAGTTGCTGAGGAATAGCCAGACAGATATAACGAAACATATTTCTTCCCCAAAAGAAAGCCGCCACATGCCCTTAGGTCCTCTAAATCCTAATCACGTACTATTCAGTGTAAGTTACAAAGTCTTGAAATTTTCCGGTGTAACAAACCGGAGTTAACAAGGGGAGCAAATGCACCCCGGAGGCCCTGGAGACACACAGTGGCGCAGGATTCTGCTTTTCGGGTCACTGGGGCCGTTGCGAGGTGAAAAGCATTCTTTAGATAAGTAAAATACCTGCCGTTCTATAGACGCAAATAGTAGATTTAATGATGGTTTGAATACTTACATCAATATATTGTGAACATTGCAGTTCTTGAGGTTGTTAGTCGAATATTAGTCTGCCAGTGCGGCTCTGTTCGTAAAAAGTTACCAGCCGGGCAACCCAGCTGCGATTGTCCAATTGTCTATTTTCTGGCACATAGCTGACACTATTTCGAAATATTCAATTCAACCTGTGAATGTATTTCCTAACAAATAAAACAATTAACCATGCCCTGAGTTTTTTCGTAATTTTAATTGATTTTTTCTATGATAACAAGGGATAACAGGAAGGATCCAGCACGTCCTGAATTCATGGACAATAATGAATCCGACAACCAAGAATATCTAAATTCGGGTGACGGTATTTGCCATAGCTTTCCATCACAGCTGAAGACTGACAATGAATCATTAATTATGTCAGGGAGGGCAATGTTTAACAAAAATCTTTATCACTTTGTTTTCTGCTGTTTCGTTGTCGGTGTCAATTTTGCATTATCGATTCAGGTTTTATTTAGAACGGCTCAATAAGTATTTCATTAGTGAGTTAACAGTAAACTTCCGAATTAGTATAAAAAGTTTTAGGCTTAAATTCTATCCGGAGCTACGTAGTGTCGCTATAATGTGGAATAAGATGCTGAGACTCGTATATAGTCTTGCCAAAAGCCTTTTAGAGCTGATCATTTGGTATTAGGAGAACATTAATTAAATACCTCTGAAACCGTAAAATGAATGCGAAATGCACATAAATCGATCAAATTGATGACATTAAGTTTTCAGTATGTTGAAAGCGCGGAAATTATCTTGGTGTTCTAAAAATACTAGATGTCGAAGATTTGCCTGGATCCATGAAAAGAGAGCGCGAAACTCAACTAATTCGACCAAATCTATCAAACCGAACTTCGTATAAGTTCAAGCACGGAATATTTGATTTACTACCGTGATAAAAAAAATAAGATTTTTATAAAATGATTTTTTTTTAATGCTTTCAAATAAATTTCAAAGTAGCTCTATCCAACGCAATGCACTTATGCAATCTTTTTCCCAAACCTAGAAATGGTCCGAGAAGTTTTTTTTCCGGAATGGCCTGCAGTAATTTCTTCAATTCGGCTTTTATCTCCTCAATCGAGTCCCCAAAACGGTCTTTGGTGTTTGTTGAAAAACTAGAAGTCGAACGGTGCTAAATCATATGAAATGTGGTTGTAGAGTGATTATGAGTAGAGTTTTCGTTAAAGTGTTCTCTGCAGTGTGGAACGGTGCATTGTCGTTGTACAAAAACCAGGAATTATTTGCTCATAATTCTGGGCTCTTGAGGCGAATATCTTCACGCAAACGGCGCATAACGCTCAAATAATATTTCTGATTAACCGTCTGGCTTGCCGGAAGAAACTCGTAATGCAAAACATCTGCGATGATTGAAGAAAACTGGCAACAGGACATTGATTTTTTGAGCGACTTTAGCGTAAATTTGTCGATCTTTTTTCCATCTCTTGCACAAAAAAACCGTTTTTTTCTGGAAAACGGTCTATCCTAACGAGATGAAATAAGAGAATACTTTAACTTAAAAACATTTGCGATTTAGCAATTTGATTTAAAGAATTAATAAATGTTGCAAACAAAAAAATAAGTCAAAAGTTATGTAGAAAACTGGCTCTATGTGCCCCCGATTAAAATCTACGGTTATTAACACAAAAAAATGTTTCCAAATATACCAAATTTCATAATTTTTTGCGCAAAGATGTTTCGAAAATATCGAGAAAAAAGACATCTTGAGAATTCCCAGAGGAGTTCTCGCCCCTTTAAGCGGCAATTTTTTTTGGTATTATTTTCATTTCTAGAAAACCTTCCCAAATATTTCAACGTTATTTCTTGATACTCTGTATGACCCAGAATTAAACAATATATATATTTCTAGATTAAACGTAAATCTAACGTCATAAAATGATCCAATAAAAGCACTTCTATTCAGACTTCCATGAATCCTCTATATGACATTTAAAGTTGACGAGACATGAGGGAGCTGTTTACTACACCAATCTTACCCCGAGCCAGGCCAGAGGGGACCCGAAAGCAAATTTAAGGGTAAATAAATTGAAAAGTGACATCTTTTATGATAGTGCGCCCTCAGGGTATTATCGCTAAAATCAAATGTACCGGAGGTATTGGAGCGACCTCTATTAGTTTGCTTCCGTGCCCTCTCCGTGGTTCCCTGAGATAGCGTGCCACAGAACTAAGTTTTGCTAATTACAAGGCCAAAATGCATGAAAATATCAAGCAAAATCCGAACACAATTGTTAAAATTTTAACGAGACTTATTAAGCTCCAAATCCCCTTTGGAAAAATGCTCTGCTAAGTGTGTCGTGGCCCAAACTGGAATTGGAAAATCTTAACGAGAGCAATTTTTAAATTTCCTGGAATGTCTTTCGTCGGCGGCATCTTGAAGGAATTGCCTCGAATTAGCCAATTTTATATCTTGGGGCTTCTGCTATTTCCTGCTACTCGACAGAGACAGCAGAAGCGTATAAAGAAAATTAAATTTTACAGTTCCGAGGCAAAATTGGACAAACTCAGATTTCGATTTAGGACAATAGGTGTCTTAAAATAGTATCAGTCAGAGGTTAACGGGCTGAAACGGTTCGAAATAAGGATTCGTTAAGTCGTGATACTTGATTTGAATTTTCAATAGAAATACTTGCCTCGATATCAAGTTTTTCCGAAGGTCTAATCGCTTGAACGTCTTCTCAAGTTAGAGGTTTTCGCACACCAAACACCCTTCTTCATGAATAACTAAAGCCTAAAAATTTATCTAGGGTGGTATGTAGATCGTACTTAGCGCTTTAATTCTCTTTCCTTGCACATCCCTCACACCACTGCTTTCAACCCTCTCAACCCCCATCAACGTCTATTAAAGCCCTCTCGAAAAACTGAAGAAAAATCGCCCTTGAATTAATAATCACCCATTAGGAAGTTTTTCCACTGTGCGGCAAGAGTGTGTGAACACCCAGGGAGAAATCTCGCTTAATGTTTAATTACTTCCTGAAAATTTTATCGTATTTTAATCTCAAAATCCATAAAGTTTAATCACGTTCCTCTAAAAGGTTCTATTGTGACGAGCTACGTCTTTACGCGGCATTTCGGAGTGCCACATTTCACCCTCTAATCGACCCCTGCGACAACTAAAACAATCACCCCTTTAAGCAAATGAGTTTAAAACGGGCGTAAGTGAAAACTTCAGAATCCCTTTTATTTCTCTAAATACTCCATTTTACACCTCTTTTCTTACAGGGCCCCAAGTTGCGTCGTCCCGATTTATAAAGCCTACCGCTGCGATCCTTCGTCATTTCAATGATGTGCAATTTGTCACATAATATCTCACCCCCTTGTTTCACCCTTTAAACGACGGATCTCGGTGACGACAGTGGAAATATGGGCCAAGTTAAACAGTGACGGAATCTGAATATGGAAATCCACAGAATCTGGACCAACTGCCCTATAGGAAACTACGTAAAAATAAAGAGGCTCCAAAATATGGCTAAAAGACATGCCTCGGTTGGCGAATGAGTAATTAATGCGAAGATATCGTTGTGCCCTCAAGAAAATTTGACCTGATCCGAAGTAATGAGCCCAGCCCTGGAGCGTTCTTATTCTTAGAGCCAGGCGTTGTTGGTGTTATCCTTTTCTGACTTTAATCCTTTCCCTATTTTAATCCTGACTTAAAAGCTCTCTTGTTCCTTTCAACCCTTTTCCTGCTACCGGGCAAGTTAAGGACGCAGTTTCGATATTGTGTTTCACATTTTGATTAAACATCTTTCCGAATGTGCGGCAAGAACGTCTGCTTACTGAACTACGCGTAAAGGATTCACGGTGCAATATTATTCAATAACGTATAGTAATTGCAAGCATCGAAACGCTCCCTTCGGGGATTTAGCAAGGCCATAAAACGTAGTCCGCACTCAGCGCTTTTCTAAAAGGACAGGACAAACTGTAAATTGAGCAAGACGATAAAAAATCGGGAAATACGTGCTTTCAATATGAAGCGATGAAGTAGAGGTCGGGCAACTTTAGGGCAACTAACATACCGCCAATTTACCGGCTTCCAACCCCCCAGGACCATAAAAAGCCAGAGATCTGTTTCCTTTGAGATGTAGCCCTCGGGCTGGAGGCGAAATGAAAAATGAAGTTTACTCAAAATGTTTGAAGTAATGCCGGATTATAATAAAGGACTTTGTGTGCCGATGTTTAGGGGCTGTCTGTGATTACCCGAGTTTAAACAGAGTAAAAGCTGGGAAAAGTTGTAAAGGCGACCAATTCACTTCAGTCTGGTGTTTTAGTGCTAGGTTGTTACCCGTCTTGAGATCACAAGGAATTTAACACATATTTAAATATTTCATGTAGGGTAAAAGTGAAATACGTAAATATCCTTGTCACCGGTTGTGCACATTCTCAATTCAATTTTAAAATTGTACGAATACATGAAACATCAAATATTCAGAAGGTGTCCTACCCCGACTTCACCATTTTTCATTTTTAGTCCCTCAGCTCCTCCGAGTTCCTACATTTTAAAGAAAATAAATACACTCCTGCATACTGTAAAAGAACAAAAGGGAATATTTTATCAGCCTCCTTTTATTTCCTATAATATTTTACAGGATGGCCCAAAAATATACCGATAATCTTTAAGTGGTGGTGGGGGATATCAATACAAACTTTTTTCCTTTAATAAACATATGTCCGCAAAAGCACTTTTAAGGTTGTCGAGCAAATAAAATATTTCAAGTTATATCAAATAACTAAATTAGTTCTTCATTTAGTTGAACACGACTGTCTTTAATTGAACATTTTTTTTAGTGTTTGTTGGGAAACACAAACATTTCTTTATCACAGTTAGACATTCCAAAGATGCCAATATTAAGACCGTAATACGAATTATATGTACATTATGATTACGCATAATAAATTGGCATGAAAATAGTCATTTTGTTGATTTTTAAACGAAAATGAACGTTAATATCTTATTTGAAGAACTTACCGATATGCACCGATAGATTGGAAGAAGTGATCCTATACCCTGGCCCACGTGTTCTTCTAATCTTAACACCCTGGATTTTTTCCTTTGGTTTACTCAAATCTCTGGTCTATGAAACACCTATTCGTAATAAAAATCTCCTGGCGAGAGTAATGGCGAGTTTCACACATCCAGAAGCTATTCTCTGAATATTCCATAAAGTCCGTAAGGCAATGAGTCAACGGTGCAATATTTATATTTAAGAAAATGATAAACATTTTGAATAATTACTGTAAGCCATCGTTTATTTATCAATAAAACAACATCTAACATGAACAAGTCATGATAATAACCACAACCATGTTATCATGTTTCTGCTCAAACGGCTCATTCCTGAACATACGTTTATTTAAGAAAAAAGTTTGTATTGATGTCTCCCATTATCCTCTAAAATTTGTCAGTATATTTTTAAAACACCCTATGTATCCTCTACAGTGTGTTTCCTAAATGTTGGACAAAAATTTAGGAGGCTATTTTCAAAGTAATTTTAAGAATTATTTGTCCCTTCGCGAATTTAGGAAAAATGCTTTGTCCGTTAGATAGATAGTGATAAATGTTTTTCATAAAATTTATTAAAAACAACAATAATTGTTTAAAATGACTGGCGCCAGCTTGGATGCGTGCTTCTAGTCACCTCATTGGCGGCCGAACTCTTCCAAAAAAGCCAGGACTGTTTTTTATTGAATTGCACCCATCAATTATGCGATTTTTCAAATCTTCCATATTTCCCACTGGATTAGTATAAACTAATGAATTTAAATAACCCCATAAGAAGTAGTCCAGAGGGTTCAAGTCTGGGGATCTAGCTGGCTATAAGTGAGGCCCACCACTACCAATTCAGCGATCTTCAAATTTTCCTTAAAAATTCGCGAGCAATCCCACTAAAATGCATTGGTGCACCATCGTGCATAAACCACATTGCATTTCTGGTTGCCAACAGTACATCTTCAAGAAATTCAGAAAGCGATTGTTCCAACAAGTTACAATAAACTGCGGCTGTAAGTCTTTATGGTAAAAATATTGGTCCAATTAGCCAACCACCCACAATTCCAACCCAAACGTTTATCGATAATTGGTGTTGAAAATGAACTTTTAACTATTTTAATAGAAAAGAAAAAAATAGTCAAACATTTATTACCTCGTATCTAGAGAACAAAGAATTTTTCCTAAAATCATGAAAGAAGGAAAAATTCTTAAAATTACTCAAAAAATAGCTTTTTAAATTTGCCCTAAAATTTAGGAAACATCCAGTATATGCGTTTTTACATGACGAGTGCCATTTTAGTAATTCAAATGCCCACTCATAAATATCTACATACACATACGTATGTATATTTATTCAAATAGAGCACAAAGAAAGTAAAAATGTTTTGACTATATTCTGGTTAAAAAAAAGTAACCATCTAGAGGGTATCAATCATTTAAGAGTAGGAGGCATCAGGTCTGCAGAATTTTTACTGGTATACTTATATTATCTAAAGGTGTTGCTGACATAAAAGAAGTGTTTAAGCTAGAGGTGATTGAGTCTGTCAGAGTATAAGTCTGCAGAAAACCTAGTAATGGGAAAAAGAAATACATTATTTAATTCCACAATAGTAACGCCACTTTATGAATGAAGAACACACACACACACACCAACTTAACCCGATAGACTTATCCAAGGTCCGTGATAAGGTCGGACTCTTCTCAACACCGGACTCGGGCTTTAAAATATGACATTGGAACCTGGCCGCACGATGTTAGGTTTTTTTGTTTGTTGTGTTTTATTGTATCTTATAGAGACAACCCGTCTTCGATATCCATATGAGAGTACTTTGAAAAACTTACCAGCAAAACAAACTTCCATATTTCATCAGAAAGCCCGTTTTGAAAAAAGGGGGAAAAAGAGTATAAATATTGCAAAGTGTAAACCGTCCATTGAACATAAGTTTTCCAATACCATGTACATAAATAGGTACCTACATATATGCAACTGCTGTATACGTAGGCTATATGGGCAATTTAATGTTTATGCGTGACGACGCACATACCTACTTTACCAACGTTAATTGACCTTGCAAAACCATAAAAATCAACTAGTGAAATGCCCGTCTTACATAGGAACCAAATATCACTCAGACATTTTCTAGATTAATTCGAATTAAGGATTTTAGTTAGATAGTAACACAAAGTGCTTTCAGTTTTTAGTTTGTTTTATTAACAGAGATATTAACCATTAATTAACAATAACTTACATTCTCACATCATACATTCTTAAGACTAATCCATATGCTCATGTTGAGCATGTTGTTCAGATTCCCTCCAATACCTCTGTACAGTTTCTAATGTCCATTTGCACACCCTCGATTTTGAAAAATAATAACAGGAACAAATAATAATGAACAGCCAGGATAATATTAAAAACATATCAGTCTCTTGAGATGGAAAGGTGACTACTGGGCCTGCAAAGTCTTGTGAGATGACCACTGAGCCTTCCTCAGGTTCAATGCCAGTAAACATTTTGATAAATTTGACAAAAATCTCAAGGTTATAATCAGAACCATTATATTTAACAATGGGTCTTCCATTATGAAACAGAAGTACAGTTGGAACCCCCACAATACCATTTTGTGTGTTAAACAAGTGGTAACGCATAGCATTTATTGCCACCATTTTTACATCTGGAAAAGCCCTAGGTAAAGCATTAAAATGTGGGGCTGCCATACCAGAAAATGGACAATTTTTTGAGTAAAATAACACCACAATGCATTGGCCAGGAGAATTTTTATCTGAAGCCACTTCTGGATCTCGAACTAGAAGTTTTATGAGTTCAGTATCATTGACTAGTTGCACGGCAGTTATGTTTCCTCCCTTTAAACAATTAACCTGTCTCACATTCGAAGAATTTGTATTAGTTGAATTATTGAAATCCTCAATTGTTACATTTGAAGGAATACTGCCAGAGCTGCTGTTGAGGAGTGATACAGCATTTTCTGGGAATACTGAGAATTCTGGTTGAATGTCTTCAAAAATTGGCTCTAGATTCTGGCTATCGGCTTGTTCAACTTCTTCAGTAATTTCCTGATTGGTTTCCTCTATTGCTGAACCATGGCCTATAGCAGGAAATTACTAATTATACTTGGTTTTTATAAGTTATATTTGATACTGTACACAGTTATCCAAGACTGGATTTAAACGAGGGAGATCACACATGTGCAAAATAAGTAAAGAAACAGTTCTAGCTATCACACTACACCTGGTAATGGTAATAGCAAGGGCGAAGACGAGTGGAACAAAGGTTCCACACATTTCTACACCCAACCCTGGACTAATGCATTGGTGCACTTCCAATATTAACATTCAACATTGTTTTTATAGATTCTTGAAACTTACCGACGCTGAGAAGGCAGATTAAGGTGAAGACCTGCATTACTAAAACATCGAATGTATGTTTATTAAATGTATTAATTTTAAGAAGTATTGAAAAGTAGCAAAATACTCTAGAGGACTTGTTTGTATTTTCGTTTCCACATTTTACTGTTTAGTTTTGGCTTTAAAGCACATTTGACAATTGAGACATTGACATTTCTCATTAATATCTAAGAGACTTTTCGAATATATGATAAAAGATTTAGTAGAGCAACTAGAACAAACACAGTAATTAAACCCGATATTTGAAAGTAATCGTCATAAATTTTTCATTAAATGACTAATAGTTATTATTTTCACCTAAGGTAAATACTAATCCTTGTGATTATATCAAATTAATGAATAAATAATAATTTATTAATTTAATAAATGTGTTTGAAATCTATTAAAAAATTATTCCCGAATTAATATTGCGATTACCTCGTGTCAATAATAATTATCTTGCTGGTAAATTTGCAAAAAAGTTTAAAATCTATAAATAATTTCGATTGAAACTAAAACTAAAAATATGACTAAAGTTCTTTAGATTATAATTTATTTCTCCTATATAAAAATTACACAATAAGCTCGGTAAGCAACGGTTCTCCCTTCAAAGCTGCAACGATATTCCTCGCAGTAAGAATTCCCATGTCATTCCTAGTTTCAGTAGATGCGCTTCCAATATGCGGCAAAATGACACAATTTTTGAGCTTAAACAAAGGATGGTCCAACGGCAGTGGCTCAGGCGTCATGACATCTAATCCAGCACCCCAGATCGACCTGGTTTCCAGTGCTTTGGTCAAAGCGTCTTGATCCACCACTCCTCCTCTACTGGTATTGACAAAAACTGCGGAATTTTTCATTTTCTTGAAAGCGGCTTCATTGAATAATTCTTTAGTGTCTGGAGTCAAGGAGCAGCTTACGCTTATGAAGTCACTTTGACTAAGGAGTTCTTCAAAGGTGACTCTAGTTGCACCTATTTCCTGGGCTGCTTCTAACTTATCCGACCTGTTATAGTAGACTATTCTGCTGGGAGCGAAAGGCTTGAGTCTTTTGGCAATTTCTTGGCCGATTCTTCCGAATCCAACAATGCCAACTGTGGATCCTTTCAAACCAGGTCCGCACATCCAAAACGGGGACCAAGCTTTCCATCCTCCGGTCCTGGCTTCCAAATTGGCTTCCAAAAGCCTTCGGCTGGTAGCTAGGAGGAGAGCGACCGCGAGTTCTGCAGTAGCATCAGTCAGAATATCAGGAGTATACGCCATTTTAATTCCCCGTTTTTTTATTTCGTGAACGTCAAGATGGTCATATCCAACAGACATGGTGGCAACTACTTTCAAGTTGTGTCCAGCTTCATTCAGAACATTTGAGTCGATTCTATCCGTAAGCATACAGAAGAGGCCTGATTTATTCTTGATATTTTTCAACAATTCATCTCTTGGGACTGGGCCCGGTCCTGTCCAGTAAGAAACTTCACAACTGTCAAGTGACGTCACATGAAAACATATGAGGAGTTAAGTGAGGTTAAATTTGGTGATATGTCAAACATTTTTTGTTGAATTTTCTTTTATTTTAAAGTTGAATTTATTTAAACTATTTTTAGTAATAGTTTTAGAACATTTGGATTACTTACGATTGGTTCAAAATATCAATGGCTTCTTTGTTGATCTGCCTGGTGACATAAACTTGAGGTTTGGCCATTTTATTTGTGGAAAATCTGCGATTTCCAAGAGAGGTAACAATGTGCACTTTCACTTTTGCAACCTTTCTGCCTACAAATGGAGCTGAAAAAAACTGGTCGATGATTATGCGGAGACTAGACATTGCGTTTTACGAATATGTGAAATAGTTTGAATAAACTTTTTACTGTTATATTAATACATTCACATTGAGCTAAAAAATTCTTTTGAGTTAAATCAAATGACACAAGATAAGGCGGCCGTACTTCATCACTGGCGGTTCATTTAAATGTAAAATAATGGATTTAATTTATAACACATACTCATTTCAGGTTTATACATGGTGTTTAGTAGAGAGATAGAAAATTTTCAAAGGAATATAGATAGATTCTTTTTGAATCTATATAACCATATTTGTCCTTATATAAAGTCTCATTGTTTTTGGAATAACGGCTAAAGAGAGAAAGTTGGGAGGGCAGAATATAAGGGACAAGTCAATGCATTAAGTCTTGATCTCATTAAAATAAAATTAACTAATAGTAGTATTGTTTAAGTTAGAACTAGGGCTGTAAGTAAATATCATTAATATTTATTTGAATTTAATACTGCTTATTTTCTTGTAAATAATATTTTCTTTTTTCTTAATCCTTTGAACTATAATTTTGTCATAATATCAAATCATTTCAAAGAGTACACACTAGAGTTCCTAAGAATTTTAATTTCTTGAGCTAACGCTGCATAAGAAAAAATTTTATTTAAAATGTAAGAATAAATTGGTGCCCAAGTAGTTTAACACATTAATTTATCTACATAATTGTTTGTAACAAAAATATTTAATTAATATTTGTTTTACTGTGTCATTACCCATATTAATAAGATTTTTAAAAATATCTCTGTAAGCTGCAAGTATTTATTATTAAAAAAAAAAGTTAAATTGAATTAATTGCATCAATTTGATTATTTCATATAAAAATCTAGGAAGGCAGATATTTTAAAAAACAATGAAACTTTGCATATGGATAAATATGGTTATGTAAATTCCGAAAGACCCCATCTATCTTGAATTAAAGAGTTCTTATAGCTTTACCAAACACCATGTATAAAAAAACCTGTTACTGACCAACTTAGAGAACCATTCTGTGATGATCTGGGATACCATTATCTTAGGTACGCTAATACCCTAAAAAGACTCTGTCATCATGCTGTATGTGTAGAAGTGTATTTTTGCATACACCTACTCATTAATAAGCATCTTACAAATTTCAAGTGGCAGAGAGGGAATTTGAATTCTTATTTAAGTGTAATCTCAGTTTCCAATGCCACTAATTTCATTTTTAGGTCATGTCTACATCCCACAGAGGAAGCAATACGTTTCCCGACTTCTTCACTATTAAAGGGCCAATCCCTACAAAAGTTATCCCTTTACAATTTGGGAAAAAAATATATTATCAATCCACAGTTCTAACTGAAAATGATAACTCTGAAGAAACAGAATTTAAACCACGTTTAAAACCTTACTTAGACAATG
Source organism: Euwallacea fornicatus (assembly GCF_040115645.1). Taxonomy (NCBI): domain Eukaryota; kingdom Metazoa; phylum Arthropoda; class Insecta; order Coleoptera; family Curculionidae; genus Euwallacea; species Euwallacea fornicatus. The sequence continues at coordinate 1,006,207 of NC_089568.1, forward strand.
ACGACGAAATGGTAGATTGTACCGATGTAGAACAAAACTATGATATAATTTTAACTAAATCGGGCAAATTCCAAACATCATTTTATGTACCTTCCAGTTTACTTCCTTATATTATTGGCGCAAAAAGGGCCAGACTAAATGCTTTACAAAAGAATACCAACACAATAATTAAAATACCTCGCATAAATGAAAAGGGAGATGTGATTATTAGCGGTGACTCAGAACGAAAGGTGGCTTCTGCAAGGACCCAGATAACCATTACAATGGCCCAACGAAAAGATAAAATGCCTCCCACACATTTTATTGCAATACCTATAAATTCCCAATCAATTACGGAGAATTTGTTGAAATTCCAAAAATGTGTATTAGAAAAGCCCGGTCGAGGAGTTACTAAATCTTTGTTTCAAAATGTTGTTAAACTACACTTAACGATAGTGGTTCTCACCTTGTTAGATGAGGAAGAAGTCGAAAATGCTAAAAAAACACTGAAAACTTATTATGATGAATACATATCTTCAGTATTTAGTAAGAACCAAAAGCATAAAGTAACAATTCAAGGCTTGGAGATTATGAACGACGATCCTTCAAACGTATACGTTCTGTATTCAAAAGTACAAATGCAAAATCCAGAACTTCTGAATAAACTTCAGGAAATGTGCAATAAAATTTCAAATCAGTTTTGTAAAGCTGGATTAGCTAAACGGGAGTTTGATAAAGTCAAACTTCACATGACAGTAATGAATACGAATTTTCGTGAAAGTGGGGAAGAAAAAATGTCCTTTGACGCTAGAGATATTTTGGACAAGCATGGAGATTTCTATTTTGGAGATTTTGAGTTGAGGCAGTTAGATTTATGTATTAGAGGTACCACAACCAATGATAAAGGGGAGCCTAAATATTATGACACAGCTACAACCATTTTAATATGAAATATAATGACAACAGTTACGTAGTTACCTACGTTAATTTATATTTTAATACATCCATCTAAAAATTAAATATACCCGTGTTATTGTTATATTATTGTGGTCCTTTTGTAGATAATCATTTGCTATAAAAAAAACAAATTTATAGAAACATAAATAATTTATTCCAACCTTGTCCATAACAATAGTAATTGTCGTGCTATAAGTCACAAAATACTGCAATTATAAAATGATATTACTGACGAATCATAAAAATTCGTAATATGTATACAGGGTGTTTCTAAATGTCAGGAAAAAATTTGGGGACTATTCTCTGAGTAATTTTAAGAAATGTTTCCTTTGCTGATTTTAGGAAAAATACTTCGTTCCCTAGATACAAGATCATTAATGTTTGACAATTTTTTTTATTTTTTATTAAAATGGTTCAAAGAAGTTAATTTTCGTTAAATGTTTGGGTTTGAATTGTGGGTGATTGGCTAATTGGACCAATATTTCTACCATAAAGACATACAGGCGCAGTTTATTGTAACTTTTTGAAACAATCGCTTTCTGAATTTCTTGAAGATGTGCTGTTGGCAACCAGAAATGCAATGTGGTTTATGCACGATGGTACACCAATGCATTTTAGTGGGATTGCTCGCGAATTTTTAAGGAAAATTTGAAGATCGCTGAATTGGTAGTGGTGGGCCTCACTTATAGCCAGCTAGATCCCCAGACTTGAACCCTCTGGACTACTTCTTATGGGGTCATTTAAATTCATTAGTTTATACTAATCCAGTGGGAAATATGGAAAATTTGAGAAATCGCATAATTGATGGGTGCAATTCAATAAAAAACAGTCCTGGCTTTTTTGGAAGGTTTCGACTGCCAATGAGGAGGAGACTAGAAGCACGCATCCAAGCTGGTGACAGTCATTTTAAACAATTATTATTGTTTTTAATAAATTTCATGAAAATCATTTATCACTGTCTATCTGAGGGATAAAGCATTTTTCCTAAATTCGCTAAGAGACAAATAATTCTTATAATTACTTAGAGAATAGCCCCCTAAATTTTTGCCTAACATTTAGGAAACATATTGTATAATGAACACATGAATGTGTATGAGTAGCAGTCTGAAAAACTGCATAAACTAATTTTCATTTATACTGTGAAGGATATGCTTAGCGGCTTTGAAAGTATTAAACATCAGCATTGCCACCGTCATTGGGCCTACTCCACCGGGTACTGGAGTAATATATCCAGCTACTTTACTCACTTCTGGAATAATATAAAAAAGTACATAAATATAATTTACCATTCTATATATAGTAATAATCCACAAAAATGCATTACTTTGTTTGAAAAAAATTACTGAAGAGTATTGCGATGATGTTTTAAGGACATTGAGAAAAATATTGATTTCAACTAGTTAATGTACAGCAATTTTTTTTTACCTTCAAAGTTTATATCTCCCACAAGTTTCGTTTTTCCTTCCTCAGTGGTAATTCGATTAATGCCAACATCGATAACACAGGCACCAGGTTTAACCATGTGAGGTTTTATTAAATTTACTACCCCTGCAATTGGAAAAAAATTGTCAACATTTTTTAAACTTCGGAAGCTAAAGAAATAGGTTCATGCTTATGAATTGGAAAGTTAAAAATATTTTGTCATGTCCCAATTTTAATTAATCAACTCTAAATCTTCATAGAAGTTCAATAGGCTACTGCTTTAAATGCCGCAAGTAGCCTTTACTGTTCTGTTGATTAGACTATTATTGTTTTTATAAAGCTGAAAAATATTTATTTATTAATAGCCGAATATAAAAACATGACAATAGTTTCCATATATAAGGTCGCTGATCCAGTATAATCTGGTTCGTTTTGCTACCAAATGACTTAGTTGTTCCCAGAATATAAAGTGGTAATTATCATAAAAATAAAAAACATATTCGTACAGCTTTTTTTACAAAGCTATTATTATGAACAACTGTTTCCGATTTCTCACTAATTCCATTGATAATATAAAATACATCAGTAGCTTAAAAACGTTTGCATCAATTTTAAGTACTCACCAGTGGCAGTGATAATAATATCTGCTTGCTTGGCGAACATCTCCAATTGCTCTGGCGGAGTGTGCCGATGACACAACGTTACTGTCGCTTCACAGCCTGGCAATTCATTTCTGGCATCAGAGTGTAGAAGAAGAACTATGGGTAAACCCACGTTTTTGGATCTTCCACATACAACAACGTTTTTTCCAAACGTAGGAATGTTATACCTATTTTACTTAAACATTAAAATACCTCTGAAATTAATCAGAAAAGAGTTCTTATACCTTTTAATTAATTCATAAACTGCCAAGGCCGTGGCAGGCACAAAAGTATCAGAATTCAATGTTAATTTTCCTATATTCGTCGTATGAAATCCATCCACATCTTTTAGTGGATGTACGGCATTACACACGTTCCGTTCACTCACATGCTCTGGCAAAGGTAGCTGTACCAAAATTCCATCAACTTCTGGATTCTGATTGAGTGTATGAATCTGTTTTATGATTTCTGCTTCTCCAGTTGAATGAGGTAATCTAATTGTTCTTGACTTAATTCCTATGCATAATAACTTTGGTTCCGGACGTGTAAGAAAAAAACGAACGGACTTACCAACTTCTAGTGCAGCTTTCATTTTAAATTCCACATATTTTTCACTTGCTGGGTCCTCTCCAACTAATATGGCAATTAAGCAAGGGTTTCGATGACCTTGATTTATCCATTCATCTACCTGAGTCTTCAGTTCGGTTCTAATATCTTGAGCAACTTTCTTACCGTCAATGAAGTTGGCAGATCTTCTGCAAATTACAAAATTTATTTTAGTTTCATAGTGTCGCACAAAAACTGGATAAAGAGTAAATACAAAAACTACTACATACAGCTGCCTTAATTTCTTTACACTGGAAAGTACCTCTGGCATGGTAATACCGTATCGAGTTTTTAATACAAGGCGGTTAGTGGTAGCAGAGTGCTAAAAGGAATACTACAAAATAGACTTTTAGAGTTCTCCTTTATATACTCCGTTAAAAACAAAAAGTGTGGTAATCTTCGGACCATATAAATGTTGTAATTAACCAATTCCAATTTATTTGCATCAGAAATGTTATCAGCATAAAATACAGTGGAGATATAGATTTGTTTACGTCATATTTTTGTTCTGTCTTTGATTCAGAAATGGATATGTCTACAATGGTGTAATTTTTGTGCAATACCTATTTAATGTTCTGTTATTATCACTGTAACGTGTGTATCCAGACCACTGGACCAAGTATGGGCAAACATGACAAACAAAATAACTTCAACAATTTCTAATGGTGAATTTATGATCTGTTAACATCAGACACTTGATGTTTATGAATTTATCTATGAGGTTATTTCATTACTTATACAGTTGAGCTTTATACTCACATTAAATCTCACATCTATCATTTATGATTGTAATTTTGAAGGGGTAATTTGAACAATGCTTTAGTGCTGCTTAACACTCTCATCAGAAATAATGCTTAAGATTAAAGTGTCAGCTACTTAAATCTTCAACTTACTGAGACTCAGATGGGCTCTTGGTGAAAAAGGAAAATCGCACACATTCTGTCTGTTTGAAGCCTCTTCTTAATGCTGCTGACTGTACACTTCTTGTAATTATATATTTTGACAGAATAAACATGTTATAGCTTGTGCATGTGTAACACCTTGTGTTTGCAAAAAAAATAATTTTCTTTTAGGAATCGGTAGTGTGGTAGCCATCATAACAATGTTAGACATTCATGATCATGTCAGGTGCTCCATGCTGTCATCTATGATGCAGAGCTTTACCAAAAATGCTCACAAATGATCAACTACAACAAGTACAAATTGTTCTTGTAATATGTTGCTAGGACTGAGAGCCTATTTATAAACTGCAAATCTTGCTTCCTCGAAAAGTTTACTTGATTTCCCAACTTAAATTATGATGGATTCTTTAGAAATATTCTAGGGTTAACATCCTATTTTAAAATTGATAATTCTCTGCAGGGGGCAATGAGGGGTCAAGTTTATCACACACCACAATTACAGAAAAACAATAAGTAGTGATGTAACCAATTTTGAAATAGTTTTATCAAACAATTTTTAATAGGTTTTTTCATGTCTTTGATTTGCAGTTTTCACTGAGGATGATCCTGCAAGGGAGCACAATTAGCAAACGTGTTTAAAGATAAGATTCAACCACATAGTCTGGGATGGAATGAGCAGTAAGCGGGCATGGCAGCTGCAGCCACAAAGTGGCTATTTAGGCCAAATAGATAGAAAAGGTAGATGATAGAGAGGCTTACCCGTCTGTAGTCATTTTAGAACAATTTTAGTTATATTTGGCATATAATTGGAAGTCGTAAGTAAAGACAAATAAAGAATTTTATTTTTTAATAAAAATTATAAAAATATAAAAATTATTAACAATAACAATACATAAAAATACAAAAAAAACAGGTGATGAATGTTGAAGTTGACGTTTAATTAACAGGCGTTTTCGCCTTTTTCCTCCAGGTATGGATTCGCGAACTCTGACGGTGCTAGAATGGTAGTCGCATATCGTTAAGGGCTCAGCAGTTTTATTATTAAAAGTAAATTAAAAATGTGATATCTAAACAGTTATGCTAACAATAAAATGACGATCCTTTCGGTGAATCCCCAAGATTCAACCCAAACGCATCATGGCAAAAAGTCGGCAATTTATGGTTAAGTAAATCGGAAAACTATTATTTCGTCCTTTCGCTAACAGTTGTATATTCAACCGTGCAGTATTCCATAAGCTATTTAATATAATCTAATAAAATTAATATAAAATAATCTTAATCAGCTAATAAAAGAATATGAAAACACCAAGATTAATGCCTAATTAAGGCCGCCAATCTGGTAAATTCCGGTTCTTTTTATTACTAACTGACCCAACAATTATCGTATCCTTTGTAGATTAAAAGTTAATGGAGTATTGAAATACGTCATATACGTTTCTAGAAAGAAAATTTTACTTGACATGAAAATTTTCCATTATTATTAAGCGTTAATACTCAAGTCCGAGTCTTGCCCTTTCATACTTCGCCTCCATAAGCCCCATTTTAAGTAATAATAAGTAGTTGCGTATGGTCACGGAACTATCTAAAAATCATAGAAGGGCTGATTTGCAAGCAGAACGGAGTATATCCATTCTCTGATAGGTAGATGCAGGGGGTGGGCCACAAGTAACGCCTCGGAATTTCATGACGAAGCTAAGAGATTTTTAACTGTTCCTTTTTTGAGACTTAAAAAGATGAACTAGGGCTACGTTCTAAAATTATTTTTAGAGTATAGAGCGTGTCTCAAACATATGTAATAGATAAAAGTTGCATTTTTTAATGGGGCCTCCTGTATATTATATCATTTTTGAATTGGACCATTAAAATAAAATTAAGTTTGATTAAGGTTTATGGTATCTAATTTTAGCGGTTTTGAAAATAATTCAGTTTTTGTAAAAAAACAAGATCATTTTCAACATCCAATCTCTCATCCCATATTCAAGTTTTTAAAACAACATTTTAATGGCAAACCAACGATGGGCCCAATTTTGACTGTAACTTTCCAAAAGCCAGCAAATCGTACAGGATGTTCTAAAAGTTGCTGCAAATTCGTACAACTTTCAATAACTTCTTTAATTTAAATGGGACACTCGATATGTTGTGTTGTTATTAGATGCCAAATTTACCTATCTATCGAATATCATTAGAGTTGCCTATACCTAGCTCTACCTAAAATTTTACATTTTTAGAAAAATATCTAAATACACTGTTTCTATATTATGCCATATGAATTTGCCAAGATATCCATCGAATTTTGATATTAAGTTACATTTCCATCCTCATTAGGTCTGTCATATTTAGTTAAAAGTAATTTGTTTATTCGAAGCATTTAAAGATTTTAATTGGAAAGATGTTTTCATATTCGGTACCAGAACGAATAGATATGATTATAGTAAGAGTATATGGCATCCTTAATCCATGAAGCAAGCATAATAGAACCATGAAAAATTGCCGCAATTATGCAGGTTGGAAGGTAGAAGTAATCAATGCGTCCTTTTAGTAGAGTCCTAAGCTCAAATCTCTATATTCGAACTCCATTTTGAGGAAAAATTGTTAGAAAAACTTGTTTAGAATATGGCTAGATTTTCTAATATTGTTGCCGAAAATCTTCAATTGAACAGTTGGGTGTCATTTTTCAAATGTAACCAAAGACCTAAAAAAAATCAAGAAGGGTAAGATTAGAAGATCAGGCCAGTTTTTTCAGTTTATATTTTGTTTCATTCAATGAAACCACAGGTTCGTCACTACCTAAGTCATCTTTAGCCCTTATTGAGAATCAAAAAAAAATTTACCTCAATTGCGAACACCCACCATCGCGTGACGAAGCATTTGCATGCAAATGCATACTTAATTGAACTTCTTACCTCATTTTAAAACAAGAATTTTTTGTGCATATGCAGGAGGTGTTTGTAGTCTTCCTCTTTAATCAGCCTTTTAAAACATACACGCAAAAATTAGGAAACGGGAAATACCTAAGTAAAATGAAAGTGACCTAGTAATAAAATTCTTGCTGATCAGGGACTTGTATCTACGGTTTTGTGGCTATAAGGAATATGATCTATCAAATAAATTGTGAAATGAAAATTAAATAATTGTGTTATGGAAAGCTTCAAAGAAAATTGCGGTCTAGGAGCATGATTCTTAAGTGCCTAAAAGATTTAATCGCTATCGAGATACTTATTGCTACTTGAATCCTCAAAATTAGTTGCTTTTTCTTCTAAAAAATAGGGGCATGACGCTTTCAAGCAGAAGTCCTCTATGTGCGCCACTGCTCATAAAATCAAAAATAACCTCATGGTTCAAATTAAATCCCATTGTCAATGGACCCACACCAGAATAGTCACCATCACCCATTACAATCCTCACCAAAGTCAAAGGACAGACCGTGAAATTTCGAAACGTCTTCGGCAGTACCGCACTTAAGTAGTCAGTTCGCAGCAAATCGTGATCAGAGCAGGAGTACCGCCCTGTTAGTGCACGGAAAGAAGCGCACGCGCGTATTTTCCCGGCATAGATCGCACCGGTTCAAACAAAACACACATGCACATGAGTTTGGTACTACTCTATTCTGATATAGTCTCCCATCCTGATGGTTTATGAATAATAGATAAGAAAGTTTTGACGCGACCGGTGGATATTCTTCATCTATTCGTCAGTCACCATTAAATGGTATTGCAACGCAGTTAATGGAACGTGTCGAGAGTTATTGCATTATTGACTTTGGCTCCTGTTGACCCGAAGAAGTGTGGTACCGTTGACTTCGATCGCTAATTCGGAATTCGCTGCAGGAGAGAAGGAATTTGTGTTGGGCCGTTATTCGGACAAGCATCTTGAACCCAAGCAAAGGTAAAAATGTGGTTGAGTTGTAAAAAGCTGTTTGAGTTGGGGTTTAGCAACGGTGCAAGACAGCACCGAACAATGAGTTATAAAATAATTTTAATTTGATTGGAATGGTAAATACCTGCTTCATAGATTTTATTTAGTATACAAGGCGTCATTTAAGTACGTAACCAAATTTAAGGGGGCGATCCTTTGAGTGGTTCTGAGACGGCAAATGAATATAATCAAAGGTCCGGTAATGCTTTATTTGTAAAATACAGGGTGTCGAACTTAAAAAAAAAATCATTTTTTCCTAAAGATCTTAATAATTCCTCAGTCGATTTTGTTGAAATTTGGCGATGTTTCTTATAGTTATTGTTCGAATTTATGCGTCACTGACTTTTTTGATACTTAATTTTTTTTTGCATTAACAACAAATTGAAAAGAAAAAAACGTTTTATTTTCAGCTACTTAATGTGAAAAAAATATAAAAGTTTTAAAATAGTCAGTGACGCATAAACAACAGTAATAACCATAAATAATATTGCAAAATTTCAACAAAATTGGCTAAAGAATTATTAAGATTTTTTCGAAAAAACCATTTAAAAAAAATTTGACACCAAGTTTCTCAAAAACGGAGCATCGGCGGTCCTATGTTTATATACACTTTTCATCTCAGAATCACCACTTGAAGTTTGGTAACGTACTTAAATAACACCTTGTATGAGGCTTTTGATATTGAGAAAGAAACACTAATATTTAGATCACGTTTTGTGGTGGCGGATTTTTACGACTTTTTATGAATGATTAGCCATGAGCGAAATAAAGAATAATTTCACGAAATTAAAAACATTGTTAAATTGCAAAATCTATCATTTATCGCTAATTTGTTTGTACGCATTTTCTGACATAAATTTTCAATTCTAGTTTCACACCAAAACACGAATTAAGTAGATCACTGATTCCTGTTTGATCCTATTTTATGACATGGTTGGCGTAAATTGATTTAGCGAATGAACATGTTCTCCAAAGGAATTTGATAATAAATTACCTTTTGAAGTCATAAATTAAATCACAAGTTAAATATTTTAACCAGTACGAACGTAATAATACCGTCGTGCGCCCTTGGTATTGGTACCCTTGGAATGCACTTGAAATCTCCATGAAACATGGCCATACGAGGCTAAAAATATGTGACGCATTTCGAGCTTTGAAGAGAAATGCGACATCTTAAAGTTATAGTGAGGTTTTTCTGTTTTATTTTTTTTAAACGTACTTGTTATGATTTTAACATTAAATTTTTTCCCTTTTTTTGGGGCATAATACTTTTCAGATTTAGAATGGAAATCAAAGCTAAAGAATTTATTTTTTGGTATAGTTTTTAACTTACGCTTTCAGCGACGTCCCTTGACGCCTAGCGTGATTTATATGTTTTAGTTGGGCTTGAACACATTGAACTGTTCAGAATTTTTCATGCTTGAAAGTGGGAGTTATAGACATGCCTTCTTGGAACTCGGAGACCTCAAGATCAAGAGGCCGTCAAAAGCAGGAATTAAATCGTTCTACAAGATGTTCTAAATTTTGTGCCATCATTGCTCTCCCTTAAACTGTAAAAGTTGCAGGGACGGTTGAATTAGAAAAAAATGTGTCAAATTTAATACTCTTTCAAGAACTGACAACAATGCTGCCGCATGATTTTTAGTTTACAAGTTATATTGAAAAACTCAAACTTGGCTAAATAAAATTTTCTAAATAAATCGAAAACTAAAGGTTTTAATAATATGTTATAACATAATAATATAATTTAGCAATAAATAAAAATAATTATTTATATCTATTCAGATATTATTTTTCTGTTTTTTTATAATCTTTCATACTTTCAAGTTTGAATGTGTTCTAAATTAAATGTTTATTATTACTAATTTATTATTGATTAACTATGGCTTGATTGATAATTTATTTAACACTACATAACATTTTTAATAATAATATAGAAGTTGCATTTTTTACTTACAACTTTTGGACTGGTTTAGTTTGTTGAAAAAATAAAAACCTATTTTAAATTAAAACATTAAACATTGCACATGGTTTATTTAGGGCTCTTAATATTCACCCAAAAATTGTACAGGTCCGTATTTAAAACATTAAAGTTTTTACCTTATTAATTGTCTCTTAAAAATGAAGCAATATTTGAAAATTAGAAATTTACTGGTTTCTAGACATAAGAGAACTATAAAATTTTGGTATCAAACATTTAACTCAAAAACCTTTAGTTTTCGATTTGTTTAGAAAATTAATATTTCGCCCAATTTTTGTTCTTTTATAATAACTTATTTCTTCTAATTTAAATCACCCTGTGACTCTCACCGTTTAAGAGATAGCCCATCGGTTTTGGAAACCCTGTATAACTTACCTTTTGATCTCTATAAATATTAAGTTTAACACAAATCTGCAATGTGTGATTGACAAAGATCAATACTGCGGAATTTTTAATGAAGAATGGAAAATCTTGGATATCGATAACGAAGATGCTGGAGGGAATAATTAAAATAAAGGGGAACTAGAGAGATAGAAGAGAAAAATTGTAAGAGAGTTGAAAAATCCGAATGGTCTTCCATCTCTCTCTCGAAGTATTGCTTACGCAGTTTCGGGAGGGTTCATCAGGGTGAAGAAAGAGAAAGAGTTTTGTCGGTCGTTGATCTTGGATGAGTATACCAACCCAACATAGCTTTCAGCTCGCTCATATGTCTAGTAATAGATTATCTAATCTTTTAGTAAAAAAGGTTAGTTCAGGTTAGCCAGAAACGACTCATAATCTAATAAGTTGTTAAAGTGAGGTATAAACAATCTTCAAAAGAAAGTTATTCTTTGTTATCTCTTCTTCAGTTCGCTCCATCATTCGTCTCCATTAGCCATTTATATTCATCCCTGGCTGCAAATGATAAAAGCACGTATTTTCTTACAGAATAACAATAAGGCATTGTCTTTATATAACTATACTTGGGCAAAGATTTGAATAATCAATAAATTATGATAAGGGGAATGAACTTCATTGTTTCTAATTTCAATAGGTTCGATTTATCGAGTTTGCAGACCATGATGTCTGAGATTTAGCTCCACCGACGGGTTCAGTGATTTGGAATACATTTGCAAAACATTCAAGTATATTAAATACAATTTTTCTTTAAATTAAAAACAATTCGTTGGCGTAAACGATCATTATCAATCCCAATTTGTTATCATCACCCAAAAGCCAAACAAAAAGGTGTGATTGTTCTCGCAGGAATATCGCATTAAAGCACAAAGTTTGTTTAAGATTGCGCATGCTGCCTAGATAATGATCTTTTAGTCATTGTGGTATTTTCAGTCACACTCAGTATAAACTGCTCTTAAAGATTGTCCAAAAATTGAAGTTTTCAGTTCTTTTTCGTTGCTCGTATTTCGAAAAGGTCGATTTTCTTGAACAAAAAAACTTTGAAAGTTCGTTTCCCCTAAAGCTATTGAGGAATTTTGAAATATTTTTTTCGTAATGTTATACAGGGTAAAGAAAAGTACTACGTAGAAATTCTAGTTTTCAACCCCCTGTATTTGATAGCTAAGGTTGTTTTAAAGGCATTTAGCAGCTTTGGTAGACATCTGAGAACTTTTCAAAAATTTAGCTGGTTTCATTCGAACATCCTGCATCTAAGAAATAAATTGCGTCTGAAAGATCATTTCGTAGAGAATCAGTGTTGTAGACTGCTATTCAGTAAAAAAAATCCCTGAATGGTGCACGAGATTACAAACAAAAAATATGTTAAGCCCCACTGTTGCATTGACGTTATCGTTGTGAAAATCTAATTTGAACCAACTCGATTTTCAATATAGAAGATCTCACTATTCTGTGAGATAAGGAAGAATGTTCTACATTCGTCACTTAATGCCAATTCTCGATCGACCTTCTTAGAGAGTAAGAGTGACCAAAACCAAACAGGGTTTTCTCCGCTTACACACACGTATTCAGTTTCACTTGCGTTGACAACTACCTGAAACTTTACTTTTGCTCTTTCTGTGAAATACATTCTCACATTGCTCAAGTTTTATTTCTTTCCTTTTATACTTCCCTAACCGCAATCTATATTTTGAAGCTCTTGCTCTTCCTCGTCCAATTTTAGATGTTCCACCTGCGTTCTATCAGCCTCAAATCCGGCGATCTCGAAGCCAGTTCACTGCGTAACGTCATTCTCCTTCAGGACCTCATTGACAATTTCAGGCCGATGTGGAAGAGCATTATTGTCTGCCCATTCCCAAAGTTCTGTGTAACGATATAATGTCGATATCTAATGGTATGCCTGGTGGTCCAATCAAAATTACCATGGCAGTCCATTTCTCATCACTCACTTCAGAGAGGGTAACAACATTGTTTTCAAGAAGAGTATTCTTCAGCAATTCTACAGAAAAAGCGAGAGTTTCAGACTGTTTTGTGTTTCGGAAAATCGCCGGAGGGTTTCCAAAATTGGAGTCTCCATTGCGACTATTTTTGTGAGCAGTTTAGTTCGACAAGGCTCTGGGAGCAGGGACTTCTACGCATCAGTAGGTACCTATCTGCCTAACCATAGAAGAACTCCTTATCAATCAATTTTCTGCAGTAAACCATGCAAATGCAAATCTTTGTTTACACAATTTTTCCATTATCGACTTCCTTAGGCAACACAATAGCTTGAAGGGATAATTGCTGTGTCCTCAGCTTTTAGGTCAAAGTTTTGTTGAATTTTCTGCAGGTACCCAGTGTGAAGAGGTAAAGTACTTAATTTGATAATGGTGAAAATTCAATAAACGCATTAGCGACTAATTAACTAATCGAAGGTGAACATACTAATAACGTATTCATAAGATTCGGCATTCCTGTTAAAGCCAATAGGATTTTTGTAGCAATTACATCTTCAGCAAATGACCAGGTAATTACACCTAGACTCACTGTATGGTAATAAAGTCCTTTTATGGGCAAAGCGACAGCGATCATGGCTATTTTTAAAATAAAATTGTTGTCATTGTTCCTTTGATTGATACTTTCCATTATCCACACTGACAGGTTAAAATTATTGTAAATATTGGCATAAATGGAGCTTTTGATGAGTAAAAGTTGCTCTAACGGTGCAAATATTTAGGTGTAAGAATTTACTCGTCTTTCAAGAGGTGTGAAGCTTTCACGGTTTTCTACCATTGATTTGTTCTATTAATTTACTCAGTTACGACTTACTAAGTTACAAATGAACGATAAACCAAGCAGCACTTGGTGTTTTACAGCAGTAGTAAAATTGGTCAAATTAAGTGGTAAACACCTTAAACTTGGCTGTTGTGGCCGATATTAACTGAAGAGATTTAGCTTAATTCTTAATTTCCACACAATTGTTTTCCTTAATCATGAGAAAATGCCTTGGATTCACATTTTCAGTCATTTTCTTCTCTTTTCGGTATTAGATATTATTAAAATGATGAAAATGTACTGTAAAATTAACTCAAATTTTTCATTTTTATGCATTTTCGTTTTTATGATTTTAGAGTAAAAATTTTACGTCAACCCACAAAGTATGACCATGATTTTCAATCAATTTAAATCAACGGAGCCAATAAGCGACATAGTTAAATGAATACACGGTGGACCAAAGAACTGCATTATTTTTATCCCTAAATTTGTGAAAACAAATTCATATTTAATAACACGTGTTGCCCTCTCTTGCTCTGATTACTGCTCCACACCTTGACTTACTTGAAGCCAAGTTTCTAATGTGAAGTTCATTAATTCGATCTCACATTCCCGTGATCCCCGGTGACAGCTCAATGAAGCCCCTAGGAAGAATCCGCGAGGCTCCAACTTGTCGACTCATGTCGCCTCATAAACGTTTGATAGGGCTCAGATCAGGACTTCTCGCCGGTCAAGACAACGTTCGAATTTCCACATCTTGGAGGTAACTGCATATTACTGATTTCACCGATAAATGGGGCATGTGGCACTACATGGCTTTTAAAATGTCTGCTATGTATCGGTGGGCTGTCAGTAACAGTAATATAACACACCTTAACCTTTTGTGAGTATTTGAACATACATACGTATCAATGCATTTTAATCCTGTTTTTATTTTTGCGAGTGGTACCCACCCCCAAGACAATCAGATATGCACCGAATAGGAGTTACGTGTGCAACATTTAAAGATGGCAAAACCTCCAGAATGGCCATTGGGTGCTATTTAATTCTATCTATGTGATTGCTGGTAAAATGATGAGTAATATACACTGCACTGCAAAATTAACTCAAAATTTTTAAAATTCAAAATTATTTATGATGCGCTCTAGCGGTTTGAAATTCTTTTTTTTTTATCAATCTTAAAACTTTTAACATTTCTAAAAACTACTTAGAAAAATAAAAACAAGATTAAAATGCACTGATATGTATGTAGAAATACTCACTAAAGGTTAGGGTGTGTTATACTACTGTTATTCGATTAAATGTGCCAATTAGATATCTCAAAGTGGTTTCGCAATTTTCCTATTACTCAATCTATTTTCAGGTAAGCTGGACCTACCTTGTTCTGTCTACTAATTTAAAACGTTTGATCCTCAAATTAGTAATGTAAACAATCATTTGAGTTGGGAAATTTCGATAGTTAAACTTAGATATTTATTTATAGGTAAGCGTTCAGCAACCAGGTACTAAGCGTAAGTACTACCTCCGATGGTGACCGTTAGAATCCAAACGTTAAGTACCAGATTAATGTAGGTCAAGGTCTAGCAGTAATTTGGTATTAGTTTGTCTTAAAATAATTTGGTACTACCTTAGTTAACCGTTACTTCAAGATTAGCTTAGTA
Source organism: Euwallacea fornicatus (assembly GCF_040115645.1). Taxonomy (NCBI): domain Eukaryota; kingdom Metazoa; phylum Arthropoda; class Insecta; order Coleoptera; family Curculionidae; genus Euwallacea; species Euwallacea fornicatus. The sequence goes on from NC_089568.1 coordinate 1,021,418, forward strand.
ACTGATTGACTACCTAGGGGGTACGCTATAATTTTACATAATAGCGCCCTACACTATCACTTTATATCATCTCATCGTGAGCTATGTACTTTAGCTCTTAATCGTTTTGATTTTTTTTCTAATTTGTTCACTGCAAAAAAATCATATTGCTTATGATCATTCTGAAACTTCGAGTCATACGGGTAGCTGAAGATTTTCTATACGTATGTAGATGAAATTTGTTATTCCCAATACAGTTGCAAGGATATATTACTTGCTAATAACATTTAAAATTCCGTTAACGACGTACCTTTACTTTCAAATAGCCTTCAAAGTAATTTTGATTATTTGAGGATATACACACATATGTATATTCTCGTATCACTTTATTTGTGTTTTTATAAAAAATAAATTATGAGAATGTATATGAGCCTAATGAAAGTGCGTTTTGAAATTAGTGACCACCCTACAGGGTGTCACGAAGAGACTGGGTGGCATAAAATATATATTTTTTTAAATGAGACCAACTGCATTTTTGTCATGTGATATAATTCTCTTTTGAGCCTGTGTAAGTCCCTAAATTTTTTTAACCTCGAATGCAGTGACTCGAATCTATGACCCTTTAAATGAAATTTTAGACATTTGCATTACATCAGAAAAATTTCAAAATCACAGTCTGCTTGACTTAGATTTTGATAATTTTAGTTCAATAAATTCTCGTATGAAATCGCCTCAACAGACACAAGTAATTATTTAGTCAAGGATATATACAGGGCGAGTCGGGAGGATCGTGCCAAACTTCAGGAGCGTATTGTACATGAAAAATAAATGTAAAAAAACTCAAATGTTGTTATCCGATTTTCGTTTGTTTACAAGTTATAGCGTAAATAAAATTAAAACATAAAGGTTAAGCAACATTTAGACGAAACGTTTCCTGGAAGTTGGATTGATCGTGGTGGCCCTATTAGTTGGCCTCCAAGATCTCCAGACCTCACACCACTGGACTATTGTTTGTGGGGTTGGTTTAAAACTGAAGTGTACAGAGTAAAAGTGGACACTCAAGATGCATCAATTCAACGCATTAGAAATGCAGCAGCTGCTATTGAAGAAAGACATGAAACAATCAGGAGCGTAACGAATGCTCTTCATAGAAGTTAATGGCAACATTTTTGAACATTTACTATGATATCCAAACGTTCATTTATGGAATTTCTTATGAAATTTATATATTTTTTAAATTTTATGTTTTAATTTTATTTACGCTGTAACTTGTAAACAAACGAAAATCGGATAACAACATTTGAGTTTTTTTACATTTATTTTTCATGTACAACACGCTCCTGAAGTTTGGCACGATCCTCCCGACTCACCCTGTATAGGGCGTTCACAATAACAACTTTAATTTTCACTTGTTCAACTTCACGCGTACAAAAACCAGATAAATGAAAATGATGCATCTTTTACCATTTTCGAGGTCCCATCGCTGTGATTGAAATTTCAGCCCTTTGATGCTGTGCATGAGATTTTCTTCGCTGTGACGCATTTTTCATGCATATTTCGACCAGATCTGGTTGCAGTTTCAGTGAAGAAATTTCTGCGTGCGTGCGGCATTTTCGTCATGTCCTTTTTTCTTCAGCACCTTGAATATCAAGTTTAAATAGATTTGATTACAGCGCTCGACGATTAAGATCAGTGAATTAATTTTTGCGGGTAAGTAACATTTTCGTGTTGTTATTATTATTACCCGGTTTGTTATTATTTACTTATTTATTATTATATTGTTAATATATTTTATTTATTTAATTAGTCAGTTTCAATTCAGTTAGTTTTGACTGAAAATGGTGTGCGATTTCACCGCTGCATCAACCCCCAGTGGTGTGCGAGGCGATACTGTCAAAAAAAAAAAAAAAAAAAAAAGTTCGTCTTCTCGTTTTTTCATGACTGTTTGGAATGCCCACTTGCATTCCACGGGCTCGAAAATCTCAAAGAATATTAATTTATGGTTGCAGCAGGAAACACATATCACGAAAACTGTAAAAAATAATTTAGCACTTCTTCTCGGAATTCTGACGAAATTAGACCGTGCGTGAGAGACTTACATTGATAACGCATGGAACTCATTTGTGAAGTGACTCCAGGCTTAAAGTGTTAAATATTATTTTAACAAGCAATTGGGAATGCCAGTGGCAGACCAGCGGCAATAAAAATATTTAAAAAAATGATCATTCATCACGTTTGAATATGTACACGGATGGGTTTTTAAAACGTATAAATGCCAATATTTTGAAAATTATGCGTGCAACGAAAAAACCCAAAAACACGTCTACCATAGCATGATGGCGGAGAATGGTGCACTCCAGCCGCCCCAAGACATTTTTTTAATAGCGCTGGCATGGTTGCGGCGTATTGTCGGAAAGCATTTTCACTAAGCTTTTCAGTGGTACTAAAGTTTCTGGAATTTCGCTTTGAAACGTGTCCGATAATACCTAAAATGCAAAATGCATGAGAGAAACACCTATACAGGATGTTCTTTAATTGTGTGCGGATATTTTAAGGTGGGATTCTACATGGAAAAAATATTGATAGTTTGTTATATAAACTATGTTTCAAAAATAATTCGTTTCGAAAATGCAGAGCTGCAAAGTTTTAGAAAAAGAACTGGTATTTAATAAATATTTCCAAAACCGCTTGAGACATTTCGGTCAAATTTAGTACGTAAAGATGATTTATAAAGGGGCGTTAGTTGCAGTAAAAATGTGCGTTTTAATGCAGACTTATTCAAAATTATTTTAATACGACAAATAAAATAATAAAAAATTTAACACGTTATAGGTTGACATCGTAATGAAATGCGAATTACAATGAATAAAAAAAAAAAAAAAGCATTTTTATAACAAGTGTTGAAAGCGACCCAACAAAGGATAAAACTGAAGGAACAGATTTCAATAACAGCAATAAATTATCTTTTTTAGCAATTTTTATTTTGACAAAAATCGGTGGTACAACTTCTTTTTCTTTAAAAACATTGAATTAAGATTCTATTCATATTTCATTACGATGTCAACCCATAATGCGTTAAATTCTCTATTATTTTATTTGTCGTAAAAATAGTTTTGAATAAGTTTGCATCGAACCACATATCCTTATTGTAATTAATGCCCCTTTATAAACTGCCTTTACATACCAAATTTCGTTAAAATATCTCGAGCGGTTTCGGAAATATTGATAAATATACATTTTTCTTTCTAAAACTTTACAGCCCTATATTTTCCTTAAAGGAGCATTTTGGAACATAGTTTACACGACAAACTATCATTATTTCTTCATATAGAATCCTATCTTAAAATATCCGTACATTACACAAGAGACACCCTGTACAGGCGTCGAATTAAACGGTTTTTAATTACGAATAAGTAATAAAACCGCAATTAATTCAATTTTTTTTCGCAATTAAATCAAAGCGCAAGTTTTGCCGGTCAATATTAATATATTTTTATAATATGTGTTTGTTATTCTCCATGCAAGGTACCAACGATATTCACGCTCTCGACGCATATCGATAAAAATTACCTTAGGAATTGCACGTCACTTAGTAATAATTCACTGTCTTAGCTCTTCAATTATTTCTCGTTTGGCTTTTGTCACTGCAGATTCGAAAAAAAGAAATCCAAGGGCGTGAGATCGGGAGACCTCGGGGGCCGTTCTATCGCTTCTTCCCTTCCATAACCCATCTTGCGGGGTAGTTGTTATCCAATCATTGCCTATTCAAAGTACCACACCAGTAAAATGTGCACTAATTAATGGAGCAAACGTTTAGCAGTAGTTGGGGCTGGTCGGTAACCAAAGCGCTGGCAATCAAATCATAACCTCGCAATATTCAATTCGACTGTCGCAACCACGCCCGTGCCATTTGATAAACATGATTTGGGGGTGGTCGGCCTGCATTTGGCGGAAGGTAGCGAGTTCATTACACTCTCAATAATGTTCTTCCATTGTATTATGGGAGACGTGTTTTCGTATTTTTCCAGTGCCGGCATGATATTTGAGATATTAGGATTTATACTTTTAAAACTACCCACCCTCTGCGGTGAGCTTGCACTTCCTGCCTCCGGAGCCCTAAACTTGAATTTTTTTAACAGTCTTACATTTTCATTGACCCGCCACTGAGAAATCCTCAACATCAAACTAAACGAGTCACAGCTGCGAGAGGACGTTGCTCATGGAGAAATTCGAGTTAAAATAAAAAGGAAAACCGCAGGGACAGCTTTAGGCGCCAGACTTGTGTCCCAAGAAATAACGACTTGTCTTCAGATAAAAGCAAAAACCTTGCTAATTGGTCTGAAGTATCCTCGTACATACATGCAAACATCATACATTTTTACGTCATCTTGACCAGATATGGTAAATGCATTTAAATGTCCGGTGTAAACAATAAACAATGCCTGGTGTTTTGCATGAGAGGACAATCACATCTTGTGGGTGGCTTCAAAAGATAAAGTGCCCCCAAGACTTTTTATCTTTGAATGTCTTGATCAGATTCTCGATGTTTCTGCAGGAATCATGGATACTTCTAAATCCTGGGGAAATAATGAATTAACCGTTGAAAAGCAGGAAGAGCATTTGTGTGACGAGCGTTTAAAGAGCAATTACGCTTCGCGCATCTTGAACACGCAACAATTATAATAATTTGGAAACAGCATTTTTTCGAAATGTATTCAAAAAGTTGTACCTCCTTAGGTAACGAGAGTACCGCTTCCGTAGAGCGTCTTAGCAATAGAAATTGCGAGGAATTTTAATGTGATCTAACAATGAAGTCTCATTCATTGTAATCAGCATGCGAGACAGACGCTAGTTGCATCATTTCGGTGCAAGTGTTGCATAAGACGGTTTTGTTTGGGGCGAAGCATTATTAACATTGTAAATTTGGACAAAATCAAATGTTAGCAACAGTGAGTAGGCCAGTAGGAGAACATCTGATGCATAACCGTCAGAAATGTGTCTGTGCACTATTACGGACTAGAAATTGCTGCTAATGGTACGGTAACAGTACCCCGATAAACGAGATAAGTAGTCGAACGTGCAGTACCATCATCGCAGCAATTTTACGCTAGCAAAAGTGAACTGGTTTGGTATAGTTACCCATATAGTCATTTTATTGTGGATTTAAGTGGAGAAAATGGCTCCATTCTGGGAAAGTACCGGTAATTTCCAGTGGCGGTGAAACGGGACGAGCATAATAAAACAAAATTGAGTGTGACAAATATCATTTGCGGTCACTGGTACCACCACAATTATTATTATTTTTGACGCTATAATTAAATGACCCACTCGGGTTAGAAATTAATTGTTCAGATGTGGTTCAACGTTCCATTACTGCTGTGACTACATGAATTAACGGGTTTCTCGCAACTTCGAATGATGATTTCGTTCATGTTTTTTGGTTCAACCGGGCATGTTCACAAGGGGAAATCACTCGCTTTATTTACACTTTTACTTGAAATTACCGTAAATTTTTACTGCAGCCTATCCAGCCTTTAAATATGTCGTTAACAGTTAATAGGGGTGCGACTCACAAGTCCTAGTACAGTATTTACATTATTATCTCATATTTTATGCAATAACAATTGTTATTATGCATGGGGTGTCAACTTCGGTATAAGATTATCTACACTTCACACGCCTTTCGGTTTATGTAATCAAAATGCTCAAATGCATTACATTAGGTATGCAACATTATACGTGTAGAGGTAATAATACGTTCATAATAAAACGTTTTATGAGGAAAATGCAATTTGCTGTTATTTGAATGTTAAATGGCCGCACGGACATATATTTTCTGAAGTCTCTGCAAACCGGAATTTAACCTTAACAACGTGCGAGACATTAATATCTCGATTAATATTAAGTTCCCCGTGGGACTCGAGACGCTGCTCACTCATGTGCGAGTACCTGAGTCTTTTATTTGATTTAGAAATTTTTACATCTTCACCAAAAAATGTTTAATCCGCCATTATTTTCCAATCAAATAACGCGGGAAAAATTCTTTATTGGTGGAACTCGCGCCAATTCCGCACGTTGCTCGTGAGGGCTGAACTGCGAAAACAATATGGCGAAACCGAACAGTTTGTTATAAAATTTTGGAAATAATTATAAAACTAACACCAAATTTCCCTCACATTTCCTGCCTCCTGTACTCCCTCATCCCGAACTTGAACATTTGCTGCCGTTGCTCGCCTGATAGATTTCGAAAATAAATGGAAAATGGCCAAGCGGAGAGCCAAAAAACCAGTTGAAAGGGGGGTTAAGAGGGTCTTGGCCACATGGAAAACATATTCTTGCAGATGTTAGTAACTTTTCGGTCTGCTCAACCGACCGCAGTCGGCACAAATAAATATTCCTTATTTTAGGTAAAATTTAAAAACAGCAATGAATTTTCGACCCTGTACGGGTACGAGTTGTATCAGACGAACCTGAACCCTCCCGAGAGATTTTTTTAGAAACAGGTGTGATTTATTTTGGGAGATCTGAAGACATTTTTCTTGGTAAATTCTCGACCATTAAAAGATTTTAGTTCTTAAAATCTGAGAAGTACATACCTGACTTTATAGGAAGAAATTCATTGTAGACATCTGGAGAATGTCTTTGGTCGAGAGTGAGCCACATCGATTGTTGAGAATTGCAGGGGAATGTTTTTTCAGAAACCGTTAGTACCAGAACGTTTCCCGAAAATATTTTCTCTCCCCCTCGTCAGGAACCTGAACTGTTCTGACGATTTTTGTGAGCACGCTGGAGCAATGACCCAAATCCATTCCCGCAATTTTCTGTGCGAGAAATATCTAAGAATTTTTTGGGGAAATTTCGAGTAATCCATAATTAGGGTGAAGTGCCGCAAACCCACCAGAGAGACATTTTCCACATGCCTGACTAGGATTTTTCAAAAAATCTGTTCAAGATGTCGGAAATGGTTCAATCGATTGGCATGCTCGACTGTCTCTTCTTAGCCCGTAATTGCACAACATCCTTACTGAAAAATAATTAAGTGCAAAATCATTCCATTATTATACCATAACTAGTTATGATATAAATACTTACCCAAAGCAATAATTGCAATAATCAGCATTGGCTGTGCTAATTGTTGCAAATTAAAACTGTCCTCAGATAATAATTACGTCGCAGTTATAATTCCAATTCAGTCTTCCTTTGTTCAATATAAGTAGATCTGAACATTTTAGTTCATAATGGAACGCAGCAGCAATAATTTGATTCGAAGAAACAAGTTCTTGGATGATGATTGGATTTCATCCAATTTGCTTTTTCAAGTGCAAACTTGTTATGCAGTCGCCGTAAGGAAACCGTTCACGTCTTTCTGGAATCATTTAAACTAATTATCGTAACTAAGATTGATATCTGTTTCTTTCGCCAAACAAAAACAAAATTAACTATCGTTGTCGGCAAAGCCAATTTTAATTGATTTAGGGCCACAGACGTGCTTCCTTTGCTGGTTGTATTGCTGTGTCAAATGAGTCATAAATCCTCCCCTCTCAATTCGAATTTTACCCGGCATTACCCCAGTGTATCACCGCCAAAAGGGCCAACCTTCCGAAATAGTTTGGTGACGGTCGCTTTTAGAAGTTTTGTTAGGAACAGCTGTGAATGTGCATAGAGAATCCTCGAAAGTTTACTGGGGTGAGTGTAAAAATTGCATTGCGACACGATCTTCAACTGGCATAAGTAATGTGCGTACTCGGATTGACTAGGAGATAAAGCTAATCTCACTTTTGGCGCATTTTCCTCTTTGTGTCTCGTCAAGGTTGCTTGAGAAATTGCACTGCCAATCCATTGTTCAAGATAATCTTTTAATAACAATTACCAGCTGCGACAATATTCATAAACTTCGGCCTTGAAGTGAATGATGTCTCATCACAAGATTGCTGCGCGTTATTCTATCATGCTTTGCTGATAAAACACCTTTGAAAGCAACACATTTTTCGGTGAATTGTCGTCTTCAACGAGGGGGTATTTTTTACCTTCGGAACTGCATAAACGGCAATGACATATAAAAATGCAGTACCACGTTGCAGTCGAAATGCAATCAGAAAAAATGATCTAACATTCTTTGATGCAGCCCCATGCGAAACGTGAAAGTATCCATTCAACCGCCGAAGCCGTGACCTTTTTGGCATTATATGACTCAGTTGGTAAGTGAACATTATGGGTTGGGTACGAGCGGCGGGTACTAGCTAGGTATAGGGGCAGTGCTGGTTACCCTTCGGACGAACTGTTTATCAAAGCTTTGTAAAGAAACTTTTAGCACTCAATCGCATGTTCCGTTCACACAACTTTCCTCCTTTACGGCAGTCATGTATACAAAGCTTAAGAATGCGGGGAATGTGATAATTAAATCTTTGTAAACTGAACATGTATAAACATGCTCCAGAGTTTCGACGGACTTGCTTGTAACGGCGGGGAAGAGTGTCTGGAATTCCCTTTAAACAAACTGGAGAAGTGTCTTGAAGTCGTCAATCGATGGTTTTCTTCTTTTCGTTTATCATCTATTTAAGACATAATTAGCGTTCCGACTTAAATTTTGCTTAGTTCAGATTCAAATCATACTGGGTGGCCCATTGAAAACGAAACAGAGGCATTTGCGGGTACTTAGAAATGTATATTTGAAAAATGCTCGGACACGTAAACTTTATATTCGAGGGGGACACATTATAAACGTATACTCGCTCCTTTCACTTCAACACCCTAGCCGGGGTGAGTTAAACCCTTAAAATCTTAAATGGAAAGTATGGTCGAGTAGCACCTTGTTTGAAAGGTCTTTCGATTCTCGTTATAATGATACCCAAATTAACTAACTTTTATTCAGTAGTTTTCGAGAAATTTGGAAAAATGTGATTAAATTGCCAACAAGTGGAATGCTCTGTTAAAATCGTAAGTTAGGAAAATTAATAGTAAAACATTAACAAAAGTTCTTTTAATTGAAAGATACTCAAACTGTTCACCATTAGCTTCCATACAGTAATACTAGTTCTGTTCAAAACGAGTCCTAACATTTTAAAGCATCTGTGGAGTTATCAGACGGCATTCATTAACAATTCGTCGTCGCAATTCTTCCAAAGACTCCGGTTCTGTTGCGTAGATCTTGCTTTTCAAATGGCCCCATAAGAAGAAGTCTAACGGAGTCAAGTCTGGAGACCTAGCCGGCCACTCTATAGGACCTCTTCGCCCAATCCATTGTTTTGGAAACTCTCTGTTCAAAAACTCTCTAACACGTCGTGCATAATGTGGAGGAGCTCCGTCTTGTTGGAACACTAATTGGTTGTCTTGATAGCGGTCATCATGTTCAACAATGTCAATGAGTAAGGGATAAACAGTATTCCCCAGTAATTCCACATGTTGGCAATTTAATCACATTTTTCCAAATTTCTCGAAAACTACTGAATAAAAGTTAGTTAATTTGGGTATCATTATAACGAGAATCGAAAGACCTTTCAAACAAGGTGCTACTCGACCATACTTTCCATTTAAGATTTTAAGGGTTTAACTCACCCCGGCTAGGGTGTTGAAGTGAAAGGAGCGAGTATACGTTTATAATGTGTCCTCCTCGAATATAAAGTTTACGTGTCCGAGCATTTTTCAAATATACGTTTCTAAGTACCCGCATATGCCTCTGTTTCGTTTTTAATGGGCCACCCTGTATATCGATTCGACAAGTGGTGTTGATTGGAATAGCGATTCTCGTTGCCCTTTTCTGAACGTTCCAAAGCTAGTGATTAATGGGTGGCTAATTAGTCATATTCCATCCGTACGTTACTAATATAGGGAAAACTGAACCTTATATACCGGAGTTTTATTTATTTATTGTTATTCACCGAGATTCTCAAATTTCGTTGCGTTTCTCAGTAGAATTCTAAAAACTGTGATCTCCCACCATCACTCTTCTTTTTTGTTACCCAATTAAGCGACATGCACAAATTTGCAGAAAAAATGGCGTTTTTTTCTATTTATTTCTTTGCTTCCTTCATTTAATTAAAAAGAAATTTTCAATTGTTTGTTTTAACAATAAGTAATGAATGCAGGTACTCGTAGGCCTAATAGACATAATCCTATTATTTCCCTATAATAATAATTATCGTGTTTAATTGCAAACGAAAGCTCTGACCTATGAGAACTCTCTTTAGGCGCCCTGGTTTCTTATGTAATTACCTATATACATGCATGCATAATGAGAATACCATTAACGGCACCTTCATTAATGCATCACCATTAGGCATAATAATAGTTTTAATCGTTAACCATCGTGGTTTTTAATAACTGTGTGATTTAAATAACTGAGAAATGCATTAACTTTTTATACGGGAATTTTATCATTTTTTTTGTGCAAAGTTACATGAACATGTACAGGGTCATTCAAACTCGACGCACCACCTATTTTATATATGAAAACAAATGGCCTTAGCGAATCATTTTTTCACCACATTAAATAATAGAACGTAATCTAAAATAGATGCTAAAAACATCAAAATGTGAAAAGCAACGCTCGGCGTCGCGACGACGATGTTATGTTTTTTTTTTTTTTTTTAAATACCTTTTTTCACAAAAATGCGAACGTCAATACATTATAAACAACATATTGGATAAGTTAATATTTGTGTCTCCTGTAACTTTTAAATGATTAGAAATTTCAAAATACTTTGTATATTTTCATTATCATATACAGGGTTCGCCATTACTTCAGCCTTCGTTCCTGGTGTCTTTGTATAAATATCAATATGAAATGTTTAGTATAGTACTCATTTACATTGGAAAGCTGCATGATTTAATATTAGTTTTGTTTATACAGAGTGTTCCGTTTTCGCTGGGCAGCATAAAGTCATAATTTTTTAACTAGTAACCCATAATTTTTTTTATGCCATTTGATGAAATCTTAGTTTAGAAGGAAAATGCATATATCATATATTTATTCGTCTTGTTCACATCTTTGAAAAAAATGTTTCCGAAAAACCAGCGAGCGCCGCATTCCATATTTTAACGTTTTTAGCATTTATTTTAGCTTTACTTATTAGTTTTACTATAGAAAAAAAAAAGAAAAAAAATTACTAAAACGTGTGGAGTTTCTCTTAAATCGCCAGAAAATGTTACGTAACACAACATATGAGTATTACAGAGCTAAAAATGGGCACAAAGTGAAGTGTCAATGCATTCATCTCCACATGCCAGTTGCTGCTAGGTCTGTTTTTTATTAGAAAAGGAAACTTGGTCCATGTAAGAAATTGTTTGACTAACCATTTCAGCGAGCAGGCGGGAGCCTGTGAGATCATTAACTGGCCACTAAATCCTCCGGATCTAAATCCTTGAGATATATTTCTGTGAGGTTATCTAAAGAGCAAAATCTATAGAGGAAAAAGTAAAAATTTGAAGAATTTAAGAAAAAGGATCCAAACAACTCGATTCATTAAATGAACATCTTGTGCTTATTTGCAATGTTTTCTTGAAGGGTTACAGAAAATGTATTGGAAATAACAGCCGACACATTCAGTATTTGTGACTTTTGAATTTTTGTAAATTATTTATTATTTGTTTATATTATATTTACATTGTTATTATTTATTTACTTAAAAATCTATACCTTGGTTCCAATAGCGTTAAAGTATGATACTCCGCTTGCCCTTGAGCAACGTTATTGTTGTTTTTGTAATATGTGAAAATTAGCTCTAATTTTTCTTCATTTGCATAACCAATTTTACGGATGGAGTAAAGAAAATCTGAGAGCCGAATGAACAATAATTACTGATGATGTTCGCTCCATTTGGTCATTCGTAACATCTGCAATTTGGACAAACAACGTAATCCCGATTTTCAAATACCAATACCGCCAAAATGGCTTAACGAAATAGCAACATGTTGTATATTTTTGAAATAAAAAAATATATGTCTATTTAATTTTTATAAATTATACAGGGTGTTTTATTATAAATTGGCCTGTTTTGGGTGCTTTTTTAAATTTGCAACAATTATCTCTCGTGTTAAGTAACATTTTCTGGCAGTTTGGAATGAACGTTACCACTTTTGTATTTAAATATAGTGTATTAGTATATTATTAGTATTTTTTATAATAAAAGTAGTATGCTCTGCCCAAATACACGGGAACCGTATAATGTGCAAAATCCACCTTTGGATTCGGTTATGTACCTAGATAAAGATAAGAGGTAGAAGCAATAAAACTGGTCAGCATTTACTTATATATTCCAAGAATTTCTTAGCGGTAAGTCTACCATCGACATTTCCCAATCAAAGTTGTTCTTTTGTGCCATTAAATTCTTTTACTCACCATACTAAATATTGTCCATATATGGACTGCTGAGAATCTACGACACACGTCAGATAACGCAATGTATACGCACATGTGCTTCCTTAAAGAAAGATTTATGTGAGTATTGTTTTACATTTGACGTCATTCAATAAGGAAACGGCATTAGGAAGCATGATACCAATATGTTACTCTTCTTTGTTCATGTTTCTCTTGTCAATGGAGATTTTCAATGGGATTGCTTAACCGAAGCGTTATCAACTTCATGACTTAAGCGATGGTTATAACATCCGGTGTCAAAATTACTTTATCATCCTTGAGTAAAGATTACAAAACCAACTTATATATATATTTGCATAAAACGCCTACTCTCGTTTTACCAAAAGGTGTCCAAGCGAGCATGGCCAGTACGATAGCAACGCCCTGTGTGAAAGAGTGCACAAAATGCTTGAAACCTCGGCACGGTGTTTACTTTCAACATAGAAATATCCCTTGTGACTTAAATGTATTTCACAGTGGCTGAGCGAGAAAAGTGAAATGGTGTTCAATGGGTGTGCATACGCTTTAGAGGAAAGTAAATAGGATGGCAGCTTGGACGAAGATGGGTATGTCGTGGGCTCGTTTGCAAATTAGTCTGGTTAAATTCTTTGGGTAAACAATAACCGGCGAAGATAAATACAGTGAGTGACTTTAATATTCGGACGCTGAGGCATTTTCATTTTTTCGTCATTAACTTTATCCAAATCGCAATTAAGAATACTATACGAAATGATATACAGGGCGAGTCGGGAGGATCGTGCCAAACTTCAGGAGCGTGTTGTACATGAAAAATAAATGTAAAAAAACTCAAATGTTGTTATCCGATTTTCGTTTGTTTACAAGTTATAGCGTAAATAAAATTAAAACATAAAATTAAAAAAATTTATAAATTTTATAAGAAATTCCATAAATTAACGTTTGGATATCATAGTAAATGTTCAAAAATGTTGCCATTAACTTCTATGAAGAGCATTCGTTACGCTTCTGATTGTTTCATGTCTTTCTTCAATAGCAGCTGCAGCATTTCTATTGCGTTGAATAAGTGCATCTTGAGTGTCCACTTTTACTGTGTACACTTCAGTTTTAAACCAACCCCACAAACAATAGTCCAGTGGTGTGAGGTCTGGAGATCTTGGAGGCCAACTAATAGGGCCACCACGACCAATCCAACGTCCAGGAAACGTTTCGTCTAAATGTTGCTTTATGTTTTAGTTTTATTTACGCTATAACTTGTAAACAAACGAAAATCGGATAACAACATTTGAGTTTTTTTACATTTATTTTTCATGTACAATACGCTCCTGAAGTTTGGCACGATCCTCCCGACTCACCCTGTATTTTGTAGAATAGAGGGCGTAACATGCCATAATGGAGTTATTTCTGGGGCCGATAGTGCTCTGCAAAGTAATAAAAAGGAGCCAATAGATCCATGGTCAAAAACACGCAACTTCGATATATAGAGTGACAAAGTGTCAAAATTTGCCCATATTTTGCGGTTTTCCTCACGTGTGCCTCGAGCTAAATTTTAAACATTTTTGACACACAGTGCTAACATTAACTATAGCCACATACAGTGTGTTACGTTGTTGGGCTCGAGTGCTATTTTATGCTTTGCACATTTTTTTAAACATCCTGTATGAATTTTGACAAAAAATTTAAATTCCTTCTTCAATTCTTCAGCGTGTCGGCCTCTAGCAGCATTTTCGCATCTTTGACCGTTTTCATGGACCTTGCAAAAATACAGATCAATGCAAATTATGAAATTCCAGTCCGTACGTTCCTGCCTGTAATGCAGAATGCCGCGGCTGCAGTTCAGCCATTATAATAATGTTGTTTTCATTTTTCAAAATAAATTTCAAAAATCTGGAAAACGCAAAATATAAGAAACGACGTGAACCTTTACCATCCAGTATGTCGAAAATTTCGCATTTTCAATCATGGGTTCATCAGCATTTTATTATTATTTTGCGGAGCACCCCCCCCCCCCCCCCCCCCTCGAAAAACGTTTCCATGATGATGCCTTGCAGCGAGCAGATGACAATGGTTATCCCAGAAAATATTAATTAGTAAAAAAAATGTTTATTATTTGCGGTAATAAATAAAGCCCGTGGTGTTCGAACATTAAAGCAATCAAGAATTTTCACTTAATTTCATTTTAATTTTGTTGATTGTTAGAAATTGCATTTGCTCAACGTATGTTTCAATAAAATATGTCGTAAAATATGATTTTAATTGTGGTTTGAATAACATTGGAATGGTTGTAAAATGAAACATCAGGATGTCTGAATATTAAAGTTACTCACTGTATGTTTTGCTGTATTTAGTCATCCTTGCTAGTTTCAACAGGACCTGAACAAAATGCTTGTATCATTCTAATTCAATTAGGTCGATCAACGAGTAACAGGTTATGAGCCAAATACCCAGTATCTGATGTTAGTCATGTTAATTGATGCCACGAGTGCTTAACGATTTTCCATAAGTTTGTGGAATATGGTATTGTTCCACAACTAACTTGCGGGTTAAAAGTTTTGCTTATGAAAAAACATCGTAATGATGATGGCGCGTTTAATTTGATATTTATTTATGGATTTTCCCGATACAAGCCCTAAACTATCACTTATTACATCACCCAATGGAATAATCAAACGGAACCCTCGATTTTGAAATTTTATTACATTTGTACGATATGTTTCACAAGTTACATTAACTGCAATACTACACGAGTTTCTGATAAATGATGTACAGTGCACAGCATTGCAGTTAATGGTATTCGAGCATTTATGCAATGATGTGGAATTTGCTTTCTCCTGTAATTGGGTAACAGATAGATATAATTTCTGAACTTTTCTCCAAAAAAATGGAAATATTGTTAGATAATTTATGTAACCATTTTGAAGTTACCTACAGAACGTAACCATGGTCTCAGCTAATTGATGAGTTGTTGCTTCGAGCAGCGATGTTTCTCATCGAGTACCTATTAACGATTTCAAAGTTCGCTGATCTAAGGAGAGCAATTTCTCTAGTTTACTCTAAAGCTGGTAATTAGCAATCCATTCTTATGAGTACCAACGTAATTTCAGACCTTACCTGTAATGTACAATTGACCATACAAACCCGGTGTTTTGCAGTAAGTAATTGCAGGGAGATTCGCTTGCAATTAGAAGCTAAACAAGGCGTATTGACTTGCATACTAGATATTGATCCGGGTAATTGACTGAAGACCTGCGTGGTGCTGGATGCTTTGTTTTAGCAAAGCGACTTTCATATTAAATGAATTATACGGGAGGACATGAACAACGATAGAAAGAAAAATGATGTTCGTAATTTTTGAAGAGTCGATTTCGAACTCATCGATCAAAAGATGTTCCATGAATTTATACAAATCTCATGCATTATTTATCACGAAACATGAGGAACTAATCCCAGAATAGTAAGCTTAACGATTATTCTTTGTGGTTTCGCTCTACTAAAAAAATAGAAGATAATACGAGAAATGAAAGACAATCGTCCTTCTTTGACGCCTGGTGTATTAAATGAGAACGGAAGTTGCAGGACAAAGGTCTAGAGGATATTTACAAGGCGAGCAAGTCAGCTTTAGTAAGACCAATGGTCAGCAGCACACATAGCGCCTGTAAAAATATTACAAGGCGTTTGTAACTTTCATAAATCTGATATTTAAAAAAATGCTTAAATACATAATTTTATTTAAAAAAAGGTACTTATTTCATTGTTTTCGACGTTAAAATTTTTCACCCATATCCAGCTACTCATAATAATTTTTTATTTTGAATGGAAAGACAACCATTGTATCAAATTAATGGTAATTAAATAAGGGACACAACAGTACACTCAGAACTAAAATTGGATCTGCGTTTTCCTTAAAAAACAAAATTATTATTACATACTGAAAAAGTAACCTTCTGTCAGATCGGCCAAAATTGAAATTTCTGCAATAAATGCTCTAATTAGACTCTAGTAACGATTTGACAAAGACTCGGTCGTTCTTCGAACTCTTTTATGTAATTATCCAGTGTTGCTTCTGTTATTAATTCTGTTTGATTTCTAAGACGTAAATCATTTAAATTTTTGTTCTATTTTTGTTAACGAAACCCTCTAAGCGACCCCTCAAAAAAAAGTCGAACGGCATAAGATCTGGAGATCGTGGCGGCTATTCTATTACGCCTCTTCCTCGATAGGAAAAATCTCATCAAGATTCTCTATCACAGCCATAGCATAATGGGGTGGTGCACTATCTTGTTGGTACCAAATATTATCAGCTACTTGTTTTCTATTTTTTCCAGAAACAATTGCGGCTGTTGATGGAAGTACTTGGTTTTGCAAACGCTCTTTGCAAGCATTGTATATATACCTTTCAAAGACAGATTCAGACGAGGTTTTTGAGAGAAAATGAGTTGCGAGTGTTCAGATTAGTTCAAGAAAAGAAGTACATCATCTATTTGAGCCATCCTCGAGCTACACCTTTCAACTTACGTAGTGATTCCCAGCGCTTCAATTTTCCACTGACCAATTTACTCTGGGTCATCATACCAATCCTTTCAAAACTATACTGAATTTCTATTCAGACTCTAACATCATAATTCCTCGTCTTAGTTATCGGGTAGGTAAACGAACTATTATCTTATACGCGAATCTCACTTAGCTCTCAGTTTATCCAGAATACTGATTATTCTCAAAATGCCTTTATGGATCTATAGATGGACAGATAGGAGATATATTTCGAAATTTCATTCCGCCTACAATTACGATCCTACAGAGTCTTCCTCCTGCTTTCTTGGTAAAACCTGAACGTCTAAGAAGCCAAAAAAGGTTTTCTCGAACTTACAGTTACATTATTGATTATTGCAAATTGATACCCTAGGGAATTAGGATTTGATTAAATTGGACGAGATATTAAAAAATATTTGGGAAATGTTGGTCAAAGGAGAGTGTCCGAAGAGAGAACGTGAATGATTACACCCCTGCTCACACGTCAAAACGTTGAAGTTGATCAAATGCATTTCCAGGTAGAAATTTTTTTTTAATTTTAGAAAGTGAAAATAAAAGCAAGAATAAAAAGAAAAAAAGCCTGAATAATTTTGTGAAATGTTAGAAAGGAAGGAAAAATTAGCAATAGAAAGTTTGAAGTAGTTCACTACACAGTTGGTTTGTTGCTCTCAAAGTTCATCTGCGATTGAAGTGAGCTAATCTTTCAAATGGTGATATGAAGTAGTGTTCCGGTGACATCATCATATGGTCATCTTTTGCAGTGAAAAAGTTAGCATCTTTTGCAATGGTTTCATTTTTGTCTAGTTGCATTAAATATTATGCATCCGCCGTCCAATCTCTGAATGCGAAGTGCGCCGTTGTTGGGCTAGACATCGAGATTGAAATCAACAATTAACTTACATCCGCATTCTCTTCACTTTTGATTAATACGAAGCAAAAAAGATTGCCCCTGTGATAAATTAAGTGTAACAGTTCACAGTGCGGATCACAACTGGGAAGACCTGCCTCAACCTCAAGTCATCAATGTTGAGTTGCGAGGACCCCTTTTTAAAATTTTTCGTTTTAGAAGATAACGTCTGAATTCGGCTTAGGGAAGAGGAAGGAGAAACTCAGGAATCATGAATCCGTATCGGCACAAATCCGAACTTTCCATTAGTTCTCTCCTTCCGAATAAAACTATTGGAGCAGCATTTAAGCTTTAACAATTGTCCCAATAATAATGTTTGGTAACATGCAAATCAAGAATCGGAGTGTTCAGAGTCGTTTTACAAAACATCCTTGAATTACATGGTGCAAAAAGGTGTTTTGTTCTGCACGGTAACAATTCTAGATTTCTTCACATCCATTTCTCAACTAATTCCATTTCAATAAATAATGATGTCGATCTTACTTTTACATGTAACTTAAACTGCATTAGAAAAAAAAAACCGAGATCTCATTTACATTTAAGAGTTAACTTTTTATAGACCAATTAATACGACTAATTGTTATGGCCGACTTCCTTTACGTTATTGAGCATCTGATTTCTCTCGGTGTGATTAGGATTTTAAATTATCCTTATCTCCTTCATGAGAATGGAGAAAACTACGCAGTGGCAGCAACCTAAAGGTTGGAACACAAGGTGTATTCCCTCGAGTGCATATTTACATACCTGTATTCTTTCTACTAAACCAACAAGGACAAACATACCCTTAGGTGTTTAGTGGCAGATGGCAATGATGAAATCGATGGAAGTGGAGTTTTAGATGCAAGGTTGGACAAAGACGCCAGCAAACATGACTTCTTTGCATTTAAAATCGATAATTGCTTAAATACATACGTAGGATTGGTCAATCGGAAGTTACAAGGTGATGAGGTGAATTTCAAGTTGGTTGTCGCATGTAATCGACGAATTTTTCATTTATGTTTGCATAAAGAATAATCGGCTATCCCTTGAAAATATATGCTGTAATACAGAGTTCAAGAAAAGTAACTAATACCGTCAGTTTTGCCGGAGTCTCAACAGAAGGAAATGCTGTTAAAGATGATAGTCCACGAACTGGTTCAGATCATCTCGTTTCCATCTCATAAGATGAACTCTACTTAGATCCTAAGAGACTGACGATAACAACAACTTTTCATCCATACTGAGGCTGAATGACTTTGGCAATACAAGGTGTTCCTGAACTAACTAGTCAAATTTCAAAAGGTAGTTTTACACGTCAAATACTGCCAAAATTACAAGGTAGAAAATTCAGTGCAATTTAAGGATTTTTATTTTATTTTTTTGAGGATTTATCGTGTTTTGTAATCTAACTGCCTCCGTGTCCTCTTTTGCATTGCCGCTACAAAAATTTCAACAGAACCGTTAAAAAATCACTTAAATTTCCTATTTTAAACGACCACTGTGAATGAATCTTATTTGCACTTTGCTAACTTTTGAGAGGGCTGAACGTAAAACTTTCTTATTTCTTTCTTTTTATTAAAATTTCAACGGTCAATTGCTCCAAAAGATTCCCCATTTTGTGCCATTTTAGACTTCCTGGGAAACACCTATTACTAACCATTTCTACCGCGGTACAGGTTCTTACCTAACTTTTAAACGGGCGAGAGAGGTTTCGGTTATTGAAAAGGACTCGCAAAGAGCGCAAATGCATTTTCAAAAATTGAAAAACATTCTAAGCAAAACGCTATAAGTTGTAAATATTGTTAAAAATTCTCTCCTTGTTGCTGCAAATACTCCTCCGAAGAATGGTCCAGATGGCGCCACCGATTTCCCCTTTCCTCTCACCTATTTTGAACCGAAAAATTTCACGAAAAGGAAAAACGACAAAGCTTCACGTTCAGGCCTCTGAAAAATGAGCAAAGTGCACATACGAGGGACTCACGATAGATACAACAAAATAAAATAGGAAATTTAAGTGACCTTCCAACGGTACTATTGGAATTGAGCAATGCAATGCAAATGACGCGACAGGTAATCAAAAATGGAAAAATGGATTTTATTATATGGAAAATTAAATTTTAGATAGTATGTGGAACCACTTCCTGAAGTTTGGCTAGGTAGTTCGGGAACACCCTGTATAGATCAAATTCTTTAGAGATCTTTGATACCAAATGCCTATAGCTCGATTTTAACCGTATCAAGAGCCTGATGTTATTGCATCCACTGAATCTCTATTCATTTCAAATTCAAATTACCACTTGCCTGAAAAAGAAGAATAAAAATTTATCTTCCCATCGCTTACAACATCAACTAATTAATGCAATCTTAAACGGCTATTAAATTAATTGTGGCATGTCTTATGCGTTTAAACCTATTATAGAAAGGATAGAGAATCGTTTTGTTTTTCTGCACTATCATTTTCCGCTTCATCCCCCACCGGATTTTAGACTTCTAAATGAAATCGCATTAAGAAATATCCATTTAAAAACGACAGTTACTAGAGTTTTTTCTATAAAATTGCACTAGTTTCAATTTCGTTTATTCACATACACGGTGTTTCATTAAAAAGTGTTTTTTTTTAAACTATCTTTACACAGCGATGTTCCACTGTTTTTGCAGTATCAGCATCGCAACCAACTGAAAAAAAAAACACAAATTTGCAACTGAACCAAGGGCTCTACCTCTCCTACCAACAGAGGTAACAATGGTGCGCGCTTCGTCGAGTATAACGCAGTGTATGATTCGACTCTATTTTTTTGTTGGTAAAATTTTTATTTCGAATTTCAGTTTTGTTGCGCGATGATTGCAAAAAAGCTCAATAAACAAAAATCTTGATCATTAACTCCGTGAAAATAGCAATGAAACCACGAAAAATTTTCATCTAAGCGAACCTATTTTTCGATGTTTTTCTGCATCAAAAAGGAAAATCGAAGCATCGAGAGAACTGTTCCAACCGTTGTGTAACAAGTGAAAAATTTTCATGACCGATCCGTTTTCCTCGCAAAATGAAGAATAAAAAGCTTTCTCCTCTTGGCAACCCCATCCGCGGACATATTACACACATAAACATGGAAATTATTGATAAATGACTGGTATTAATCATCAGCTAAGTGCAACGTACCCTGGTTATGCGATTCGGGTGACTAATTAAACATAAAAAATTGGTCAATCAAACTAAGTCAATTTTTCATTGTTTAACTGTAACTGTTGCACCACTCAGTCTGACTATCGCCGGTTATTAATCCATTTTATACGTGAATGCCAATTTGTTGTAAAGTTAGCATAATTTAATAAATAATTAGATTTAATGGTAATCAACTCGTGTTATTAACATTGAACGTTAAAGTTTGCAGGTTACTGGCCATTTAAATGAGAAGTGGGTTCGATTAGCGGTAGATCTGGGAATTGATGAGTTGAAGGGAAAAAAAGAGATCGGTATACTAGTAGACTTTAATCTGGTGAGTTTCGATGATTCGTTTGCCGATCTTCGTTAATGAGACATGTAACTCTGACGACTCCAAACTGAACTAACTTAGAATGCTACCTACGATCGCCCTTCTGCAAATGTTACCTTTTTGAAGACTACTGCGAAACCACATTGAAACCATTTCTCATCTTCGCATATCAAATATTTACTCTCTAAAGATTTCTAATCATCTGCATGCTTCCTGCGTTCTTCTTCAAATCTATTTAGATCAACTCGATCCTCTTCTATCTTCTGTTTGTTCACTTTGCCATTTCCATTCATCACTTCTTCTTTTTCATTTATTTCTCGCGTAGAGGCTGCGGCAAGTGATAGAACTTTCCATCCTCACGATACCTAATCGCAATTGGCAGAGTTATTTGCAAATGAAACTACTTAAACCAACTGATTGAATCTGCTCCATTTTTGTTTTTCCTTTTCCAGAGAATTTCTTGTCTGACTTCATTGCGAAATCATTAGCGCCGTTACTGAGATTTCGTGAAGAATGTAATAGGTGTACAAAAAGAAGCTGAGCATTTTTTGGTGAAATTAGGCTTCATTCAAAACATAGTTGTTGAAAATATTAGTAATCAAACTAATTTCCATAACTGTCCATGGTCTTTTGCCATTTACTGGGTAGAGGATGGATGCCCTCGTGATAGAAGCTTAGTGGTTTCGACGAAAAATAGTTATCGAGCCATTTTCGAATATCTTCAACGTTAAAGAATCGTTGGACAGCTAAATGAGACTGCACGGATCTGAACAAGTGGAAGTCGGAAGGAGCCAAGTCTGGAGAATACGCCGCATGCTGGAGTATTTCCCAACCTAACGAGAAGACGAGTTCCTGGGTCGGTTTAGCTGTATGCGGACGAGCATTATCACTTTCCGACTTCCTTGGCTCGTAAATGGTCTTTTTTCCTCCAGAGCATCGCTTAATTTGATCATTTGGGCCTGATAACGGTCAGTTGTAACAGTTTGACCGGGTTCCAGAAGCTCATAGTAAATGACTCCTTTACAATCCCACCAGACACACAGTAAGATTTTCTTGGCATGAACGTTTGGTTTTGCAACTGATGTGGATGGCCGGCCTGGGTCAACCCATGTTTTTCTGCGCTTAGGATTGTCATACAAAATCCACTTTTCATCTCCCGTAATAATATTATGCAGAAAACTCTTTCTTTTATACCGAGAAAGCAAGTTCATGCAGATGTCAACTCTTCGATTTTTATTGTCTTCGGTTAGCCCACGAGGGACCCATTTTCCTGCTTTTTGAATTTTTCCCATTCCATGAGATCGAACTGAAACTGTTTGTTGAGTTACTCCTAACTGCTCTGCAAGCTGTTTTTCAGTTTGGCATGGATTTTCATCCGGTAAAGTTTGCATTTCTTCGTCTTGAAACTTTCGACACCCGCACGTGGATCGTCCTCAAGACAAACATTTTCCTCACGAACCTTCTTAAACCATCTCCTAACAGTTGAAACACCAACAGAATCATCTCCCCAAGCCGAATTAACCATTTCTGTTGTTTCAGCATCATTTTTTTTCAGTTTAAAACAGAACAACATTGATATTCTCAAATATTGCTTGGAAATGTCCATGTCTCTATCTACGTTTTGTGCACTGAACTACAGCTCCTGAGCAACTGAAACTTTTACCATATAAAAGGTCATAAATAAACAACACCTGCTTACAATTGCAGGCGAATTGAACGTGTCTAAGTATGTTTTTTTATTGCATATAACTTCATTGCTCAGTTTCTTTTTGCACACCTATTATACATCTCAAATACCTTAACCTTTTCCCATTTTTTTTTAATAAGTAGACGTACTGTGGACGGGATTTCAGGTTTTCTACAATTCTCAATAGACTTGAATTCCTCTTCCAGTCTTGGTCGGACGAGATCCTGGTCGAACGGGTAAGTTGGGCTCCCACGTTCTCCCCACCGTTCCTTTAGAATTTCGAGCGGAACAAGTGGTTTTATTTGTATTTTGACGCTTTTGACGTAAGTAAATAATAATCAGTAATGGAAGGGATCGTGCGGCAAAGCAATTGCGAATAAAAACAAATATATTTCCTATCTCGAATTCAATTGATAAGAGGACAAACACCGATTAAAGAGATAGTTAAAGGATTAAAGGATTGTAAATTACTCTGGAGGGTATTTATTTGAATAAGCGAGGCTTATAGCTAACTTTTGGGTAGTGCCACATTGTACTTGTGGCTAGTTTTACACTACTTTTAAGTGATTTCAAAATTTCAAAAGAATCCATTCACAATTTTGCAACGAATTCCACTTCCTTTTCACGGTTTCAAAGAAGTGCGGCTGCCATAGGTATTGCGGCACGAAGTTTGACCTTTCATTTCGTGACCTTTCGAGGTTTTAAACTGCATATCCTGCTCCATAAATACGGTAAATTTACGAGAGAACAACAAAAGAGAACGTTTTTATTGTTATATGTGTGGACGCTACTGAAAACGTTTACCATACGTACTTGCAATTATTTTATCAAGGATTCATATTTTTTCCTGATTCGTGAACTTCGAAATCCTCGTTTCTGGACCTCAGTGACCCAAAGTCCGAACAAACGAGGTTGTTTATCAACATTTTAACAATCAAGCCGTTTACTTACCGGTTCCATGCTAATCAGGCAGCGGTGTTCATATAACGGATTTCTCTGAACAATGAATGCAAATTGCAGTTCACACGCGACGATTTGCACTATGTATTTGGATTTTTTTTGTCTTGGTCAAGTGCAAACTACACATTTCAAGGCAAATAGGACATGACATTTTAACAAGGCGAGAGGAACGAGAGCAGAACTTCGCAATTGCGGTGGAGGATTTTTGCTGGCAGTGTTGGTGACAATGAGCAAAAGAAGTTGAAATGACGCAACAGAATTAAAATCAAGAAAGTGCTTTTTCAGTTTAATTCACTGCAGTGTGTTTTTAACTGAAAAAAAACGGGGGTTTCGACCGCACTCCTATTAGAGGTCTAGCATAAAGTCCCACATCAGTTTTCCCATTATAAGTACTCGGAAACCAACGTGACTTCATTTAGTCGCTTGTCTCTATTGTTATCTACATAGAGGATCAAAAGTCTCGCATAAGCTCATTAAAAACTGAGGGAAATATTTTTCATGAAAATGCTGAAACACGTCAAGTTTTGTTTTCAGTTGTGCATTTTTTGATGTAACAAACTTGCATACAGAACTACTTGTGTAGTAGATTAACGTACTTTTTCAATTTTTTTCTTATGGAACTCCAAATATATGGTGACGTTTTTGAGTTCTTTGAGACATTCTGAATATATTTCATGCAACATACCCACGTCTAAATTCAACAGTTATTGAAATACTTGAAAAATATGTCAATTTAAAGCGGCCCGGTAGATCACCCGACCTCGCCCCTATGGACTTTGTATTATGTGGTTATCTAAGACATGGAGTGTATTCAAATAGACCCAACAATATAAAATAGTTAAAAAATAACGTTGCTCAAGAATCTCAACAAACACATCCTCAAATGGAGATTTCGTCTTGCTCGTTCTCATGACGTCAACGGAGCAGAGTTCAAACATTTAATACATTGAATTCTAGTTGTTTATAGTGTTGTTTTTTTTAAGTATTAATAGTTCTATCTTTATTTCTATTTTTTGTAGGTTTTTCCAAAAACTGTTGAATTCAAACATGGATATGTTACATTAAATACGTTCTCAATTTGTCATAGAACTCAAAAACGTCATGATACACGGGGTGTTTCTGAATAGATGGTAAAACATTTAATAGGTGAATTCTAGTCAAATTTAAGACGAAATGTTCATATAAAGACGCGCCCAAAAATGCTTTGGCTTCCACCTACAGGGTGTTAAAAAACATTTGTTTCTTTTTCGTTTTTTTTTAATTACTGGCTCATTTTTTATTAAAACTTGCTGAAAATTTGTACTTATCATACATCGAGTGTTTTCTACGAATAGAAATTTTCGGGCTTTGATTTCATATACTGGGTGATGCAGATTGATCGGTCTTGAGCTCACATTAATCACATTTTTTTCTGTTAATATTTTGAACTTTTTAGACAAATTTCTGCAATCCGCGTTGAATTTTCTCACTTTTCAGTCTTATTATTATCTACTACATTATGTAATATGATAGTGTTCTAATGGTACAGCAGTTGCTGAAAATGACCCCAACATACTAACGTATATGATTCTATTCTTCTTCTCATAGACCGCCATATTTTATGAAAAATTCTTGGTGCATTACATATTGCTCTACAAAACTCAACATTCTAATTTCTAAGATGTTTGTCATTTTGTAATGATGAGGAGTAAACCAAAGTTTTTAAACGTGTTTTTTAACACTCTGTAGATCGAAGTCGAAGCATTTTTGGACATGTCTTCGTCCTAACTTTTCGTCTTAAATTTGACTTAGGATTTACTCATTCAATTTTCTACCCCCTGTATATGGGGTATCATAAGTAAAAAAAAATGAAAAACACATTGATTACTTCATGGGTAACCCCGTATATATGTCTGTTATGTTAAAAAATTGAAAACAATATTTGACGTGTTCCAGCATTGTATGGTAAAATATTTCCATTAATGTTTAACAAATTTATATGGGACTTTTGGTCCTCTATGTATATGGCACTTTGAGGGAGAAAATAGGATATGCGCCTTACTCGATCTGCGACAAAATTATCTTCTCCTTAATCACCCACATTGTTAAGTTCTTTCCGACGTGCCCTCAAAACCGTTGATATCAGCTTTGGCCATATCATATTGGACCTTCCTAAAAACACCATTATTCCAAAAATATCATTTGACGATTGCGTGTTTCCTGTGTCTAGTACGAACACTTTCTCCAAGAAATTTACCCGCAACTTCCATTATTATGTAGAATATGAAATAAATTTCATTACGACTATTCGGTCTCAGTTGAGCTAGTATTTTGCATTTTACACATGTATTAAAGCACAAAATTGGTTTAATTAATCGTCTCGGTAATATGGTCATGAATATTGTTGTTGTGTGTAAGTACTTTGTGTTGATTTTTGTACTGTTTAGATATAACAATACCTAATTACCTGCTTATTCGCTTGTGAAAGCGTGTTAGGTTTTTGTCCAATTATTTCATTTTTCACTAATTTAATTAGCAGTTGGTTACATTTCATTACCAGAATTAAATGAGTCAGACTTCTGTTGATATTATGGTTGAAAAAAACCTCAAAAGAAGGTCTTCCGTAAATAGCTGTCAAGACCTTCATTGTTCTTCTGTTGATGCTTGCCCATCTCCTTCCATTATTAGAACGTCTGGAATTTTTGTCTAAGACCATTCATCATTTTTATATCTCTCTTTTCTTGATTTTCTTTACTATTGCATGCAGTGCGGTAATTTCAAAACTCTGAAATGCTTATAACTCCGAAGATTGGAATTTTTCTATAACTTTCAAAAACCGTTTTGGTAGAATTGCTAGCGGTTGCAAGTTTTTACGTGCACTCATAAAAGGGGTAGGTACTCCAAGTCTAAAAACTTAAGTTAGGTATTGCTAGTTTTAATACTGTTGACGAATATAATTCTTATACAACTATTGCTTTGAAAAGAATTTGCGGAAATGGTGTATCGTTCGAATAGTAAATCGTTAACGGCCTGCAATTAGATGAAAATCTTTTACGTCTTCACACGGTAGCGCTACAATGCATTACGCCCTATAAACAGGACAGGTGACCAGATCAACATTATCCAGGAAGATGAATTGGTCGCAGGGGAGCGATGGAGTGGCCACCGCGATTATCAGATTTAACATCGCTCGATTTTTTTTGACGCCACATCGAATCAGCCGTTTACAAAACCCAGTCAGCCAATTTGAAAGATTTACAGCATCGAATTACTGAAGTATATCCATCCATTACCTCTAAAATGCTATTTGAAAAAGTGAGAAAAAAGGTTGGGGTCCAACAGTTTTTTTGTTTACAACAGAACGGTGAATATTTTGAACAGTTTTTGTGAATATATTTTTAATGAAATTTATAGTTTACAGGGTATTTTGAAAATATGTGTCGGAAAATGAAGGGTGCGATTCTTTGGCTCGTTGTAAGAAAAAAAGTCCTTATTAATATGGGTGCGAAAACGCACCGTTTTCGAGATACAGGGTGTCAAAAAACAGTAAATTTTTTTTAATGATATCTCAGGAATCGTTTGAGATACAGAATTCAGATTTTATACACCTATTATCATTAATATTAGTTACATTTTGAGTGTTATTTCAATTTGTTCCATTTGCCAGAGGCGGAGATTATAGGTTGCGTGAGGTTTTTTTGCTCACAATTTTTACGCCGCTGGGAAAATTAGCAGTTTAGAGTCACAACAAATGGACCACAGGCTTGGTCTCTCTGATTCCCAGTCTTAAAAAGTTTAGTTTACATTACACCACTTAATACTGTGGAAGAACTGAGGAATCGCATTATTGCATCCTGCAATATGATCCGCAGCACTCCGGGCATGTTCGAACGGGTACGTGAGTTGCGAAGACGTTTGTTGGGGTTCGCATTATCACAAGAGGAGGCCATTTTCAACAATTGTTGTGATTCTAAAATGCTAATTTTCCCAGTAGCGTAAAAATTAAGGGTAAAAATATCTCACGCAATCTTAAAATTTCCCCTTATAGCATATGGAACAAAATTGAAGCAGCGCTCAAAACGCAACTAATATTAATGATAATGGGAGTGCAAAATTTGAATTCCGTATCGCAAATAATTCCTGAGTTATCGACAAAAAACTGAAAAAATAAAACTGTTTTTGACGCCCTGTATCTCGAAAGGGGTGCGGTTGTGGCCCCCTTTAGGAACCTCTTTTCTTTTAGCGAGCCAAAGGATCGCGCTCTTCATTTCCCGACACATGTTTGAAATACCCTGTATATTAAAAATGCTATAGCTGTTCAAAAATTGATTTTTTTTAATTGAAACCAATTTTTAACAGGAAATTTAAAAATACTTTTAAAGTAAATTATCACGTGACACGCGTGGCAATTTAAAATTTTAGAGTTGAGATACCTACCCCTTTTGGGGGTACACGAAGAAGCTCGTAACCACTATCAAACTGGTTCCCTCTCCGTTCTGCCGAGACGGTTTTAAATGTTGTAAAAAAAAATTCATTTTCAAAGCTGCGGGAAATTCAAAATTTTGATATTGTAACACTGTATGAGCACATTCTGTACAGGGTGTTTCCTAACTACCTGTAAAAAATTTAAAGGCGTGATCCTCGACTGATTTTGAGTCAAAAATGTCTAATAAACATATGTCCGCAAATGCCTTGTTTCCAAGATACAGGGTGTTGAAATGTGACAAGAAAAAAAGATTTTATTTCCAAAATGACCCAATTTGGGTGTTTGAATTTTAGAAAAGACAATTTTTTGGGGGAATGCTTTAATGATTAATCATAAGAATTGCTGAAAATGACCACCATTACTTCATAAGAGATCCTGTATCACAAAGACGTTGAAAGAGGTTTTTAAAGGTTTGATGGTTGGGAGCTTGGTGGTTTTGAAACCTTTCCATGTAAATTCTAAACACTTACCATCAACAAGGCCGTAAACAAAAACCATATTGGCCATTTCTTGATTAGTGTAATTAGGCATTTGAAAAATTTTCAAAACTGAGGTATAATCTGATTTTTGGGACACAGAACTAAATTCTTTCACTTTAGAGAGTAAAACACCAAAATAACACTGACTATCTTGTTTATAGTAGTGGAAGTAGCAAAAGAAACTAACAATAAACAAGTTAGTAAATACCACCAAACCTTTAGAAACCTTTAAAACCTTTTTCAACGTCTTTCAGTCAACACCCTGTATCTTGGAAACAAGGCATTTGCGGACATATGTTTATTAGATATTTTTGACTCAAAATCAGTTGAGGATTACGCCTTTAAATTTTTTACACGTAGTTAGGAAACACCCTGTATAAAGTCTATAGATTACTGTCGGATTTGGAATTTATTGGTCCTTGACACACAAAAATTCCTAATCCCCACAGCACGACTCTGCTTGATCAATCGCATATTCTTGGCAAATAGAGTACAAGAACAGGTGGAAAAAAACTGAAAGGTGGAGGAAAGAAGTAAAAAATTTTAGTAGGAAATGATGAAGTATGCAATTCTTTAGGCGCAATGTAAATAAACATTAATGATTGCAATGTGGAATTTATCCATCTCATTTATAAACCATTACGTCAACCTGTTATTATTAGTGCAAATAAAGCGACTGTTTTGCAGGCTCGATTACAGCGTCAAATAAACGAAACGAGATCAGAACTGAACGTTTTTGTGATGTTGTTGTGGTTGTGGTTGGTTCCTGGTCCTGGTGAATTAAACTTGAACGTTTCTTGTATAACTCGGGTTACTAAAGGTACCGATTTAATTTTGCGGTGCATTACTGTTGCATACTTTTTTCCGTTTATATAAAAGCATCCTGGAGGTCGATTTCAATGCGAAATTGGCTTTGTACCAAACGATACTCGAGCTCTTCAGGGGTAATAGACCGGACCAGTAATGCATTAAGATTGGTCTTTCATCATCTCTGATTTGCCATGGACTTTCGACTTCTTAATACACATACTTTTACTCGTTTCTGGACGGTAAAAGTCTAGCAAAAATGAAAATTCATTTTGAAGCTAATTTGTAATTTAAGCGTTTTTCACGCTGCCTTGAGTAGGTACTACACTTCAATATAGTTAATTTTGCTAAATGAGTGTAGCAATCCTGGGCACTTTCACTCTATTTCGAGCTCATCCATATGCATACTGGCAAGTTGCAACTAGCCCTAAGACGGTACTCTCTTCTTCCATTTTAGTGTCTAAACTTGCGCTAAAACATAACTTAATTGGTATCATGTACACGATCCAAGCCCACTCTCTGTGTTCTCGATTTCTAATGGCATCATCTGTATGGTATGCATTTAATTAACAGTACTTCAAAAATGCATTCTATCGAATAAATAGAAAAATCTTCTTGACTAGAACGAACTCGTCCTTTCGATGCATAACAACAGATGCTCTGCATGGAGGAGACCTACTTTGCTCTTCGTATTTGAGTTACGGTGTGGAAATGCGTTTTAGAAAAAAATATTTCATAACAAATTTATTATTCTTCAATTGCTCGTCAATCATTCTGACGTTAAAGACTGTATTCCGGATGGATTCATACTGAGATAAAGCACATAGGTAGGTCCGTATTGTTTCCGTGAAACATCGAGGTGAATCAGGTCGCACACGATAAAACAAATAAAACAATATTATTTATTCCTAAAAATTCGCTCCGAATCTTTAAACCCACGAAAAGTTTATGACTGATAAATCATCCATAGATACAAAACGTTTAATCATTTGTCGGTAATCTATTCAATAGCAGGAACGTTCTTCTTGCAGAATACATATAAGCACAAAGATGCTTCAGCAGATCCTGCGAGACATGCGGGTGGACCCGGAAATCCTTGCCGAACTCGATGATCAACAGAAACAAACCCTGTTTTGCAAAATGAGAGAGGAGCAAGTGAGGAGATGGAAGGCATTTAATGACAAACTTGGAGACGAACCTCCTCGAGCCAAGTCGACTAAGAAGAAAAACGTCAGCTTCCTAAAAGGTAAGTTGAATCGTCCATCAGGTAACTAGAGTCATGATGTCATCTATTAAGGTGAAGACGGCGAACCTTGGGTGTGGGTGATGGGCGAGCATAAAAACGACAAGAGCATCGACGACATTCTCAATGAAGAAACTCGAGAAAAAGCTCGACAGATAGCCGAAAAGGAAACCGAACAGCTAAGGAAACAAATGGAGGTGCAACTGTCCGAGTACATTGATCTCAGTCCGAAAATCGAAGATTTGGCGCCTTCCCAACTAGACTATGAAGATGACATGGATATTTACTGCTCAGTGGATGAGCTCCGTGAGAAAATCAACGCTAACAAAGTAATGCAAAAACCTCCAATTCCTAAGAAACCCAACTATCAAATAAACACATACCAAACTAAAAATAACAAGTTCAGCTTTGTGGATACCAGGGAGGTGCTGCAAGAAATCAAGATCAACGCGCAGGTGGCCCAAAGGGTGGCTCTCTGGGAAAAGAAAATGGAGGAACGTACTACGGAAATCATTAAATCGATTAGGAAGAAGCAGGAGCAAGATGCTAGGGAGGCCGAAGAGGAGGAAAAAAGGAAAGAGCAGGAGTGGAAAGAGCAAGGTGAGTTTCTTCAGTTAAAATAGTTTATTTTTATTAAGTTCGTCGATAATTCTAAGAACGAAAAGCAAAAGCAGCAGAACAGCAAATCAGGGAAATAGCAAGGCGGGCTCGTGCCGAGCATCGGCTGACATCAAACATGGAATTTGATACCAACTATAGTACCGTCAATATGGGGGTACCACCTGGGCGACAAGCGGTGCTTGACTGGTACCGACAGACTGAGAAACTCAGATTAGCAGGACTAGATGAGTCGAACAATGTCGAATCATGGTTTCATGGTAAGTTTGCATTTAATTATGAATCCTTCGTTATCTGAAATGTCTTTCTGCTTTGGTATTGCAATGACGCAAAAAAGTTATTAAATGAGGACAAGCGTTTTGACTTTTTAGGACTTTAGTGACAAGAAGAGGTTCTGAGATTTGGTTCTTTTCCCGGTTAGCGCTTGTTTGAGGTCACTATTCATTTTACTTAAACGTAAAATGTCGTAACAGATGGTAAAAAACGCTAAATAATCAGCAATGGGGCTGTGGAGATACGATATCAATAGGAGACAAGCGCAAAATTGTACCCTATTTGTCTTAGGTCACCTGCGAAATTCCCACTGTGATGAGCGAGTGGCACTAGAGATCCGTTATTGTCTAATAAAAAAGATTTTAAACAATCTTTTAATTGATAATAACCTGTAACGAAATTGAGTTTTACTCAACGAAGATGCAAATTAAATGTTGTGACTTATTCTGCGTCATAAAATGACGAAATGAATCGTCACAGTGGGTCCCACAAAAAAGGCAGCAGAAAATGTCTTGAGGCCTGACGAACCATCCAATAATAGAATATGTTGAAAAATGTCAAAATATTTAATTAACGCTAAATTTCAATGTCGGTTTCACATACATTTTCTTTAATGGAAGCCCTAATAAATACTTTTTTTTTTTAATTAGTACCTAGTCAGGTATTTATTCAGGTACCGTAGTTTTCCGAGGAAAAATCTATCTTTGACTGCGCCTGAGCCGTTTCCGATTATTCCTAAACGTGACTTATGTAGCCAGCCATACTCCCACGGGACCATCTGCATGTCCATGTGGTCGTACCAGTTTCCAGGTCATACAGTTTTCTACGTGTTTTGCGGTTTCTGTTTTTGTTTTTGTTTTATATCAAAGTTAAAATATTTTATTATTAGTAGAATTGTTGTTTCAAACAATTTAAATAATAAAATAACTTTTTTTAAGTATCTACTAAACGACCAAATAGCTAATTTTACATCATATTATAAAACTTATTTAAAGAAAACTAGTTTTAGGAAAGTATATTCCGTAAAAACTAGTGATTACTAACATGTCCTGGGTTTAAATTGGATTCAACTGACCATCTTGGGAAACTTTAATTTTTCCTAGTTAGATCGGGTTTTACCGATTTTGGTTTTGACCATTCAGCAACATTTCGAACCGTTGTTATTGCTTGCAAGTTCAGCTCTGATCCATATTTTGTGGTGCCTGCCGTTGTAACGTATTTCCTAACTTCATAGACGCACTGTAGTCATAACCACCCTAAAGCATCTATAGCTAGTTATTCTAGATATTTACCTTCTACAAGTTTAAATTTAGCAGAAGTTTTTTAAAGATAACTTGTAAAAAACTTGTCTTCAACAGTTTACTTGCTTGTAGGAAGAAATTTTCCTCGTCCACTGAGCTTTTCTTTGCGAGTCCGGTATCTTCGCTTTTCCTGTTTAACGAGATATAAAAGATTTTTTTTTCTCTGTATCTTCATGCAGGTTCGGTTCTTGAAATCTTTCTTTTGCTTTTAATCCATCTTAAGAAAAATCTAGCCCCTACTTAGACAGTTTCGACACTTTCGACTTCTGATTTTTACTATACGGTGCATTTCAAATTTGACCCTTGCTGTTGAGATCTCGAAAATTAAAGGAGATACGAACAAGTTTAAATGAGAGCAAAATTGCACGGTCTAACGTATGACCAAATTCCGTTTTCATAATTTGAATTTGTTGAGTATTTGCGAAGATCCGTGATAAAGACTAAAAATTGAAGATTTTTTTAGCGCTATTTGACAAAGAGACTCAAAGGCTCAAGTACACTTTCATTGTCACTTTTTCTTAGTTTCAGATTTGTCCTCCTACGTTTGGTCTTTTAGCTACCATCATCGAGTTTATTTTTTCTTCTGAGCGCCATATTGGATTTTTCCACATAAAAATGATCGGATGGCAAAATGTGAAAAAATCATCGTACAGCTCAGAAAAAGCGGCAATGAAAATATGCCTGCGGTTTTGGTCTTCCTTTCCAGGCGAAGTCAAAGCGAAATCTCCAATATATAGATTTTTCAGCTATTTTTGGAAATACTCGAAAAATTCAAAATTTTAAATCATGCGCTAAGTTACAAAATTTTGCCCTCAATTCAACTTCTTCGTATCTCCTCTAGTTTCCGAGATCTCCACAGCGAGAGCCGAACTTGAGGTGCCCTCTATATCACTGCTTCTAGTAGGTGTGACTAATGAATTCATTCCTTCGATATCTTGGTCTGATGGTTTGATTTGGTTCCTAATAATGCATTCAATCATGAAGCATACCTCCGCTTCGGGGATCCAATTCGCACACTTGCACGAATCCCCAAGTAACCTTCACTACCTCCTACCCACCAACGAGCACATTTCTCAATCAGAATGTCGTTATTTACTTATTACACAATTTTTTTATTATTAAGGTCTCATTAGCGTTACTGACACGTTATACGTAGATTGCATTGATCCAGGAACCTCCCATCTGGAGTGTTCATGTGCCTAG
This sequence comes from Euwallacea fornicatus, assembly GCF_040115645.1. Classification (NCBI taxonomy): domain Eukaryota; kingdom Metazoa; phylum Arthropoda; class Insecta; order Coleoptera; family Curculionidae; genus Euwallacea; species Euwallacea fornicatus. The sequence goes on from NC_089568.1 coordinate 1,055,674, forward strand.
TTTGTGAAAGTGCACTTAATTTTTTCAGGTCTGATAACTCGATCTCAAGCTGAAAAACTCCTCTTGGACCAACCCTATGGGACCTTCTTGGTGAGACTCTCCGAACGGATTTGGGGCTATGCAATTTCCTACAGAGCACAGGAGAAATGCAAACACTACCTAGTAAACGCTTCGCAGAAATATAGTTTTTGCGGTAATAATCAAGTGGAACACAGTTGTTTAGGTAAGATTTGTCACAATCTATCCCCGATCACGTGCTTAATACAAATATCAGTTCTTTGTTGCTAAAAATAAGGTCAGCATAACCCAAACATAAACTTCGAGGAATTTCTACGACGAAAATAACTATAGAGAGGAATGTAAACAGTTCTAGCTATGCAGAAAGACGAAAGACCTCGCTTTCGATGTTTGAAGCATTTCCCACTAATGGCTTTATCTCAAGAATTGAAAGAGTTCATATGACGACACTGAGAGAGCTACTTATAACGAACTTTTACTTATTGTTATTTAATTCACGAAATTAAACATAATAATACCAATTTAAGCTAGATTTTATGGTTAGTTTTTCGTAATAGACAGGAAGTCTCACAAATAATACAAAAGGAAGTTGCCCATCCAATAAGCCATCTGCATAACTTTCCCCATCGCGATCATCAAACTAAATCACTAGTTTTATTAACTTTTATGTGGATAATTGTATGGTTTAATTGGTCTCAAATTAAGATTGCACCTAATTTACTTTAATTCAGCTCGAGAGCCGTTAAATTTTTGCTAATTAGACCACCAAACTAATTTGCGAGCCTGAATAAAATGGCCCTTCTTTTCCATTCGATGGGTAATTGCAGAAATATTGTTAATTTAGTTAATTGGATGCGGAATCGAAGTAAAAGGCACGAATCGGGAAAGAGAATGATTACCATATCATCGATTTTACGAGGGATTGTGATGTTAATTTTTTTAATTTTTTTTTAAATTTAATTACTTGTAGAGATACAATCTGTCACAATAAAGGTAAAAATAAATTGGACATTCAACATCTGTGCTGGCAATTACAAATTATAGTACTAAGTGGTGTAGTAAAAGGACCAACATTTCAGTCCCTTACTTGGTTGAATCTATGTGGCAAATCTAGAGGGTTGAATCTCTTCAACCTGGTTGTATATGTCGCTGTGTCCAGTAAATTTATGGCTGAGTGATTTGGGTGGTGATCTAATCTTCGCATGTAGTTATCTGAGTAGCTCTCTATTTCTTCTCGGACTGTTTTGATTGAGAGGTCGGAGTGAATTGTATTGTTGCTAACACACCATGGTGCATTAACAAGCATCCGTAACGTCTTAGATTGAAAACGTTGTAAAATTTCGATATTAGAGTTGCTGGCGGTTCCCCATAGCTGGATACCATAGGTCCACACGGGCTTGATGATGGTTTTGTAAATTAGCACTTTGTTCTCTAGCGATTGTGATGTTAATAACATTTTTAATAGGAACACGCTTTTTGCTGCGTTTTCAATGGAAACGCGGGCATTTTTCCCTTGGAGACTCGGCGATGACATGAAATGTACATTCAAGGCCTGATGATGCGACATTTTCACCAAAAATTAAAAATAAATTCACACGCACGGAAAAAAATTCCCGATTAGACTGAAAATTCTTCAGCCTTTTTGTACCAGTTTTTGCATTAGGTCGTGTAGTATGAGATGAGTAGAATTGGATTGGAACTTTAGTCATCTTTTTTTCATATGAAATGCTTTTATTGTCAATCGAAATATGCACCGCCATTATCAATACACTTCTGCCATTTAACGGGAAGTTCATTGATTCCCCTGTCTTCGGACTTCTCACATGTTGTAAATCATTGCCCATCTCCCGTTGTAAATCACGGCCAAGGGAAGGAATACCCTTTGTTGGAAGGGAGACACATGGGTCCGCGTGTACCTTTTACAAGTGGACAACGGCTAGGAGACATCTGTGCTGCACATGGGATGCAGATGACCAAGGATCAGGGAGAGAGGCAATGGTGATATACTGCAAGAGGGCAGAACACCCTTGGCAAGTGATCAAAACGGGCGCACTTGATATCTCTCGGGAATTTTTGTTATCACTGTCTTAGTTGTTATCTTCGTTACTTGTTAAAATAAATACGTTAAAATCCATCACAACTGAGCAGTTAATTCCTCACGCGTACGTGATTCACGACCTCTATTTACCACTGAGCATTACGAGATGATATGAGGATAGTCATCACTATATCCTACACCCTGCTGTAAAAGCCTGCAGACCGGGAGTCGATAAACTCGTGGAAGGCAGCTCTGACAGCCTCGTCGGAGTTGAATGTCTTCCCTACCAAGAAGTTATCCAAATTTTGAAAGAAGTGGTGATCAGTGGGTGCTAAGTCGGGTGAATACGGTGGACGACGAAGAGTTTCCAATTCCAACTCCTGTAGCTTGGCCGAGGTGACTTGTGCGTTATGCGGCCGAGCGTTGTCGTGCAACAATAGCGGTGCGCTTCGATTGGCTAATCTTGGCTGCTTAACCGTCAGTTGCCTCATCATTTCGGTCAGTTGTCGGCAGTAGACATCAGCCGTAATCGATTCACCAGATTTCATGAAGCTGCGATGGATGACACCTGCGTTGGACCACCAAGTCCACCAAGGCAAGGTGGCTTTGTTCCTTCTGGTCTTTCATAATATTTCATTGCAGACAACTTTCGGTCGTCTATATCAGGGAGATAGAAGTAAAGCTATAAAAGTACTCGAAACCTCGTCGGCTATAAAAATCTTATGGGATTCGATAATTTTTTTCTACAAGCAAAATTTTTTTATCGAATTCAAGGGAAGGAATTAGCAATGAGAACACACGTAAAAAAAACTTGCTTCTTGTAGATTTGAAAGCAAAAAATTGCTCGAGTTAACATGAAATTTTTATTCAGTTTTTATCGTCTCTCTCTCTCTCTCTCTCTCTCTCTGTTGAAAAATTTTGAAATACTTGGAAATAAGAAAGTCCCAAATCGTTTAAGACAAAGATTCCACGAAAGGAGCAGAAATCCTGGAGTTATACCCGCTGCGAGTTTTTTGAAAACTTCGACGCCCCTTCTCTACTCTCAAACGATATTTCTCGTCTACAATCCTCAATCCATTAAATTCTACTCACCCTGTAACTCGCTTGTCACCCTCATTTGATCCCAGACGCAAATTGTAAGAAGTATTAGCAACTCTTACGAACAAACCTGCAATGCAACAAATCTCTACGCATTTGTTAAGAGAGTGGATAAAACCTACTTTGAAATCTCTGGAACGATCCCTTTCATCATTTTCCATCCTTTTAAATTTATAAATATCTCTTTATTTACAGGTGATCTCGTCAAATACCACTATACCCAGCCTCTCACAGGAGGGGAGAAACTCATCCACCCATGCCCAAGACTTTCTGAGACTGCTATTGAAGAACTCATAGAAGCTAATCAATAAACTCTCGAGACGTGATGTTTTAATCTTTAATCTCATACAAGGGGTTCACAAAACTACGACCGCCTTTTAACTGAATTATTACTTGAGACAAATTGTAAGCATTTGGGACATCACGGGACCCACGGAACCCACTTAATGTGCCATAATAACTTTTGTGGGCAGATTCGTATTTTTCTGTTTGGTCGGAATTTTTGTGAACTCTTTCTGTATATCACTGTATTGACCCCTGTGATTTTTTCGGCATTTTTCTATTGGAAATCCGACTTTAGTTATTTCATTCGTAGTTATGTATCTTTTTAATTTACATTAAGTGACTTAAATAATATTCAGAAATACTTACTAATTCTCTGCTTCGACTTTTATTAGGTTATTCTTTTATCAATTGATGTTTATAAGTTTTTCGAGTACGCATTTACCCATAAGCTAATTCCAACTGATTTCAGTAAGATCATAAGTAACTTGAGCCACGTTAACTTGAGTCACGTTAACTTGAGTTGATTTTCACTTTCGAACCAGCTAGTGCTGTAGTATTTAACGATATTTCCTCGGTGTGCCTTTGCATGAGTGCTCTTTTAATACTTTGTAATGTTAATGATATTTCGTATTATTAAATGATTTTTTTAGTTGCCATGTTTTACTTCATTTGCTCGAGATTTGCACCATGAGCAGCTAGCAAAAGGGTCTTTAAAATCTGCACATAAAAACAGCGTTTTTTTTATTTACAAAAGCTCTTATAGTAAATGGATAAATTATACAGAAAAGTATAAATAATAATCGCCTAGTATAGTGAATTTATGGACAAATTTCCATGATGGATGGGTATGTATGGTTTCTATTTTTCGTTACTCTAGGTACCTTTTTTCTGACCACTAAAATTTATGATAAAATCTCGATTGGTCTTTCACAGGCGTTGGCAAATCTATATCCAGCACTTTACGCTTCCTTTTGGCTTTCTTGAATTTGTACTCCTACAACAAGAGTTCAATTGATCGGCAACGAAACTAATATCGGCATTACACTAAAATCAAGCATTACAAGTTTTTGATGACCTGTTAGCCAGAAAGTTTACACAGTGGGGTTTCATGTGCTACCTAAATGTCCCTAGTACCTATTTACATTTTCCTAGATGTTAGTCAAAACTACAGTATAATGTTGTTTTTAGTGGAAGGCGATGTCGGTGATGTGGTAGCTGATGGTAGCCTCTGAAATGAGAAAAAAATCATAAAGCATCAAGTCTACGTGAATTCTCTTAATGTCGGTACTACTAAATCTACACTCTATTGCAAAGTTAACCGAACACTTAGATTTTTTCTGAAACTATTAAAAAAAATCAATGGTAGTAATTGAAAGTTTAATAAAATTGAATATTACAAAGTGAAAATTTGAATTACAGTAAGAAAAAAATCGAAAGAAGACAAAAAAACAATATTACAAACAAAGAAGATCCACAAATCTGGTAACAAAAAAGCATTTTTTCACGTAAAAATCTTCTAAATGAAAAAACAACACGTTTAGTAACGTATATTGCTTCCGCGAGTCATAACCACAGATCCATGCGTTTGGACATGCTATGGATCAACGCGGCAAATTCTTCTTAACGAATTGGCTCCCATTCGTCAAGAAATGCTTATCAAATCATTTATGGAATGAAACCGAGCATGATTCGACGAATGCACCGACCTAGAATATTGCATACATGCTCTATTGGGTTCAAGTCTGGATTCCCCGGGGGTCACGTTGTCCTTGTACCGTATGAAGGAGCATTATCGTGCGCACAAAAAAAATTTTTACTGACAAATGCGCAAATGGTAGTTCGTGTTCTCCCAAACGTTGTTCAAAGTAACGATCAGCATTTAACTTACCACCACGAATTGTGAGAAATTCTGTATGTGCCTCTAAGGGAAGGCCCATATCATTACACCACTACCGCCAAATTAATCTGTAAGGAAAAGTGACATTCTGCAAAACATTTGCCAACTCTTCTTCAAACTTCTTTTCGCCTATTAGATGAACATCTGTTGAATTTAGATTCATTCGTGGAGAGGATTCTACCCTATTTCTCAATCTCCCCACGAAGATGTTACCCAGCAAACTGTAAACGCTTATGCCGATGATCTATAATCAATAGGGATCCGGTCGCACAGCGTCAGGAATTTACTCCCGATTCCTTTAAGACTCTACGAAGTGTTTAAAGCAAAACGGCGTTCTTCTAGACCTCATTTAATCGTTGAACAAGTACTGGAGCTGACAATGGACGGCCCCTTTACACCTGAATTTTGATAAAACGATCCTCAATTAAACTTGTGGTTCTTGATCTACCTTATCCTGGTTTTCGAAATCATTGTAATGCATGTGATACAGTACTTCGAGAAATTCCTAAGATATTTGCGATGTAACGAATGCAACGTCCACCGGTTTGCAAGGCAACAGCATGCCCTACCCTTAGAACGATCGCTGTGATGAAAGAAGGGTTTCACCATAAAGAAATTGCAAATAGGCTACAATGTTCGCAATCAATGATGTCAAGAGTGGTAAATCGCTAAGTGACTGGTAATTACTCCCGCAGGACAGGACAAGGCCTCTATGACCTTTTTTGCGGTTAAATGCGGGTCGGGAGCGGGATGCTACTGATCCTAATTTGAATTGTCTTCGACAAAACTTCAAAAAAGTTCGAGTTTCTGAGTGTACAGTACGTAGCAGGCTTAATCAGTATGGATTAACATTTCACCGCGTACCTGCTGCACCGCTGCTCCTCAGAGAGCACCGTGTTCAGAGCTTAAGATTTGCTCGAGACCATTTAAATTAGACTAACGCCGATTGGACGCAAATATTATTCTCGGATACATCCAGATTTTGCCAAAGATCTACAGATGGATGTGAAAGAGTACGGACGAGGCTTGTACCCTGTACTATTTTACGCAGAATAACTTTTGCTGGAGATTTCGTGGCGGTTTAGGGTGGCATCAACCTAAACGCCTCTACAGAGGTGGTGATAGGTCATAATTCTCTAACTGCTGCCAGGTATTTTAAAAATACCCTTGAACCTCCTGTATTGCTTTTTGCCCCATTTGCATTGTTTTTATTAATGCACGCCCCAAGTCGCTGGAGTTGTTCAAGAAAAAGAGTGTCCGCATGAAGTTGAAATTGAAACCGTGGGTTGGCCTGCAAGACGTCCAGATGTGAATCCAATGGAATATATGTATGTAGGCCGCGCTTGGAAGATAAGTCGTGAGTGCGGCAATCGCAAACACTGGAGGAATTGCGAAGTTGTTTGCTTGAAGAGTGGGAAATCATTCCTCAAGAAGAAATGATGAATTTAATTACAGGATTGTGCCGGAGAACGTGAGGTGTCAGGAAGCACTAGTTACTCATTTTTCTACGTATCATCGATTTTTGTCGCAAAAATGTGAGTTTGCATTTTTTGGTCTTAAATAAAAAAGTTGGTGTTTAATGTACACTTTCAGTTTTATCTGACAATGTCTGAATGATAATATCTTAAGTATTAATTAATAATATCTGAAAATAGAAATTGTCGGAAATATTGCAGTGATCCTTTAACTTCGTTCAGGAAGGTACAGATCAATAGAACAGTACGTATCTATGCCCTTTAGGCATTAAGCGGGTATTTCGGCAGTGCTTCAGCTTAAGTGATAAATGATAATTAAAAATATATGGAAGTGAACGATATTTACCGGTGTTACTTCAGTAGAATTCGGAAGTTCTAGCTCGGGTATGCTGCTTTTCTTCTTGGTTTTATCTGGTGAAACTGTTGCTGAAATTTCATTTAAAAAAATCATTTGTTGTTGCAAGCGGAACCAATGTCTACATCGAACTAAATTTTTGATATTCCGAGTTTAATTTCCAAATTTTCCCTGGTTCTCAAGCACCTAATGCGAATCCTCTTTGGGCATATACGCGGTGTCCGGAAAGACGATGTTATAAATTCGAGGGGTTACAGAGGGGGCTAAAGTACTGCTAGTACTTCATATAAAAAAATCCTAACGGTCTTCGTTACCAAATTATTAGTTCTTAAAGTAAGAAGTAGAAAAAATACTTTTTGCTGTAACTTTCAAGCGATTATCATGGTATCAATGAAAGTTGAGCGATTTAAATGACTCTTAGTTACACTTATTTTCTATGTGTATAACAGATGTTTCGAATGTCTGCCTCATACAGGGGAAGTCAAAAAATTTAAATAAAACTCGTTCCTTTCTCTAGTGAGTGGATGAAATCAGTAGTTTTTCATCGTTAGACTTTTTCATAATTTACCTACAAAAAAATCATGCTTTAATCGACATTTTGCTCCGGTTTTGAGGAAATCGCATTCAGTCTCGATATGTACCATACAAGCTATTAATTTTAAATGCAATAAAATAATGGTTTATTATACAGGGTGAGTCGGGAGGATCGTGCCAAACTTCAGGAGCGTATTGTACATGAAAAATAAATGTAAAAAAACTCAAATGTTTTTATCCGATTTTCGTTTGTTTACAAGTTATAGCGTAAATAAAATTAAAACATAAAATTTTAAAAAATTATAAATTTCATAAGAAATTCCATAAATTAACGTTTGGATATCATAGTAAATGTTCAAAAATATTGTCATTAACTTCTAAACATTTTCGGCTTCGTCTATGAAGAGAATTCGTTGCGCTCCTGATTGTTTCATGTCTTTCTTTAATGGCAGCTGCAGCATTTCTAATGCGTTGAATTAGTGCATCTTGAGTGTCCACTTTTACTCTGTACACTTCAATTTTAAACCAACCCCACAAACAATAGTCTAGTGGTGTGAGGTCTGGAGACCTTGGAGGCCAACTAATAGGGCCACCTCGACCAATCCAACGTCCAGGAAACGTTTCGTCTAAATGTTGCTTAACCTTTATGTTTTAGTTTTATTTACGCTATAACTTGTAAACAAACGAAAATCGGATAACAACATTTGAGTTTTTTACATTTATTTTTTATGTACAACACGCTCCTGAAGTTTGGCACGATCCTCCCGACTCACCCTGTATAAAAAAAACGGAATGTATTACAACTAAAGTTATCAAGAATGTTCAGGGTGAACACCTTGGACTTCAACACATGTCTTGAAGTTCTCTAAACATCTCCTCTACATGCGAAATAATATGTGTTGATTGTTTTTAACAGAGTCAGCAGCCGTGAAAATACGATTTAACAACTCATGTTATTTCTTGCTTTGAAAATGAGTAACTCGGTAATGAAGGTCTGTAGAATTTTTTTACATGACGTACCACTAATTTTAGCGCTCTTTGAAACATCTAGAATGTATGACATGATCTTTCTGGACACCCTGTATGTGTTAACAATAATAATCAAACGAATGTCTCTTCACTTTAATAACTAAAACAGAAATATGTACTATGTCAAAAGCTTACCTCCGGGCAAGTTTGGCAACGAAAAATCATCATTCTTCCCCTTATTGCTCAAATAATCACGCTTTCTAGTATTGGCACCTGAAGTTAAACTACTCAGCCAGGGGGGAGCATTACTGCCAATATTGGAATGGTCACCCTGTCCAAATATGTTCTCTACCACCACATTCCTCTCCATTTTCTTAAGAAAATGACTCCTAGAATTTGCAAGATGAGGCACCTGAAAAACTCATCAACTAAAAGATCTAAAGGAAAAAATGTGTGAGAATAATTACTTGAAGGTTGATTTTATAATTGTTTCCGTGTAGACCATTGGGCGACCTTTTGTGGAGCTCTTTGTTAAAACTAATATTGTTGATGGTGGGATGCAAGATGCTGTGGAAATTGGGAGATTTGCTATGATCTGCCATGCCAAAGTGGAAAGTGTGGAATATAGGGGATTCGGGCAGCAATGGAGTCGCCTGGGAATAGATACAGCAACTCATCACAATGAGACTGGTGAGACTATGGAAGTTGGTGGAAATTACCTGATCTTTGTTGTTATCAGACAAGGGCCTGTTTTCTTCATCTAACTTGTTGAATTTGACGTTATCCAAGGATTTCTCCAGGCCCTGTATTTCGTTGGAAGCAGGCAGTTTAAAAGAATTTTTAGGCTGAGCCATCTTTACGTTTTGCTTGGATAGATGCTAAAAATAATAACAAATTATAAGGTTTTTAAACGTTAAAAGAGCGCTCACTTGCTGGCTTATTCGGACATTATTACTATTATTATTACTGTTATTTAGCACACTCAGACGCTGGCTGGTTTTAGATAAAGTGATCAGGTTCTTGTCAATGGGTTGCTCCGTCATATCACTGCTTAACTTACGCTTCATGGTGGTACCTAAAATCGGAAAATTTCGGGGATCAAAATGATGATTTCCACTCCCTCACCTTCCGTCAAACTAAATCTCCATTTGGCATCATTAGACAATTTTCTAGGTTTAGTCTCATCCCTCTTATCTGTGGACATAATAACCTCAGACTTCAATTTCCTGAGCAAGGGAGCATTGAACTCTATATTTACTTTTTCTCGCAGGGCTGGAAGAAACCTAAAAAGGAAGATCTGCGACTACTGGTAAACTGCTGGTAACAATAATAGTAACCTTTGAGGGAACTTATCGTGGGTGAAATAGGTGTGCCGAAGTAGTTCATCTGCATTCAGCCTTTCTTGGGGGTCCATCTTAGTGCAGCTATTTAAAAAATCTATAGAAACTAGCGGCCATGTTTGGAACATTTTGTAGAAGCCTAAAGTTTCTTTTGATGGAGTCTTGATCATTGGGCGCAGCTGGGAGTTTTTGGTCATTAATTGTTGATGTCTAACACAAGGTTTACCTGCAGTGGCACACTTTTAGGATGATTCTATGCACGATATTAGCACAAACTAACCTAAAGCTCGTACTATTAGAAACAGCTGATCGATATCACTTTCGCCAGGAAATAGTGGATCTCCAGTGAGCATTTCTGCAAAGAGACAACCTATTGCCCATATATCTACAGGGGCTCCATATATGGGTTCTCCAACTAGCAGTTCTGGAGCTCGGTACCATCTACAGAGCATTATGATCATTATCGAATCCGGGAAATATGAGTGTCATTGCAGAGCTCACCTAGTAGCTACGTATTCTGTGCAAGGTTCCCCATTAAGACTAGCTATCCTGGCAAATCCAAAATCGCAAATTTTAACAACCCCCAACGAGGAAACTAAGACGTTTTCAGGCTTTACATCTCTGTGAATGATCTGCAAATAACTTTGGCTATATTAAGATGAAACGGGGTTCGGTAGATTTGATTCACGTGATTGCTGTGGCAATAGCTGATAGCCCTACAGACTTGATATATCCTCTCCCTAGTTCTTTCCTCTCCGAGTCCGCCAGGTATTTTCTCCAACTCGTCCAAAACTGTCCCATCCATAAACTCAAACACTATATAGAATCGCTTCCTATGCCTGAATACCTCGACCATTGTAACTAAATTTTCATGTTTCAGTCTCTAAAAAATTTTGTAGTTTTTACCTCAATTTACATAAATTTTTAGTTTTACTTTGAGCATGCGGATTTCCCTTAGGGCGAGCTTCCTTATAGTGGGATCCTCCTCTGTTTCAAGGAACTTCTTCACAGCCACAATCTGATCGGTTTCCTTGTGTCTGCATTTCATCACAAGACCATAAGATCCTTCCCCAACGACTGAAATCTGCTCGTATTTTTCCATGACGAAGTTCAGAACCTCAGACAAATGAAAACCATTTTTGATCTCTGAAATAAAGCCAGTAGGACTTTATAAAGAAATACCAGTTGAGACTATAGTATATACCATGTAAAGGGCAAAATTGCAACTTATCTGATGACATTTCCAAAAGTTTAAAACGAGCGTTTTACGACTTCACCCTTTGACCTTTAGAGGGAAGAAGGCATATCCTTGGAAAAGATCAATAGGACCATTTGAAATAAAATATCGTTTTAAATTTGCGACTGGTTGCGTGATATGGTTTAGTGTAATTTGCAAAATCAATCCGAGATGCATGTTTTGTTGAGGTTTTTCAATAATTACCAGAAAACCATCATAAATGATTATTTTACATAGCCATGGTTATTAGGCAGATAATAGTCAGATTCATTTACGGGCAGAAAGGAGTTGTCGCCTATTTACCATGCAGTAAATGCAGGTTTAGTCACGTAAGAAAATGTTTTAATGTCCACCATTTTAGCGCAATGATGTTTGGTTTCAGGCTAAAATCGACCATCTCGAATTTAAGTTGAATATTTTCAAAATGGCTGCATTTCCGGTTATGCTGGAAGTAGCTACCAACTTCATTATTTCAAGTGACTCCCCTGTTGTTTTGTCATTTTCGGATTTCTCGTCATACTTTAATGCCAGTTTATGTAAAGTGTTTCATATCTTAAATTTACAGTTTCTAAGTTATACCGGAAAAATTGAAAATTTTGACAGACACTAAGAGACGCTGACCGTATGGCGCGGAGCAATTCCTCACAGTTTTACTGTGAAAGAATATATGAATATTTTACTATTTGTGCATATTTAGAAGGATGGTTTTTGATTAACCATAACTTTCTAGAAAACCGTTCAGGAACGGTCCATACAAACGTAATTATTAGGTTCTCTTTGAACTTCAGAAAACTGATTTCAAAATTTCGATCTGTCAAAATTTTCAAATTTTGCGGTATAATTCAGAAATGGTAAATTTTAGACATAAGACGCTTTATAAATAGTGACCTTACGAGAACTCCAGAAATAACAAAAAATAGGTACTTTCATCTAAAATAACGAAGTTAGTAGCTACTTCCAATATAATCGGAAGTGCCGCCATTTTGAGAAATTGCCACCATATTGAATGAAAATATTTTATTTGGATTCAAAATGGTTGATTCTATACTGAAACTAGATTTCATCGGGCCGCGATAGTAGGGATTCATAAGTTTTTTAGTGAACGGGTTGCGTGGCTAATCCTCTTTAATTAAGTGTGTCGGTAACATCGTGGCAACTTGTCTATTGCATGATGATGGAATTTGAAAATTTAATCAAGTAAAATCTCGCACATATGTAACAGCCAGTCCAAACCTTGTTTTTTAAGTTTTTTTAGCAACGGCAAAGACTTTTAATTTGATGTGTCTCATGGACCATGTCTTCTTTAAAATTTTGAAGTTGGTACCTGCACTTCCTTCGTTACCAACAACACGACACTACCAACTACACAGTTGGTACCTCGAATTACTGAATAAAAATTTGTAGCTTAAATTTGAAGTTAAGTGCCTCTACAAACAAGAAAAATACTCGAATGTGGCAAACGGATTTCTATTTTATTGAAAACAGTAATTGAATCAGTATCTGAAGTTTCATATTTTGTTCAAGAAAATTTCTGTAAGTAATAATGAGGTATTTAATTTGGTGTAAAAAAAGAGAGGCACTGGTGCCAAGTCTACAATCAAATATTTAATCTCATGAATTTTAAGTGGTACTTAGGACTTTTGCTTTAGTACTGTGCCAGGAGAACTACCGAACAAGTTTCTCGCATGGATAATCTATTCGAGTTTTGCAACATATTTTTTCTACGACCACTAAATAACCTTGCGCTACCCTGTCTAATCTCGCACATCATCTGCATCTTCACTACGTCATTTTTATATCATCACATGTTCTCTCTTTCCTTTTTCCTCAGTTCTCTTTCTATACGCGCGTTTCATCCCCGTTTTTCTTAACTTCATTAACCCTTGCAAGCCCAACTATGGCCAAATTAGTGTGTTGTGTACCTTATCATTAAGCGAGTCTTCAAAATAGCAAAATATCTTATTAATATTAAGGCTCTATTTTATTGGGTGGAATAGAGTGTCAATTTTAATGTAAATTCATTTTAATGGAAATTAGCTTACACTTAAAGTTAGCAGCACATTCATAATCGCGCCCTTAAATCAATACCCCTGCTTTAACACTATAGAGCGTGGACTAAAATAGGAAAAACCATTCACCCTTTTGTGACACTTAGAAATGCTAATTATACTTTACATTCAGGTCAACAACCCCTGAAACTTTCGATTCAATACACACACAACCAACTACGAGCAGAGGACCCATAAAGCGAATACCGTCCAATAAGGGTCCGTTTAAACTGCCCAGTGGCTAGTTTATGATTTCGTCAGAGATCACGCGATGTTGAAGCATTTTGAATTATGGAAAATTGTATAAGTTTGAGGGTTTGAGAGTGCAAGGAACTCTGACATTGACTAACGATGAGGTCGCCTTCCAGATCTAGAGAAGTTCGTTATGGTTTCCGATTTTTTTATTTATTATTTTTCAATAATTGTTAACTTGCTTATTGAACAGTCAACAGAATTTTCTGTTTTTGTTTCAATTGCTTCTCGCCTGCATAGACTAAATAGAAAACTTAAAAAACAGATGTTAATGATAACACTGTGTAAGAATTAGAGGCTCTTCTTTTCGTCAATCCGGGGTGAAAACCTCATTCGAGCACGCTGAATTCAATGGTACTAACCATTTTTCTCAATTAGCTCTTGATTTCGAGATATTTGCATTTCAAATTTTTGGTTCCAAGGATCCAAGAAACGTCATTTTTATCGTTCTTTGATCATTTAGTAAATTTCAATCCGTAAAATCGAGTCAAATTCAATTCGAAAATTTTTTATGAAAAGTTTGCTTTGGTAAATGGTTCAGTGCGCGCATTTTAATCAGCTTATGAAAGCCAAAAATTACCAAATAATTGTCAAAAAATGTCTAAATGTTCTAAATACACTAAATTTTGTTGTGTGGAAAATATACTTACAGTCACTCAAAAAAGTATTCGTACAGCCGAAAAAAAATTCTGTAAACCGTAACTTTTGACTGATTTTGTTCAAATTTTGTATAATGAAAATTCAAACCGAAACTCAATTTGCGTAATTGAGCAACTTTTGAAAATTTAACTTTTATAGTGCTTTCCAGCGTTTAAAAAAAACTCTGTTTTGAAAACTTCTTGTGCGGTGGAAATTTTTCAATGTGGTTTTAACATTCTTGTATAGGGGATTTTTCTTCATATATTCTGAAAATTTGATCAACATCGAACAACAAATAAGGGAGTTGCAGTCTTTCAAAAACGCCAAAAAGTGACGATTTCCGCGCAAAATGACGAAACTTTGACATTTTTGACGACTTTAAAAAGCTGCAACTCCCTTATTTGTTGTTCGATTTTGATCAAATTTTCAGGATATATGAAGAAAAATCCCCTCTACTAGAATGTTAAAACCACATTGAAAAATTTCCACCGCACAAGAAGTTTTCAAAACGGAGTTTTTTTTAAACGCTGGAAAGCACTCTAAAAGTTACTCAATTACGCAAATTGAGTTTCGGTTTGAATTTTCATTATACAAAATTTGAACAAAATCAGTCAAAAGTTACGGTTTACAGAATTTTTTTTCGGCTGTACGGATACTTTTTTGAGTGACTGTATATGTGGGGTAATTATGCCTGGTCGTCCCGGGAGTACTGTTGGAAGAACTGATTTGTATTTAAAATAGTTTTTGCAGGACGTTATTATGGATGTGAGTTGGATATCGTCTATATTTATAGGACGTTTATTTCTAACCTTAATAAATGAAAAAAAACGACGTTTATTCGATGGATTTTCATCGATTCAAATTCAATAAAAAATTCAAAAATGAGAAAAATAACGTTTTTTAGGTCTTTGAATTCAAAATTTGAAGTTTAAGATGTTTCAAAAATAAGAGTTAACCTAGAAAAATAGTTGGCACCATTGGATTTAGCGTCCTCGATTTGGATTTTTTCCCGGGCTGCCTTGTTTAACGAATTTTGCAACTAGCACAGAGTAACCATTGTCTTCTGCAATAGCATGTCATCCAGCCCTTTATTTCAGCAATTTCACGAATGAAATGCCAAAATCAATAAACTCTCTATCTTCTTAGCTATGTCTATGGAGACATTGTTATAGGCTGTGACATAGATAAACGTGTTTGTAATAAAGAATGTAGGTAAATACCCTATGTAATAGTAATTACTATAGTAGAGCGTTGGCATGAAACTGTCCGTTCATTTTGAGAAGTTGCCAAACACATAGAAAATTCAGTAGGTACACAAACCTTATACTATCCTGAATTATTGTTGACTAACTTTCTTTGTTACTCACATTATATTTTCATTTCCTAAATGGTTTGCGTGTCGCATTTGGCGCGGGGTGAAGGTTTTGGAAGTGCAATTAACACAATACGTGTTTGTGTTAAGTGTTCCTGGCTATAGTTTCTGGGTTTTAATTTCCAAATACAGGGGCAGTAAAGTGGATTACACATTCCAAATTTACATTGCATGGCCATTAAGTAACTGAACATACAAAAAGCGTCGATGGAGCCGTTCCCCTCTACGCGTAAGACGACAACGCTAAATTCATAGTTTTAGGAAACAAATTCGCTGCTGAAGAATTCCTGAAATTTCTTAGGCGTCACCAGCCGCCCTTTTCGAGAAAATCTCCTTTAGAAATTGAAAATTTGCTCTCAGCTCGAGGAATGGAAATCCAAGACCCAGGACGATTTTTTTAATTTCGCAACTCCTAAATCCCCATTCCGGATAGAGATCCGAATTACGTTCTCTCAGCCTTTTTTTTGTGTGAAATAGCATGGCAGAAGATTGGTCGGGGCTCCAAATTACTCGGAAAGCCGTTTTCCTCCGTTCACACGAAAAATAGAAAATTACGCGAAATTAAATGGTCTAAATATTGTGGGAAAATTTCCGATATTGTGAGAAAGAAAGTTCTCTTCACTCTACTAATCATAAGAAACTACAACCAATTTCTTTACATATTATGAGCGGTACTGGAGCTGGCATTGAGTAAATATTGAGGTACACAAAAACCACCAAAAAGAAGTTCCAGAAGCAGGTTTATTTTTCTTTCAAGTTGTGAGGACGAATGTTTGTTTTGAGCACCAAATTACATGGACAATGCGACAACAACTCTCCTTCCAGCTTCCCTCCAAATTACGATAGCGAATTTTCTACGTTCTTTGGGCCCCGAATTAGAAAAAAAAACGTCTTTTTTTGCTCTTCAAATAATACGAAAAACAATTTTTATTTTTATTCTAAAATTATATTGCATACGTAATACTTTTAAATTATAATAGTTCCGGGGTATCGCTAATTCTACCCTCTATTGTCGAACTAAAACTGATTCTTTTCATCGGAGTTCCTAGCGGCTAAAAATACCTTCCTTCCTAGGAAATCCCAAATAAAATTTTGCGTGTCTGTTTCAGCCCCTTGCACGCACCCCTCTAATTATCCATCCACTATTATAGATAGACGTTCTGAACAAAACCATTGATTTCATAAGGTTTTCTTCAACTTCGACGATACGCATTTGAATTAAACCGAACAATAGTGTTATTTCAAGCCAATCCTTACCTTTGCCTCATGAAGAAGTTCGCAAACTTGCAGTAAAAAAGAACATCACGCAATTGAAACTTTGGTTCAGGCTCATTATAATGCATCGCGTTTTTTGTTTGTTTAACGATTTAAGTAAATTTTCTTTAATTGAATAAATAACATCGTCTGTTAATGAATAAATAAGCTTTACACACGGTTCTAGCGCAGTTGTGGTTGATATAAAGACACGAAAGCTCCCTTGCCGAGGCGTACTGACAACTGGGAGTTGCGACTGTTGCGAGGAAAACTTTTAACCTAATGGGGGCCCGAACGTCGTATAAGTCACAGATTTCCACAGGTGAATTGGAGCTTTCCTTTACGAGGGAAAATTCGAAAGAAAATGCATTCCTGGCCGAGAAATGAATCAGAACTTGGGTTTTAACATGGTCGCGCCATTATTATTAAAGGCATAAAGAGCGTAATACATAAACTATGAGTTCGTGATACTGACTATAATTGAATAAAACATGAAAGTGAAATTCGTATTGTCTTAACATGAAAAGATTGACCTGAATCGCTATCTAAACAAACTTCAGGCACAGTTATTTCGTTATCAGCTTCTTTTTTTTTGTAATTAAAAACCTTTAATTACCCGCATTTAAATGCAACAAAACCTCATTGAATACCTACATCAAAATGCTTCTGCTTGATAAATTATTATTTTAAAGCTTTGTCGTTTCAACATCATAATTTCTTTATTTCCTCTTAGTAATTTGTTAGTTCGCCTTCGTTCTAGGGTAATAAGAGGCGTCCGCTGCCAGTAAATTTCTAAATCTAAGAACACAGTTGAATACCGTTAGGAGATTCAGTAAAAAAACTGAAGAGTTTCCAAAATAATCAACCAATTAAGGGTGGGTAAAAGTTAATTTCCTACAAATGCATTGACTAACCTTAGTGGTATGTGGACTGTAGACCAATGACCTGGCCCGCTCAGCTGGACTCTGTGTGCAATTTTTGGAAATAGGAGTAAATTTTGAAAAGTATATACGCTAATTGGTAAACAAATTTATAACAGAACTAGTAGGAAAACTAAAAGATTTTGATGTGGGAATTTCGAATTTTTTTTATTCGTAAAAATTCGAAGAAGTTTTCTTCTGCATAACGTGTAAACCAAAACAGCTTAAAAGACGTAACACTGGGAGAGTGAAGCTTCCTTAAAGTGGCTTAAATTCGTCAACGACCAATGCTTTTTAGGATATTTCGTCCAAGAATTTAGAATCAAATTGTTAAATCGTATAATCGCTCCTGCAAACTAATTCATTGCCATGGGAGTGAAAAAAAGTTCACGATCGGTTTCCGGTTGCCAATTTACGTACTTTTGCTTCAACAGAATTTTGACTAAATATTTATGCAAATTACTCTAAGGGTCATCACTTGATGATTTTCCTCTCTTACTTCAAATATATCTTGCAGTTTTCAGAATATCTCAGATCGTTAAAATTGCTTCATGTAGTCAGAATTAGTAAAATGTCAGAAATTAGTTGCTTTCCCTTTGTCGTTAGTTCATAGATCGGATGAATCATGTAATTAACCATTGAAAATTAACCGAACATTTAAATTTTTATATATTTTTGCAATAAAAGAAATTTTGGAAATTTTTCTGAAATTATGTTTTATCTTTTATTAGCTACAGCGTTTTTTTCTTGTTTGAACTTGTTCATATTACTTCTCTTGTATAGCCTAGAAAAGCTTAGGATATTCCTGTTTTTTGAGTAACAAGACGAAATAAACGTTTTAAATTAAGCAGCATTATATCTCGCTTCACGCATGTTTGATTGAACAGGTTGACAGAGATCAAAGCTTATAACGCGCTGCTCCATGCTTACTACCTGGAGCTTTCAATGATCAAGAATCAAAACCTCTTCGCAAGAAATCGGTCTTCATGTATAAAGATTGTGCAATTTAATGTTAAAATATGCCTTGTCAAGTCCATCGTTAAAGCAATTAGTATTGACTATTCTCCACTGCAATAATTAAGTTCTCATATCTGATACTCCATTACATGACTAAAAATAGACTTTTATTAGCAAATAATTCAGTTCTCGAGGGTTGATTGACGTCACAGAAAACAGAACCCTGGGGCTTCATAACTTTAATGCTAAAATATCAAAGACTATATGTTGGATAAAATAGTCCACACGGGACAATCGATGACACGCCTTTGGGGTATTTTGGAAATATCAAAAGCTGAGCGCTGGCCTTTGTCATTGTGCCCAACAAAACTGTGAATACAAGAGTTAATTGATTGTATTGTCTTCTTTAGGTTTTTTTGCAGTTTTGTGTAAATAGGTAGCTTCCTGTAAAATCGGGACAACGGGGCATAATTTTAAGATTATTGGAATCCGAAAATAGACTCCGGGGTATAATGGTATAGTTGCGAGTGAGCTTCCGGAAATCTATATTTGGAAATCTTAAAGGGAAATGATTTGGTGATTTATTTATGCCCGGATATATGACAAAATCTTAATGGGAAATCTCGTGTACATACTTGATGAATAGGAGTGAATAAAGTGGGCTTTATTTATGAAGCTCAAACTAAAGCTATTGAAAAAAAGCATAAATAGGCAGTTGTTACAACTAGTCGCGATGCTAATCAAAGAGTAATCCATTCCTTCTATTGCCTATCACCACGGGTGATAAATTTTTACTGCAGGCATAGGCATAGAATTTCAAACGTCAGGACTCGCATTTCCATTAAGAAATGCCTATCCATCTCCACACTCTTAATATTGTATCAGATTCTTAATGTTAAAATTTTAAATATCAAAATGAGATATTCATAGTGCCGAGTTTACTTATGGAAGGTGAGACACTCTGTATATGGAAAATTTCATGTTTATTGTACTTTTGAAGTTTGTATAATTGTTTTCCGGAAAAAATACAAAATTAGAAAAATATTTTCAACCCGATGTAACTTCCGGTTATACCGGAAACTGGCCCTTGCTTGATTTTTTAAAATGAAACATGGCGCTTTTTTAAATCAAAATTGTTTTTTGTCAAAAATAAACATAATTTTGATAATAGTTGCAACTATTTTTGACGTCCTTTGACTTTTACGACTTTTTCAACACTCGTGCAGCTTTGCTAACACTCAATTATTTATAAAACTATTTGACATAAATTGAAATTAATTTCAAATTATTGGAAATTTTACGAATTTTTATGAATAATTCGAGAATGAAGAAAAATATTTGAAAAAGTTTTTAAAAAATTAATACAAATTTGGAACTTTTAAATTCGGAAAATGCATTATGTACTTTTCAAAAATATTTTGAAAAATTTGTCCCAATTCTTTAATTATATATATAAAAATTGGTTCACTTTCCAGCAATTAAAAGTGCATTTCATCAATTTAAGTCAAATGCTTTTGCAGATTAATGAGGCTTAATAAAGTGCCAAAAAAGGAGTAAAAATCAAAAACAGTTGAGAATCGGTACTACGTTATATTATGAAACTTATGTACATAGATTTTTGATTAAAAAAAACTGCCATTTCGCATTTAAAAAAGTGAAATAGAAGTCAGTTTCCGGTTAATCCGGAAGTAGCATCAAGTTGAAAATCATTTTACCACATCAGGTTTTTCCCAAAAAACAAAAATACATTAAATTTGTAATTTTCCAAATAGAGATTGTGTCAGCTCCCAAAGGCAAACCCTGTAGCAGAATGGGCCCTTACGGTACGCAAAACATCAATTTAAAATATAAGCAACACAAATGAACATTTCAAGCAGGAATTTCTTAAAATCCCTTTTGACGACAAAAATTGCTACACATGTGTGGCAAATGTTAACCTGTATTTACGTTTCGTAGCTTATGGCTTCATTAGGGCCAAATTACTAATGTGCTCTTAAATTTAGCATCAAGCAATTTTCCGTAAAATCCCAGAATTTCACCAATATCCAATGTGTATTTCAGTGTTTGCACGTATAGACGTAGTAAAGTTTTGCCGGGAATATGGTAAACACCCAGTAAAACATTCCAAATGACTAATGCAGTGGCAGATTCGATTGCAAGATTATTTCCATGGAGGTTTGGAAATAGAGCCTAGGTATTGGTCAGATTCTTGGTTGTTATAAAAATTAGCCTGAAGTTAAAGTTGACAGAGCATTGATAATTTGGTCCTTATAGCTGCAATTATGATTTACGACATCCACACCCATTCGATTCAGTGGAAGTCTTTCTTTATGTTCGATTCATTTAAGGCACTTTGAGTTATATCTAAATCTCGTGGTGAAGTTTCAATTCCTTATTGATTTTCCTCGTCATATATCCTGTATGCATTTGCTGTAAACCAGAGTGTAGCTAGATCAGGTGGGAAAAGAACCGAACTGATTTTGGATATGTAAATATATTAAATAAATATTTTATATAATATATAATATACTTATACAGTGTATCTACTAATTGATGGCATTAATTTGAAGGGATAATTCCTTGTCATATTTAATGAAAGAAAGTCCTGATAAACGTATATCCTTTCTTGCTTCGTTTTCATGATACAGGGTGTCAAAGTTTTATTTATTTTTTTGGTTTTTCATAAATATTGTCAGACGTAAAGGCAATATCTCAATGAAATTTAATATTCGGTGGTTTTCTGAGACGAGAAATTCAAATATGGTATCGGTTTTAAGGTAATATGTAGGGGGCTATTATTACACGTTTCTCAATAAATTAATATTTTGATGAAATGATATGCAAAGAAATTTTTAATCGTCGACATGTTGAAAACGGTTGTTCTCAGAGTTTTCGACCAAGTATACCTTTTTTGTTTCGACTTGCTAAAGGAATAAGAAGTAATCCATTAGAAATCAACATACAGGGCCTTCAAAACGTTAAGGCAAATTTAGCACAAGAACATTACTGCAGGTGGCGCCACCATTGCGGTAAAACCGATATAAAATTTGAATTTTCTCGTCTCGGAAAACCCCTGAATACTGAATTTCATCGAGATTTTGTCCTTACATCCGAAAATATTTATGAAAAACTTAAAAAAATATACTTTGACACCCTGTATCACGAAAACAAAGCAAGAGAGGACATGCGTTTATTAGGACTTTTTTTCATAAAAACACGACAAGAAATCACCACTTGAAATTAAAACCATCATTTAGTAGACACCCTGTATATTGTATGTTATATCGCGTGTTTGGGAGGTAGTGCAGCATACTAAATATGATATTTGAGGAGGTAATTCTGAATTGATTTAACCGAACATACGTATATACCACGTGTCATAGTTTTCCCGATAATTATGTTTTTAATATTTATTAATTTGACCGTGCTTTTCTACAGTTATTGAAGTGCAGAAGAACAACAAACCCTTTCGTCATAAAAATGTATTAATCTTTTTCCTTAGGTAGGAATGCGTTTTTTAAATTATTTAAGCCACAAAATCTAAAATGGCTTTGTTAATTACCTAGAACTACATAAACATGATTTTCCTCGTGTTCATGTACCCTGTGGTACAACAAAGAGTCAAATTCAACGTGGTTTTGTGATTGGACATTATTTGAACGCTTAGGTGTATGTTAATTCAAATTTCTTAACACCTTTCTTTGAATTTTTACGCAAAGGTTTCTTAAAAAATATTTTAAAAAATTAAAGCTATTAGTAGTTTTAAGTATCCACCAAGCGTACTCGATCTTAAGATAGATATCTGTATATTCGAGGGTTTTAGGATTTTTTTATCATTTTTAAAATGGTCTGCATAGATGCATTAAATAATATTAAATACTATAAAATAATATATTATTTTTCAATGTAAAGAAAGGAAGTATTCGGGGATTCTTTAGTTGATTTGCAAAAAACAAAAAAAAATTAGCAATAATGGTAAATAAATCATTATTAATTTACTTGATATCTTCAAATTGAGAATCATCATTCCGAATACATCTCCGTGCTCTATTCCTCATTGCTGTTGTCGTAATACCGAGCCGCATTTCTCGTTTAACGTGTTGGGCAGCTTGATCAATCCTGGCGATTAAATAGTCTCTATTTCGAATCCTTCTGATCATATACCAGCAATTTCATGTGAATATGCAGACGGCATTAAAAATTATAAAAGCCCAAAAACCTCGAATGTCTGGAAATCTACCTTAAGATAATAAATGGCAAGCTCAATTTTTGGCGAATGCGCTTAGTGGATACTTGAAAGCTTTAAAATTAATTGCTCTAAGTTTTAAAATATTCCTTAAGAAACTTTCCTTAAAACTTGAACTAGCCTAGGGAAGTTTTTAAGAACTTTGAATAAACATGTTGAACAGCACACCTAAACGTTAAAATAAACACCACTTTAAGACACTTGGTATATAAATACGTTTGGTTAAACCAATTCAGAATGACGTCCTCCAATACCGTATTCGGTATTCTGCACTACCTAGCAAACACCCTGTACAAATGTATAATATATTAATGTATTATAAAAAGTAGATTCATGCATCTCTTAGGCTAGGTATGACTATTCGCCGTCATTTTAGCTTTGATTTTATAGGTTGTCGAGGCTGTATGGTGTGTGCATATTTATTCGATAAATTAATGTTTACCGATATATTGATTTTATAGAGTGCAGCTAGAAGGAAATTGATGAAATCCCAATTTAATATGTTTTAGAAAACATGCATCCTTATCAAGCTGGAATACAATTCGAACATCGCGTGCTGCCTGGATCAGTGGAAGCTCGTTCCTATTTGGAATAAGTTGACGAATAGGGAAAGTAAACAGCTATATATTATTTAATTTGTCTTATAATCAACTGAACACCATTGTAAAATTAGCAGTGTATTAAAGCTCTTTTTGGACAATACTCAAATTTTTTGCAAAGTTCCATAACAGTAAAGTCCCATTGAAAACGCCCGCGCTACTGATCACGAGATATCTAAAATGCTTCCTTTTCAAAACGCATCAATTTAGCTTTCAGTAGATACTAGTACAGATCCCGATTACACGATTCGATATGCAAAACGAACAACACAAGACAAGGAAAAGAGTTTCTAAAAATCTTCACTATTATTTTTGTGTACTGGTATCTCATTTTGGTTATAATTATTTACTTTTTCAGGGCAGAAAGTGATAGTTTACCACACTTCACTTTTAACTGAACAATGCACCATGATAAAATCTTTACACACACCTGTACAAAACTTTTTCTTTGAGCGTGCGGTAAAGCCACTTAATAGCAAACTCGTAGGAATTCATCTAAATTTTAACTAATAAAAAGCTCAAATATGAGTGCGCCACTGCATATTTTTAAAATACACGTATGGCGAATAACAATGGCACTTTTTACCTTAAATTCTCAATGAACAATAAAAACGGACGTACTTGAAGGCTATATATGTATGTATATGCGAGTATATACCATTATTTACTGTTCCTGTTAATACATCCACACCTATGTTTTCAAAAATATAAAGCGACATAATCCAAGTAAGTTTTAACCATATAGCTGCAATGTTTCCACATTTTTTCAGTACCTGTAATTCTTAGTTACATTGAGTTGGATTGTAACTGTGTCATCCAGAGCATCAAATGGCCCATTTCAGTGTTTTTATCCAAATGGTGATAGTTGCTTACCTAACGAGTGCGGAAAGTGCACCTTTACAGTTTGCCCACAGATTTTCGGTCAGCAATCGAATGCGGCAATAATGTAGTATATTGTGCCTACAATGGCCCTAAACTGATAATTTAGTGCAAGTTGTATGATTGCTGACAATAGAGAGAGGGTTCACCTTGTAAGTTTTTGCAACATTTGTACAAAAGGACAAAAATCTTTCTGTATAATTTTAAATGTTATATTACTTCCAGCCTTACCAAAATCGTCCTTAATATTTACCTACTGTAAGTTCATTTCAATGCTAGAGTGCGTTAAAAAAGTTTCCACATAGATGAAAACTAACAGTTTTACCGCACACGTGACAATGTCAATTGCGAGATTGTCAACAAATATTTTTTTGACACTGACATTTGCCACTTCTCTTTGTGTGGGGGACAATGCTAGTCCCACCTTATATGTTTGACTATATTCAGCTCGCAAATACCTACGGCAAAGCTCCTTTGCCGCACGTTCGTGCCAAAAGAAAATCTATATTTCATATTTTACAGAGTTTCTGATGGAGCTCAATGGGATCATGAACTCATCCGTTGCTGAAGGACGTTTAAGGGGCAAATGCGCGATTTGCTTTCAGAGTCTTAGAGGCAAGGCCTGTTGTGTTACATCCTGCGGCCATGCCTACTGTGTAGCCTGCATAACCGATAATCTCTCGTATGAATGGATACATAATGGAAAGAAGGTCAAGGAAAGAGGAACCTGTCCTAGGTGTCAGAAACAGTTTCTTAAAACAAGATTAAGGAAAATTTACTTATAAATATGTTGTTAATAACGTTATTTTTACTCGTTCCTTTCGTTTTTTTTTAAGTTAATAAAACACCTAAAATAAAATATACAAAAGGAAATAAATTAATAATAGTAAAGACGTAAAGACGATTCATAATATCAGTCAGGGCACGATCCGGTCACAGTCAGACCAATTATTGTAATATTCTTTAACCTGTTTGACCATCCACCATCCCCTTTCTTGAACCATCCTAGTTAATATATGAATAAGCACAGCGATGCGGTATACCTACCTATACCAAGTCTACTGAGCAAAAGTGTAAACCCGGTTATTTTCCTTATAACATTCTGGATATACAGGAGGTCCAAAAAGTATTCATACACCCAGGAGAATCCCATTTATTTGTAATTTTCGTAACTTAAAAACTGCTTAAATAATAAAAGTTTAATATAGATATTATAAAGTAGAGACAAATGTATTCAATTTGAAAAATACCAGTGGCACACTCCCCACTCCCCTAATAGATCTAACATAGTACCGCCCGTGCACGCCTATGGTTATAGGATTTTCTTCACATAGAAGGGAAATGTACTATTTGAATTATTGTGAAAGTATACGGAGTTTCAATAAAATATCTTGGCCAACTTAATCAACAATATCTTAACCATTTTGAAAATTCAGAGAAAAATATTTTGTTTTTCTTAATATTTGACACCCTGTATCTGGGAAAAGACCCATTATAAAACATACATTTACGCTTATAACATTTTCGTCTTAAAATAATCCAGACAATCAATTTCTTAAATATCGGAATACCCTTAGGGATCACTGTATAATACACTTCATTTGTTGAAAACACCTCCACAATCGCCTGATCTCGATCCGATTGAGCACTTCTGGGAACATCTAGAAAGATATAAGAAAAAACATTCGAGCAAAGCGCATCTTCGCAAGATTATTTTGGACAAAAAGTCCAAAAATACCTGAAAATATTAACTATAATTTAATTGAATCAATGAATCATCGTTTACAAGCTGTGATCAATGCTAGGGGGTATTCTACCAAATGTTAATGACTAAATTTCATCGTTATTTAAGGTCACAAAAGTTTGATTTTCATAGTGTAGGAATACTCTTTGGGCCCACGGAAAGAAAGGTTTATTTATTTTCCTTGTACAAAAAGACACTTCCCTCATGATATTTCTCATAAATCTCTGTAAAATGCCTTATTCGTGCGAATATATAAAATGTTTATCATTTAAATTGTTCTTAAGTTACGAAAATTGCAAATAAATGGAATTCCCCTAGGTGTATGAATACTTTTTGACCTACTGTACATATTTAGGTGTTAAACGGAATTGTGGAAGCAAAACTGGGGCTTAAATCCATAGTATAGAGAAACGGTAGTTTTTACGACTCCAGAAAATGTTTTCAGGGTTAGTATGATCGGGGTAACATAGAGTATTTTCTGACCAGTTACAGTTATCCCTACTAGAAAACCGGACACTAAGGCAGAATTCCACTGTATAGTGTGTAATGTCCTTATTTATTACGTGTCTCATTACGACATCCTTACCGTAATCGTTCAAATAATGTTTACTGCAGTTTTAGGCACTTCGCCTGACGAACCCTTAACTGTAAGTTACTTCACATGCAGTGTTTGCAAGATACTGAAAACCGGACTTAAGTCAACATTTTTAAACAAATAGTACAATACATGTATGTATATCATATCTGCCGTTAAACCCAATTATCATTGAAAATTTCTTAAGTCCTGTCTCTCCCAGCAACTCTAAATATCTCTAATTAAGTACCATCTATATTTCAGCAAAGGCAATCTGGTCAGGTCGCGGTACGCATTGATCAAATCCGAACTAATTCTCACGTGTTTACACAATATCCCGGCGGTAGTTCCTTGACTTATTTTAAGCCATAGCAAACTCACTGATCCCCACCTCTTCTGGTGACGTCACAGCTAGTGTGTGTGTATGTGTATGTGTATATGTGTGTGTGTGTGTGTGTGTGTGTCGATCCAGAGATCCCGAAATTGACCGGCGTACCGGATAGTACTCATTGCACCCTTGATTAGTTACGCGCTCAGTCAATCAAGGCTTCGACGGTACGTTTTTTCAGCTTTTCCTTGTTTGCACATGTGACACCTTTACACATCACGTAAAAGTGAATCTTTAACTTGGTACTACTTTAGCATCTTTTTTTCGGGTCAAGTGTTTGACGCCGGTTTTAAGTTGTGATGAAATCAGAAGGATAATTGGATTTGTTGTCCAATATTTTACGGCTTTCGCCGAAAGGTTGCGCATGAAATGTGCCTAAAATTCTGGATAACTTATCCAATTCCTCCCACAGTTCTTGAGATAAATCTTGTTTCAACCGGCAGGTATTGAAGCGCACTAGACACAATCAAATGTGAACGATTTTTTCACGCTGTTCGCGCGGATTTTCTAATTCTGGATTGCCGGGTAAGTTTCCAGTTTTGTTTAACTTTCTTAACGAGCCTAAAATTTTTTCGAGTGTTCGTTAATTTTTGCACGTTCTAATTTACATTTAAGACCAACAAAAATTCAACACCCACACCGTCGTGTCCAAGTTGTTTCTGGGCCTGTGAGAGTATCCGAGCTTTAGCACCAGCTCTCACTTAAATTGCTCAACCCGGTAAAAGAAAGCAACATTAGTTCCTATATTTAAAATTTCGTGCAGCAGCATTGTTTGAAAATACTTTTGGCAATAACTAAAGTGTGTTTGGCTAGTTTATTCACATTTATATTTACTAAAGGTATTTAATTTTAAAGTTAACATCTTGGATATGCCTGCGATGAGTTATTTAAATATTTGGCACCGAATTACTTTCTCAGTCACTAAAATATTGGGAGATGCCACTTACTCGTATTTCCTGACCTATTTTTTTCCTAAACAGTGCGCCACTTTTTCCCGTTGAGCTGTACCGATGCAAATAGGTTTCTGAGTTGTACCCGTGTTTATTATATATTTTTTCGGCTTCTGGATGGTATTTTTAGGTCCACACGACCATCTGAGATGGATAGACCCGAAGAGAAACGTTATTTCAGATGTAAAGGAGAATCAACGAAGGCTTTACTCGAAAGCTGCGAAGTAACAACATCCGGTGTGTTTTGGTTGAAATGCCTTAAATTGCTCATTCGTTGTTACTGCGTTGTAAAGTGTTCAAATTCTGTCCCGTGCCGGTCCATTATGCGAACGTACTGCATGAGAATCTCGGAAGTCGTAAGAGATGCGGGGCCGGTAATATTAAGGAAAAAGCTCTGGAAGGGTTGCGCTATACAGGGTGTCCTCGAATTACGTGGCCAAAATAATACCGCAGATTGTTTGAGTGAAAATAAGTCGATTTAACTAAACTTCCCTCAGTCCAAAAGTTGATAATTATGGAGCTACAGGGTGTTAAAGTTGAAAAAAAAAATCACATTTTCTTTAATATCTTTCGATTTCTTTGAGTTAATTTCACGAAATTTCATATTTGAGGGTGTTTTAGGATACGAAATTCAAATTTATTAACGATTTAGTTGTTTCTTCTAGGGGGCGCCACAAGCGACCATTAGGACACATTTAAATATCTGTAACTTTTTCGTGCCACGGTGTATATTATTTTGGTATTTAAAAACCTTTTTCCCTACCTTTTATACTTAGAAAAGGTATACTTTATTGACGTCGCTAGAAGCAACGGTTTTGGAGAAAAACGCATAATTCTAATGCGCTGCATATTTGCGTTGGCGCTTTTAAGTAAATAACTCAGTTGGCTATGTTTTTAATTGACATTTTAACACTTGAATTTGTTTCTCAAATGTCAGTTTTTTTATTTAGCCCTCAGTTTTTCTTGTCAGTTTCGCTTCTTGTTCCTGTAATTTACATAAGTTAATTTAATTAATTAGTAAGTGTTATTCTCGCTTGTTGTTGTTTCTTTGTTAATTATTATTTTTGTTTTCTATTTAATAATATCTGATTTTGAAAACTTATTGTTATACCTTTACTAATAATTATTTTTGAAAAACTTAATTTTTTTTAACGGAAAATAATTTTAAGGTAATTTGCATGCATCATCAGGCTTAGATGCATTTTTCTCCAAAACCGTTGCTTCTAGCGACGTCAATAAAGTATACCTTTTCTAAGTATAAAAGGTAGGGAAAAAGGTTTTTAAATACCAAAATAATATACACCGTGGCACGAAAAAGTTACAGATATTTAAATGTGTCCTAATGGTCGCTTGTGGCGCCCCCTAGAAGAAACAACTAAATCGTTAATAAATTTGAATTTCGTATCCTAAAACACCCTCAAATATGAAATTTCGTGAAATTAACTCAAAGAAATCGAAAGATATTAAAGAAAATGTGATTTTTTTTTTCAACTTTAACACCCTGTAGCTCCATAATTATCAACTTTTGGACTGAGGGAAGTTTAGTTAAATCGACTTATTTTCACTCAAACAATCTGCGGTATTATTTTGGCCACGTAATTCGAGGACACCCTGTATAGAGACTTTGAGCGCAACCTTTGAAAGCTCACTAAACGAAAAAGATGAAAAAAAAATTATAATAATAATAATAAATAGTTTCCTAGATGTTTTGATGGAAATAATTTCTTAAATTTTCGTTTTTTTTTTTAGTTTTAAGAATTACTTCCAAGACTCAAAAACCACCTGAAATTTACATGGAAATATTTCTTCCATGACACCATACAAAAGTGGAGAAACTCAGTCTTCAATTCACATATCGCCCGTGTTTCCCTGCGAAAATATTATTAGACTTTTCGATGCGATCTGCGGAAGACCAAAACAATTTATTCAAATTAATAGGATTATAAATGTCCATTATACTTACATTTATGAATAGTTCATTACAATAACGCACATGTTTGCTCATATCCTATAAACAAATTGAAATTTATCATGAATTCGCATGTTGGATCTCGTCATTTTCAACCATCAACATATGGGATTTGAATGGTGTCTTCCAGTATTTCTGACTAAAGTATTGATGAGATCAATGGCGAACGTTAATAACTTTAAGCTTTTACCTGTATGATATAGAGATATCTCGTTGGTCCCGATGGACAAACAGAGGTTTTATGGTCTGGAAAGATGTGCATTCTGCTAAACAAAATTTAAAATCCGTTAAGTGTGTTGTTAGATAAATTACGATCTTACGTTTCGGTAATTCTTTATGACTTACGGTGAAGTTAGTGACTTCGAATTTAAGACGAATAAGGAATTTTCAAAAATGTCTATTTTAGTGCTTTGAAAAATGAATGACAGGCAAATCCAGACCAAGGAAATAATTATGGGACAAAAAAATTTATTGGAGTGCCAGACGCTTTTACTAATTAGTAACTGATTAGAAAATTCTTATATCATAAGGCAAAAATAGTACATATATTGGTATATTATGTATTTAATAGGAAAAGCAACATGTTTTCGGCCAATTATATAAATTTTTAGTCGAGACGCAGCCGTGGCTACGCCAGAGGCCTAGAACATTATACACAGGGCGTTTCATTTAAAGTGACACAAGTGATTATCGCCGAAACCAAATTGCAAATCAAAACAAGTTTCAAGCATAGCTTGTGCGAAATGGAACATCCAAAGCACATAAGCAAATATTGATTCAAGGTCATTTAAAGACATTTCAACTCTGTCTTTCAAACGCAACACCAATTTTTTGGTAAATTTGCAAAAAGCTCAAAAATTAAGTATTTTTCATTGCAAACGTTTTGCTTTTCTAAAATTTTTCGAATTCCGGATATCAAAAAAAATTTAAGTGGCACGTTTAAAATAATATATGACTTAAATTAGGAAAAAAACTTTATTAATCGAAAATTAAAATTCACAGATGTTAAAAATTAAGCGAAAATCGTAGTAAAAATTATTTTTAAACATTTATCAGTCGAACCAAAAAATATGTTTTCTCTAGAATGTATTCGTATTTTTTTTTATTATACAATTTACCTTTAAATGTTAAGGAACCTACAAGACGAAACTAATTTGTAGTTTTCCAACTAAAGTTGTTAATTTTAAAGTGCAAAATGCAGAAATTTTTTAAAAGAAATAAGATTCAAATGGTGTTATCTTATAGAGAAAGTAGCCAAAATGGCACTGGAGTTTACAGTATTTACGTGTAAAGATTCCCTGAAGAAAGAGCACCTAGTTATCGAACATTTTATCAAATAATCAAGAAATTTCTTGAAGGTAGTAACGTGGAGATAAGTGAAAAAACCACGCGGTCAACTTTTGCGCATATGTTAGATTGATAAATGTTTAAAAATCATTTTTTCTGTGGCTTTGACTTAATTATTAAAATTTGTGAATTTTTATTTTCCATTAATAAAGTTTTTTTCCAAATTTAATTTATGTTCTACTTGAAATGTGCCACTTTAATTTTTGTTCATATCTGGAAAAGTAGAAATTTTAGAAAAAAACTTTTCCACCAAAAAATATCTTATTTTTGTGTTTTTTGCAAGTTTATCAAAAAATGGATGTTCCATAAAAAAGAGTTGGCTTTAAAATGTCCTTTTAATAACCTTGAGTTAAAATTTGCTTGTATGCATTAAATACTTCTTTTCTTGCTAAGCAATGTTTGTGTGAAACTTTTTTAAATTTTAATTTTGATTTCGAAGATTATGACTTGCGTTACTTTCAATGAAACACTCTGTATACTTCCTATGACAAACATATGCTATTCTTTCGGCAACTGACGATTAACTTATGCCAATTTTCAACATTTTTACCGGGAAAAACTGGCCGTGCGTAAACATTTTCGTCGATTCATTAAATAAGTTAAAGGGTTTGATAAAAAGTAACAGGGATCGGAAAATAGCTTTACCGAACACTTACGACAATATTCCGCTCTCGATCAGCCAAAGGTTATATTTAGTTAGAAAAATTATACTGAAACTGAACACTCACTATAAGTCTGACAATACTAAAAAATATATATTTAGATGAAATGTTTTACAACAAATGTTGTGGTACTTAAACACACAATTCTGCAGATTTTATCTCGTTTTTTATTATTTACAACAAACAACAAAAAACCTCGTTAGGAAATGTTATTTTATCTAACTGATGTGACGTTGAAATGTCGGAAATCTAGCTCTGCAAAACACTAATTTCCGAGCTTGAAACGTATGTTGGAATACAAGAGCCCCAACACAATTACCATAACAATTTGTTTTTCCTGTTTACCCCTTGTTTGATCCAATGATTTGTGATAAAACTCTGTAAATTAAAAGTCAAGAATTGTTGCTATGTAAATATGTCAGAAACTACAGAATTTAATGTAGCAGCAATATCCCCTAGATGAGGGTACAGGGGATCAACACATCGAATAATTAAGTCATCTCGGGTTAAATTCAGAAATTTTTGGTTCTAATGGCCAATATTATAGGTTCAGGTTAGAGTAATCTAAAAATTGACATTATGATAGCCTCAGTTGAACATGGAAATATTTATTTAACACTTACAGCAACATGCAAGAGATCTAATTAGATTGGTTTCTGTTACATATTTGGAAAGTGGTACATATTAGGATAATTAAGTTTCTGTGAATCCCACAATTGACTTTCAATCTTTAATATGAATCTAGGTCAGGAAATACCGACACCCACGAATTTTTGTATGCACTATTATATTTTTTATTTTGCGTGTCAAGTTTTGTAGTATCTTTCACGGTTTGTATGTATTATACAGGATGTCCCCGAAATAACTATACAAAACTTCAGAAAAAATAAGGTATTTTAGATTAACTTACCTACATATATCCAAGGTTGCTTAATTTTGCTGCTACAGGACACGAAAGCTCTCAAATTAATATGTTTATTTCAAAATAATTGCTAACAGTTTTTATCGATTTTCATTAATTTTGGAATCAAGAGTTACCACATAAATTAACGTGTTGTGACGAAAGCGGGAGCTTTTTTCAATGCGTGGAAATATTAAAAATGGCACGTGGTTCGTAAATAAAAGTTTGTATTTTTGTTAGCACCTTTACGATTTTTTCTTTGTTAACAGCTGACTTTATTTTTTATTTTGAACCTTTTTTCCTCTTGTAAAATTCTCGCCAGACATACAACTACAAAAGGTTTATTTACGATACTTTGCAATTAAAAAAGCTCGTAACGTTTTAATTTTGGTCAAGCGTTGTACAGTCATTTCAGGGACACTCTGTATATTTTTTTTGCACGGTTTATATGTTTGTAAACTGTATTGTCTTTCAGCTTAACGCCTAATTCGCTAACATGCAGGAGATTTACATTGACATTCCTCCAACAATACCATTAAAACTGAAAAGGTGAATTTATATTAATATCTTTATTCAACTAGATTTTAGATTATAGTTTTAATTTATTGTTTTGTTTATAGCCAATATCGTGCTCATACCAATTCCACTTTTTCTAGATTATAAAAGTTAATCTTCTAATTTTTAAATGTTGAAATTACCAGCCGTATGGTAATAACTAGACCCAGCAAATGGTGATCTTATTTTATCTTACCACCATTTAATCTTTAACACTAATATGATGACCGCATCAATTTCCTAAATTGATATGGTTATAAATAAAGTACTCCGTAAGTCAAATTTGTGTGGTTCGTTCGGGTCATACCTCACCGGCTCTGTTTCCAAATCTCATCCAGA
Source organism: Euwallacea fornicatus (assembly GCF_040115645.1). Taxonomy (NCBI): domain Eukaryota; kingdom Metazoa; phylum Arthropoda; class Insecta; order Coleoptera; family Curculionidae; genus Euwallacea; species Euwallacea fornicatus. The sequence continues at coordinate 1,089,515 of NC_089568.1, forward strand.
TTTTAGTAACATTCTACTTACGCCCCTTATTATATTTACCGTATTTATACAGCTCTGAATTATCACCCCACCCTCCCCTGGTTAACTTTTTACTTTTTTTTTTAATTGAAAATCAGCATTGAATGAACAAAATGGCCATTATTTTAAAATTCAAAAATGAGTTCAAGACTACATTCAATGGTGTATTGCAATTCTAAATCAATCAATTAATTTTTGATAAAAATAGGTATACATTTGGTAAAAAATGCAATATAAACTCAAATAATAAATAGTACATAAACAATAAAAACATTTGTTTATCGATAGAACATTGGTTTGTTTTCAATTTTGTACCCACAAACAGTCTTTAGTTATTTTCATTAATATTTTTATATATTTTATTTAAACCAAAGACTGGGCACAAAATTGAAAACAGAATAATTTGCTATCAAAAAGCACTGTTTACGAACTATTCAACAGAGTTCGTATTGCATTTTTTTGCCAAATATATAACTGTTTTTCTCAAAAACTAATGGAGAGATTTTGAATCTCAATCCGCCATTGAAAGTAGTTTTGAAAAATCTTCATTTCGAGGTGTCACTTGATCCATGTTTTGATTTTTTAAAATCACCCATTTTATGGTACCGGCGAGGTGACCAGCATTTAACAAATTAAACAGACATCAAAAAATAGTATTTTTATCCTATTTAACGTTACTTTTGAATTAAAAAAATATATTTATTTATAGGCATACAGTTATACTATTATTGGACAAACTTTTATTCTGATTGTTTTCCCAAGTATGCTTACCATAACTAATAATAAATTGCGCGGCTTCACACTTTAGGTAAAAAACTTCATACTTGAAAAAGAATAATTAAATGAAATTGCCTGAGGGTCGATTGTTTAATAATCTGTTATACTGCATGTGAGGTACTTAACAGTCAAGAGTAGCTGTTCCTGCGCGTAACTGTTGGCTAAGCTTAGTTTAAAATGCACTTAAACAGCTAGTGAGTTATTAACTGTGAGCTATCGCTTGCCACCCCGATACTGAAGAACCGGCTCACATTCACATGTTCTCTCAATTAGGTTGTTTGGTGATTTTTTCGACGTAGATATCGACGCAATGTCTCCCACAGCCACACTCTTCAATCAACCCTCCCAACTCGGTTCCCCTTTCTCAAATCTCAACAGACACACAAGGCACCAAGAATACGGCAGCTCCGGTTCAACAAACTCATTGTTTACTCCATCCTACCCCACGACCAACAGCAGCTGGTTCCAGTACACAAATGCTGAACCATATCAGGTGAGAGTACATATTAAGAGTATCTAAATAAAAATGAAACGTAGAAGTATATCCTCTAAAAATGTTTGATTTTCTTCCTTTCTGTAGCCAAAACTCCTGAGTCCTCCCTGGAGTTCCGCCTTCTCCCCGGGCCAGACACAATACTACAACTTGTATACTAATCTAGCTAGCCTCAGTACTTTGAATAATCTTAGCAACCTAAGCAATCCATATTCGAACGACCCTTTAGGAGACATTACCGAGCAATTAGCTGACTTAGCTTTAGACCGAAGACCTTTGAAACGACCGCCTCCATCCTATTTGTGCCACTTGTGCTTTCAGAAGGGGCACTACATAAAGGACTGTCCTCAGGTAAGCAAATACCCCCGTTTCAGACACAATGAGCATAAAATTAACAGTTTATTATTAATTTGTTTATCTTGCGCATAGAGCAAGTTCGAACTTGGGTACTTTCCATTGACATTTGTGTGATTATATATTATTTTAAGCCGGTCAAAAATATGTTTGTATTATGGCTAAGCACTGGTTCTATCCTCTATAGTCATAAATTTCGAGTATAATACGCCCTAAACCACCAAATTAGGGTAATTTGATACTCTTGAAGAATTTTCCATACCTACTTCGACCTGTTGACGATTTAAGCCATATTTTAAGTCGTTTAAGCCCATCTAAATATTTCCAAACGATGACAGAAAGTTTATTATTTTTAAATAATTATGGTTGACTAAATAAGCAGTTCTAGATTTATTCTACACGTTACTAAAGACTGATCTAAGAATTGTAAATAACCCGTAAGAGGTTGCGATATAAATTAACTACAGTGGAAAGTTCCATAGATTTGTTAATTTAAGACTTTTAATTTAATTAAATTTCATCTTTAAATTAAATCTATCATGAGTGAGCAATCATTTATTTTAGGTCATTCTTTTTCCATAATCAAAAATTTTAAGAGTTTTTTTGAAACTACCTTTTAAAAATAAAGGCGGAATGATCCTAAATAATAATAATAATAATAATAATAATAATAATAATAATAATAATTTTAACAAGAAAACCTCGTTATAACAACTGTTAAAAGTGGGCGTCTCCAATCCTCACGCATGCGTCCGCGCTTCTTCTCATTGGGGTCCCGTACTCTTTCGAGTGCCCCTGAAGTATTTCTGAAATCTTACGATTTCAAATGCATCTAATCGATTTCGTAACACAAGGGTATTAACAAGGTATTCACTTTTTTTTTATTTGAACACCCTATAGATTGGTATTAAAACGTTAGCGGAACTATGTTTATATGAACTTTTAGTCATGAAATAAGCTAAAGAGATAGCCCTTTCTGTGTGTACATGATGTCTAGGCACATCCTATATATATTTTTTAGTTATACAGGGTTTTCGGTTTTTATAGCAATGTTTTAACCACGTATTCTACGCATAAAAATAATTTTAGTTGGATATATAACATACATTCGAGACGTGCTTTATTAAGGAACTACAGGGTCTTAAAGTTTAAATTATATATAATTCGAATATAATAAAAATATGAATATTATGACTATATTAAACCGAATATTAAAAGATATACATCATTTGAAAACAATAAATTTTTAATTAAATTCTACTTAAAAGCTCAATAATCTAAAGGAACTGCAGCTTTTAATAGGGCCGAGTTTTTCTATTTTTATTATAACATCCGCTAATTCCCGTTTATTAAAACTTCAATGAGGAAGAATTGCAAGAACGAATCTATGGGAATTAAAAATTTCTATATTTTTAAAACTGCTAGAGCAGCAAAGCTAACCGACCTAATTGCCGAATTGCAGATTTCATTTTCGTAGTTAAAATCTTTTATTGCCACGTCCAACGGCAATTTATAGAACCTCTACGTTCATCTCCTTGTGTTATAAACATGTATTTTGCGTAGCACTGGCAAATTGATATTTGCTCCTCTGTTCACAGTTATAAAACCCATGAACATAATCAATACCTTAAGACTTGCACAATGGTTTCGCTCCTGCTGAAGATAAGCATTGAAATATGTGTGATGTTTTAATGTAAAAATCTCCTTATTGCTTTAGCATTGCACATTTGCTCATAAACAATACATATTTTATCATTGGGTACCAAACTTGATAACGACTATATCAGCTCGAGATAAAACTCCGATTACTTCAGCAAATTTTGAATTATTATTGCTTGCCTTAATATCGTCTTTATATGTATGGGCCATTACTATGTACTAATGGCCGATAATGGGTTGTTATGGGACGATAAATATAAAAGAAGTATCACCATGGTTGAACAAAGATAGATTTATTAATAAAAAAAAACAGAACACATCAATTTAATGGAAACAAAGTTTTAAATATTTATTTTTATTTGAATAATTTATGTGTCTGATATCTATTTTACTTTTTGGCTTTACATAGTTTCAGTTTTAGCATGTAAAAATGTGCCTCAAATTTTATTTTTATATTTTCGACACTTGAGAATTCGTTATCTTACCGGTAGGTACCCCAGGGACTTAGCGACTTTTTGACGTGTATATGTTTTAATAGTTAAAAAAAAATTTATACACAGTAATTACTGTGTACAAATACTGTCGGGATTTCATTTTTCTACCTTTCTATGAGCTAAAACCTATACAGGGTGTACTTGTCACCGTAATATATGAAAAATATAAGTTATGAAACATTTTTTAGTGCTACCGTGTAAATAAATCGCACTGATATTTTTGTAGAAAGCGATTCATTCATTAATAGCCATTGCATATTTCCAAAACATATCCTTGACAATAATTAAAAAATAAGTAATTTTTTTTTTAATTTAGGCTCGTCCTAAAGGCGAAGGGAAAACCCCCTACCAAGGCCGAAAACGATGCTTTGGTGAATACAAGTGTCCTAAATGCAAACGAAAGTGGATGTCTGGAAACTCCTGGTCAAACATGGGCCAGGAATGCATCAAGTGCCATATCAACGTTTTTCCTCATAAGCAGGCATTTATTAATCCCTGGAACTTGTGAGTGAAACTTTAAAGTACAAATTTGCAGAGACCGCTGGAAAAACCTGATGGCCTAGACGTTTCTGACCAGTCCAAGGTCCATCCTCAACATTTGTGCCAAAAATGCAAGGAACTTGGATATTACTGCAGAAGAGTACAATAGCGTCCCTTTCGACGTATTATTTACACAACCACGAATTTTCATTTATTTTTTATTATTTTTATATTTTTTTAATATTTGCTATACTATGAATCAGTATTTTGTTTTTTTCGTATAGAGTCTATTGTTTTGCGATTTGTACTTATACTTACGTATCTGTGCTCACTATCGTTTAACGATTTGTTAATGTTTCAAAATAATCTTGAATTATTTTCTCCAAATAATAATTACTAATATCCTTGAAGTACAAAAAGAAAGATGAACCTCCGTTTAGATAGGTCCCTATTTTTCCAAAGAATAGAATAAATTAAAAAGACCTAATTTTCTTCAGAGCAGCATTGGAGAATACAATAAGTAAGAATACACCCCCGTACTGTTGATGGTAAATGCTCAATATTATTGGCCTTATGGGCGTTTTGAGGAGTTTATTCTCTATTGAGTGAAACTAATGAGAGAAATAAAAATTGGCACAGTTTGATTCCATTGGGTTAATACAACTGCAGTATCTATAGTTATAATGGTATTTTATCTACTTATTTGTCCGACGGGATAGAAATGTGCCTCTGGAATAGTATTTTTTTTTTATTGGTTGTGATATGTGATGATCATTAATATTCGCTGCAGATTAAATATATCTAATTTGATATCTGATATCCACATGCTGCATACTTTAATCTCTCTGTATATACATTTTTGATGTTAAACAAGTATGTAATTGAAAGAATATAAGTTATATGTTTAAACTGTTATGTGCAAGTATAGTAAACGTTTTCTTTATTTTATCTACGTTTTTATGTTCATTGTTCTTTTGTAGTTATTATTACCTGTTGCTTTATTCAATGTTGAATTTCCTACATTACGAGTTGAGCCATATTTTCGAAATTTTGTATTTGTGCTTCATTGACAGGTTTAATTTTTTTCCCTTTGTACCTTCGATATTCTTAGGTATGTTGGCCATTTGGAAATTAAATACATTTTATTATACATTGGCCAATTTCCTTTGTAGCTGGCTCTTTTCAGATCCCGCCTGCTCTGCTAAGCGCACTTACATGTATTATCCGGCCTAGGTAAATCTATTTTTAAGAAAGCTGATTTATATGTAATTCAAATTCATCCAATACTATCGATCATCAAGTTTTTCGACCAATTATGCGAATTAGTGAAGATCAATAAAATAGGAATATCTGATCCACTAAATAACGCACGCAACGTTAAAACGAGCAAACACTAAAACGTTGGAGTACTGACGCGCTATACATTCATATAATTACAGATTCGACTGCCATCTGGTGCTTAACGGTGAGTACTTCGCAGTATCACGCGTGGGATACCCCACAGTTTGGGAAACCAACCGCTATTGTGTGGATCCTTTAGTCGCATTTTTCTCGTGTAATTTTATTTCTATCTTTAAATATGTATTCTTATTATTGATGTTAAAAATCCTGTATTATTTGAATGTTCAAATATTCATTTAACCCTTGAGGTAAAGGAATTTTGAGACGAGTTCTCCTACAAAGTAATTGACGCTCCACGTGAGATTTAAAGAAGAAATTCCCATATAAAATTTATAAAATTCAATTACAAACTAGGATAGTTAGTTTTTACAAAAACCGAATTGGAATGTCTCCCTTGGGTGCTGAGATACCAAGTCACCATTAATTAAAACTGTTTTATAGTTATCATTTTGCAACTTAGAGGAATTGCGAAGATCCAATGGGAATCCAACATTATTTAAGCAGTTATTAGATGCTTTACTTCGATTTCTGGTTTACTGCTAACTGAGAAAGAATTTTAAGTTGGGTAAAATATAGTAAATGTTTAAATATCCGAGATATTTTGGGAAATGTTGAGCAAAATTGCTTGTTTACTTTTGCCTATGACTAAACATGCACACTATTACATCGTTAAATAGTTCTGGCTAATGTTTTTTTTTAACTATAATTTAAATATTGTAAATGTTATTTTTTATTCGGTAAATAGGCATGAATTTTAAGAAGAGAAATGATTATGTTTCCCAACTTAATATTTGTTCGTTTTATAATTTTTAGCTTCGTGCAATAAATATGGGAAATAAAATGATAAAAATAGCAATATGAATACATACGCATAATTTAAAATTCATTTATTTTTCGTCACAAGTTCGCATACTCACAAATTAATTAAAGGAATTGCAAAGGTGATCGAGTGCCTTACACTTTTCACGCAAATTGCTTACATGAGGTTTGCTTGGGTTTGAATAGTCCAGTTCGTTACGTTTCTCTAAGGGTCTCTATAAAAATTATGGATTTGTGCAATATTAATGCCTGAAGCTTCTGTAATTTACCTATGTATGGGGACATACATTAAATTCGCAAGTTTGGCATTTTTGTCCCATATCGGCTCAGGATTTACCAGACTTCCAGGATCTATTGCATTATGGAACATGTATATTCGCCGAAGTAGGGGTCCTTGGTAAGGAGTTTTTCCTTTCCCTTTCTTATCATAAAGGCAAAAAATTTAATGAAAACAAAAATACAGTGTCCTAAGAAAGCGCGAAAAATATTTAAAAAGGCAAGACTGGACCAAAATAAACAAAAAAGGTTTAGTAAACATGGATTCGCAAAGCAAAGGTATCAGAGATAAAAGGTTATTCTTTTTTGAAACTTTTATTTGCAATTATGTATTATTATGTACAAACAAGTAAAAAATGTATTCTAAAATTCCCTATTGACGCGGATTTGTTGGCATTTTCGATTAATTCGTAGCTGCCACTCCTTGTGGCTATTTATAGGAGTATCATACACTAATACTTTAAAATATCCAAGAAACAACAAATTTAGAGGATTTAAATCGGGCGATTTTGCAGGCCATAAACAGGTACGCCCTTTCCTACTCATCTACGTGGAAAAGTTTGGTATAAACGCTTTCTAAAGGCAATCGAAAAATGAACTGGAGCACCATCACGTTGGCACAACATTTGTTGTCTTTGACTTAAAGACAAAAATGCATGTTGGTTAGTTAGTTAGCAAACGAAAACTTATGCACTGACACCAGTCAAGTACTTAATGTTTACATTATGATAAGAAAATGCAAATTTTAGAAAAATCAAAAAGGAGGTCAACGAAAAAATAACTTTTATTTATTTGTACATAATAAATAAATAATAAATAGTTTCCAACAAATGTCACAAACAATTTTTCCATGCATTTGAAGCCATTAAGTTATGGACTTTGTTTACTAAGGCTTTTTGTTTATTTTGGTCTATACTACAAAATACTTTACACTCTCTTTCAAACACCCTGTTTACTTTTGTAATCAGATATGTATATGCACGTAACTAGCTTAGAAATGCCACGTATCTGTAGAAGTACTGTAAGCAATCACTGTTAATAATCCGATTTGTTAACTGAGCTAATAAATTAATTCATTTAATTTTATAACAAGTTAGGAAGTAAAGTTCGTTAGATCACCGGGGTGGATAAAAAAAATTGTCATTTTGTCAAAATTTCAAAGACATATTCTTCAGGGTTTAGAATGGAAATTAACGATTGACGACTTGGTTTAAAGACCTGATCGCATGTTGCGAGTATTGAAACACAAAGGAATATAATATACTCGATATTTAAATGAAAATTAGAAGTCTTCCTTCATTTCTTGGCATTCAATTTATATCGGAAGTGGTCTAATGATACTTTAAAAATTACTATAAAACTGAAAAAGTACGAAAACTGGTTTCTTAAATTATTGGCGCTAATTTGTGACTATAAAGAATATCACCGAGTTTCATTAATTAACTGAGCTAATAAACGATGCATTTCGTTTTATAAATAGTTACGAAATGAAACCGTTGTAGTCGCCCGTTTCAATAAAAAAAACTATTAGTTTTTTTTATTTGATTAGAAAATCAGATAGAATAATCGTTTTAATCAGTTTGTACTTACTTTAAGCATATTAAAATAATCAATTTCTCGAAATCTCTTTAACCCGTTGTAAAAATCACACCCGAAAAATTAGGAATTTGACCACCTTACTCTCTGAAAAACAATGAACATCTGAACCTGAAATTCTCAGTAATAAATATTGATATTATCATGTACATAGTTATATCTTTTAACTAATCCAGTAGATAGGCAAAAATGATAAAGGGAGCCTTAAAAAGGTAGAATCTTTACATATGGAGCCCGAAAACCTCGTGTTGAGAGTGACTAATTTATAAGGAGATAATATAATTTAATAACTCAAATTTGAAATAAATTATAAAAGAGCCATGTTGCAAAAATCAAGAAATTTTCCAACATAACTCAGACTTTTCAGAAAAATAATGTATTAATCTACTATATTTAATAATAACGTCTTACATCATTTATAAAATAATATTCTCTTCATATTTTACATTACTTTTTTAATTTCGATATGTATTTACTCATACATAGTAGATACAATGAAAATGATCGATAAATTATAAGGTAGTGCATGCATACAGTTTTGGACGAAGAATTCTTATCCAGATTGCATGATGCAAGATAATTAATGGCGTTAATGCATGTTGGACTAAAATTATCTAGAATTTATCACAAATTTCAATCTCTTCTGGAATCAAAAGTAAATTCCAAAACTTATACTCTCTTTATTTAAATCTACTGTCCATGATTCACCTACTGTTTTAAAACTCCCTTTATTCCTTTGTTATTAATATGCTCGTCTAGCTAAAATAAATCGCTACGTTTGTATGATATCAATAAGCCTTATGTCGACACTTTGCAACGAAAGGGTTTTATTACTGAACACCAGTATCAACGCGACTACGGACTTTTCGAACTATTCAATGCTTAGAGGACCTGTAGTAAAAGCGCATTAAATCTTATAGTTACCAATTTGTGTCAAGAATTTGAGAATTCATTTAAATTTTTTTATAATTTTTCCCGCTCCGACTTTTAAACTTTGAAAATGTTATTTGATTACTCCTAGTAGCAATTGAATACCAAGAAATAACGTCTCAAATTTTCACTTTAATTCTCAGTAGGTGTACCTCCTATCCCCCGTCTTAGTATGAGGCATTTGAACCTTATCGTATCAATTACTATGTGAAGATAATCAATGTCGCGCACACATATAAACTTTCTTCGGTCAAAAATAAACTAAGGAACTGTTCAAACCTTGCTCACGAAGCTTAAATTCAGATTTAAAACTCAATTTTGCTCTAAAACGGCTCAACTGATTTTGAAACCGAATCATTAAGATTTTCCATCTTTGAACTATCATATAAGATGCTCGAATTTTCTAGCGTACCACAAAAAAACTATTACAGCATAGACTGTAAGAAAATGTGTAAATAAAACAACATAACCAGTTTAAACTTGATATTATATTAATCTTGTAAGATTAAGGTCCTATTAGAAACTATTTATGTATTAAATAGTTCCTGATAGGACGTCAGCTTTGATTTCCGAACTTGGAATAGTCGGAATAACTTCCTCCTTAGGCTCCACAACAGACACATTATCAGGTAACGGTCTCTTGGGACCCATTTTGCCAGTTGGATCGTAAGGCAACATGATTTTCACCTGCAGCAAAAATTAAGTATTACAAAAAATAATTTTACATTATTAAACTTACATTGCTAGAGGCAATTTTATGAATTATTAACAAAGTCTCATTAATTATCTCTAATTGATAATGAACAAACCTTAATTCCCAAGACACCCTGTCTAAGCAATACATGTCTAGTGGCGGTGTCGACATACTCATTACAAGGATCACCAGAGTGGATCATAAGCCCATCCACGAATTTCATGGATTTTGCCCTCTGTCCTCTCAATTTGCCTGACACAACAACTTCGCAACCTTTTAATAAGATATAAATCTAATCAAAATCAATGATTAAAGGATTTTTTTAGTTATAATAAAAAGTTATTACAAAAAAATCATATCAAAGGCAACAATAAATGTGCTTAACAAAGTCAAATTTTCCTTACCTTTTGCACCACACTCCATAATGTACCTCAAAACACCATAGCACGCTCTTCGAACTGCCAAACCTCCAATTAATTTGAACCTCAGAGATTCGGCCTGGGCAATAGCGCACAATCCCCTATTGGCTACTTTTTCTCCATACAGTACGACGGAATTTTCTGGGAAGTTGAATCTCTTTTGGACCACAGAAGTTAATTCCCTGATCCTCCTGTTCTTCTCGCCCAATACACGATCAGTTCTGGTGGCCATAATGATGATTTCTGTACGTGTTGGAGTGACACGCACTTCGACTCCAGAATAACCATCTTCAGATAGTTCTCTGTAAGGATGATAAAAAATTTTAAAATAAGACAGTTAACCAAAAAGCTTAAAAAAATGAGCAAATTTAAAATATCTAACAAAAGAGTGGATAAAATGGTAAATAAAACCTTAGGAAAAAGTTACATTTCCTAAGGGTTTTAGTTACCATAATCCATGAATGTAACAAAATATTTATTAATAATTCATATTGGGTATTATAAAATTATTATTATAAAAATCTTATTAAGATATAGATAGGTAGGTATAGTATGATAAAAAAATATACAGAACTGAATCAATACATATAAAGGGTGTTTTTTTTGAATTAGTATGATTTCTCCAAAATAGCTGTAGTAACAAGGTCAATTAAATTAAGAAAATTTCTTTCAGAGCTTATTTTGAAAACTGCTATAGTGTTGCTAAAATTTGTTTGCAATGTTCTTTAGAAAAAAACTTTTAAAAAATAAATCATGTGGTACAGCATTGTATCAGAAATGGAAAAATCTTGGTCAATAACATTGTAAAGTTGCGTGCAGCTAAGCCACATGTGATTCCTTGGGATAAAATTGTTTTTTGATTACAAATGAAGGGCAACAACCTAATTTACAGAGCCGAAGTCCTTGTGTGTAGATTGATCTGATGTTTGTTTACATTTTATATTCCAACTACTAACTGTCTAGCAAATAAACATAAATTAAAGAATTAATAAACACCTAGCTCTAGCGGCGAAACATAACCTTAATTGCAAATAATTTGAAAATTCTAACTGGCCTATTTGGTATATCTAATATGTCGTAATTTTAATATTATATGATTTCAAGTTTAGTTACACCAGATACCCTGCGTTCTGGTAACTTAAATAATAGACTTAAGACAAATATTCCTTAATACGCCACATGGGATTTGGCCACAACAGATCATCGAGTATAGTTGAATACAACCGAAATTCCTCGATGCACTATCGTTTTTTGTTTTCTTACAAAACTGAGAAAATTACCTGGTCAAAAATTCATTGAGTTCAGCTTTGAAGACTCCGTCTCCGACAAATTTTCGCTTCTTTGAGATTGTGGTGGCCATTTCACTGTAAATGTGAGAACAAAAAGAAATGTGGGAGAGAAGCAAACGCCAACGTCAACCTACAATGAAAAACGTGAGATTTAAATGACCCATCAATTCTTGACGTTGACATTGACAATTCATAATGATTTGCTCCGTAGAGCAACAACTCGTTCAACGTTACCTTGGGTACACAATCGGAAATAGAAAAAAATATTTATTTTAGAAGAGGAAAAAAGGAAAATCTTTTGATCACACACATCTCGCTTTTGACCTAGTAAAGAAATCAAGAATGTAATGCTTTTTATGCGGCAACTCGAAATTTCAATCTCTTTATCAGGATTTCACAAGTATCAAAAGGAAACAAGTCCGAATCTGGAATTTCGATTCGTTTATGAGCAATGGGAACACTGCAAGTATGTCGGAGGAACGAGTCTCATGTCATGTTATTGACAGTGTCAACCTATTGAATTTTGCATCTGCAACCTTGACATTTCGTTTTGTAACCGTCTATTAGATCCATTTCAATTTTAGATCATTTTTCTTGTTTTAATTCTATTTTCAATCGGATTGTGGACATTTTATTCTATCTAGAGTATTCCATTAATGCTGCGATTTTTTTCCAGCCAAAATAGTATTACATGATGCGGTAAGTAGTTAATATTTTTGTTTTTGTTTTTTTCCCAAAAAAATATAACCTAAAAGTTTTTTTAACATTACAATAACCACTTATCAGTTATGACATTCTCCCTTTTTCTTATTAAGCCCGCCTTTATCATACTATTTTTTAAAATATTTTCTCCTTGATAAAAACTTATTTGTGAGTTACACTATTTACACAACCTTTATTGAGGCTCGAATGCATGTTCTTTGTGGTAAATCAATTATACTATCCAGGCTACCTCGTCGCAATCTAATATTATAAACCCCCCTACATGTAGAGAAGCAATAATTTAAATCATTTATCAAGGAATGAAAAGCTTAAAATATGTGCTATTATATAAAGATTACAAGGAGAAGTGACATCATTCACTGCTTTTAAATTTACCTACTTTTAAAATATCAAGATTTCAGATCAATTTAAGTAGGTTTGTCACAGCTTAGATTTAGATTTACATACTTAGTATAAGGTGCCAATTGCATTATCAAATATACTGTGATCTATTGACTTCAATTTTTTAACACTTTTCAAGGTGGAACTTTAAACATATTAATTAAATTTTGAAACCTAATATCTCTTGGATCCAGTTCAATTTTGGTCAGTTTTGAAAAGGAAAACGTGAATGACACTTAAGTATTTATCTATAGAATAGTTGCATATATCTGATATACTCATCAATTAAAACCAATACTGAAAAAAATATATATTGAAATCTCAAAAGACCTTTTTCTGATTGTTATAATATGTGTTAACGGAAGTATGTTTCATGACTAGAACTGTTTCTGTCCCTTGATATTAAAGATTATGAAGTAAATTAATTTTAAAATCTTCAACAAAGCAAGATTTTATAAATCAAAGATCACTGTTTATCTTGCATTGAAAAGTTAATATTGTTCACAATATATGGAAAAACTGATCTTGGTATAGTTTTTATGATATTTTTGAACAATCCCTGCATCTGTGAAACCAAGATGGGAATTACTTTTCTGTCATAGTTAACTTTGATTTTTCTTTAAAAATAAAAAAGGTTAAATACCCATAGAATCAGAAAAATGAAAGTAAAAACTTCTTATGAAATCTATGTTATATCTGTTTATTTATTTACTTTATCCTTTGTAATTTAAGGATTTTGACCAAATCTTTGACAGTATTATTGGGAGTATCAGCATTTGGCTGTACAAGCTATATGCTGTATCTCCTTTTAAAGAAAAACAATGAAGATGACTTGCTGGATGATTACATTCGAACCTCCAAGTACAAGACCGTAGAAATAACAATCCCCAAAGATGCTGTTAGAAGTCTTATTGGTCGAAATGGCAGCAATATTAAATTAATACAAGTATGTATTTTTTTTGAAATTGAGAAGAGTAGAAGTCATCCATAATCTTATTCTAGGAGCAATCAAACACTCGAATAAATTTCAAAGATCAACTTGGAAAACATGAAAAAATTTGTGTAATAAGGGGCTCAGTTGACTCTTGCAACATTGCCTATAACCTCATTCAAGAATTCATTAACAATCAACCTGTACTAGAGCTTGAATACATTTGGGTGCCCCCAGCTTGTATTAAAAGAATTATTGGAAGAGGGGGCGAGAAAATCAATGAAATTCAAAGTCTTTCAGGGGCCAAATTGATTGTGGTGCATTCAAAAATTACCATCAAGGGTATATTATTAAATAATTAGAATATTGGTAATGCAATAATGCATATTTCTGGAACATTTATTAGGTAGTAGAGAACAGATTAATGTGGCTCGATCATTAATAGACGCCGTAGTAGAGGAGTCTCAGCAGAGTTGGCAGCTAATTGATGAAAGTCTGTCAAAAAGGGAACCTAGATTGCCACCAAAATCTCCAGATGTTGTTAAGAAAATTGAAACTCCAAAATATGAACAAATATCAACTATTTCAGGTAAGAAGCTTTGCTTCATTGTTAGTTTTTTTTGTATCATAGGAAAATATAAATTTTCTCTTATTTCCTTGCTTATTTAATGCTTAAGTTAGAATCTTACTAAAAGTTAACATTGCCTGTTGTTGTGTTTAATGTCTATAAACAACTGGATAAAAATATAAATACATTTATATATAACATTTTTTTTTGTTAAATAATGCCTTTATTTTTGTTTTTTTGTAGGACAGCAAGATAACCAATTTGAAGTATATGTATCAGCAATTGAAAATCCATCTAAATTCTGGGTCCAAATAGTTGGCCCCAAAGCCACTGAACTGGATTGTTTAGTTGTTGAAATGACTGATTATTATAAGAAGTGTGAAAATAGAAATAATCATACTTTATTTGAGGTCAATGCTGGTGATTTGGTTGCAGCAATGTTTCAGTATGATGAAAAATGGTAAGTTGAAATTGGTTTAGATCATTATTAATTGAGAAATATACATAAAATGTTCAAATAAAATAAGGAAAGGTACAGATAGATAATAAACTAAACACGTTTTGAATTATCTGAGTCAGCAGAGAAACAGTTATATCGCAATTCTTGAGCTTATGTATTTATAAATATTTCCAAGTATACATCTTATTTTGATTTTAGGTATAGAGCAGAAGTTTTAGAAATTAGTAAGAAATCAAATCAGACTGTGGCAAAGGTTTACTACGTTGATTACGGCGATACGGACAGTTTGGTTTGTACAGATTTGTATGAATTACGTACTGATTTCCTTCGGTTGCATTTCCAAGCTATCGAATGTTTCTTAGCAAGAATAGGTAAGGGTCGAAACTACGGTCGTTGTTTCGAGGGTCAATCTTTATTAGAAAACAGAAATCATAATTAAACACAATTAAGAACGCCTTGCTATTGAGTGCTGCTTAATTAGTACCTCTATGAGTTTTAAGTAAAATGTATTTTGTCATTCATGTAGATTGAATAATATTGAAACAAGCAAGATATGCAAATGCAGAGCATCTCAGACCTTATTGTATATGACAGTAATTATCTCAAAAATTTATAAGATAGATATATATTAAAAAGGGGGGGGGGGGGGGTACTAACAAATTTTATTTAATATTTTATGTATTTTTAACAGATCCCATTGAAAATTCCTGGTCAGAAGAAGCTATTGATAAATTTGAAGATTTGGCTGAAGTAGCTCAGTGGAAAAAATTGTCGGCAAGAATTAAGGGATACTCTATGAAAGAAAAGACGAGGGCGAAACGAGAAGGGTCGCCTGTACCAGGTAGTCAAACTCTTTAACAACTGTTTATCTTTGAAAGTATTTAAAACTTTTATTTTACCTTTGGTTATACAGGAATCGACTTATATAACGTAACAAGTGAACAAGACTTAGACATAGCTGAAGAATTAGTGAAAGCAGGTGTTGCAGTTTTCAAAAGAGGCTCTGATTTGAAATTGTGCAGTCGAACAACCAGTACGAGTAATATTAGCGTGGCATCGAGCACTTAGAATAATATTTGAAACCGTATGTGAGTATAATAGGACACGAGAGCAGTTACGTGGCTTTTCGCGCACTAGTGGATTAAATCTAGAGTTAAATAACAATTCGAGGCAGTGTGAAGATACTATAAAATAAAATTTAAAAGTAATAATCGATTTTACCGAAAAAACTGGCTCTGACGTGTCGATAAGTGTGATGAGTGAGTTAAATAATATAAGGATGTAAAAATAATAATAGTACAACATAACATATGATGTAGCACTAAAGTTAATTTAACTTGAATAACAAGTTCAAATCTGTATTACTATAGAATTGGTTCATCAGGATTGACGTTTAGCTTCATGGAATCGAAACGTGGTATCTCAATCTTTGTACATATGACACGTTAACGACGATGCCATATTTACATCCGAATATGTTTTTGAAAAAGTACTTCTTTAATGTTAGTAACTCAGTTAAGTTAGTGAGCTTATTTAACCTTTCTGGATTTCCATATTCGTGTATATGCTGCGTGCTAAAGTTACAGAGGTAAGTACCCACTTGACGCTTTCAATTGCAAATGAGCAATTTCTTATATCATTTTATTTATTTCTCCAAGTATTGTACTCTTCTGTCAAATAATATAGTAAATATTTGTTGAGATTGTGAATTAATTTCTAAAGTGTATGCATTATGTAATAGTTATTATGCTATAAAGTCAGTTAAACTTTCTGATATTATCCTTTTAGAACGTTATTATTATTTTGTAGTTCCAGTACTGAAAATATTCTTCGCAAATCTTACAAATCGGTTGAGAAGACGTTAATTAGGTGATTTAAGTTTTTTTTTTTAATAAAGCTTAGTTATGAAAGAATTTTTTTATTAATTTATATTTGAACGGATCAGCATAAAATTTGGGCTTCCTGCGGATAAATAGTTCACCATAATGTGTACAATTTGTGTAAATTAATTTTGTTTTCAATTTTTACACAAACGCAGCGTTCATCCGATTCCTTGCGTTGTGTCGTAGATTACAGTATATAGAAGACCCAGATATCGGGGATACTTAGTCTACTTTTGGTCCAACTGAATGAGTCTCTCTTTCAGTTGGATGTCCTGTGAGGCACGAAGCAGATGAATAAAAGATTTTCCATTGTTCGTTTGATATTGTCACAACAAATCGTGTAACGCGTAACAGTTAATTTTAGCTCAAGGTGGCCGTTTCAGTTAATTTTAAAGGATTTATATTTCTTCGGTAATAAATGCTTTACGTGATTTCGATGTTATATAATCGATGAACTGTAAAAATAACTAATCCGAATAACTTGCATGTGTACAAACATAGTTGCGGCTTCTCGTAAGAGAATTTCATTTGAGATTAGTATGTAAATAACCGCAAATTAGTCCAGACTTATTTAAAAACAGTAATTAATCAGTCTGATATTTATTAACGAATACCGAATTTTTCACAAACTAAATAAGAAAACAGCGAATAATAAGTTTGTCCGACGGCATTGCAACTACACCTCCCTTAAAACATACGTATATAAGCAAATTAAACAACAGTAACCCTACGGAGAAAGCCAGTTTTTAGTTTTTATATTTTCACTAAGTTTAATAGTTTTTATTTATAATAATAATTACATTATCGCGCGAGATATTCATTCTGCACTTGCGTTTTTCTGATATTACCTTTACGTTATTATTTAACAAATACAATAATATAACCTAAGCAGACATGAGATTGACGTATTTATGTATATAAAAAAATTACAAGAAATAGTCCGGAGTTCGACGAGTCACATGAGGTTCGCCGCGTCGTGGGGCTGGATCAAATTGTAAGCTAAAAATCAACAATGAATACACATGGAAAGAGAGCTAATTGAATAACTTACAAAGAGTATTTAAGGGCATCATCAAGTTCCATTATAGCCGCTTGATTGCCACACCTATAACAGTAATTGGGAGCGCTGAATATTGTCACGACGTTCCTGTCATGACACCAGTTGTAACCTTCCATTACCAACTGATGCGCTCTGAAAACAAAGATTATAAATACCACAGTGAAAATGACTAGAAAAGAAATACCTGGAAACTAATGTTAATCCATTAGAGTGATTGAAAGTCTCTGAAATGTCCTGGCCAAACGTGTAACCTGCACCTCTAGGACTGATTCCCCACCCGCCACGATCGTCAGGGTCGGACCATAGTAAATCACACATTGGACCTTCATGGGGAACCTACAAAAAATCAATATTTACATACTTCTCATACTATAATTTAAGAATCCATTACGAAATGACACATAGGGTAACCCAAATTGTAATTGCGACAATTTAATCGCGTATTTTACATTGAAAAATAATATTAATTGGATATATAAATTGCATTTCAATTAACATGTTCCATCAGCTAATTTAATACATGTTGTACTAGAATGAAATGCTATATCCTTGTTTACTAATCCTTCATTTAAGAAAGAACATACTTTCTTTAGACTTGTTTTTAAAGCGCTTCTTAAATATTTGGTTCACTGAGTGTTTGAATTTTGTAGACGCAGATGTTTTCGTGGATTGGTATATTTAATAAATTTAATAATTCATGAGTCGTATTAAGCTGGACATCTACAAAAAGAAATCCTTGCGATAACCGTTATTCAAGGGATCGAGGAGCATGACAAAAATTGTAAGGCAGAAACACTTAATGATTAACTGGGCATTTCTCTGAAAATAAACATTCATTCTTTCTCAACGGTTATAAACAGTTGGTTAACAGTATTCTCTACGCATGAACCTCGTCCTTCACCTCTTATCCCTTGGTAACGAGCCTGAATTTTACAACTACCCTATTACTAAGAAAGGTCCTTATAAAGCATCCTAAATTTAAATGTATTAATTTGGATTCTACTGTTGCATCACATCAACTATAATGACTAATTCTAATTGATAACCAATATGATAGTATTTAATCAGTTATTTGAGAGCATAAGAGCGTAACTAACTTTTACGTGTTTCTAGGTATTGTTTGAAAAGATAACATTATCAATGGATAAGATTATAAAGCCTGAATCCACATTAATTTAGGTTCAACCAGGCGTAATAAATTTATATTGGAGCTTGAATATTATAAATACTTTTCTATTATATCCATACTACTCTAATACACTCCAATATATTCCAAAATAAACCAATTTCGATAGAAATATTGACCTCGAAAAGATAAAATTAGTCCCTATCTTGACTGCACTCAATAAACCTTAATTAATAATGCACACCAGACCTACACTTCCTAATAACCTTGAATCTAAAAAGCAATTTGCATTTCATCATCTTAATTTTGAAATATTTGAGTAGTATTTTAAAAGGTTAAGCAAAGAAAATCAACAAATAATGTAAACTATGAATTTTTCTTTTTTATAACTTGCTTAATATAAGAAATCATAATAGAACAGATGATCTCAATAAAACATACTCCATGATAAAATTAATAAGAAATTTGGCAAATTTGTGAATACAGACAGCCAACTCTTACCTCCTGAAGGCGATCTAAAGCTCTGATGTGGTCCAAGGTGTCAATGCTAGGACTCAATCCTCCATGCAGGCAAAAAATTTGACTATCAACTAAAGCAGTCAGAGGCAGGTAATCAAACAGATCGGTGAAGTACTTCCACACATTGGCGTTGCCGTATTTCCTCAAACATTCATCGTAAAAACCATACACTTGTGTAATTTGTCTGGACTCGTGGTTGCCTCGGAGGATGGTGATTCTTTCCTTATAACGCACTTTCAGTGCTACTAAAAGGGTAACAGTCTCAACAGAATAATAACCACGGTCCACGTAGTCGCCCATAAAGAGGTAATTTGTATCGGGGCTCCGTCCTCCTATTCGGAACAGTTCCATTAGATCATGGAACTGACCATGTACGTCTCCACAAACCGTTACTGGACATTTAACTTCTTGCACGTTAGATTCTTTTGACAGGATTTCTTTTGCCTGGAAAAATCACATTTAATATTACAATTTAATTTGCAAATGTAAGAAGTGTTTACTTGAAAATGTGATAAAAATAATAGCATGCTTAAAATGGCATTCTGTAAGGTTTGAAAGATTAGCCCTTTCAATGTTTGTTCTCACAAACCTGCAATTTAGGCTCAGGTGTCCAATCATGACTTAATCTAGGTACAGCAATACCCAACCCTCATATATTTAGGCATTCATATTAAAACATCACCATCAAAATTGCTTTCTGTGATATCAAATTTCTTATGAGTACCAGCAATACATAGACTGGCAGTAATTTAACTGGTTATTGAATGAAGAAACCTTTCTAGTTAGGGTAAAAATACTTGTTTTTGAAGGTCAAAGCATAAAAAACTTTCCAGAGTGATGTTTTTAGAATTACCACTCTCATGTGCAAAATCCCTAATAGTTACTTACCTCTAGGGAGCTGAAAGAAAATTATACCTGTGACAAGTGCTTGACTTTATCAGATCAAAAGTGTAATTCTTCTTTCTGCCCTTGATAGATATAACCCTTTTCGTACAAATTATGAATAATGTTACATTTAGTTATTTTTTAATAGCTATTGAAGAAAAAGTAAGAGAGTTATTTCTAGTGTTAATTTTACTCTACTATTGTTGCCCTGAATAAAGATTAGATACATCCTTTTGAGAAATAGGACCAAATCGGTTGTAACTCAGCAAGATTGGGTATTGTAAGCAATTTATGAATCTGTCATTTATGGTGATATTAATTATAAATTGCTTGCAAAAAGAAACATTTAAACCAAATTTTTGTTGGAAAGTGAAGCATTACAAATCTTCTTAAAAGTTCTTCTAAGATGAGGTTAGACAATCTACCTGTAGCTATATTAAGTATAGACACCTATATCAAAAAAATATATATATAATTTGAATATTTAGATTATGTTTTATTACCTGTGATGGAGTACTAAAATCGTTTGATATCAAATAGTTACATTTCATAGAAAATTTTAATCCCAAAATCCAATAATCTAAGATTTATAAAGCAAGTTATTTTGAAAAAGAATTGTATTGCTGCTTAGTGCATAAAATAAGTATGCAACATGAGAGGTTAACTTGAAATGCAGCTCTCTACATAAACATATCAAATGCAAATAAGAGGTTACCTAGGAGTTGATTTGGCAAAACCAGGAACTGAGTCAGGAAGATCTAAATTAAACTTACATGACAATATGCCAAGTTATATAAAGATAAATTCCTGAAAGAACTTATTTACACTATTTTCTATTAAGTAGGTATGTAGAAATTTAGATAATTATTATTGGAAATTATCACTCACCTAAACAGGTGAAATTTAAATGGTTGAGAGGTCAATAGGTACAGGACACTACTATGACCCTCAGTTTGACTCTATCTTACAAAATTTAACACGTTATAAAATAACATAAAATAACTCTATAATTAGAGGAAACTTACCTTGTCACATAGCGTTTTCACTTGATTTTCCGTTAATTGCTTGCAATCGTTTAATTGTTCAATCCATTGGTCCAGCTCCTTACACGACGCCTTGTCATCAACTGCCATCGCTACCAATTCCTTTGATGCAAAAAATAATATATTACTTTCTGAGCTAACCCTTAACAATAATTTAATGTAATAAATACTATATTTAACGTTAAATGAACACTATTTTATGAATTTTCGGAGGACACAACACCAACACAATAGTGCAAAATGGCGATGCTTCATGGATTTTTGACTAATCCTTCCCGAAAAATCGCGCATGCCCCAGCCCTTTAAAATAAGGCGGCTTATTTAAAATGGATAAACTTGTAAAGTGTAATCGGCGGCAAGAAAATTTTTAACACATTTACTGGATTAATGAACTATAAATTACCTTATCCGTCATTAACAAGTTTTTTTCGACATCATTTACATTCTTGGATGCGATAGATTTAATTTTTTTTCTCATTTTGAATACTTTTTTTTTAATTGAAAGTAAGTAGGAGAACGGGAAACGTCAGCGCAAGCGTCAGATGTTGACAGCTTTTCAATGATGAGTTAACAAAGAGAAATGAGGACTTTCAAATTCAAACCTATTTTATACCGTTCTATTTGTATTTCTTATGAATCATTATGTAATTATTTTCTCAGAAAAATATTGAATCTATCCATTCGAAAAATCTTAAATTACTAGAAAATCACTAGAAGACAACTTAAAACTAACCCGAATAGCTAAAGAAACAGATTTTGAAAATAAAATTTAATAATTTGCTAATCATATCCGTTATCATCTAATATAATATTTTATTTTTTGTATGACGAGAATCCTGTGTATACTTCTTGCGTAAAAGTTACGCATATACAGTTAGGTGCAGAACTGAGTCAATACTTAGAAAATTCGTATTAATGGTGGCATAAACAAAATATCTAACAAGTATTCAAAGGAAGGCTTTTATTTTCAAAAAGTACATTAACATTAACATTAAAACCATACAAAACATTTGCCGAAAATAAATGGGGTACATCAAATAATCCTAAATAACATTGGTTCAGTTTTGCTCCACTAATATTAACATTGAACACTTTGGTCGACATTGACACTAATATTTGGTCCAGAGACCTTTAGCTTTTTTAACAGCTAGTAGACGTCTTGGCATGCTTTTTGTTAGTGTTTCACAGAAATCAGGTGGAATTTGGTCCCATACTTCTTCTATTCTCTCCCATAAAACTTTAAGTGAAAATGGTGGCGAATCGTAGTCGTTGGCCAGATGATATTTCACGTAAGCCCATAGATTCTCAATGGGATTTAGGTCGGGACTTTGTGCTGGCCACTGCAAAACCTGAAATTTTTGTTTACCCAACCATTCCTTCACAGATTTTGCGGTATGCTTGGGGTCGTTGTCTTGTTGGAAAATTACTTTGCTAGTGGGATAAGGCATATTATTAACAGTATCTATTAGGTGATCATTTAAAATGGCTTTATAGATGTGCTGGTTCATTATCCCATCAATTTTCTTCAATGGTCCAACCCCATATCCCGACATACAGCCCCAAGCTTTAATATTTCCTCCCCCATGTTTCACCATCAGAATGAAATCTTTTAATTTCATGGATTCTCCCTCTCGTTTCCAGCTCCAATGTTGATCATCTGTTGAATATCTGTTAACTTTAGTTTCATAAGACCAAATAACCTTCATCCAATCCTTCTTGGTCCATGCCTCATATCTTTTTACAAAATCTAGTCGTGCCCTAATATTCTTCTTAGAAAGTAGGGGTTTCTTCTTCTTCTCCACAGCAACAAATTTGAATTGATGTAAAGCTCGTTGGACTGTCCATTTGCTCACCGATTTCCCAGTATCCCCTCGCAGCAACACGGCTGCTTTGGAGGCCGAAGAGGCTTCACCATTGCCCAAATATCTAATTACTCTTCTTGTATCTTGCGCAGACATCTTTTTTGGTTGGCCACCTTTATTTATTTTTAAGGAAATTTTGCACTTATTTTTTACCCTTTGTACTGTGGATTGACTTATATTTAATTGAAATGCGATTTCCCGTGTGGATCTTCCATCAATCAGTGATTTTTCAATTAATTTTCTTTGAAACTTTGGAATCGGCTTCATTGTTTAAAGATTTTGAATTATGATGTTTATTAACGGAGGATATGCGATTAAATGGTTCGTACTCGTCTATATTAGCTGCACACTGCATTTTATGGCGAGTTTCTACTTGTTTGTCGACTAGTTCTCGATCGTATCGTTTTTGTTCATGGCTGGAATTTGACGGTGCAAAAGTGAACCAATGTTATTTAGGATTATTTGATGTACCCCATTTATTTTCGGCAAATATTTTGTATGGTTTTAATGTTAATGTTAATGTACTTTTTGAAAATAAAAGCCTTCCTTTGAATACTTGTTAGATATTTTGTTTATGCCACCATTAATACGAATTTTCTAAGTATTGACTCAGTTCTGCACCTAACTGTATAATATATATAAATACGTAGGTAAGTAATATACCTATGCATAATTAAAAATTAATGAATATTTGTTCAAGAAAATTATATAAAAATTGCTGAATCTTTCCTCGTATGGATAGTTATTATATTTTCAATTATTCTAATGTTTTTTTAAGCTCATTTTATATCGATAGATTCGAACAGTAAATATCGATGCGGAAAGAGAATCCTATTTTTAGTTTGACGCTTATTAAGTAAAAAATAGGGTTATGATATTTATTTGTTTATTCATAAAAGTTGGAAATGGATATTGGAATTTTTGAATCTCAATTTTTGAGAATTATAGAATAAAACAGACATAATGCAATAGCTATTGTATGTAAAAAAATAAGTAAATATTCTATACAAAAAGATTCCAATCATCTAATAGTGTCCTACTGTAAAAGCTGTTAAGTGAGTTTGTTCACAAAATCAATTGTTATGCCTCTATCAGTAGTGCTAATAAACTAACTTCTTTCAGATCTTTCCTACAAAACATGGTAACAGATGCCCCTGAAAACGATCAAATTATTTTGGCAACTGGTGGTTATGATCGTACCATTAAACTGTGGCAAACCAGTTCTGGGATTTGCCACCGCAGTGTGCAGCATGCAGAATCACAAGTAAACGCTTTAGAAATAACCCCAGATAAAAAAGTATTAGCAGTGGCCAGTTATCAACACATATATATGTATGATTTGCTGGCCAACAATCCTAATGCTATTGTAAACTATGAAGGAACTTATAAGAATGTTACTTGTGTTGGGTTTCAAGAGGATGGAAAATGGATGTATTCTGGTAATGGTTCTTAAAAAATTAAGAAATATTTTAAGCCATAATTTGCTTGTTTGGTATTCAAACAGAGCATATAAAAAAGGCTGTTTAGAGAAATAAGTAGTTCTAGTTAGATTGACTTATTAAACATTAAGCTTGTATCTTGGAAATCATTGAAAAGCTATTTAATTTTAAGATATTTATTTAACAATATGATAAATTTAATCTGAGTTTATGTTACATGGTTTTTATTATTATTTTTTTAATATGAATAGCACCGCTCAAAACCTTGAAGGTATCAGCCTGCATGTATAAAACATTTGTTTCTTCTGTATTGACAAATGTGTAGATGAACATAAACTATTCAGGGTGTTTGATAGAATAATAGACAATTGTCAGTGGGAGATAAATGAAACTGTATAAAGATAAATATGGTTATATAAATTCAAATAAGTCCCATTTGTCTGCCATTGAAACCTTTCTAGCACTTTATCTAACACCATATATATTATTCTAACCCAATTTGCTAGGGGGAGAAGATGGAAGAGCAAGAATATGGGATCTCCGTTCAAAAAGTAATCAGTGTCCAAAAAGTTTTGACACTAGGCAAGCATCTGGAACCAGCCTAACACCAATTAATTGTGCTGTTTTACATCCCAACCAAATTGAATTACTCTTAGGTAATTTAATTGCTGAGATATAATGGCTTAGATAGTGGTCAGATGATAATAATTATTGTCAATTATAGGTGATCAGAATGGAGTCATTTACCGCTGGGATTTAAGAACAGATAACCATGACCAACTAATTCCAGAAAACGACGTAATGATTCTGAGTATAGATATTTCTCCAGATAGCTCCCAAATGGTATCGGTGAATAACAAGGGGAAAGCTTTTGTATGGAATTTAAGTTCCTCTGGTATGTTAAAAAAATGTCTGATTTTAATTTAAACTACTAATATATACTTTAACAAATCAAATTTTTATTTGTGTTTTAGGTACAGATTTGAGCACAACTTTATTACCAAAACATAAATTTGAGGCCCATAGGAGAGCTGTTTTGAAATGCAAGTACTCACCAGATTCAAATTTATTGATTACTACGTCGGCGGATCAAACAGCGCGGGTCTGGAACACTAGGGAGTATAGTTTACTGCAGGAATTAACCCAGGATAATCAAAGATGGGTATGGGATGCCGCCTGGAGTGCTGATAGTCAATATGTCTTTACTGGTAAGTAACGTCAAATGATAGATCAGATCTGATTTGATCTGATTAGATTAGAAATTAACGGAATGAATACCTTTCCTTTAATTCCTTTGTAAAATTATTGAAAAGCTGTTGAGAAAAATGTATTTCATTATAAAAGGTTTTTTTTAGCATCTTCTGACAATTTTGCCAAGTTGTGGAATGTAGAGACTGGAAAAATGGAAAGAGAGTATTCTGGGCACCAGAAGGCTGTAACTGCTTTAGCTTTTAGGGATGTAACTGCATAGTTTTAATGCATAATTAATATATATAGTATATGAATTAATAAATGTAAATGTTTTTTTTTGTTCTGAGTTGTTAATTTTATCCAAATAACTCTTATGCTTTGAAATTACAATAGCAAAACTATTCATTTTGGGGTGCTTAAGTTAGGAAACCTTAATCACATATTTTCAGTTTTTAAATCCACCCTGCATTGAACGAACTAAAAATACCACCCATATAATTAGCGAAGATTGCTGAAACAGGGGCCCAACCTTCTTTGATAGTCTAAATCGTTGTGCTTAGGTGCAAGACTAAGGTAAATGTAACAGATTAGGAACTATAGATGAACACTCAAAATTCAAAAGTCAATGCCTCCATACTGATTAAAAGTAAATATACACACAACAAGGAGAAGTGTACAGGGTAATTTGGGATTGATATCGATACCTCCTTGAAATGGGGATAACCCTGAAAGGTCCTTCCGGATATTCTGAACAAATTAAATATTTCTAGATACATATTGGCTAAAAGGAATTGAGGACCTAAATATACCCTGTCCTAGTTGTTTTTACTCAATGAATCGCAAAGGGAAGTGTACTGCCTTATTGAAACTCCATATGGGTACGCTTCCATAAAAAAATGTGAAGAATTGCAAGTTTATGCTGGCACCTTGTTCTGGCCAGGATGATATGGATCATTTAAGAAAACTTTTTCATAAAAATGTGACTAGTTTTAAGGTTTTCTGTCTGTTTTGTGACCATTACATTGCGAGTAACCCTGTTTATATTGCATGTAGAATATGCGAATAAAATTTCGTGATCGTAATTCGGAACACCCGGTATATGTGATTGTTATAAATATAATATGTTATTTAATTAGTGTTACAGATTAAAAAAGCTTTGTTCAATTTAGTTTATATTTTCTTTAGGACTTTGAGAATGAGAATGATTTGTAATTTGAGTTACATCTAGATTCTCTGAATGTATGAGCGGGGTTTCGGAAAGCTTTATTCATTACTTTTCCACCAAATATTGCATGGTGGGTAGGCAGAAGGTACAGTAAGTTTGAATTTAACTAATTGTGTAATACGTTCGTTAAATTAATTCAATCCATTTTTCATGAGGTCCTTTATGGGCATAAATAAAACGTAATATGTATAATCCTTTTTTACACTTAAAAGCATCAAAATTGTACATAAATACCCACGTAAATAGCAGGTGTACGAGCATTTCCACTCAGGCGTATAATTTTCCTGAAATGCGAATTTCATACGAAATTTATTCATTGATGCACTTAGTGGGAATGACATTACATAAACAATGTAGTTTTTCTCGGTCTAGAAATGCGATATTGCATTGTAGTTCCATATTAAATAACAAATAAATTTAAATACATCATCAGATTGCTCGTTGGGTTATTGAACTCCACGGTACATGTGATTTTATATACATAAGAATACAATAGAATTCTAAAAATTATCAACGCATATAGGAATAATAATATATGAGGCGTAGTTGATGAGGTGAAGAGCAAACTGAGGTCACAGAATATTCTATTTGGGTGTAAGATTTCTATAGTTAAGAAAAATCGATCGCGGACTTATAGAAATGTCTGAAGAGCCTTTCGAAATCTGCATATCTATAACCTATTGTTTGGGAGCCCATTATCATAAATTGGAGGAGTATAATAAATTATATAACGTGCGAACACATCAACAAATTAAATGTATCGTTATTTACCTTAAAAATTAAAGACTATTGAACTTGTATAAAGTTGTTTTATGAAAGCGAATTTTCAAGATATGAATGTTCAAGCAGCAGTCATGTCACTGATCTCTAAGATTGAAAATTTCCACTTCAAAATAATGTTTCTCGTTATTCTTTGTAATTCGTTTATTGTAATGATACATTTGTGAAATATAGATAGGGAAATGTGAATAGGTATAAATAACACGAGATTATTCAGATAAATAAAAAAGGCGTCCAAAGGGGGAATTAATTATATATTATAGCGTGGGACTCTAAATTGTCCCCATCTTGTTAATTTTTTAACAAATTATTATTTTTTTAAATTGAAAAGCGATAATAAATAGGACAAAAATGCTATTTTTTGGCGTTTGTTTCCATTTTTTTAATATTGCTACGTCACCGGTAGCGCAAAATAGTCGATTAGAAAAATTGAAACATGAGTCAAGTAACACATCAAATTAAATTCAATGGTCTATTGCGATTCAAAATCTATCGATTAGTTTTTGAGAAAACCAGCTATATATTTGGTAAAAATTTCAATACAAACTCAGTTAATTAGTAGATAAATAATTAAAAAACTTATTTTCGATTTTGTGGTCAGAAACAGCCTTTGCTAATCTTTATTTATCGTTTTATACTTTTTTTTCACTAAACACTATGAACACAAAATCGGAAACAAACCAATTTTCTATTAACAAACGAGTTTTTCCTTTGTCTACGTACTATTTAACAGTTTGTTTGTATTTTGTACCAAATTTATGCCTGTTTTTCTCAAAAACTAATGGATAGATTTTGAATTTCAATACACCATTTAGTGTAGTTCTGAGAAACTTTTAATTTGAGATGTTACTTGATCCATGTTTTATTACAAAAAAAAGTGATATTGCGCTACTGGTGACTTAAGTATCATTTAAAAATTAAACAAAATCAAAACTTATATTTTTGGTCTTATTTAATGCTGCTTTTAAGTTTTTAAAAAATATTAATTTGCAAAACGTTCGAAATCTAGGGATTCTTATTATCTTAAAACGTAAAACGATTAAAAAGTGAAAATTTTTATTTGAGAAACAATATATGATTACACAAAATTTTGTGAACAAAAAGAAATAAGCGAAAACTACATCGAAAGCGTGTTCCTGGTTTATTCTTTGAGGAATCAAAGCAACCACTGGCATTAACTCTATGGGCCAAGTATTTTATGCTGAGAGTATCCAATATAATTTCATTACAGTATCCAGGCCAATTTGGACATGTTAAAATAGAGGAAGCTTTTGGCATTTCTAAGACGGTAATATTTGGGTTATAAGTCGAAAAAGCTTGGTGTTAAATGCAGTTTAAATAACTAAGTTTCTACTGGATACTCTTGATTAGAGCTATCTATTAATAAACACAAATGTTAATAATCAATAATAATTACAAGTTTTTATACTTTTCAAGATTGCTGTGATCATGGCGATGGAAAGTGCCCTCCGGGAATGCGAGCTCTACCAATTGTCGACCAATAATGTCACTGTTCATGGCTCTACTATAATTATCACTATAAAAAAACTGAAAGAACTATGTGGAGCAATTATTTGTGTGTGCCTTCGAGTTAACGTGTTTTCCAATGAAAAACGTATTTTTAGATTTGCCAGTGGCGTCCGCACTCGCACGTCACTGGATGTTTTGAAAGAAAATATCCAGTCAATTTCCTTTAAAAATTCCCTGTGAATATAAAAAAAATCATCTTCGGATTCGCAATTCAATTTGGGAGAAGACAGATCTCTTTCGGTAAAAAATAAAAAGAAACTTAAAACCTGTTTGGCTTTATAAGCTATAATTAACTGGATTTAGTTTATCCGCGGCCC
The DNA here is from genome assembly GCF_040115645.1 of Euwallacea fornicatus. Classification (NCBI taxonomy): domain Eukaryota; kingdom Metazoa; phylum Arthropoda; class Insecta; order Coleoptera; family Curculionidae; genus Euwallacea; species Euwallacea fornicatus. The sequence goes on from NC_089568.1 coordinate 1,119,137, forward strand.
CTTATGGCAAAAATTGTGCCATAGTATTTCTTTAACGAGCAATTTTTCGGATGTAGTGTACCTAGCAGATTAGTTCGGGTTAGATTAGTGATATTTTTCCATGTAGAATGCGTATTAATAAGTCACAATTACAATTCGTGACACCTTTTAGAATATCATGTTGTTCACATTTTTTAGGAGTATAATATAATGCTAGTTTTCAACGCTTTCGTGGAATAGGGAGGAAATATATTTAGATTGGCTTGACTCCATAATATGTTGTGAAGAATATGGAGCCAGCTCTTCCCAAAGGTCACAAATTGTTCAACAGACGTGTGCGGATCGAAATGGCCATTCAGTTGCTGCACGAGGCGACTGAAATACAAAGTCACAAAGCTGGAAAGATGCCAATTGTGAATTTGTAAACTTAAAGAAAAATTTAAGGGAAAAGAATTCTTATCGTCATTTTTGTTATATAACTCCACTTAAGCACCAAAAATAAAATAAATGCATTAAACATTTTTAGGGTACTAGCGCCTGGTGTGAATCACAAAACTGATGAAAAATATTAGAAGCTAAGACAAATGATTGAGGGAGATATAAAAAATACCTTTCAGGTTAGTCTAACTTGTATCAAACCATATAATGAAGCTGTTGAACGTCGGTTGGATTCTTTTGGAATAATCATATTGATATCTATTCTGCTGTCTAAGTTTAAACCTGCTCTGGTGACTCTATTGTTTTGATTTGTGCCGATAAAAGTGGCACTAATAAGGTACCATGTGTTATTAAAGCGATGCTTGGACTTTCACTGGTGGCATGTTTGGAGGAAGAAATTAGGCTATCGAAATAATCTAATAGTGTTTTTGAACGTAAGGTAACGGAATAGGTCTCAGGTAGTTACTATTTATAATCACTATTATTGTTTAGGTGGTATGGGAGTGAGCTGAATTTGAAATCGGATCTCCTTCCTTTATCGAGTCTGGAATCAAGAGGACGGTCGGGAGGGTTGGAGGGTCATTAATATCCATACTAACGGGATGAAGTCGATTGGTGAGTCTCAGTGAGAGGTGTGGATAGGATCTACCCGAGCTTTTGAAGAAAGTAATGAGGAGAATATAATGTAGGTAGTTCTTGGACGCTGAGCTGAACTTCAGCTCAACAAAAGAGTTCCTTTCTGAGAACGGCAGACCTGATTATCACTTACGATCAAAAATTTTTTAATAAATCTTATCAGATTCGACATGGCAAAAGTGACCAGTTTATTAACAGGTTCTGGTCAGCAGAAGGAAATTCGTGCCTGGTCTTTGAGGCTCCTGGATGCTGGGCATGCTCAAGGAGCACACGCAATGGTCGCATTAAAGCGACTGGGATTGACCGGCGCGACTCGGCATTGTAGGAATGTTCTGCTATGCGCGGCATTAAATTAATTTCCGCGCCGAGCATTGAATCGGATAAGTCGGCTCGGACTAGTCGAATCATCTCGGCATAATTATCGAGGTGGCAAAAACTGTCAAGTAAGCTGAGTCGTGTTGATTATTTCATAACGATTGGGTGTCTGTGGTCCTTAAGAGAGGACCATTGAATACCTGGAAATTATTTTGGAGAATGCTCTGCATTTCCACATGCTCAGACAATTCTTCGAACAGCTAAAGTTGCTTCCTAACGAGATGAAGGATTTGAAATCGTTATTTACCGAGCAGAGTGCAGAAAGTGATAATTACCCGCACACTGATTGGAATTGCGCACTGAACGATGCAAAGCGGAGTTCTGTGAGATATCGAGTGCGGTAAACGCGCTTTCGCAAGGGTCAGGCACGTTATTTTTATCGATATTAATTTTATTTGCTTCTTTCGAAAGTCCAATTACATAATAGCGTGTGGTAAAAATTCCACGCGTGCGCAGTAGCTATTTCACTGCCAAAATCTTTCTATGGTTTAACAAGGATAGCTTAATTCCCAACTATATGTGATGCGTGTTCTGCTGAAATAAAATGATATTTTCATGTCATGAGGTCATCGTACATCTGATAATCAAGAGATTGAAGTGCGCACAAGCGTGTGAAAACAGCTGTGGATGGGGCGAGTGCTTTTCTCCCCATCCTCAATGGTAACTAAAATTCCTGACCAATCCTATAGGGTGGAAGATTATTTGCAGTAATTGCACACTGCGTCAGCTTTATCATCTCGGAGCACAGTGGATTAGTGTTAATCTGATTAGTCAGCAGAAGGTGTAATCAGTACCCTCCCTTCACGGTTTTTCCTCAATCTGTGTCTGACAGTCTGCTCCGAAATCCGACAGTATCCTCGGACAAATCCGTGAGGAACGTCGGCAACATCGCCGTAAAGTTTGCGACAAGTGCGTTTTGATATCGGGCGTACGGCAGTGTTTGCGCGCCCGTCTGACGGGTCGATTGGATAAACGGTCGTTGTGCCCTTTCGGCATGCAGTGCTTTTAGAACTGACGTATATTAGGCGCAGTGCTATCAACAAGTGACAGGATAAGTGACATCACTATTAGGCCGGTAAGTTAGTCTCCGGGGGTGGACCGGTGGGGTCTGGTTGGTTCATTCAACCTTGCTGATGGTTATTTTTGGAAAATTTTCGATAGCTTGCCGGGTTGAATTGAATGTCCGAAATTGAGAATCGCCAATGCGAGGAAAAGTGAGAACGTGATATAAGTTCTTTAGAATAGAAAGTTGCTAAAGGAACCAGTTGGATCACTGGTCGAATATGTCTTGAGACTTGAAATTTAAAAAAATAACATATGTGCGCACCGACCAACTTGATGCAAATCTTCCTCAGCTTCAACTAGACGCGAAGATGAACAGGAAAATTGCCAGTGTTGGGAAGTGCTTTGTTGCTTTGGACTCCAAATGTTTTTCGAAGTCTGAAAGTTTTTAAAAAGTACAAACTTTTATTGTGGTAATAAATGAAGTCTCAAAAGTTTTCAGTGTCGTCTTAGAATCCAGACGGTAGGAGCGGTGAATTATTCACACTTAGAAGTTTCCACAAATGATAGCAAAATGGTAGCGAAAAACTACTTGAAATATTTAAACGAATTACTTCTCAAATATTCTTTTCACTAGAGAAAATGTTGCTTTTGAACACCGCTTTAGATGTTAACGTAATCTGACCACCTGATTATTCAGAGAGGGATTGATGAATTAAAGACACAAGTGGAGCATTGAATGCGGAAAAAAATTCAAAATGAGAAATCAAAGAAATAATGTGAAACACAAAATATATATTTAGATGAAAAATAAGTGATGGTTATATTGGAGAAAAATAGAAAAAATTGGACTAATTTTACAAAATTTTATTGGGTTTAGAATTGGGATTAGACCTCAGAGAATTTGGGATTGGACGAACCAGAAAATGTTAATTTCCACCATATCGTGGACGGGTCGTGGATATTTTGTCTATATATCCACGATACATCACATTTTTAACTATGAAACTACAAAGGTAGCATGAATTTTGTGTTTCTAATACTGAGAGAAGTTCCCTTACATGTGCGATTTTCAATACCAACAAACAGTGTAGTAGACTCGAACATAGCATAACATTATAGATGATTTTAAATTATTTTTTAAATGATCACAAAAGAACTTAAGTTACCGCTTCAAAGTTTTAAAGAGCATATCGAAGACTTGCCATGACTAAACATTCTGGGAGGCTCAAATGGTAGTAATAAGGAAAATAATAAGATTTGTGGAAATGATTAGAAACTAAATTAAAATAATTAATATTAAAGATGGTAATACGTAGATATTCACAAAACTCAAACGTGCGAAAATTGCAAGAACTTTTGGAAGTTCTTCTAGCCTTCCAATAAGGACGTTTAAAATAATATACACATAAACTCGAAGACATGTTTTTTTCTATAATTTTCTTGACCTAACATCCAATAGGATATTGAATTAGTCGCTAGCGTGGGCAGATTAATAGTTGTATTAAGTAAGGTCATAGGTGCAGAAGATTAGTAATAGACGGATATACTCCCGAATTCACCATTCCTTCAGTTGAATTCGTACGTCTAAGCATTGTAAACATATGAAAAACCATTCTTTATTTAGTTCAAATCAGTGCATCGTTTTTAATCACGGCTACACTTTAGTCTTTTGTCCTTTAAAACCTAAAATAACGAACACCCCTTAGGGGTACCCTAAAGGATACGTTCTAAAATGAATTTAATCAGATTTATTCTCGGAAGAAAACTGCAGGACAAACTGGCATGTTCTCCATTTACGAAACAAGTAACCAGAGCTTACGCTTCGCAAAAATGTTTTAACGATAATTACAAGGATAATTAGAACTCTCAAGAGGTGAAGGAGCGCTATAGGGATGATTTTTTTTTAGTAGAATTTATCGTTAATGATGTTATGAATGATACCCATCAACAACAATGTCCAATTTCCAAGATATACTCGTATTAAGGAATTTTAGACATTTAACGAACATGACGAAACGTAAAATTCTCAGGAGACAGATGTGGATAGTAAAGTCGTCCGAATATATCATCAATTATATCAGAGAATAAAAACATTAACTCATTAATCAAAGACAGAAAGTAATTCGTAATCTCTGCTACTGTAATACATAGAATCGTCATCTACAACTGTTTTGATGTAATTCCATTGGAACGGTGCGTTTCTTAAATTTTTTTAAAAGAAATAGATAAATTGTAACATTTTGTAATACTTGTTGAAAGAAGTATTTTTTCGCATGTTTGGTGAAAAAGCGTTTGTTTTCACACCCACGTTTTATTATAATGTAAAAGGATATGACCCAGATATATCGTTTGCCTGGAAAGCTTCAAAATTGAAGTAGGTTGGGATGTAACATCTAACGAAAATTAAAATCACAAATCTACATCAAACTGAATAAACGAAAACCAGAAACGACTTTTATTTATACAGTTCGTCCAAAAAGTATGGGAATTCTCAACTGCTTTGCGAAATGTTGGAACTAGTTGAATAATTTGTTGTTTTTTTGGTTTTAAACAAAATTTTCTGTTCAATCGAATATCGAATTTTTCTCACGTTGTCGCAATCGCGAGGGTTTCAATGCGGGGGATGGAAAAAAGCTTTGCCCCGCATTTAGTACCAGCTCCGACGCCAATTTGAAGCTTCCCTCCAATACGCCCGTAACTCACCCGATTCTTGATGTTCGAAATCTGACGAGCTGAATAGTTCATGGTGATTTGCCCGAAGATTTAGTTTTAAAAACGGTAATTACACATGAATGGAAAAGGGGTAATCAATCCGAGAAAAATATTCTATTCCTGTGAAGTACAGTTTGTTATTGTTTACAGTTTTAATGATGCGGAGAAGAGAATCGATAATTGCTTTGCATGTTTTAGGCCAGGCAGCCGCGGCCATGATCATCTCCAAGGATCTGTTCCTTCTCGGAGACCAAGATTACTTACGCCTGCCAAATAAAGACGAAAAGAGGCCCCAGGGGCCCAATATGGGCCGATCAAATGCTGTTCCAAATCACAGGTGAGTTATGGTTGAAATCTCTTTGTCTTTGATCGATTCGAATTTGAATATCCAAAATATTAACGACCTGCACCAAGCCCGGGGCGGTATTTGCTTAAGTACATTACCTGTTTTTAATGCTTTCACAATGCGTAGTTCTTTAATTATATCGCATTATTCTGCAACAACGCGTTTTCATGCTCATTTTATTTAAATGTGTAACGTTCATTCATAACCTGGCAACTTGACACATCACGTTATATCGCTCGTAATGGTTTTTTTAATCGAGCCACTTTTCCTCTTGAATTTAAGTAGTGTCGTCGGTGCATTTACGGGACAACATCTCTTTCATTACCTCAATTTCCAACCTAATTAACTGATTAAATCGCTGCCACTACATTGAATTAAGCTGGCGACTTTATTCGAGTCCGCTCCTGCCTTGGTCGCGTTACTGCGATTGAGTGACACACATGTAATTTTGGGTCAACGGACTTTATCATTTCATATGTATACAAATACGTTTATATTATATGTGTAGAAATTAACAAGAATGGCACTCACCCAGTGTTTGATTTCGAGTATCAGGTATCCGTGTTTTTGCTAGCAAGAAATTCGCTACCGTAGATCGTTTTTTTCGCGGCGAACCGTAGACTCGTTCATCGAGCTTCAGTTTGAAAAACTATTGACCACTTCGAATATAATTGAATTCGGTCAATTTCAGTTCTCACCCACGTACCTAAAGTACCTTCACCTTCTCATTGGAGTTTCAAACAATACCCCACTTAAATCCATCAATAAGAAGATTACCCTTTACAAAGAAAGGGATTTTTTTTTGAAATCCTGTATTCAGAATGAGCTTAACTGCAAGTTAATTTGTTCATTTGATTATTTGAGGACGGTCATGGCCGTCGCACGTTACTCTTGTATGTGGCAAACGAAACCATCGGCCGGAAGCCAACGATTTAGAATTTCAAAAGGTTCTTGTTGAACCAATCAGAATGAAAATTGATGCCTCAGATCTGTTGGCTTGATGCCTTGTGAGTGTCGATCGAATCTAGGTTATGCATGTCTGCTTTAGAAATATTTGAATAGAGGTGAGGTAAATAGTATTGCGGCAAATACAAATAAAGTGCCTTTACGTGCACGTTGCCTTTGACAATAATTAAAATTTTACTAGGGTTCCATTAATAGCCACCGGGCTGTTAGCTTAACATAAATTTCTGTCACAATTTATACACGACTAGTAAAAGTAGTTTGAACAGATGTTGTAGATACATGATAAAATGAAGCCGAGCCAAAGGTGCTCATAAGCAGTGGATGCTCGTCAGAGTCGTAATTCTTCTTTTGGGATCGCACCCACTCGCAATATTAAAGATCTGTATTGTGTTTGGAAATTTGGCGCAAAGGTCAGCGGCCCAAATTTTATCTCGAAATTTGTATGCATTTTGCGTGTAACAAACCGTTCACATCTGCATAAATTTCGGGACACACGCACAATTTTTAAAGTATGACACACAACATACAAATTTATGATAGCTGTGGACACGAAGGCGCGTGATCCGCCGCTAAGAAGCATTACCGTCACTACGGTTCCTTCCCCAGGTTTTTATGACGACTAATCGATCTCAGTTACTTAAAAACTTTATTTGGAATTCGGGTTTCTATTAATCTGATCTAGAATCTTGCCCATAGAATTTCAAAGTTAATTTATAAATGAAAGTGCAAAGAAGTTCGCGTAACTTTAATAGGGTCTCATCTGAGGAATTAAAATACTCAAGACTGTGGGAAAAATGCAAGTGGCCTCTATGCAGTAGTCCAGTCAAAGTCGTCGAGTCACGAGTTTTGCCCTAGCTACTGCTTAAGTTTTTCGTTGAAGTCTCTCCAGTGTTTAAAAAACATGAATCGAAGATAGTCGGACAATTCTGGAACTCCTCAATGAACTTTGCCAGGCTTTAGAAAGAATCCTAGATTACGCTAAATAATTATAGAATAATCTGAACACCTCCGTACTTTAAAGAAAATCTGTAATTATCCACGAATATTTATGGGATATTCTGCGCGGTTCAAAATAAAAAAGCACGACGATATTCTAAGAATCTTCTTAGGGAACATTCAGGTATTATCGTGGATTATTTTTTTATTCTCTAAGTCGAATTGTTGAATCGTATGTCATTGTAACCTGTAACGAGGAGTAGTTAGGTAGTCCCAGGTCCTATAAAAAAATCTCAAATCCTGTCCTGGGAGATCCCTACCAGAATAAATTGTCAAGTCCCAACTGCCAATCGGCCCGATTGGTAGTCGAGGTCGAGAGTCCGTAATTTCCTGACTCAAACCTCAGTTTTAAAGATCGTATGTTCATTGTTGACGCGATATTTCCTGTCATTTTAAGTGGGGTCTTCGAGAGTGAACATAATATGACCACAGGACCGGGACCGTAGATTCATAACAGTCGGAACTCACGTCCAGACTCCCGTCACAAACCTCCAGGGTGCTCAGTGACTAGAAGATTCCTGGAATGAAGCACGGTGCATTTTGGCACCATGCTTTATTGCCTGGTTGGCTGGCCATCGGTGGGCTCCAAACAACCAATCGGCAATTTAGCGATTTCGTAATTTGGTCGGTCTGCTGATTTAGGTCCAGAATATCCCGCGTTCATACCCTTTTCCATTTGACCGGCATTCGATTTATCATTTAGTAGGCATTTTTTTTTACTTTACCAGGCGCTTAATTGTTAATGCGGTGGGGTCACCGAAGGGCACACCGTTTCCCCTTATATGCAAAAACCAGAATATACTACGTATATATGAATAAACTGAATATATGTACTTGCTGAACCACATGCGTCGATTTTTTTCCTAGCAGTGTCAGTGAAATTGACTTACTGGAAAGAGTCAAATTTTCGTCGAAAAAAGCTTTGGGAGGAAGCGCTCGCTTCCAGAAGAGCGAAGGCGTTGTTTGAGGACTTACTATTTCATTTCTGAGTTGTTCTAAACCGTTGGAAAAAGTGGATACAAAAGTACAGTTACAACTTTTCAGGGTCCCCTTATTTGTCCCTACAGGAAATTTGAAGTTGATTTTTCTCGAACAGTTGCTTTTTTTTTATCAGGGTTGGACTGGTGCAATTCTTACGTGATTCGTTTTGCTCCTCGCGCCCACCACAAGCTAGAAACATACTTCCAGGACCTATCCAAGAGTTTATTTCGCGAGTTACGTTTTTACGAGTATCACCATTTCTCGGCCTTTCCTCTTCTCGAGAGTCGGCCTCAACATCATCATTTATTTCCTGGTCGCATAGACTACGACGCTAATGCGCATCAGCTGTTACTTCATGTACTCGCAGAAATTGTAATGATGGCTCAAGACATATTTACGGTCGTTCTCAAAAAATTAACAGGAGGTACTGTTAAAAACTGCGTAATTTAGGCCAGACGATGGAATTGTGTTTTCGTGTCTGGTTGCATGACGTTTCGAGATTAGCGAACATTGTTAATTGTTAGAAAATGTCATGAGCCGTTAACAAAATCGCTATTTAAAAGGCCTGTCCAATCACGCGATACACTGCAAAGAAATTTACTACATACCCACATGTAATTGCGGAAAACTGAACTGTTGGGTTTGTTTTTTCTGCCAGCGTTCGCTAATAAGATCGTATTGAACATGAATGTGTTAATTTTGGGTAGAGTTAGTTTAAACACCCGACTTGCGTTCCGAAGGAAATTTGCCAGAGCCTGGAGGCTTGAAGTAAAACAGAGCTGGTCGAAAGTACGCCCAATTGGATGCTCATTAAGCCACATATTTCTATTCTAGAACCTTTCAGCCTGGAAATAAGTAGACATTCTTAATATTCTCGCGGTATTTGAAATGGTTTCGACTCACGGCGGCGCTCATCAATTCACCAATGTGACGCCAATGTAGAAGAAACCCAACGATACTTGTTAGATGTTGATTTGTCGGATTTCAGGATATGCGGCAGTAAATCTGCATGTCTTTGCTTCAAAATTGAGAAAAATGCGTTCGACTAGACGATTTTAAGTTAAGTCACGTTCATACATATATACTTTGTGATGTAAGATGCGCTTAACATTCTGTCATATCACATTAACATTTAATGGTCTGAAAAACGTAGAGTCAACTTTATTAGGTTTTTTGGTCGCTCCAGCTTGGAGCGTCCCTGAAACCGAATCATATGAATTCCTTTGACGTAGAAATGAGATATATGGGAGAAGGCACATCACTGCTAATTATGTATGAAGACTAACTCATTATCAACTTTTCCGGCGTGCAAAACTTCATCAGAATGCCGCGTTATTGCCCAAAAATATAATCAACAAACGAAATTTTAATTTTAATACCCTCGCGAACCTCGCGAGAACTTAACCGTTGCGAACCCATGTTAATGTGAACTTTTTGTCCAAAAAATTTTTCACCCCTTACAATTTGTCTGTATAATTAATTAACACCCCGTACAGTGGCGGAGTCACCGCCGAACAGACGCAGAATAAAAACTGTTTGCGCGCGTGCATGTGCAGTAGGGGATGAGGTGTTTTTCGCAAAACTATTTGCTTGTTTTAGGGCTCCTTTACCGCGAAACCCTCTGCCATTTGTATTATTGTAATATATCATCTTTACTATTTTACCTGCTTAGAACCAAGCGAAATACTAACCTTAAATCGAAAAGCGTAAGTTTGTCAACACCGCACCGTCTCTCGGCAAGCGTATCCTTGCCGAACCTCTCTTTTCACTTTCAGTGGTCAATGACCCCCCAAGTCCCCCCTCTCTGACCCCGCTGGCATACATCGCTGCGGAGCCGCTGCACCGAAATAACGGCAAGCAGCAGGAGCTGCTGCTGCTGCTGGATGCACTCGTGAGATGCAGTGTGGAGATGGGGAGACGTTTGTTTGAGGGCAGCTTGGAGGGCAGTGCCTGGGGGGCGGCTATTCGCATTACAACATAAATATGTGGTTTTTCTCGTTTTGGATATAATGCGTTTTTGATATGATGTGTTACGGTTAGTAGTACCGGCGATAGTACTTTGCATTATCGGGTGTTATTGCTTGGGTATTAGTCGCCGTTTGCTGTGTGCGGCGCCTAATGACAAATAAATGGGTTTAATTGTTTTGAGCATTAATCATTTTATCGAAGTTTAGGTGATGTGAGTGAACGTTTCACTCCTTTCTATTTTTACGGTTGCAATGGCATATTTGTATGTGTCACTTCGGAGTTATGGTCAAGGTTGCGAAGAATGATTTGGTACGACGGTAACGCCACAGGATGGACTATTTGGCACTAAAACGCACCTCAATGTGTTTTTTCCCTGAAATGCGAACTTGCGGCACACGACAATTTTAAAGATTCCGATTTGTCTCACCACCTTTTACATATACCCTCACAATGATTTTTTGGTGTTTTTATCGCTTTGAGAAAACACGCAAGTTTCCTCATGTTGCGGTTAGGGGATAAAACCAACCATCTACATCACATCGTGATCTAACAGTGTTCTAGGTTGGATCTCTATAGATTCAGACTTCACGGGGTGTAGAGCTTACATATTTCAGATTCAGACAAAGCGAAATGCAATATACAGGGTGTTACCTATACATACAGCACAAAAGCCCAAAATTGCTTATCTATACAGTGTGGTAACTTTAACTGGAATAATTTCGGTATCTACGTAACATTTGATTTTTAGGAAAATTACTTAAATACGTCAATTTTCATTTTATCTGATACACTTTTTGGTAGTATTCTGATGCCACAAATGTCAACCCCTTAGCTAGGGCGATAGTTATCCTTAAAAGTTTAAATGGAAAGGGGATTCAAGTAATACATCATTTTAAGGATTTTTTTCACCTGACAATATGACATATTGCTTTTCAACATAAAGCAAAATAATACGAAAAATAACTTGTTTTCACGTTTAAATGTTGTTTATTTGCAAGTATTATTTTTAATGAAATATTGATGAAATACCGCTTTAATCCGAGAATTCCTTCAATACAAACTATATTTCATTTCGTTTAATACAGAAAAGAAGTACTTCACGTAAATTATAAAATTGCGAATAATGCCTTACTTAACTGAATTTCATAAAATCGATATTTTAATAATGATTGGATACGGCGACAGAGTTCGAACACAAAACGAGATTGTTCAATTATTTCGACAAAAATATCCTGATTTGACACCCATTAATAAAGGGATCATAAATAAAATATAAAAGAAATTTAGCTATCTTGATCATGTGAAAATACTCAAAGGAACAGACCGAAAAAAATTTATGACAATACAAAAATGAACGCACTATTGCCATTGGAAGAAACCCCGATTACACCAGCTTGGCAGAGAGCTCAAGAAAATTTAATCAGTAATACATTGGTTTTGAATATATTAAAAAATATAAATATTCAGCCTTATAATATGCAAATACATGAAGAATGGCTTGAGGATTATAGAAATAGACGAACCGAATTTTGCGAAAGAATTGTGAATGCTGTTCAGCAATTAGAAATATCTATGGAATGGATTTTGTTTATCGATCAGCCAACTTTTACATTAAATGGACATATCAATAAACAAAATTGTTGATATTGGTCTGTTGTGAATCCTCATTGGACGAGAACTTGCTCGCAGTACCCTGCAACAATAAATGTTGTAGGCGGATGTCATAGAGAATCGAATATTAGGATCAATATTTTTCGTTGAAAATTTAAATAGCCAACGATATTTAGAATTTCTCGAAGTCCAACTAGTCCCTACATTATCTAACTTGTTTCATAGTGAAGTAAATCTTGACATGCCGGAGGAACGGATTTGGTTACAACAAGATGGGGCATGGCAGTGCTCCATCTTGTTGTTTTTTGCTAGGAATGTTCTCTTATACCTAGATGAAACTTTTCCAAATCGATGGATAGGAAGAAAAGGTTCAATAGCATGGCCGCCGAGATTTCCCGATCTCACTCCTCTCGATTTTATTTTTACGGGGATCGAAGATTTACAATATGAAACCCCATAATATCCTCTAACTCAAAGAACGTACAAGATAAGAAATTAGGCAAATCACTCTAAATATTTCGGAAACTATGCGATATGAATTTTATCACCGGCGAACATTTCGAACAGTTGCTATATTAAAGTAAATTAATTTGTTTATTTAAAATTTTCTTTTTATTTTGCTCTACCGAAAAATGCATCGGCTAAAATAAAAATTGACCTGTTTAAGCAAGTTTGCTGAAAATGGAATGCCATATAGATACCGAATTTATTCCAGTTTAAGTTATCACTCTGCATAAGAAACCACAGCAAATTTGCGGGTGATATGTTGATGATTGCAGAAATGAAGAAGTGAGAAGGAACAAATCAGTGAATGAGTGAAATGAGTGAAAGACATGGAGAGATAAGTACCTAACTATTGATTATCAAGAATTATGAACTGGGTAACAGTAAAAAACCGAAGGAAGCTACTGAGAGTGAGTGTTAAGAATTTGAGTTTATTTGTGCTGCCATTACACACTATTGGACCTAAGTGCAAACAATCCATTAGTAATATTGTAGACCGTGGAACTATATTCAGTTGTGTGTAAAAGAGCAGAAGTTATACGTGCCAGTAAGAAAGTGTTTGGGAGGAATGGAACAGACTGGACAAAATATAGATGAAATAAAGACAATAAGAATGCTAAGGAATGTTCCTAACTAGAGTGGAATAAGAGGATCATTTGAAGACCTCATATTGAGTCATCATCAGCATGACATTGTATTATAACTTGGGTACCTGACCTATCGGAATACACGTAAAATGGTGTTCGCCTTCGAAAAGTTCAAACAAGTCTAATCTTTTAATGTGGTTCAATGACTCTATGGGGGATAACTAAATATAGCTAGGAATTGCCTCCTCTTGTACCATTAAAATCTACAAACATGTTTAAAATTGTAGTTCAGTGGGTCATAGGAACTTTTCACTTCCCTACCATTCTAAGGAGTTTATTCGAAGAAACAAATTTCATGCTTATTCAAATATTTATTCACAAAGCGTATAATTTCTAGAAAGTCTTTTAGTTTGTGATTTACGAGATAGATCTGATATTTAAATTGGGGAATCGGCCAATCTCAGTTAGAACTTTCTTGATTCGATTCTCGTGTACTTCAAATGAAACATTTTCACTTATCTCTGGTTTAAACTGAACTTATCAAATACGAGACAAATAATAGTAAAACTTTATTCGACGTGGGTTATCTAATATTATTTTTTCATTAACCAATAAGTGCTGACTGGGAATTATACATATGTCGTAATAGTTGGGTCTAAATTCTCAATGTTCAGCTAAATCTATTGAATGAATAATGTTTCTGTTAATTTGGAAATAGAGGAAACCTAATTCCTGATGAGTTTCTTGGCTCTTCAATTTTTCTAGCAAAAAAATAGCAGCGTTATGGAACTGCGAAACGTGCATGCATAGGTTCTAAACCTTCTAACGAATAAAGGGCGCACATTACAAAGGACTCGATTTTTTTCCTACTTTTGAAGCTCCCGAAACACTAATTTACCATCAAAACGAGATTTGCTCTCGAATTATCTTCAAACCTAATGGATTCAAATTTACATTTGTAATTTGTAATTTTAAAACAATTAAAATATTTATTTTAATTGTTTTAAAATTTAGTTAAGCATTTCTCTTCAGATATAATCGGAAATTTAACCTGTAAGTTATTAATGACTCATTTCAGATCTAAACGTCTCATTTAAAACATAATCAAAAAGCACTTAAAAATTACTGAATAAGTGCTTTTACGAAAGCTCTCATGTTACAACACATTTCATATTGATGATGTTGATCGTAATGCGAAATATTTTACACGAACAGCGATTTTTATTCAAGATAAAATAAGAACACTGTTCACTTTAACGCACGAAGCGACCAATTTTATCCGAACGAATCCGACTGTTACTCTATGAACAGGATGGGCAAATTTATATGTTTATATTAGAAATCTAGGTAACTATAAGAGATGGACGTGGGCACGTATAAGGAGTATTGAGTATGTAAATTCCCTTTCCAACATCTACACCCTTAATGCACTTCAAAGGGTTAGGAAACAATGCAACTTGTGTATCGCAAATTAACGGACTCGCATCACGCAGTTCTTTTATAAAACTTAGGAAGAATTTTCTTCACGTTCTGGTGATGGTTTAAATATTTATCTTTTCCATGGGTGGTGCCATTGGCTGCCAAGAACGTACCCATCCTCCGAATTCCTGCGGAAGGGTCTGCTTTTCCTTTAATCTGCTTGAGACTTCCAGGTACTTGCCTACAGTCGCAATGGAGTATGATCGATCAAGGTGACGCCAATTGTTGATTCAACTGTATCCACTGATGGTGTTTCATAGAGCTTCTGTCAGTTGCATATGTGAGAACGCACAAACACACGATGATGAGATATAACCGATGACGAATCCGCAGTGAGAAGTTCCGGGTTTTGTACGCGAGACGCTTTAGGTGGGGCTCTTTAAGAGCGCCTCTGAGCTACTGCTACTTCCAGGACATCCTCGTTCGAAAATGCAATCTCTTAATGGTGAAATACATTTAGCATAACCCCATTCGTTTACAATAAGTTTTAAATCGTCTCGTCCAAATCCTAATAGTACTTGAAGTATCACACAACAGAATGCACATTAATTTATCGACACGCCCCGTTTTTCAAGTCTGCATTTCGATTCTTCTCGTGCAGAAGGAGGTCATTATTGCATCTCTGGTGCTCGGCGTCATCTTGGTGGGTTCCGTTCACCAGATCCACCTACGGGTCGTTTCGAGCACATCCGGCCCCGTCTTGGAACCCAACGGTTTCCCCATATTGCGACACGATTTTTCTCTTGACCACTGGGTAAAAGTCGCATCGATAGATTTTACGCAATGGTGGTCATCACGCGGCAGGATTCATCGGGGGGTTTTTACCGACTTTAATGGAGAAAGCGCTTATGCATGTGGTTTGTTTCTTTCGAGGTTTAATTCCGTTTAAATGGGCCAGAAGGTGTTGGCGAATTGGGTGCAAATCTGGTGAAGGCAACCTTGGGATTGGCCATCATTGACGAGGTGCAGAAACGATTGATTTCACACAGAGATAAGAGCAACGCGTTTTTCTTTCAGTCATCAATATTAATGCTTCATAATTATTTTTTTTAAACTGCGTGCACCGGCCGTGGAATACAAAACAATTCAAGTGAGTGCTTTTATACACGCTTTGCTAGTTTCCTGTGTCCCAGACAGCACGTTTTCTTTTATAGTGCGTTTTATCTATATATATATTTTTTTTATATTATAATAAAAACTGAAACCACTTCACAAGAATCACTCGTTAACTGAGCGGCAGCGAAATTACCTACCGTTCGAGAGCAATAAACTTTCTTCCCCTACAAGTACACAAACAACTTAATTATTATTATTATTCTTACTGAACCTAGTTTTTATTATTAATTAGTGGTCTCAATTATTGAATAAAGCTTTATAATTTTAATTGCCCGTTTCAAATTAATTAATTGACCACGCTTACAAAAACGGTGTGTAAACAGTAGTAAATTTTAATTTATTGTTGGTGTTGCGAAGGGGGGTACGTTCATAAATTGTAAGTGTGATACTTTTTGCAGCATTGCCAGCTGATTTATGTAGTTTGGTATTGCGTAAGTTGTCATCGTATATTTTGATTTAGTATTTTGTGGAGAGCGTCTGCGGCTTTAAAGTTGCGAATGGCCACGTCCACGTAGTGCCAGGGCGATCCCGCATCTCCCTCTTCTTGAAACTTTTGCGGTTTCCGCGGAGGCTTTCCTTTTGTTCATAGACATTTTCATTACAAGAGGTTTTCAACCCCTAAATTACAATACGCTGCTTTTGCGTCATTTTCCGAGAGTGGCAAAATCGTGCCCGAGAAACGCACGTAGTGGCCACGGGCCACGGTGCGTTATAACGTCACAGATCAACGTTCTAGACCCAGGAAAATTCTCTGTTCGAAGCTGCCGCGAACCGGTGTTGATGGACAGAGATTCGATGCGTATGAACAGCGGTGATCGGTCGATTAGATCAAAAGACATTTTTTTGATGAGAGTGAGTTATATCGTGAACAGCATAAGCCTTTGGACGTCGTTGGAATGTCGGACCTTTTTGCCGTTCACCAGAAGAGTGACACAAAACAAACATTTTTTTCGTGTATTTTTTCCAACTTTGCTCTGCGACCAAGAAATCCGAAGGAGACAGCTACTTTAACTTACAAGTTGCTCCTTGTACTTCTAAAATTACAACAACCGTTGTTACCGGTCACATTTGTTAACTGCGTTTCGAAATGAAGGTACTTGCTCTCGTTATGTAATACGTGATGAAATGGCAATAACTGTTGCCGAACTTCATTAAGGCACTTGTCACTTTGTCAAAATTATTGCGCGAGCCCGTGAATTAAGACGAAACTAGTAAATTTATTACTATTAATGTTGAGTTCTCTCTGTAGAAGTAACTGGGCTAACAAATTTAGATAAGATTTGATGGAATGGGTTTGTCTAGAAAGTGGTGACCTAGACCGAAATTTCTGTTTGATCTATTTACAGAGATTTATGTGTTTACTTTGGGTAATTATCAGGCAGCTGAAATATCCTTCAATTTTTGAAATTGGTTAATTAGAGATAAACTAAAAATCATCGTAAATTTGTGCGTGCTCTTATTTTGATTAACGAAAAATACTTCAAATCGCTGACGAATCCCTTTTTATACAGGGTGAGTCGGGAGAATCGTGTCAAACTTCAGGAGCGTGTTGTACATGAAAAATAAATGTAAAAAAACTCAAATGTTGTTATCCGATTTTCGTTTGTTTACAAGTTATAGCGCAAATAAAATTAAAACATAAAATTTAAAAAATTTATAAATTTCATAAGAAATTCCATAAATGAACGTTTGGATATCACAGTAAATGTTCAAAAATATTGCCATTAACTTCTAAACATTTTCGGCTTCGTCTATGAAGAGCATTCGTTGCGCTCCTGATTGTTTCATGTCTTTCTTCAATAGCAGCTGCAGCATTTCTAATGCGTTGAATTAGTGCATCTTGAGTGTCCACTTTTACTCTGTACACTTCAGTTTTAAACCAACCCCACAAACAATAGTCCAGTGGTGTGAGGTCTGGAGATCTTGGAGGCCAACTAATAGGGCCACCACGACCAATCCAACGTCCAGGAAACGTTTCGTCTAAATGTTGCTTAACCTTTATGTTTTAATTTTATTTGCGCTATAACTTGTAAACAAACTAACATCGGACAACAACATTTGAGTTTTTTTAAATTTATTTTTCATGTACAACACGCTCCTGAAGTTTGGTACGATCCTCCCGACTCACCCTGTATAATATGTTCACAAACTTCCTGGGATACCGACATCCCATTAACCACAAATGCTTTCCACACTTTCAGACATCACACACTAATCCCTACCAAATCGAAAGTTGGAGGTCACGTGTATTAACGTTTCATCAATTAAAATTACCGCAGTATGCTGGGCAATCCCAAAGTAAATGAGATATCTAAAGACAATTGGTTTCAGTTTTTTCTAAAACTTATAACCAGTAATTTTGCAATAAAACAACGTTTCGGGTTGTGGCGGAAATAATTCGAACTAATTTTAAAAATTCAGTCTGCAGTAGGACCACATTCCAAAAATGAGTTTTTAATGACACCGTATAATGAGATTTCGGCATTTCTCAACTTATAATTATGTTATTAATCTTGATAAAAAAAGAGTTTGCAGGAGCAGAACTCTGCCTGATCTTGAAAGTTGGATGTTTGTTGATTAATTTTAGGCAAGACAGGCATCTTTTAGAATCATTGTTTAAGTAAACTTCTAATTTTTATAACTCAGAGCGGTGCGAACACTGCTGGTTCTTCTTAAGCCTAACTTACAAAAGATTTCGATCCTCAAAAATATATCGAGGAAAAGCCCATGGGCAGATACCAAGTGGTTCGGCACTTCACATTTGGGTATTTCTAAGGCCGCTCTTACTGGATTTGAACTATGTATGTGATACAATCAGCGAAAATCATTAAGCACTTGGCACTTGTGGAAGATTGTCAGATCAGCTGTGAGCTCATTTGATCCGATGCAAACCAAAGGAAAATTTATGTTTCCTTAGATGCATTTTTCACAAATTTGTAGTACACACATATTAAGGATGAAAATTGTTACGTTTGGAATAATAATAGGTGTGCAAGAAGAAACTGAGCAATGAAGTTATATGCAATAAAAAAACATACTTAGACACGTTCAATTCGCCTGCAATTGTAAGCAGGTGTTGTTTATTTATGACTTTTTATATGGTAAAAGTTTCAGTTGCTCAGGAGCTGTAGTTCAGTGCACAAAACGTAGATAGAGACATGGACATTTCCAAGCAATATTTGAGAATATCAATGTTGTTCTGTTTTAAACTGAAAAAAAAATGATGCTGAAACAACAGAAATGGTTAATTCGGCTTGGGGAGATGATTCTGTTGGTGCTTCAACTGTTAGGAGATGGTTTAAGAAGGTCCGTGAGGAAAATGTTTGTCTTGAGGACGATCCACGTGCGGGTGTCGAAAGTTTCAAGACGAAGAAATGCAAACTTTACTGGATGAAAATCCATGCCAAACTGAAAAACAGCTTGCAGAGCAGTTAGGAGTAACTCAACAAGCAGTTTCAGTTCGATCTCATGGAATGGGAAAAATTCAAAAAGCAGGAAAATGGGTTCCTCGTGGGCTAACCGAAGACAATAAAAATCGAAGAGTTGACATCTGCATGAAGTTGCTTTCTCGGTATAAAAGAAAGAATTTTCTGCATAATATTATTACGGGAGATGAAAAGTGGATTTTGTATGACAATCCTAAGCGCAGAAAAACGTGGGTTGACCCAGGCCAGCCATCCACATCAGTTGCAAAACCAAACGTTCATGCCAAGAAAATCTTACTGTGTGTCTGGTGGGATTGTAAAGGAGTCATTTACTATGAGCTTCTGGAACCCAGTCAAACTGTTACAGCTGACCGTCATCAGGCCCAAATGATCAAATTAAGCGATGCTCTGAGGAAAAAAGACCATTTACGAGCCAAGGAAGTCGGAAAGTGATAATGCTCGTCCGCATACAGCTAAACCGACCCAGGAACTCATCTTCTCGTTAGGCTGGGAAATACTCCAGCATGCGGCGTACTCTCCAGACTTGGCTCCTTCCGACTTCCACTTGTTCAGATCCGTGCAGTCTCATTTAGCTGACCAACGATTCTTTAACGTTGAAGATATTCGAAAATGGCTCGATAACTATTTTTCGTCGAAACCACTAAGCTTCTATCACTAGGGCATCCATCATCTACCCAGTAAATGGCAAAAGACCATGGACAGTTATGGAAATTAGTTTGATTACTAATATTTTCAACAACTATGTTTTTAATGAAGCTTAATTTCACCAAAAAATGCTCAGTTTCTTTTTGCACACCTATTAGATTTGGATAAATTATGTTTATAACAAACCCAGTCAATTTTTTAAACAACTGTATACAGAGTTCGAAAAACGTTTTTGTACTCTCAGCAGTAGCTTGAAACGGTGAAAGGCGTATCACTTATTTGCAATACCTTGTGTGATTTGAACAATCAGACCAGAATTATTTGTTTGCCTTGATTTTTTTTCTCGTGTTCATAAAATTATTTTAGTATTATCGAACGATTTACCTAACTGTGAACTAAGCAGATCGTGGAAATAATTACACATTGTCTAGTTTTTCATCTTCGCTATCTAATGCGCTAATTTCATGCTTTATTACCTAATTGTTCCGTTTTAATGCCAGATATTTGATGCAGGTATTGGTTCTACCTGGTTCCTAGTGGGTACCTTCAATTAATTTGTCGTTTCAACCTGATTTGTCTCATTCACTTTTCTATCGTTTATAGATTCGCGTTTAAATTTTTTTTTCTTAAATTGACGCTTGCTCTTTTCAATCATTTTTTTTGATTATGTGAAGAAATTTGGAAGCGATCGTTAAAAGCTTCGCACTCCGAAAGGAACTCTATTACGAGAAATGTATTACCGCTCTTTATCTTGGCCAGATAATAACCTTCTGCACATTAACGCATTATCTCATTCAACAGCTCTCCTTGAGATGCTGATGTTACATTTATGAAAATAATTTTATGAAACGACAAAACTTAATAATCGATAAGGCTGAAAGTTAATTTTTGCTTTGAAACTCAATAAAAAAGACATAAACATGCCACTCTTAATAATCGCGTTAATTACGCCCATCTTGTGAATAGAAAAAATCTTTCGTCTATTTTAATGTTTAGGCAAGGCTAGAGCATCAATAAATTCATTAAATCTATAAAAACTTTAATCGAACTATCATTGTTTCAATGTTCCGATGCTATTTTAAATAAGTTAATGACCTTGGTGTGAAAGAGATTTAACGTTATTGTATCGCCATTAACGATAAACTTCGTTAAAAACCCCTAGTGAATTATAAAAACGAATATTTTTACACGCTTCTTGTTTGTTTCCAAATCCATAATTTGCGAAACATTGTCCCTAAAAATGCGAAAGTGTTAATCCCATATGAAACGAATGAGCATTTTTCGGATTTATTTCAGCTGAAAGATTTATAATAGGTGTGAGATTTCTTTTAGCTTTTTTTTTTTGGGTGAAAAACTTTCAAAAGCTTTCAGTTCTGGGCCGCAGATATGGATATGTGACCTTTCAATCCTTGCGAGATGGTTTTTATTGCGATATTTGCCGTAAGACGGCCGATATTGCCGAGGTATGTGACCTCGATATCCTAAAAAGTATTGTTTCGTGTCCGGATCATAACCATTTTTCGGAAACGGTGGGCAAGTTAATTTAAAACTTTTAAACCGACATCCCAGTTAGAGGTTAAAGTCCTCGATGTGAAAAAAAATATTTTACGCCAAATTTAATCCACTTTATAAAATCTCACCCGCAGAAGTTGACCCAATTTTCGGTGATCCGTAACTAAAAATAATTATCGGCTTTGTGGAAAACAATAAAAGCGATGGTAAACTTTGCTTGTCCTTTTTTTAATAAGAAAAATTGAGAGGACATCGTGCAAAAATCTAAGAGTGCGAACGAAAAGATGTTGGAAGACGCCATATTTTTGGGACAGATAGGGGACTAGGATCCGTAACAGACTGAACGTCCATAGAGGTACTGGTGCAGGATGATGGGAAAACGTACAGAAAACGAAACCGAACAATTCGGGATTACGATAATTTAAACTTTTCCTTACTGGTAAGCCGTTGTTTCTGGACGCAATCGTAGTTTTGTAACACTGAAGAGCACATGAGTTTTGGTTTCGATCTTGGACACACCTTACCTACGATGAAGGCAGCCTGCCACGCACCACACATTCTTTCATCTAACCCGCTCACCATCGCCGGGAATATACTGCAGATCACCAAGACCACCTTGAAAGGGGATGGGTATATTCTGCCACTTGCAAGCGAGGAAGTTCACTAATTGGCACTCCTCCAAGAAAAAAGAAGTTTATTCCATCTTCCAAAATGTAAAAAGTTTGCGAATTTCTTCAGTAAAAACTGACGAGAAATAAGTTATCTTATGTCACTTCAATTGTTCTAAATATTTAGGCCCCTTGGGGCCATGTTGTCTGGACTCCCCAGGGATCGATTTCATCCCGTGTTTGCTTAATTAGTTTTTCCCTCTTATCAATGATACTAATGGTTTTTCCTCCTTGCTGGCCTCATCCTGGACGATGCTGAACGTGACCTTGTTTTCCATTCATTCATCATTTCTCACTATCTGAAATTGCTTTTACCATTTCAAAAACTATTCAAAGACAAAGCTGGGCCAAGATTTCGAATGTTCCTATCTTGGTGATGGGCGCTGTTTATTAATGATGCTACGAATGGCAGTGCATGGCAAATATTATTAATGTTTTTAAAATGCAGACGTACAACTTTAGCATTAAACGTCATTCGACTCACTTAAAAAACGATAAATCAATCTTGCTCTGACCAGCTCAACTTCTAATTCAGAATGCATTTGCCAATATCAATGCGAGATTGGTTTCAGAGCCGGACTTAGGATTATTTGATCGATCTAATCGATGTAAGTAGTTATGGGCTTTCCAATTGTTACGCATTTTGATTGAACTGAAACCGTTGTTGGACCCAGAATTTCACATGCGAACGCCAATATTGATCATTTTCCCAGTAGGGGTAAACATTTACCGCTAATATACTTCACTGCATAGTGCCGTTTCAATTCAATCAAATGAATGAAAGTTGTGAAAAATTAGTTGTTGACACGTTTGCTCCACTTAAATCAGCCGGTAGTGAAGTTGGAGTTAAACTGGAGTTGTAAAAGTGATCGTTAGTGGATATTATATTTCACGTAAAGAGAACGTATAACCATTAGCAAATGAAATTAAAGTATAGTTACTATGTTTTCATGGTTAGTTATGAAGCAATAATCCTGAATGCTGCAGATGGAAACAAGTCATTAACTCATTATAGAAAGAAATTCTGACCTTTTTCCCGCGAGGGTTTAATTATGTTTGTGTGCACAGTTTTTTCCTCAACAATGAGTAATTGGGTGGCTCTTGGTCGCAAAGTAACGACATTACGTTCAGGTTTCGGGAGGTTGCTTTTCCGAGTGTTGACTTGCACCAAATTTCCGATAATATTGTTTAGTCCACTACTGCGTGGTTAGTTAAAAAAAATCATTAAAATACCCAGTCTACACGTCAGACTTGACATACTTTATTTTGGGAACGTGTTCCTGTCTTTGACCGTTAAACCAAACGTCCTGCGACCTTGGCCTTTGCGTAGCCTCGTAAACTGCCAAAATCGCCACACCAATGGCTCGCATGCGGGGCCAAATTAAACAATTTATGCCGGGTGTTTACTGTAAAGCTGCACTTATTTCAGTATTTTTTTTGTTTGGTTATATTAGATTTTTATGCTGGTTTTAGTTTGGAATTCTTGCCATAAATATTGTTTTAATGTAGTTTCAAGTTGTTTTAGAACTTTTTGTTTCCAACCGATTTTCCACTGAGGTTTTAACCCGTTTTGTATTTACTTCAGGACTCAGCTTTTGAGCGGGGAAACTTAACAGCCCACGTTTTTCGCGCTTTAGCCCCCACAATTTGTAAGACAATTTAACGAATGTTCTCAGCGTCCGGGATAGCTCTAAAATCTAGGCACTTACCCTTTTAAATCATCGAAAATCTACAGTATGATGATATTTCTGGGGTCGGTCGCCCTTAGACCGTTCTGTCGGCCGCCGACATTGCCGAGTTCTTCATGAGATTACGATGCTACGCGTGAATAATAAACGCATCATTCACGCTCAATATTATATGTGTTGCACAGTAAACACGAGATAATGCCTATTGATCTCTATTAATAGGCGTTATCAAGTATTTACAAACAGACGCGAAATTACTACATTCATAAATGTTTAATTTTGGACATACGTCTTAATGATATGTACATCCTCAAATACGAAATCTCGTTGTTCGTGATAAATGCGATTTCAAAACTGGTAATACGTTTTTGCTTCGTTGTTATAAGGAAAATTCATTTGAAACTCTGGCAACACCAAAGGGTTACTCTGAGACATCAGCCAGTAAAGATCCGGCCCAAAAACATGAAAAGAGTCTCAAACCTTGCGTAACCGATGGGCAGTTCAGTGAACTAATAGAGACAATTGAGAAAATATTTCCATCGAGATTCTCCCAGGCCTCGCTTAACATATTCGAAATTTCTCCGTTTTTAAATGATACTCTAACTCAGCGCCAAATATGTACCGGGTGTCCCCCATTCGACTCTTAACATGGGTTTCTCGAAAACCATCCGAGATGCATGTTTAGTAATAACGTAATGTTAAATGTATTTGAAATGCAAAATATACAGGGTGTTACAAATTAGTAGGCCAAACCGCGATTGAGCGAAAATAAGTCGACTTTCCTTATGCGACTTTTTTCTTTGGCGTTTTATACTCACTATACAGAGTGTTAAAGTTATTAAAAAATTAATTTATTTGGTTAATAACTTCGGCGCTTCTTATCGTATTTTAATGAAATTTTGTAGCGATGCACAGTTCGATGAGGCGCTTTTTTCCTATAATTTAGGTAAAAAAAATTTAAACTGGAGAAAGGAATTGGGGGTCACGTTTCCGTGACCCCCCCCCCCCCAACTTTTTTTCCACGCGCGAATGGTGAACGTGTTTAATTTTTTAAACTAAATATTCTTTTATCTTAATTTTTTCATTCTTGTAGAATTTTGATTTACCTCTTACTTTAGAAGATATTCCAGCATATTGCCTCTCAATACATGGTAATGTGGTGGAGCACTATCCAACTGCAACCACATATTCGTTTAAATATCTGGACAGGAATAGTTGACAATTTTCTCTTAGGTTCGGTTTTCATGCCTCCGCGATTAAATGCTGAACAATTTCTATTTTTTTTAAGAAATTCATTTAGAGATTTACTAGACGATTTGCCCTTAAATGTGCGTCAAAATATGTGGTTTCAGTTGGATGGTGATCCACCACATTACCGTGTATTGAGAGGCAATATGCTGGAATATCTTCTAAAGTAAGCGATAAATCAAAATTTTACAAGAATGAAAAAATTAAGATAAAAGAATATTTAGTTTCAAAAATTAAACACGTTCACCATTGGCGCGCGCAAAAAAAAGTTTGGGGGGACGGGGACGTGTCCGTGACCCCCAATTTCCCGTCTCCGATTAAAATTTTGGTAATTATACTGTAAACGGTTTTTGCTCCGATCGTTCTGATTTTTTAATATGTTATTCTAAAGGTCATTTTGAACAACTTTTCTAAAGGGACAAGGGCGTGCAAATGCCTTTTTCACACTTTTTTTAGGTTGAACATTTTTCCAAATCCAACTGTCTTACGGGATCGTAGAGCGAATAGGGGTGCAGGGTGGGGTAAGGCAAGGTAAGGTGAGGTAAGGTAACACATTTTCATTTTTCATTCATTATTTCTCTATTGAAATTGCAAAGTTACATCCACCTCAGTAAGGAAATTTATTTCATTTAGTTCAGGTTAGTTCGGATCACCTCAGTAAAGGAAATTTATTTCATTTAGTTTCAATGCTTATCGAGCAATATGTTTTTTATTTACTTATTTTGATCAGAATTTATATATTTTCTTCAATTGCGATTGCAATTAAAATAAAATTTTAAAATTTTTGTGTATCTTTCTTGCGCAGGGGCCACGCTAGTATTTTAGTCGATTAAGTGAAGTGTCTTTCGGGATTCATGGAGTGAATTGGAGTGCTGAGTGAGGTAATTATCAACAACGTTTCAGATCTTTAAAGCAACAACAAAGTATTACATATCCATAGTGAAGCAGTTTACTCCACCCAGCACCCCTATTCGCTCCACGATCCCGTTTGGAAAAATGTTCAACCTAAAAAAAAGTGTGAAAGAGGCATTTGCGCGCCCTTGTCCCTTTAGAAAAGTTGTTCAAAATGATCTTTAGAATAACATATTAAAAAATCAGAACGATCAGAGCGAAAACCGTTTACGGTACTGTTACCAAAATTTTTTTAACCTAAATTATAGGAAAAGAACGCCTCATCGAACTGTGCAACACTACAAAATTTCGTTAAAATACGATAAGAAGTACCGAATTTATTAACCAAATAAATAAATTTTTTACTAACTTTAACACTCTGTATAGTGAGTGTAAAACGCCAAAGAAAAAAGTCGCGTAAGGAAAGTCGACTTATTTTCGCTCAAAGAATCTGTGGTTAGCGGATTGGCCTACTAATTTGCAACACCCTGTAGAGTTTTCTTAGTTTCTCTACAGCTTCGAGGTATTATGATTTGCAACATTACATCTGACTGAATTTATATTCATGGTAAGTTACATCATAGAAAGATGAAATTATTTTAGGATGTTTTTATAGTATAAAAACCGAAGCAAAACAAACAGAATATTCGCTTCCAATAATACGTAGCAATGTTAAACGTTCGAGACATTGCTGCGGACGGTTTGCCCTTATTGATGTCCTTCAATTTTCACACCGTCTATTGATCTGCGTCAATTCAAATGAAAAATGAACATGTAACGTACTAAAAACATTAGTAAAAAATTATTACGCGATGGTTTAATGAAAATTTGAAGTTGCTAAATTCTTTATTGTTTTTTACTCTAGTAGGTACGCCACTGCGTTTTAGGCGAGTTTATGATTGAATAAATAAGGCTATAAAAAGTTTACCAATATTTAATTATGTTAACAAGTACATTATACTGGATGCAATAAACCGATCTTGCCAAACTGCAAACAGCTGCCACTAAACCGCGATATTTGCAGCTAAGTGAGTTGTTCATCCAGTTTTCGTTATACACGATATGAAACCGACGAAAAACGTGATAATTTTAAGGTGATTTTGACATGGCGAGACAATGCATTTTTTGCTAATTTGCTTAGGAACGATGCCAAGTTTTCACATATTGTTATTGAGCTGTCGTGTTTCCACGGCAACTTACATTCCAGCCGATTGACAGTTTACGTTTGTGTAATCCGTAGTCACGTTACGGTACTAATTGCATCGGTTCATCAGAGTAGAAACATAAAATCATCTCTAATTCGTAATTCGCTTGCCTCCAGGTTGGAGACAATAAATATACTGAAACCTTCTGCGATTAGGGTTTTATTGGTCTCTACTATATCCATTGCAATTACTTCGCTTCCAAATGAGTTCAATTCAGCCAAATGGAACGTAATAGACTTCGCGTGAGTTTCTTCGATAACGAAATCCAAGACAGGCCGAGCAATTATAAATAGCAAATAATTATCACACCACGGTAACATTATTATTCAATCAAGGAGCAATAAACGTACCCACATTCAGTCAGTCTATTTATGATATGCAGAGCTCTGAAAAACCACTAAAGCTTGAAATGTCTTTTGGTCTGGTTGGTGTACACTTCTCAGCTTATACACCGGATTAACCTGATTCCAGGGCTGAACTGGCGCATAACTTATGAGAACATTTGGATATGCAAATCTTGCGATACCGTTAGCATCAGGAAAGAATTGTTGAATAGATGAATTTCATCAAACTGATTAGTACCTGACACGGGTGTTATAAATATTTAATGGAAACAGATGAGCCTTCTGGCAAATTTAATCAATGAAAATTCTAAATAGGGCTCCCGTTTAAGCGGGAATGTCTGGCAATTCCTTCTGAAAGTGAGCAGCTACGTAGATAGGCTCATCTAGGCAATATAAGGCCGAATTTAAGACGTATCTATCTCAATTACCTGACCTGTCACTGCAATTGCGTCAATCTCCATGGAATTAATCAAGTGAAATAAAAGTTTCAATGTCAAAGTCACCTTATCTCGTTTGAGTGTGTACAATAAGTCGCGATTTATGTTGCGCTGCCAGAGTTTACGACACTTTTATGGCGTTTTGACTGATGACGTCTTTTTTTTTTTTGCAACCAGTCCCGAGAATAATTTTTATGCGCAAAAATGTTTGTTCTATCGGGTGTAAATATTTAGAAAATGGCCAGGATCAGCTCCAGCCATTTGTTAACGACGTTTGTTGTTCGTGTGCAATTAGTATCGTTTCGTATTTGGCCAGCGGCATGGGAGAACATTTTTGTAAAGGTCATGGTCAGAGAAAAGTTCGTTATTCCATTCATGAATCAGGTGACCTTCAAGTGTAATAAATGTTAATATTGATTATTTTTCCAGCGAGCCACTTTGAATCTGTGACAAACGTGTGGGTAAAGCATACATGGAGCCACAGAAAAGTGTGCGTACCCTCGTCGAAAACGGCTTTTTTTACATAATGAATTGGATAGTAAACAAAATCCTTTTGGAACAATTATACAGGGTGTTTCCTAACTACGTGTAAAAAATTTAAAGGCGTAATCCTCGACTGATTTTGAGTCAAAAATGTCTAATAAACATATGTCCGCAAACGCCTTGTTTCCAAGATACAGGGTGTTGAAATGTGACAAGAAAAAGAGATTTTGTTTCCAAAATGACTCAATTTGGGTGTTTGAGTTTTAGAAAAGACAATTTTTTGGGGGAATGCTTTAATGATTAATCATAAGAATTGCTGAAAATGACCACTATTACTTCATAAGAGATCCTGTATCACAAAGACGTTGAAAGAGGTTTGGTGGTTGGGAGCTTGGTGGTTTGGAAACCTTTCCATGTAAATTCCAAACACTTACAATCAGCAAGGCCGTAAACAAAAACCATATTGGCCATTTCTTGATTAGTGTAATTAGGCATTTGAAAAATTTTCAAAACTGAGGTATAATCTGATTTTTGGGACACAGAACTAAATTCTTTCACTTTAGAGAGTAAAACACCAAAATAACACTGACTATCTAGTTTATAGTAGTGAAAGTAGTAAAAAAAACTAACAATAAACAAATTAGTAAATACCACCAAACCTTTAGAAACCTTTAAAACCTTTTTCAACGTCTTTCAGTCAACACCCTGTATCTTGGAAACAAGGCATTTGCGGACATGTTTATTAGACATTTTTGACTCAAAATCAGCCGAGGATTACGCCTTTAAATTTTTTACACGTAGTTAGGA
Source organism: Euwallacea fornicatus (assembly GCF_040115645.1). Taxonomy (NCBI): domain Eukaryota; kingdom Metazoa; phylum Arthropoda; class Insecta; order Coleoptera; family Curculionidae; genus Euwallacea; species Euwallacea fornicatus. The sequence continues at coordinate 1,148,210 of NC_089568.1, forward strand.
AACACCCTGTATATGTATGTCTAAACATATAGTAAATTTGTTTTTAACTAAGCAACAAAAAATCCCTAATTTAACAAAATTAAGAAAACTGATAATTGCAACTCAAAAAAGTATGCGCACGAGAGAACTCATCAACGAATAACAAATAAAAAAAACATTCTTAACATTTTGCCTCCTTTGCCCTCAATAACTGCCTTTAGCCTATTCTTCATAGAAAAAACCAAATTTCTAGTAACCACCATTGAAATATCATTCCACTCTTGCGATAGAGCATCTCTTAAATCCTGTTTGTTGTGGATTCTCCTCTTTCTTATGCGTCGCTCCAGTTCATCCCATAAATGTTCGATGGGGCTCAAGTCCGGAGATTGGGGTGGTGAATGGAGTTGTTTTGGGATATTATAAATTAACCATTCTTTTACAATGGCAGATGTATGCTTCGGATCGTTGTCCTGTTGGAAGCACCATCCGCTTGAAAGGCCCAGTTTTTCCGCAGACTGTTTCAAATTGTTTTTGAGTACGTTCAAGTAAACATTGTCGTATCTACAAACACCAAATTACCCACCCCACCAGCAAACATACACCCCCAAACCATCACGGACCCTCCTCCGTGTTTTACGGTAGGAATGATATTTTTAGGATTTAGCTCTTCATTTACCATTCTCCAGATTCTTTGTTTTCCATCACTACCAAATAAATTAAATTTGCTCTCATCACTAGATACGACAGAACTCCGAAAATCATTGGTTTTATCAATGTGTAGATGAGCAAAGTGAAGCCGCTTTTGTTTATTAGTATCTGTTATAAAGGGTTTCTTCCTAGGAACTCTACTATGAAAACCCTTGTTGCGAAGAACTGCCCTTACTGTTTCTGAATGAATATGTATTTTATGATCGTCTTCCAATGTATTTCGAATTTCCACTGCCGTTGTTCTGGGGGTTTTTTGTAACTAAACGGTCAATGGAGTGCTTAATGCGGGGAGTTATTTTTGGCGGAGGGCCACTTCGAGGTCTACTATGAAGTGAATTGGTGGTTGAAAAATTTTCTAAAACTCTTTGAATACTAGATTTGGCCCGTCCAACAATTTTGGCAATACTGTTTAATGAATTTCCTTCATTCCTCAATCCAATAATTTGTTCGCGCAATTCAATGCTAATCTCTTTACTTTTTGGCGCCATATCGATCAGTTATTCTGTCTAACTAGTGAGAAACCTATGCGCAAACTGGTCAGATTACAACTATTGCAGAAACCAGACCTTAACTTGCAGCAACATGTCGGATTTTAGAGGAATATCGCAAAATCTATTGCTCGTACGCATACCCTTTTGTCCTGCAATTATGAGTTTTTTTAATTTTGTTAAGAGGATTTTTTTTATGTTTTGTTAATAATAAAATTTAATATATTTTTGGGCATAAATAATTTTTCGAAAAGATGTTTTTCCTTCTCTGATCCGTTCTGTCCAAACAGCCATTTTTGATGGGGGTACGCATACTTTTCTGTGGCACTGTACATGGAGCCACATGCCGCGAAGTTTACAAAATTGAAGAAATCCATGTGAAACAACGATACTTTCCATGAGATCTGCCTGGCGCATGCAACGCGCGGCATGGAGCAATCTCGGGAACGCGAATTGTCCGTTGGCCAGAATTTTCCGATTCTGGAATTTCCAGTTTCCTTTGGAGAGATCGTTGAAGCCCTTAATACCAGTCAATGTTTCTCGCTTTTCCCTATGTCCACATTAAAACAAATCAATCAAATTTTTTGACAACCGTATGCGCGGGTGTTTGAGACGGGGGGATGTGTCAAATCTAGCCTCAAGGCAGACTCACTAGAGCGCCGTTTCACAACATGTCTCACAGTCTCTAATCTTCCGTTGTGTGCGGTTCAAACAAGACTCATTACGAACGTTAGAGAAATGTTTTCTCGTTGATGAGCCGTTAATTTTCAAATTTCTGTAGATTACAACTATTATTCTCGCATACATTAAAACATAATATCCTCTATAGTTTTGTCTAAATTCTTCGCTAGTCTATGTAAAGGTCGAACCTTTCTCATTTCATGCTCATCAGCGAAGGAACTTTGGGCGCGCTCGTTTCCTTCTACATCTTAATCTTTCTTTCTACGGTTGTTCTTCGGAAACATTTGATAACATACTCTTTTTCTTCACGCTTCAAGTGCATCATCAAGTCTGCCATTAGCTTAATTTCTTTCGTGTCCTTCTTTCCTTCTAGAACACCTGTATTTTAAAAAGAAGAAACGACAAGAAGCATACACAAAGGTCAAAATAAGTCTGGAAGAAACGCACTCGATGACATGACCCACTTGGAAGACAAAACGAACATATTATGCAAGTTAATTTAAAATCATTTTTCCCGTTGGGTGGTTCTGAGTACGACAATGAATTTTCTCTCGTGTAATTTGCCTCGTTTTTGTCAGTGTAGCTGTCGAGAACGTCTAAGCCATAAATTTCGCAAGGAAACTATATTTACATATAAATTAACAATTTACATACATATAAAGTAATAACTTGATTTTATTTATAACATCCCGATAAGTATCAATTTATTCATCGACTTGAATCTATTACCTAGTTTTCGTAAAAGAACATTGTGTTTGAATTACTGTTGCTTTATGAGCTTTTTTGTTTGGAAGAATTGATTTGAATTCTGCTTTACGTATGCCATAAAAAAAAGCATAAAATAGCCATAGCTTAGTTATATCCAACGAGTCACTAGTACTATAGTTGAATCAAGAAATTTTTGTGAGTACGTCATCAACGCGCCTTCATTGATGCTCATACCGCTAAAATCTTACAGTAGGCTTACCAAAATTATTCTACAAGAACAATAGGCATTGTTTATTTGACGCTGGATCTGCAGTCGTAATTGGTAGAAGATGTGACATTACATATCTAAAATTCAATATACGCTGCCCTTTTCGCCATGTGTATTCTTTAGGAACGTATATTGAGGACACAGTGTGTTGCAGTGTCTGTTAGTACATAAATTCAGTCGTATTTTAGAATGGAAAATATATATTAAAGTGAGATGCTTATCAGGTTCACTCCCCGACCGCATGCAAAGGTTTGTTGATCCGACTGTACTACGTAAAAAGCCTTATTAACGCAGTTTCAAAAGTATTTGATTTGATCGAAACGTTCATTGCGCTGATACGGTAAGGTACGTTTAAATTTTTGGTAAAATATATATTCTTCGATAAATAAACAAAACTCAGAAAAAGTCACTACAGACCAATAGAATCTGGCATTAGAAAAAATAAGCTATACAGAAATAGGGACAAGCTAAGACTTCCTAATTGTCAAATTGTATAACTGCTTAAAGTAGCTGAATCACTTTCGCTAATATTCGCACATTAGTTATTACAAGAATAGTACCAGTACCATAATTTTGTTAAGCTATTTTAAGATTCGTTTGAATAAATTAGTTGTAAACGAGTGCGAAATAATTGGAATTAAACATGGTAGACAATTTCTTTTACCTGAAGATCTGTAGAGGAGGCACGATGGTTTATATTCAATCTACATAGTTGCTCAACTTTGCAGGCGCGTGAGAGACGTTTACTTATATGATAGTAAATTTCAAATCTTCTTGTCAGAAAATTCAGCACTCTTTCCACGTGGAGCAATCGGTTGTATCTCCAATTGGAGAACAGATGTTGTTTCGTAAGATACTACAAATGGGTGCGCCTACATCGAGATATTTGAATTTTTACGATTTCCATGGAAGAAAAATATTTGAAATTGGGTCTACAAAAATCATTGTTGCATCCGATATAGGAATATTCCGAGTAATGGGTTTGCGTTATCTCTCAGTTTGACGCCCTGTGTCAACTGAGCAAGATAATTTTATCTCAATTTATTATGGTACTATTACTACGGCAGATACGAAACTAAGCAAAATCTCTCAAAAATAGACCTGGAAAATTGTTATTGCAGGATGAATCCAGTAATAAATTTGGCCGTTAGATGGCGATAAATTCCTGCAACAACGATGCAAATCTCCCAGTTATTATTTATTATTGCCATTATGCGGGGGCACTCCTAAGTACTGCCGGCGTCTGACATTTTTAGGTATTAATTTCACACCGTGTTATTTATAACTAAATGTTTGTATCTATAATTATAAAGCGAAACATTGCGCTGCTCCTTGCGCAACTGTACCGAGTGAAGTTGAAGTTTAGACATTTATTTGATATTTATCGCTGTGAATAATCACAGCATTGTATACCCAGTGTAAAACACAGTTTTGATAAACATGGCTCCACTCGATAATGACAACTCAAAGCTCATTGGTACTATCGTTTATGTCTAATAATCTGCAAAATGAAATTCATAGTACATACAGGCACAACCTGATGGAGGATTCGAGCCGTCGCACCTCCGCGCAATATGGCCGACGTAGTCGACTTTCAGTATTTTACTTCACGAGTCCTTGAAATGGTCATAAGAACTGCTTCAAATTCTATCTGGCAGATATGCGAAAACGTTCCAATCGCCGATCTGCTATCATTCTTGTAGAATATAGTTACAGTTGTTTAATGAAACCGTGCTTGAAATGTCCCATTTTTTGCCCCGCACAGTAACTGGAAGCGGCGACGGCAGCAACAAGCAAAATAAGAGATTAAACTGTGAACACACCTGAGGTCAGATTCTCGAATACGGGAAACAGGATTCTACCCAACGGTAAGGTGAAAATCGCCATTTTGACATTAAGATCATCATAAGAATCACAATTAAGAATTTGGGTTCTGTCGGTGTTACGCTTTGATCTGATAGGACCGAAGTTCCGCAGTCTGCCGAACTTTCTGCGCTAAATGTATGTTCGGTGGTATGCTGAAGTAGTAGAGTGACATTTACACGAATGTAAAAAAGTTTCGCATCACCCGCGCCGAGATGTGAATTGGGATTGCGTTGAGTTATGTTCGTCACAATTATTATGTCCGAACTTTCTAATTGTTTTTTGACACGGACCTAGATCTCCTGGATTCACAATTAAGGCGTGATGTAGATCACACTTTCATTTTACTGTGGACGCTGGGTGGTTGCAATAGAATTTTTATTCGTAAAATAAGTTTCAACCGGAAAAGAACGTTGAATATTTGATCAACGCTCTGTATTCACGACTAAACTGACATTTCCTGCCATCGCTTTGGCAACTTCTTAAACTTCAATTTATCGCGAAAGCACGGCGAATTGATTTGAATTTTTGCCTCACTGTATTATGAAAGGAACTAATTTTGAAAATCAACACCTCATTCATCCCAACTTCCCATAAATAGACGTCTTAAAGGGTCGCGTCCTTATTAGATAGGGCGTGGCAATAAAAAAAATGTTCTCCCAGCTAACTGGCAGACGCAAATTGGTTTAACGTTGACACGTGGAATTTTAAATGCATGCAGAGTAATCTGCTAAGCTGAATTAATAACTCCGTGAAATCCATATATGGCGTCAAAGTGATTCATTTTTTCCCATTAGCATAACTTAGGAAAATTTTATTCTAATTATTATATTTCGTAATTTATTTGCAGGTACGTAAGCAGTGGTTTTTCACTAATTGGTGAATATTGAGGGGACGCGAATCGCATCACTTGGTAAGTGATAAAAAATAACAAAAGATGGTAACTTGCCGAGAGATTCTTGACAAGTCTATGCTTGTTTTGAGAGATTCTTGACAAGTCTATGCTTATTTTGACAGATTCTTGACAAGTCTATGGTTATTTTGACAGATTATTGACAAGTCTATGGTTATTTTGACAGATTATTGACAAGTCTATGCTTATTTTGACAGATTCTTGACAAGTCTATGTTCATCTCAAAATACAGGTGAAAACTTCATCATGTGTATTATAGCAAGTCCATTAAAAATTATAGATACATTTTATAGTAATATGCGTGAATGCGACTTTATATCCGCGTAGTGCAGGAGTGTCCTCTCTAATCTAGATTGCTCGAATGCAATTGAACTAAAATTATCATTTTCAATGCACGAGTGACATTGAGAGGAGAACTTCATAAATCAAATACGTATTTGAGACAACATAATAGAGTACTTGACTCGTCCATTCGAAGTTCAAAGCTATGATCGAAATTCTAGAGACAACAGCAAAAATGAGGATGTTTTTTTTTTAAATAAAATAATCTGGTTTGAGAATGGTTTTTAGTCCAAATGGAGAAATCGTCATTGCTTCAGGATCGGAATAATCGCGCATTAGATCCAGTTTAATCTAATAACGGACAATTACTAAAAACGACTGGCAATCGGCCGTGAATCGTAAACGTAGAGCGTTGATTAAGTCGTTTACTCTGGCTATCGTCGAGCATCTGACTGAATGTATCCAAGACATGCCCCTGATATTTTAACGCCCACTTGAATGTGTGTTGAATGGTTTTTCAATGCTCACCGGATCACCCCGTAGTTAACGTTTTGATTTTCCTTCCATATCAGTTAACTCCGCGAAGGTGAAAGTCATACCTAGTCATTTTTGAAGGTAAACTTGAAAAGTTCGTAGATGACTGATTGAAAAAAATGTCCCCTTTCTATTTCTCACATTCATAACTTCCTTAAGAGATAATCAATTTGCCTACTTCATTCGTTTTGGGTGTAAGAGCCGGTCGTTTTGAATGTTAAGTTATACTCTTATAGATCGTTAGCAGGAAGTTTCTAAAATGCCAAGTCGGTTTAACACGGCCACAATTTATGCCTAAATTAAATTGAAAATAAATGTCGACTAAACTGTGCTCAAGCTCGTATTTCCAATTCCATTTTTCTGGTAAAGAGAAAGTTGAAGGAGTGTGACTCACGATCTGATATACGTACCTGCTGCAATTGTATGTCTTAATGTGTAATTTATGCGTAGCTTTTAGTAATGTTTCTGTTGTCATTCCCGGAGATTTTATTAATTGCTTCTATAATACGTGACTCGCTTCTTGGTCTCAAGATTTTAATTTAGCCGTCAACGCCTAATTTATTAGTTTATGCGGTTCGCAATGCAATTATTGTTCAGTAAAACTTTCCAAATAAAGACACACTGCACCGGCTATGGCGTGGCGTCGAAAACACGCAGGTAGGTAAATTTTACCGCATTCCTCGAGCAGATCAAATGACATCCTGCTGCGACCAAAAATATTGTCGTCTTGCGATTTTTTTTGGCCTTCAGGTAGAAGATCTTAGTAATTACGTTACAATCCCAATTTGGCAGTTGGACGAGCACAAAAACCTGGAAGCTAATTTTTGGCCGACAAATTTTTATAAATTAGTCCCCAAAGAGGACCTCGCAAATTACCGTATTTGTCAGGCCCGTTCGATGATACAGAGCAGGGAGGCAATAAATTCAGTTTCGGATAAGTTTTCTTACTCGCAAAATGTCTGTTCTTGTTTCATCTCATCTTTATCTTCTAGAACTAGTTCGGCAAAGGGACGTCTTGACAGCGCCATGAATAACATTCCCCAGACGAAATGCGCCGACCTCATTAGCGAATCAGCCCGTTTCCGGCCTGCCAGTCTATTTAGTGGGCCCTCCGGGTGTAAGAATAACCAGATTACATTCCTGGTGTGTCAGACATGGATAAAAGAAGCAAAAAAGTCGCTTCTCAGCAGGAGTTGCAGCAAAACAATGTGCCACATTTTTATTACTTTCGGACGGGCCAAAATTGGTGGTTCACTAAGAGTTTTTTTAATTGCCCCACACTGTAGAATTGCGGCTTTGTGGTCCGTGAAAAACGTGACTTTTGGTGGTCCAGCAGAAGGTTTTCGGTTGAAAATATTAAGCCCCGAAATTCGTTATAACCATATAGCGGAACCATCTGACAGGAAAGGTGCTACCCCCCGATAGAATTGAACTTCGGAGCCAAAGACCCAGTTGTCAAAGCTATGATGCACATAGATAAAAAATAGCTCATTCGAACCGTTTTCATCATCGTCACACGACAAGAACTGATAATCCCCATCAAAAATAATTTTTAGTTGATTTTATATCGCTTGCAAAAAGCTGTAGTTCAATATTTCACACCGATCACCCGCGAAATTGAAATCGGCAATGGAATTTTATTTCTCTTATAGGCCCGTTCTCATAGATACTTTCTATGAATTTGACATGCAAATTTCGAGATGAATAAGTTAAATATTGAAATCTTTACATCTGAAATTTTGCTCAGCGAGACTTATCTCTTCAGCTGTCGCGGCCAATGCATCGCTCAGCTTTCCTCCCCATCTAAAAATCACGTTAAACATTGGCTTTGATTAGAATTGTCAATAAAGTTCGTATCGCAGATATGATTCAATCTCACCACCACGTTCGACCAGTACCGTTGATCAACAATAAAATGCTTAATTGCGGTGATATCGCCACGTTGCATGGTCATCAATGAACCGTAAATAAATCAGAGAGATCTGGCACTTTTATTTTGTATTTATTTTGTCATTTCTTTGGGAGGACTCTCTCAAATCGACGAACCGAATTTTTTTTTAATTCCATTTCACTTCACCTTCCACGTCAGAATACCGTGAGTGGCGTAGTCAAATCGCTAAAGAGCTTTGCAGAATACTCGCCATTATTCATATCAACCCCCTCTACAAGGTTATCAAAGAGCAAGATATTCGATTAATTGAGAATTAAGGATTTCACATATATACAGAAGAGGACTTTTACAATCCCTTGATTTCATAATTTTTCAATGTTGGAGGTGATGCTGAAAGTCTGTTGAAATTGGATGTAACATCAGGAGTACCCTTATTTGCAATGTAGGAATTTTAATGTGTAAACGAAATATTCCTCTCTGAAATAAACCATCAATTAAATTTTGCAAGAGAAAGTTTACTATCGCCTGCATGAGTTTATAAACAGCAATCCAGAACGTGCAATAGTACAGAAGTAAACAAAATAACAAAAGACACGTAAATAAAAGGCGCCAAAGTACATGTAGAGCGTTAGTTTGATTTAGTTTTATGCTTCTTCAGCTTGATGTTTTACTTTACAATCACAAACCTAGATCAATCGTTTATTTTTCATAGGAGTGTAGTTTTACAACTTGTAAAATAGGCATTTCGACACAAGGATCCTATAAATTAGCTATTTCCATGCTGAATTTCAATTTTAAGAGATTTTCTTCAGCTCAGTTACTGCATTATATTACCATAGTGAAATTATTTATCATGGTATTTGATGTCAAGAATTACTCACCTCAGAATTATGTAGTTCCAAAGTATTTCTAAAAGTTGTTAGGGTCTATTGAATGGACAAAAACTTTTTTTTTCTTTTTTCTTTTTTTTCTTTTCTTTTTCTTTTTTTTTCTTTTTTTTATTTTTTTTTCTTTTTTTTATTTTTTTATCTTTTTTTCTTTTTTTTTCTTTTTTTTTCTTTTTTTTTGTGCCCGAGGAGGTGGAAATCTTCAAAAAAACACTCGGCCGCTCCGGGTCGGGTAGTGTGGGATTCGAGTCTATGCCCGCCTACCCACTAAAACCACCCCCTCTCTTATGGCCCCGGTATCGCCTGGTAGGCATTCCTTCGGGGCGCCCGGTCGTAAGAGCTACTCTCTATGCTTCCGTCCTTCTCCTTCTGTACCGTTTCCGCTCAATCTTCTTGACCATGCACTCAAATGCTCTCCACTTACACTCACTCGCTACGAGTTCATAGCCGATTGTCTCTCGGTCCAGGTTGAGTCCCGCCCCTCTGGCCTCATTCCGATCGGTCTCCCACTCCGGACATCCCCAGATTGTGCGCTCTGGGGAGTCTGCAACTCCTGGCTCTTCATAGAACCAGCAGCCGTCACTCTCTTCAACCTTTATTCTGTGCAAGTATTTCCCGAACACTCAGTGTCCAGTAAACACCTGCGTTAGTTCGTACCCGGTCTTCGTCCATTTGCATTCGACCCAAAAACTTCTTGCTCTAAAAGTAGATTTTAGCATTGAACTGTAGTACTCGGAAGAACAAATGAGACAATAATAGCAAATTCCGGGGCGACCTTGCTCATTACATACAAGATATTCCTCTAGAACTTCCACTCATCACATCTAGAACCAATTGTTGATCGATCTCTTGTCGACAAGAGGAAAATCTAAAATCTGGACAATCGTTTTCCGAGAGCTTCACCAAAGGAGGTCCAAAGGTTTTTCATAGGCGTTCGTCGAAACCTTTAGGATCCAAGTTTCAAATCAAGCTTCTATAGAGCTAGGGAAAGATTTATAAGTATAAAAGAACGAAAGGATTTTATAACCACGAGGGGAAAAGATTGGAGAGCCGCCGAGAAGGTAAAGCAAAAATCTGGGTCAAAAATTTGATCGAAAAGTAGAACAAATAGATCTTGGTGGGCTTTTTCCCATTTTAGAAGGCCTTAAGGCTACTACTTTATGTCCTGAAATAACTTGATCTACAGAGGGAGGACAAGAGTATAATGAGATAAGATGGACCATAAAAAATGTACTTGCTTAACGTAATAATGGATGTAATAAAATTCCATTAATTATCTTAGCTTTGGCCTCAATAAGAGATATACAAATATAGCAAGGCTGTAATCTGAATGGAAGCCAAATTCAACAGATCGCACCGAACATTAAGGAGAAAGATGGATCAATATACGAGATGAGCGTTAGAGCTTCAACATTCCATCTTCTTTTTATTTACTTACAAACTTCGGAAGTTCCGAGAGGATTTGAACTCCTAATCTAGATACCATTTTCGATGTCGAGAAATTTATAGAAAGATGGAGTTTTCATCTCTCTCGACTTCACTGACAAAACCCAAATTTGAGCTAACGCGAATTATAAAAGCTAATGAAATGAGATAATGAGGAAATGTATGAAATATAGGGCGATAAGAATTCGAAGGCTCACTGTAAGTAAAATTGAAATATATGAGTTTGATGGGAACGAATCAGAAGTAACACGGAACGGGGATTACTTTTCAGACCAACGTGCACCAGAACCAGCTAAGAGATAGTTTGAATAACGGTGAAGGCTAAACGATGGAAAAAGAACGAGATATTTGGAGTATTTTGAAAGTGGGCTGGAAAGTGATTCTTCTCTATCACGTTTCAATGCGGAATCCTCGAATGAATTGCCCGCCAGTTCTGGTTCGGGAAATTTTCCTAAAAATTTAGAATCTGCCACTGCCTTACCACGTGAAATTTTCGTTGTTAATTCCATTTGTTTTAAATGTTGCTGCAGACCTGATTGACCTAAACTTTAAATTAACTGATGAATCAAAAAGATACCTGCTCCAATGTGTTACAGTGGGCCTCACATGAGCACATTACCATAAAGAGCCGCGTATAAACTAAACGTTGAACCTCGGTTAGCTAAGCTGTAACACGGCGACACAATCATGCACGGTTGTAGAAATTTGCATTTCCTAACGATCAAATCCAATTACCGGCGGGAGAAAACCATAATTCATTTGACAGGCAACGTCGGTAAAAATCCGTAAACTGTAAACGACACCTTCGCAAATGCGAACAGTCGTTTTGAAGCCGTCCTGAAGAAGGAAGTATCGAATTTTCCTCATCATTGAGACCCGAAGCCCCACATTTTGCCATATGCAAATTCTGGGCTATTTTTAAGTGTTTTCTTAGTATAGTCAAAACCTGAATTATGGGATCTTTGCTGACAGAAGGCACCCGCCCACGGAGTCGGCATTCCCGACTGATCTAGTTAATGTTCTAATGCCGGGGCCGACCATAATTCCACAGTTTTGCAGTACTTCTGAAGCACCAGAAGGTGGGGGAACTGAACAGGCAAAAAGCGTTTGGCGGTACCCATGGTGAGACATTAAAAAGTACCTGCTGGTAATTCATTAGCACGGAGGTGTTAAAATTCGCCCGAATTCACTGACCTTGGCGCGGACCTTGGAATCTTGTTAATGTTTATTTACCGAAAGATGTATTCTTATGATCTGATGGGTCTAGACCATCAATAATAATTTTTGTTTGACGGACTTGAGGCAGGACTGTCTACACTCGAACGTTGAAATCATTAGTCATTTTTTACAGGTACGGGTTTACAAGTATATTAATTAGGTGTCTATGTTGGTTTTAGTCGAGGACATAATCACATAATTTGGTACAGCTGCCACAATTTGATTTTCTATGCATCGATTACCGAATCAGTCTCGGCATTAATCATAGGAAAATTAATGTGCTTTGTGAAAGTTCAAATTAGAGTATACGTATGCTGCACACTCGAGGTCTAAGTGTTGTTTATCTTGCTTCTTAGCACTTTGGTCGTACTTGTTCTTCGAGCAAAGAAGATATTCATTTACTGCATATGCGTAATAAGTTATTTAGTTTCCATCTAACCACTTGTTGGTCAGTATCCAGACGACGTTCGAGCCATTGGAGGAAAATGTTGGTTTTGGCAAGCGCAGTAGATGCAGATAGAGAGATGGATAACTGTTCGTTTCCTGCAGAACTGTCGGGCCTTTTCCGTTTCTTTTCCTGATCGATTGAATAAATATACGAATATCTACTTATCACTTCAATTAAAGATTTCGACAATTATAATTTTGGACCTAACAGTAGGTAATTTTGTTTAACGATTTGAAGTTCTTGAATAGCCATTACACAAAATTGCTTTCGTGAACTATTGTATGTATGTTTCTTTGAAATTAACTAAATAGGTTAATTATTTCTCTTATCTGAAATCGGGGCGTTGAACTACCGGATAATAAGTATGTATGCATGATTATTTGTTATTATTCATGTGATAAATCAATTGAATTTATTATGAGTAAGCGGTTCTCTTCGGCATTGGAGCTCTAATTAGCGAGGGTCAGAAATTATAATATGCTCAATTCATTAAGTTTCTACTAAAACATGTAAATGTGCTCTTGAGCCTCACGCCTAAAATTGCCGGCTTCTACTTCGCGTTAAATTTACTACCCCTCAAGGCGATAAAAACCTTGTTTTCCCAGCTCTTTTCATTATCTACAAAACTAGTAAAAACCGAGTGTGTAGGGTTAACAACACCGTCTAAGCTGAGTGGGGTATGTAAACCGTCATTCAGTGCGAGAATTTGCCTTTCTACCTTGAATTTTACGATCTCTGCTGCGGGCTAAACATCTTCCCTTTTACGAGCTGTAGTCCGTGGGCATTTCTCGGGCACCTCATCTGTACATATTATAGCTCAATCTGTGCGTAACGTATTTAAAGCGATTGTTTCAATTAAAAATTTTCGCATTCCGTTTAATTGGAATAATCGATGATTTGCTAAAGGTCCGCAGTGTAGGCCGCACATCGTGCACTGTGTACGAAGTCCGGCAACTCTGAAACATCCTGAAAAATATACAATTTTTTAAAACACATCTTATGTGAAAATTGAAGGAAATTAAAAATTCTACTGATCTGCAGTATTTAGAAATATACAAGGTGTATCACAAAACAAGAGTGAATTGAAGTTATGTTTCTTCTTATGGCATGGCAAAGTTTTTATGACGTTTTCTGATTCACCCTCTAATCCTGAACACGTTTTATGTAAGGTGTCCTACGGTTAACTCTAGCGGTTCAGCAGCTATTACAGAATTAAAGAAAAAAGAGGAAATTGGTTTTTCATGTAAATAAGCCTATTTTTATTAAAGCAAATGCTGAAAATACACCCCTTGAACCGCTTGACGTTGAGTTAAGTTGTATTAGAATTTCTCAAAAACATACTCCAGCATTTCAGCAGTAATGAGACGGTATTTGTCAGTAATTCCTCTTCCCAACTCATTTAAATCTCTCCGTTTCGTGGCATACAAGTTACTTTTTACGTGGCACCATAGAAAACAATCCAAGGGCGTTAAATCCGGTGATCTAGGGGGTTATTTACCTCCATCTATTTCACCTCCACGTCCTGTCCAAGCTGATGACTGGATAGATCAGACAAAAAAAAGACGATCTATCATCACCCTTATTAATGACCCTTAGAACAGCCTTCTACATCATCAAATTTGTTGTATCTGCACATTTTGAGCACTTAATCTAATAAAAATAAGTTCGTTTGGTTTCCTTCATACCTGCGATCACTGCCGAATCTCTACAGTTAGTCATAGGACCTGTTGGATGAAATGTGTCCAGAATGCGAGGGTAAATCAGAATATTTCATAAGAAGTTTGCTATTCCATGAGAGAAAATATAGATTAAATTCACTGTTACTTTATGACTCATCTCGCATATTTCTGAATATCTCAGAATGGTAAAATTTTTAACTCCTTTAATTTTTATATAAGGTATTCTTTAGTAAATTGTATATTTTTCGGGATATTTCAGGGTTGTCGGACTTTGTCTACTCAGTGTATATGTATATTTACACTTTTTTTTAAATTCACAGATGCCCAGCACATCTGTGTATCCGCAGACTCGATATAGTGCACGTCTTCTGTTTCTTAAATGCAATGTGACTTATTGAAGGTTACCAATACGGATATTTTACGCATCGTTTCTCGTGTTCTTTAGGTTTTCCCATTTAATACTTCATTTGTTCTCTTATAAACCCTGAGGATTTTTTAAGCTATATGTTACTGATGCAGTATAAGGAAATCCTCTTCTCTTTGTCGACATATAGAGTTATTGCACATTTTTCTTCAATTAAAGACATTACCGATTTACCATATAAATTATATTTCAAAAATGCTTTGTTGAGTAAATTCAGGGTGTTCAAGTCAAAGGAAAAAAACAGTGCAATGTCCTGTTTATGCTTTTGGAATATCAAACAACATGGCCGTGAGCAATGTTTTTTCCTTTCGCCACCACCTACAAAATTCCAAATTTCGCGATGGTTGTTAAAATTTTAATCAATAGAAACAACTGAATCTGGAAATGACGCTAGAAAAATATTTTCAATTCCGTCTCCATTTTTAGTTATCACTTCTTCCCGTCAAGGAAATCTCTCCATGCATTCAGGCAGCAGGACGTTCGCTTGAATTTTAATGCATTTTGCGTCTTATCGGGTCTATAGCAAAAATTTGAGAGAAAAGAAAGAGGAAGATGCAAAACGGGAAACCAAAACTTAGTTATTACAAATATATTTAGAAACATTATTATGGCGCGAATTGGAGTAGAACTTCGTTGAAACACTTCCTTAAATTTTTAATTTTCTCGCTTAAATGTCTCCTACTGTTCCTGTTCCTATTTATCCTGTTTTTCAGGTTATTATTGTTCAGCTACTACATAATTCTTCGATAATTTCAAATTCAGAACCTTCATTCTGAAGTTATATTTATGAAATAAACTCTGGATACGTGCATTATTTCAGGATCATTGGCTTTCGTTCGCTTTTAGAACTGATTTAACGCACCAACTTACCTTAATGAGAGGCTATTATTAAATAAAACATTATCATGTTTTTCAAATTGCCCATTAAAATGCTCTAATATTAAAGCTATTAAATATTATATTATGGATTCCTATTGTACTAACCTGTCTGCTGCGACAGTACTGTAATCAACATACATTAAAATATGTGACATTAGAGAAGGATTTTTATAGTTGCTTTTTTACAAACGACCTTTTTCCTCATCGCTTTTCCATTATCTCCATTATTTGGTTGCGATTTTTTCTTCCTTAAGAAAAAACTTCTAACGCTAAAGCCGCTTTCTGTGCTTTGGAATTGAAATCTTCTATATCAAACAATTTTCCAGTTAGTCGAGTATGAACAAGTACACTTTTGAGTTTTATTTCTGTAAAATTTGAAATTTAACAAGACATCAATAAAACTACCCTTATTTGGACCTCTGCACATGCGCATTTCGTTTTCGCTCAGGTGTGCCGTTAATAAGACCATATTACGCAAGGAAGATGACTGCCTGAGTGGCCTCGTTCATTCGGTAATTTAATGAGAAACTTCACTTACACAGCCCCCGTGTACGTAAAGTTTGTTGCTATGCCCTTTATCTTTCGACGGAATAAACGGTGCCGTTTCCTTCACACTAAATGCATAATCTCCAGGATGATGAACATTGATAAGATTATAATGTGCAATGACTTGTAGGGTCTAGTTTTTAGATGATTGGTAGGCAACAGCTCGATCTCGCCTCACACTGAGTTTGGCATGTTGTCACTAAAACGACTTGTCCAGATAGGAAATGATAGCTGTCAGTAAACAACTAACAGGCAGTTGAAGTGCTTTTCAAACTGAAGTTAAAGCTAATTGACAGTTGATGTAAGGATGCAACACCTGCGAAATTCACAGAGACACTTTGATTGATGGATATTCTTGACTGTAAGTTACTCCGCATGCAGTTTAGCGCCATGTTGAAGAACCGCTACTAAGTAGCCTAAGGTACCGACAAACTTGAATTCCAGTCTATATAATCAAGTTGAACACTAATACCAAAACGAGCATTCACCGGCTCCGTAAAGTCACACCTCCGTAAAATCACACTCTCGTAAGTTCCCCTGAAAGAGATTGCGAGAGGCTCATTTCATCGATAAACATGTCCACTTTTTGATGATCTTTGATGAGCTAAATGCTCCGTTCCCGAAAGATGTAGCTACATTGAGCCCGTTACGGAAACAATTTAGCTTACAATACTGAGAAAAAGGGAAAACTATAAAAGAAACCACAATTGTAGCAAAACACGTGATCTGCTCGTTTGAATTAAATCACGGCGGCGTTGTCAAAATGTGCATAAAGTCGTTCACTACAGAGCAATAATTATAATTATCCACTACATGACTTTAACGCTCTGTTAAATTTATTAACTGTTCAACAATCTGTTCTACTGAAGGCGAAGATTTGGTGATTATTCGTAGGTGGAAGTAGCAACGTCGCGTTGGTCGGATTATGCCTGTGCTTTTCTGGCCTGTTAGGGAAAGTAACTCAATATTTAAAGGGACTTCGCCAGGTGTTTTGTTTGAATTATTGTTTCCATGTAGGGTAAGTAGGGCTTACTCCAATCTATGTGATAATTGGTTTGGACTATATAATCTAGATATGCATACTCGAATGGGCCTGGAGTGCAGACCTCTTTTAGAACTTTTAAATTGGTACGGAAAAACAGCAGGTAAAGGAGAACTTTCGTAGTTGACGATTAGTGTAATTCCCTGGATTATTCCAATAAAAAAAAACGGGTCGGATATTATTATCGTGTCAGTCCCGATTTTGGTTTCTCCCTAAACATCCACGTGTTTCGACGTATACTTAGCGCTAAAACATGTGGGTTCTAATAGCTCTCGCACTCGACACTGATGCGAACCTGGTGAATTTGTGGAATTAGCTAATCTGGTAGTGTTTTATGTGTTTACCTTTCTTATCGACACGTAACCGCAAACGGATCTAACGGAATAGCCGCAATTTCGGTCGATAAACCACCATATGGAATAGTGATCGAAATACATATTTTTTTCTCTTCGGACCAACACCAACAATCGGTAGAAGAACAATGGCCCTTTTTTCTATTTTTTTTTTTTTTTATAAGTCATACTCTAGAATACCGAGATAGATTCGTGATTCGGCATGTCATTGCGCCCCTGTTGCTAAAAACTAATTTTGGAATGACTTGCAACAATAATGGGCCCGCACTTGGTGCATGCTCCCATACTAAAGCGAGATAAATAAGGCGGCCGAGCAAGACAGCGAATCCTCCTGGGTCAATGTCCCTTCTATTGGTCCCGATGCACTCGCAACCGTCGATGTCGCCGCTTGTGAACCAACTTTTCCGATATCGAGCCGTCCTTAACCTTCCCGAAGGAGTTTCAGCTTATCGAGATGGTATTTGTCACCTTTTACAACCATCTCGATGAAATGCCGTTTGAATCGTATTGTTTACTAATAAAATTGGTGATGGTTTACCTCATGGCAATGACTCTTCAGCAGTAACCATCCACTCGCCAACGTCCTCGGACCCAATAGCTCTGAACCCATAAATCCATGCAATTCTGTTCTTTATAAATTGTAATAATATGATTATAATCTTCAATCTTCAGGATGATAAAGACCTGTTTTGTCGATTAGCACCGATAAATTTGGTATCGTCTCTCGCAATCAATTTTCGGAACTAACGAAAGCGAATTTAATCCTCAAGCGTTGGATGAAAATGCATTTTTGGCCATACTCACATCAATCAAAGACCCTTCGTTTTTTTCTATCTTTCAGTCGTTTATTTCAATTTATATTTCTGTCAGAGACGTCTAATGCTCAGCCGAAAACCGCGAGGAGTTGCCATCAACCTAAGTCTGGCCGTTACACAGAGGTATTCTGTCTTCTGATGGATGGCCGGGTGAGTAATATCAGACTTTTCTTTTCAAGGTTGTTTATTTAGTTCTGATAGAGATTTGAAACGATTGCTCCGCCACTGGAATTGAAAAATGAGCAAAAAAATCGAGTTGTCATTCCGGCTCTCTTTTTTTGGAACTAAAATTGTTGTTCATTCTAGCGATTAGTAATTTGGGATCGTTCCTTTAATAATTTTGAAACCGGAGGAAGCGGAGGAAAGAAAATAAAAATATTTCGGCAACGGTTGGCTTGATGAATTTGTTTCGCTGTTATTTTCATCGAAAAGAAATCCGAGTCCGAAATTGCATCGGTACTTCCACAAAAGCTCATCTGAAATTGGTGAAGGGGTTTTTTTTATACGGGTCGACCTACTGTATTCAGAGATTAAGATCCGCTAGCTTATTGCCGTGCTTTCGAAGCCTGTTCAGTGCAAATTACTCCCGAAAATCTCGGTATTGTTGTGTTTTTCCATGTTTTTTTCCCCCCATTTCATGAGCTCAATTACCTCATCTTGTATATTTCGTCAGAGCAGAGCGGAACAGCTTCTCCGCAGATTTCCCAAATTGCTTTCAGATGTCCGTTTTCGAGCTTTTGATAATGTCAAGTGGGTAATTTGGCGTAGGTATTTGGTGAAGTTCGTGTAATTTGTATGGCAGACTGCTGCGTTAGACGCTGTCAAATGCCTTGTTAAGGTCCATAAATAAACTTGCTGATTTTTTACTTCTCTCGTTAGTCAAAAAAAGTGGAAGTAAATAAACTTTCGTCCAATTGACAAAAGAAGTGATCTTTTAGTGCGCTATAATGGGCCACTTTGAATGCCTAGGCCGTAAAGTAATAACCCATTTTGTATCGTTAATTGCTTTTTTTCTCAATTACTTTTTTTGTCAATCAAAGAGAAACAGATCGGTCGGTACCAATGCGAGAAAAAAATTGTGCGTTTTACTCAGCAAAAACGCAAATCTACTGCCTCAGGCGATTTCATAGCCTCGTCGTCGGCTCGGGTATGAATATCGCTGTAGTATTAACTTTGTTACTTTTTTGCCTTGTAGAATAAACAACTATTAAACTTTATATGCAATCTTCATGGTGTTCTTTTGAAATTCACTCAGATTGTGGGGAAATTTTAACACTCAGTGCAAGTATTGAGGTCTTCGACCAAATGTGATGAAGTAATGACCAATGTAATTATTTTTGGAAAGGCGTATTTCGCATAATGCCAGTTCGGTAGGGTTATAAAATATGGACTTGATGATGCAGCTTCAAATGAAAGTGTAATTGTTCTATAGAACCACGGAAGGAGTTCCAGTAGGTATCACTTTATCCCTGGTAAAAACGCGGTGGGGAATTGGTGTCACATTAAAATTTCTTTTTACGCTCTCTCTAAAATTAAAGTTGATGAATTTCTGTAAAAAAAATCCAAAATAATAATAGTAAAAGTCGAGAAGAACAGAATGTTTTACGTGACATTACAAAAAATTAGACAATTTGAACTCAATTCCTTCGTACATACTGCAACACTATCCGTTTCCATTAATTTTATATTCAACATGAATTCTTGGCGAAGGTTCATTAAGGAAACTTAAATCGGTTGCATACATTTCCTTGAAATTACTATGAACACTGGGGGGGGGGGGTCTTGGGTAAATAACGTAATTTTCAGTCCTAAAAGTGGAAAGTTGCAAACGTCTCAAGGCCGAATTCTAGAGATGTGATTACGATTACGACTGGCAAACTTGTATTAAAAATCACTTTTGGAAATGTAGATTAAACGTGTTTTGCTATACTACTGAAATTAAAATTCGGCTTGTGATTACAAATTAACATTATGTAGGTAGTTGGAATAACCCGGCCTACGTGTCCCTATATCTATGTTATTTTGAGCACATCAAAACAAAACCTAATTTAAATTAATGATATATGAAATACAGTGTTAAGGACAGATACTTAAAGAAATTATGCAGATATCAACACCACAATGCAGAAGACATTAAACAGTTACTGCGGAATAATACGAGTTTCAAATCAAAAATCGCTTAATTTTAGTTTTAAATAGCTTTGCGCTGTCCGAGTGGTCAAAACATTCGTGGATGCTTGAAGAATTTAAACTATATACACATATGCACCTCTGATCATTTTATCCAACGCTGAGATGTGAGTTCGGATTGCCAACAAATTTTCTCTGTCTTGTGATTGTTCTCACGTGAGTAATTCAACAAAAAAATAAATGTTGAACGGGGTAACGCCACGCAGGAGTGGAGGCAACTCTCACTCATCAAACAACCCGGATCGCTCTTCTCTAGATAGTGGAAATATGACCGTGGCCCTAATTCGATAAGAACATGTGAAAATGATAAAGAAACTTACGTCACCAATCGATTTGTTTTTACCAATGAACGTCCTCAAAAATTTCATTTTTTTTCTCACATGCTCCTATGAAATTAGATCCTAGATGACGCAGCGGATTCCCAGTGAATTGTTCCGTAGCTCATCATCGATGGAAAAAATCCGAAATATATACCAGCTTGAGGACATCATTGAGACCGTATAATGTTGTGTATCAAATATGTATACATACATGCACTGAACATAGCAAGAACGCTGTCCACGTGATCAGACCATATAAGTTTCTGATCCATATCAATACTGAGAAATTTTATTCAAGTGGTTTTTTCACTTGATTTTTGAATTGAACCACCGTGTATATGCATTACAACAAAAAAAGATTCGGTTAAGCAAAGAAACTTTGGTATTTAACTTTTTTTGCATACGTTAAAATTTGCGAGAAAATATACAGGATCATTTCGGACGGCCGAGAACGAGAAGTGTATCTTCTTTCTTCTCCGTTGGACGAACTGCTCGTAATCTCTTTGGTGCCTTCCCCTCTGAACATTCAGGAACGTTTTGGGATCTACGAACAAATTTTAGACAAATGGGTCGCAACTTCTTATTTAAATTTTAGTGTCCGTGGCTCAAACAATGAGTTTATGAGCAGCGACCGTTGTAGTATTTTTACGGCCCGTAACTCGCAGCAATGGGCTGTAAATTTAAAATAACGCCCGTCGCTCTTGGCAACGGGCCGTAAAGAAAAAATAACGCCTGTTAATTTTATTAACCGCCTTTAGTTAAATAATCAGGTATAATATTATTTACTTGCATCTAGAAAAACAAAAAAAATTATTTGTGCCTCGAAGGCTGTTAAGGGTGGTTTACGTAGGATGGTCCATTAACTTATCTCAAAAACTGTAAGCTTTAGAAAAAGAGTTTACCGTAAAAGCTATTCAGGTTTTCTTTCAACTTTTATTTTTTAGTATTTTTGAAGTTACCCGGTAATGTGGAAAACTGCGGCTTGACAAAAAGTCATTTTTAAAATAGAATATCCCATATTTTGTTAGGGATCCTGATTCTGTATGTGATTATAGGTATTTTCTTTATTTTTCTAAGATATGAACAATTTTAGCAGTACTCGCGTTAATTCAAATTAAAACAAAGATTGAAGGAAAAATGAGCTTTTAAAATTCATAACAAATTCACATACATATTGGTGTATGTCAATGACGGTGAATCATGAGAAAAATCCGTGTTCAAAAAAATACAGGGTGCTCTATTAAAACATTGAGTTTGAGATACTCGAAATATTAAAAATTTCTATATTTTTCTCACACGTTGTATAAAATTTCTCGAAAACTAAAAATTTACATTAGCAGAAAGACTTTTTGCTTTTAACTGGACGAGTGTTGTAAACGATGCAATTAATGCTAGGTGAATTAATTGAGAGTTTTGAAAAGCTTATTTTCCCTTCGATCATTATTTTATATTAAATTAATGCAAATGCCGCTAAAATTGTTCGCATTTTGCAATGACAAAAATTACTTATAGTTAGAAGCAGTATTAGTATCCATTGCAAAATATAGGGTAGTGCACTTTAAAAAATGTTTTTTTGTCTCGACCCGGTTTTCTTGACGACTCTGTACCTTGGAAAATATCACAAAATAGAAATCTATGAAAAACGGAATAAGTGGTACATTAAACATTTTTCTGAACCTTACGTTTTTGAGATAAGACAATGGGTCATCTTACCTGGATCGCCCTGTGCGTTATATGGACGGAAAGATTACGCCCTTGACCGAATAACCTCATATTTCGGCAATGGGCGGAACCTTCCTCCACCCTTCTGCACGTGAGTAACTATTCCTGTTCGGTGTGTGTGTTCCAAATGTCTTTACGAAGCTTCACCCAAACTACAGTGGCTCACGGTCAATATGATGCAGCTAATTTTTACTGATGATTTCGTTTTAATTTTTTTTAATAGAAACATTTATTTCTGTTTTATTACATTATTTTATTTTTAATTAATATAAGATTAACTAGTCACATAAAGAATTGTTCTAACTTGTGCGGTGGCGCTGCAAACGTAATTAAATTATGATCAAAATCAAAATGATGCATAAAGAGAAATATTCATGAACATAATTTCTATTACGAACTAATATCGAGTAGCTCCACCTTTTGCTTTAATTACTTCTTTCAAACGATTAGGAATTGGTTCAACTAATTTCTTTAAAAAATCTGGATCTAGTTTGGCCCATTCTTCTGATAGAGCTCTCTCCAAGTCATGTTTGTTGGAAATAAGATGTTTTCTAACTTCTACGTCGAGTTTCTTCCAGACATTTTCAATTATGTTCAAGTCTGGTGATTGAGCAGGAGTTTTAATAACTGATGGACAATGATAAGTAACCATTCCTTCACAATTTTTGCGGAATGCTTAGGGTCATTGTCTTGATAGAATTTAAAATGACCACTTAACTCCAATTTTTCGGCACTAGCTTCAAGATTTGTTTTCAATATATCTAAATACATACATCTGTCCGTATTTCCTTCGATGATATGTAAGTTCCCGACTCCAGAGGCAGCTACACATTCCCAAACCATC
Source organism: Euwallacea fornicatus (assembly GCF_040115645.1). Classification (NCBI taxonomy): domain Eukaryota; kingdom Metazoa; phylum Arthropoda; class Insecta; order Coleoptera; family Curculionidae; genus Euwallacea; species Euwallacea fornicatus. Next base: position 1,171,338 of record NC_089568.1, read on the forward strand.
ACGTTCCCTCCTTCGTGCTTTACGGTGTTTTTTAAATGTTGTTTAACTCTTCATTTGATTTTCTCTAAACATTTATTCTTCCGTCACTGCCAAACAAGTTATATTTACTTTCGTCAGTGAAAATAACAGTTTTCGAAAATTCTAAGTACTGTTTTAAATACTTTCTAGCAAACTGTAACCTCGACTTCTTATTTTTCGGGCTAATGTATAGCTTTTTCCTAGCAATTCTGCCATGAAGACCTTTGGCACGTAAACATCTTCGTACTGTTCCAACACATACTTTCTTATTTAAGTATTTCTCCACCAAATCAGTCAATTTTGGTGCACTTAGCTTGGGGTTTTCTCTCATCTTTCTATAAATCCATCGCTTATCGTGTTGATTAAAAATTTTTCAGCTGCTTTTACGAGGTTTGCTGATAATATGACCCTCCTTTTTATATCGTTCTATTATGTGTTGAACTGTCCAAGAGCTCAAATTAAGAATTTCCTCAATTTTTCCTTGACTTGTGCCTTTTTGAAAGTTGAAAATTACTGCCTCTCTTATCTCAATGGATGTGTGGCGACCCATTGCACTTTTAACGTGCACATACAGTAGCGAACAAAAGTTTGGAAACTTTTTTTAAAAATTAAGTATTTAATAAAAACGTCATCGCTTCTTTTTTTTATATTTTAAAAATGTAATATTTTTAAATAAAGATCAAGTATTTATACAAAAGTAAACAAATCTTTTAGTCTAATTATAATTACAAAGAAAAGTATTATTCTTGAATGACAAAAGTTTGGAAATAATTTTCTAAAAACTAAAACACCAAGTAATAATCATTTTAAAAATAAAAAATATCAATATTTTGTGGCATATCCTTGGGCTTTAATCACAGCTAAGCGTCGTTTATGCATTGATTCTACAAGCTTTTGACAAACACTTACAGGAATTGCTTTTCATTCCCTTTGAAGAATTGCAAATAATTTTGCACTATTAAATATGTCAGAATTACGAATTCTCTTCGCCAATTCATGCCAAAGGTGTTCAATTGGGTTAAGGTCAGGTGATTGAGAAGGTCACTTTAAAACATGCACAAATTTTTCTTCTAACCAATTTTTCACCAAACGCGAAGCATGTTTTGGATCATTGTCGTGTTGAAAGATCCATTGTAGGGGCGTTTCCCATTCCGCAAATGGAAGAATATGATTTTCCAATATTTATTTATATTTAAACCGGTCCATAATGGTATCAGTAGCCACTAGAGGGCCCACTCCAGCTGAAGAAAAGAACCCCAAACTAGGACATTACCGCTACCATGTTTAACGGTAGGTATTTGATTTTTTTTTCAAATCTCTTCCTTGCTGGTCGTCGAACATACAGTATTCCATCACTTCCGAAGAGTTGGAATTTACTTTCCTCACTGGACAAGACAGAACCCAATTTTGCGACTAAATGGTCTTTTGCAAACTGTAAATGAGCTTTACGATTTTTGTTGGATATATGTAAGTGGTTTCTTTGCAGCTCTTCGTCCAAATAATCCTAGATTATTTAGAGTTCTTTTTACAGTTGTTACTGACACTACGATGTTATATTTTGTGGATAATTCTTTATTAATATCGACAGCGGTCAATCTAGGATTTCCATTTGATAACTTTTTGATGATTGCTTCTGCTTTTGCTGTTAGCTTTTTAGGTCTTCCACTTCTACTCTTATTAGCAGTGGTATTGTCGTTGCGATACCTCTTCAAAATCTTGGGAACACTGCCTTTTGGTACTTGTAAATTTCTTGAAATGTCGATTAATCGCTGACCACTTACATGTAACTCCACTATTTTATTTTCGAATCGCTCGAAAAACATTTAGTTTTAGGCATATTGCTACACTGATCGAAAATAATTTGCGATATTAACTCAATATGATCGAATAATACTCAGTTTTTGAATGCAGTTTCCAAACTCTTGTCCGTCGACAAACTGCAAATATTCAATAACAACGTTCTTTAGAACCATTAACAATTTTTTTCTTACTGGTATTTAAGAACGTGAATTTATGCTTATCAATATTCAGAAAAAAAAATTGCCCTTAAAAATTTTGAAATAATTCAAAATTAAAAAAGTTTCCAAACTTTTGGCCGCCACTGTACATATGTAAACTGCTGCAGAATATAAATCGTACTAAATGCAACTTGCTACCAACGAGAAACATTGGAATGTTATTAGTAAACATATTTTTTACCTGTATCCTCTTCATGCATCTTTTTTGTCGTGATGTGCTATTATGAAAAAATGCATTTTAAAAATCCAGTTTAGTGTAATATATTACTATTTCACATCCCAGGGAACAGTTTTTTATGCAGCTTTTATGTGCTATTAGACTTATATTATAAAAAATAAATTATCGTAGCAAAATTGGAAAATTTAGGCATCAACCATTTTGACTGTGAGCCACTGTACTTATATCTCTTAATTTAATCAATTTAGGTTTCGGTAACTTTCCTGAGGTTTTTAACGCTCACATTAATTGATAATTAATAAAAATTAATCACATATTTCACGCTATCGAATGGCGAATTTTAAATTTTCAAATGAATGTATTATCGATTAATCGGCATACAGAATCAATTCTCAGTTTCATTTAAATTTGCTTCACACACCGAATAATTAATCAAGTTGTGAACGTGGACGTATTTGCTTCGCAAACGGGCAAGATGTGAAGTTTTTTTTTTTTTTTTTTTTTTGACTCGACGGTTGTGTCGGGCACAGATTCCCAAAAATCGCACAAAAAGTCGGAAAATTACCAAGAAACAATTGTTTATTGTAATTTATCAGTCGCTAGAACTTAGATAGTTTTATCAATAAAGGGGAACGTTTAATTTGAATAATTTGAAGGTCAAAGCTCGAGCTTCGCGAAAAAGTTGTGACGTTATCTCTCTGAACATTTTTCTTAGTTACCATGCCGATCGAAATCCTCATTAAACAAAATTATATTTCGTCCAAACAATGTAGTTTTTATCGGAGTAAAGGAGGCATTTACTGTTGAAGATTACGCATTTTGCTCGTATCTCTGTGATATTGTGAATTGGGGTAAACGACCTATAAAAACTAACGTCCAGTTCAACGCACTCCTCGACATTTTCAACTTCATTAATTTGATTTCGAGTGTTTATTAATTTGCGAGTTGCGATTCACTTGATAAACGCATTTAACCTTACCCTTAACCTCTTTTTTTCGAATCGAATTTCGCGTATCGATCATGCATGCCAATTTGCTGATGTCATCTACTATACATAATCTCCCTCGCTCCTAGAACTTCTTATCGCACTTGTTCGAGAATTATTCGTGAGAGAAACTTTTCCATTTAATAATAATAAAAAAAAAAAAAAAAGCTGCCAAAATATAATTTGTACAATGGCACATGAATGTCTCTGATAAGGTTTGTCTATTGATTTAACGTCCGAATTTGAGGCTGATAACGCTTAGGTTGTTCACCTTTTAGGTTTATTATTTATAGAATGATCATGCGTATATTCGCACCTGTTAAGCTTTGCACACAAAAATAAGTCCTTTGCTAAATAATTTTATCAGGATGAAAATGCTTACCGATTCCTTTGTTAATTTTTTTCTTATTTCTTGTTCTTTTATTTCTTTGAACAGTCGCGGGTCACGTCGCTTCGCAGCTCGTTATTTAACCCCAGGTAAAATGGAGAAGTCTTCTTTGATTTATTACAAGAGGTATGTAGTCTACTCTTATTTTGTTTGTTTTTCAAGTATAATTTTTCAATTTTCCTCTTTCAATTAAAGATCGTTTTTCGTTTTTTTATTTTCTTACGAATCCCGCATTAGGAGTGAGAAATCGTGGAAGCACACTCGTGATAATACCGTCGTCAGATTCGTTTATCATATTTTAGATAACCTGCCGGCGTCGGTAGCTTTTTTATGAATCGCAATAACCTGTATCGGAAACTTTTAATCGGTAAAATAGATCTCTATATCATTGGGCAAATCTGAGAATAAACTTCTTCTAAATTGTCAGTGTTGCGCTTTTCACCGGTTCTCGTCTCCATCTGTTGGTGTTCGTACATTTCGTTCGGAAGCTTAGCGATTGTGCCTGAGAGGCATGTAAAGCAACCAACTCATAATCACAAAAAGAAAAGAGTATGAGGTTAGCTCGGCATAATTAAATGATATTGCGGTAGCTCGTGGCGCTCGTCCCGCACTCGTTAGGTAAAACCGTGTTTCCTAACTCGTTGCCTAGGTAGCCGTTAAATTGATACAAGCTTTATTTACTCATTTCTGGAACCTTTTATTCTCTGCTTTTTTGCGCATAACTCATTTTCTAAAGCGGACACGCGCCGCAATTTTTTTCATTTCAAGTTATATACCATAACAAGTTATTATTGTTACATTGCTACTTACCGCAGACCAGAGACTAATTAACTTAAATCTGCATACATAAATCTACTGAAAAGTTTCTGCATTTCTTCCAAACCGAGATTTGCATGTTAGTGTAATTACGAAAGTTCAAATACGTACTTAAAACGGAACTAAGTTTTTTGGAAGTTAAAAATTTATTTGTGCTTTTTCAATGGCGAATAAAACTTTCTAAAATTAAACAGAAATTCGAAAAGTGATTTCGAAGCGAAACTTATTAGCGTCAATAAGACTTCCAGCTTCAGAAGGCCGAAAGTATGAATCTCCAATTTTCTGCGATATTGTGCCTAAACTAGTTTGAAATCGAAACCTTTTAAAAATCCATTTCGAAATTTTCAAATTAAGAGTCCATTTGCTTTTATTAACTCAGGCAAGTTCTACTAGTTAATTTAAGCTGTTAAAAGTCTCATTTGCCACGAAGGTGTTCAATGTTTTATACTTGGAAAGGAAACTGCTTTGAAACCTGTTTAAAACAACACTCCAACGTAATTTACTTAAAATTAAAGAGTTTTAACGCGACTTAATTAAGTCGTTCTCCAGTTTTAGTAATTTCTCAGAAACTAACTGTGCTTTTTCTTTTTGTTTGGTTTTAGTTTTTTGTCCGCCTTCATTAGTTCCTATTTCGGTTTGTATCCAGATCGCGGCGTTCAAATGAGCGCTTTCTTCATTCATGTGTTGATACTTCCATGAAATTTATGGAAACTTTCCTGTAGGTCTTTAGAGTTTCGCTTTTTTCGCAGCTCTCCAACTCAAGTAATTATAAGTCTCCCCAGTTGGACATCTAAAATTACGTTTGCTAAAAAAGTTATCTTTTTCAAAATCGTTTTACTTTAATTTCTCTGCCATCTCTCTTTAGTCCATTCCTCTATGATGTTGTGCGTTGGCCCGAGGAAATTTTGGGCCCGTTACCGTTTCTCCAAGAGTTGTAGAAGATCTATTGTAGCCTCGCAACTCTTCGTTCTGTTGTTTACTATCGACAGGATATCTGGCTAATTTTTCTAAGAAAACCATCATCTAATCACAGAAGGAACGCATAAGAATGCATCCTTAGCGACAGATTAAAAAAGTGCTCGATGGTCATGCGTGACGCATTCAAATAAAACAATGACCACTGCAAATGCGTGTGCATTGAATGTTCGATGCCACTATTATAATAGGTTAAAGACTTCTTGTTTTTCCAAGGACATTTCCATGACTTTCAACGAATTTTTTTTGTGTGAATCTCGTGATACGGATAAATTTGAATCATCACCAATTTCCCAGACAATTATTGTCACTTTATCTGGAGATGTGATGTACGTTTTCATCATCACCGACGATAAATTTATTTTCAAGGTTACTTGTATCGTTTAAAGCATTGTTATTATAAAAAAAATGGGACTTTGATCGTTACTTTTACTTGTTTTTTATATTTGATAACACAGTTTTTAAGGCAAATTTGCCGTAATGATCTCGCCCAAACCCGTATCTTCCAATTTGCGTGCAGATGTATTTCCGCAATTGGTAAATACAGTAGCATTAACAGCATTTCCTTGTTTAACAAACATTTTCATAAATCCACCATTTAGCTCCATTACCATAAACCTCAAAAAGCATAATCGTTCGTCATCTCTTTTGTTGCTGGTTGCAATGTGGTCTTTACTGAATGCGGTCGAGTCATTTACACATTCAGGCCTCCGATTTATTAAAAAATCTCATCTGAAGAGACAATTTTTTTCCTTTTGTAGCTAATCTTCAGATTCTGCGGTAGCTAAACCTTTAGTTTATTGCCTTGTTTTCATTGCTTTTTACAAAAGCAAATTGCCTTTTTAGTATGCATCCGCAACTTTGTTTTTATTGCGGCTATTTAGCCTAGATTAGATTTAAAAAGATAATGAGTTTAACGAACCGTGCATGGCGGGCTTGAGTTCGATTTGTTTGAATTTCAATCTTAGATCTTTATTTATTTTTTCGCCATGTTTATTTTCATATTTTGGAGGAGGTCATAACTACAAGTCTAAAAGTGTTTGGCACGCAAGTAATGCTATCTGGAACTAGCCTCATTTCTTCACAAGGAGTTTCAAAAATACTTAAACTCACCGTTAAATTATGGTAAAGTAGTGGAAAACATTAAGTTTGGCTTAAGTCTTTAATATCAGCTGCGATAATCTATCGTCAAGTAAAGGATAAATCAATCCATGACTCGGTTGAAATCAGTCCCAACCGAGGTCCTTCAACATACAAAGATAACATTATAAGCTTGATTAATGGAAGAGGAGGAATAATTGCTGAACTGGGTATCCTAATAACTTCGGTATTGTGCTTTTGTGGAATTTCCTTAGAAATTAAAAACATTCGGCACATCTAAAATTATATCTCGAAACTTTAACACTTTAGAAATCCTAATGGTTCGTGTGTGCTTTAGTAGCTTTTGGTGCGCAACGAGTTCATTTGTGAGATGTCTCTCCTAGAAATTTTCAATTAAAAACATCTGTAAGGAAATATCGAGGAAAAGGTTGTGATAATCACCTAAAATTTCAGAATGCCTAGTCCAGAAAGCATCAAATTATTGATTTTCCAATTAAACATTTCCCATTTCAAGTTCTTTTTCACAGAAAAAAGTCTCCTAAGTTTAATTCCTTTCCTGCTTCTACCTACATAATCCAGCAATAAATAAAGTCGTCAAGTCTCCGTTGGTTATATTTACGTTCCAAGACTGGAAAAGGGCTCGTCTAGGAAGCGTAGCGAGCTTCGCTAATCACGTTTTCCATTGCGTGACGTACGATATTTTTTTAGACCCGACCTTTGCTGATTTTGAGCCTCAGCGGGCAATTTCTAACGTAGTGTTTAGTGCTAGCTCAATTCATTTTGTTTGTTTACCTGCGACGCTGCCTTCGGCGTATTCTACGAACTTTACGTCGACTTGACGCTCGTGCGTGGTTTAGGAACTTTACGCTCGCGCGTGCTTTACGAACTTTACGTTCGCTTTACGCTCGTGCGTGGTTTACGAACTTTACGTTCGCTTTACGCTCGTGCGTGGTTTACGAACTTTATGCTCGCTTTACGCTCGTGCGTGGTTTACGAACTTTACGCTCGTGCGCAGCCTCTTTTCCTATCCTTTGTAAGCTATACTGTCTTAAGGTAAAGTGAAATTCTTGAATTCACTACTATCCTGTATTGTGTACGTAGAATTTTCGAGAATATCACCTACACTGCGCGCTTCTAGTCACTCCGAACTCTCATCTGCAAACTTCTCTTAGTTCCTCATAAAACTAAAAAAACACTCTCACTTCTTAATGGTAGGCCTAGGTAACACACGCATTCTAGAACTCACTTTCACGTCGTTCGTCTAAGATATTTTAAAATCTCCTTTCCGGTTGTTCCTGTCTGCCCGGAAAGGTCCATCTTGCTTTGAAATATTTTTCAAAAAAAATATTGTAAAATACTCTATTACAGTCCCTTTATGTTTTGTTGCTAATCAGAAATCTAAGGTATGCAGCCTTCAGGTCTTTCTACATGGCTCGGCAATTTTAAAATCTCACGACGTTATTGTTTATGTATAAATTCAGAATTCAAGAGAAATTACTATTTATTAAACCAGTTAGAAAAAACATAGAATTTAATGATTGAATTTATGCGGAACGCGAGTAGCGATATCCCGCAAAGGACGCGAGATAAACGATGTCGTTTTTCTTAACTTGTTAAATACATAAATGCCTTTTTCTAATTTTGGCAAAGTTTGATAAATAAGAGAGGTATTCGGACAACGGTATTTTGACAGGAAATGACGTTCCATTTAGTGCTAGAGCCCACTTTCAAATTCAAATGTTTACCCACCATTTGAATTTGTGAGTCTGGTTTTCAAGTGTATGGTATGCAAAACGACTTGATTCTCGATTTACTACACCGCTGTTAGGAATATTTACATAATTTAAATCCGTAATTTTTCTGACAATTTTTGAAATACTTATAGTTGTCTCGTGAAATTGGCAACGTGAAAAGGCGCAGAAACTGACACCTTTACATTTGGTCTGTTTGACTGGTATACATGAACAAAAATTGAAAATATGTACATGGAACAAAGATAGACCGAATTTTAGTGTGCATGTTGACTAAATGGGAGGGCGAGGACAAACGTAATGGGAAAGTGAAAAACTAACGCAACATAATTAATGAGGAAAATCAGCGGCGATATTGTGAGGACAAGAACTTTGCATATTGTGGTCGTTGAGGAGAGCAGCAATAAATAACATACCTATCAAAAATATCATAACCTTGCGGTTAATGATGTACACAAACAAATAGTACTTTGTAGTTTGACGTTATCTGACTAGCTAATATGTGGATCCCTGTAACACGTAGTTATTAATACAACCATAGAGTTATTTATGGAAGTAGTGGTAAAACGTATAAACCGGTTTTTGTCCTCTAAGCGAAAGATGTGCGAAATCTACTACCGTGCGTTGACCATTATTATAATGAAAACATACAGGCCATTGTTTGAAATTCAATATTAAAGCTAGAGCTTAAAATTTTCCACCCATTCCATGTCGCAACTTCGTATTGTTCATGTTCATAGAAAAGATTAGCATGCAGATTTCAGCAAACGGTATCCTTGTCCTGGGAGTGCATCACCCTTAGAATATCCCATTCCGGGGGCATTTCCTCCATATGCAGCCGTAGTGGGGCCGTTGGCCCCACCGGTGCTTCACCCCGAGCGCCTCTTGCATGGTAAATGGCGGGCCGATTGGGCTAGGTCGGGCTCTGGCGCGTGAGGAAAATGAAAATACGCCCGCGCCAACACGTTTCCCGTCGGTCTGCTCGGGAAATTCGGTGTTTACGCTTCCGTTTCAACTTAAATTAAATTAATTTATGGAATTTAATAAAGCCGCACTGTTTCAGGACGTGTCTTTATACCTTGCCTAAGCCTCCTTTTACTCCTTTGTTCCTCTTCTTCTAGTCACTTGTTGCATCGTTAAGGATCCATTTAAGTCTAAAGTGACCTTCAAAATTGGAAATAGGCACTGAAAGGAGCCTTCGGGCCAAGCCACCATCGTTGAAATATGCTCAGTACACCAATAGGGACTTGTTGCGCGTGCGTAGTCACAAATATGTTCAGTATACCAATGTGGAATCCAAGTTTGCTTGGAAAATTTTCTCATTCGTGAGTTTTTTCATTTTAAGTTTTCTACAGAAAATTCACTGCGCTTACTGAGGTAAATCAGGATTGGTCAGTTCATCGTCCAGGATATCTTCCTGAAAGCTCTTAATTATCATAACTTAAGATAATTAAGGTCTGCTCCAGCTTGGGTGTCTTCATTCAAAGCCTCTTCCTGGTATTTTCTACAACTTTAACCTTAGAAAAATCAGGTCAAAGTAGATTTCTTATGTAACGTTTTCATTTGCCATAAGTTTCCTCTTGTTGGGCAGCAGAAACTTCATATTTTGTCACAGAATTTTATGGTGAGTGCGCGTTTGCTGGAATAGACTTTACTGTCCAGAGTTTGTTTTAAGAGTTCAAAAACCTCAACTGTATTCTAATTTTGACTATGGAATATTCAAAACTAATTTCGAATTCTCTATATCTGCATTTCCTGAGATTTCCTCTGACGATTTCAAAACCTTTGACTATTTTTGGATTGGAAGGTTAGTTCAAGCTCGTATGGTTAATTTTAACTGTTCAGTTTCCTCTTGAAACTTTCAACGAACTAATTTTCTAAAAAAAGCCATGTTTGTTATCGTTACATGTAGTAGAAAATTGATTTGCCTGCTTATATGTTGTTAAAGTATTCCAAGGAGATTTCGGTATACCTCTTTTCAGTTAATACACTATAAGAAAAGGCGCCTTAAAATGGCACCACTTTAGGGAAGGCTCTAATTTTAGGTTAAAACCTTTCCAAAGGTCTTTGTTAGTCAAAGATTAGCTGCAGGTGTTTTTTTTTCAACTTATAAAGTCTGAGATTAAAATGTACTCCTTAAAACTCATTTAAACCGTGCGCTTTTGGAAAATGCGAGGAAAACTTTCATTCGGACTGTTTGCTCCTAGAAACTTTAGATTACTTAAGAAAATGACGTTCGATGAACTTTTTCTGGTCACAATATCTTGTCGACCATAAAAAGAACTTACTGTTTTAATTTATTAGCTACAGGGTATTTGCAGACAGAATCTACACCACTATAGCGCAGATGTATCAGCTTGTTAGTGAGTGTAGTCATTGCTGAGTTTCACCTTGAATTCCTTCAACAACGTTTACCTAAAAATATCTTTCCAAGTGATTCGATTAACATCCGAGGTGTATTTACACTTTGGGGCTTTAAAGAAGTAGGATCCGCCTCAAACAACCTTTTCTAACCAATTACGTTAAGCGCACCTCCAAACGGTGAATCCCAGTCATTTAACAACGATGAGTTGTCTATCATTCACCAATGTGTAATACTTGTCATTATCGGCTGGTACGTGAGGAATTAACCTCTATAAAATTTATCCGAGTACGATGGTCTGCATTAAGGAGTAATTGGCCTCCACCCAGACCATGGAAACGAGCACCGGTCTGGTCGGACACATAAACAACTTTCTCTAATGAGAACAGAACCCTCGTCCAAGGAACCTCAATTAATATCTGTTTGCGAGATTCCGCCGAAACTTCCATCAGCTCCGGCAAGGTTAATGGACAACCTCTCCCACTAACGTCCTTTAGGAGGATACTAGTGGAGTAGGAGCCTCTTATGAACCCATTTAGAAAGAAGGCTCTGGAGCTGCATAGGACAAATATGAGGTGATCGGTAAGTGTATGATTCCGGTCGATTCATGGGGTTGAATAAGATTAAAAGTACCAAAAAAATTGAGAGTTACGAGAGAAAGATTTCAGTACAAAGATAATATGGACATTGTTGAAGAACTTGAACAAAGAATACGAGGAGGTTTTGTCCGAATAGGTGAGAGGAGAGGGGAGGTCAGGACGTCATCTGGACCATTCTTCAGAGGCGTAGGTCAGGTTTGCGCTAACAGAGAAAGAATGCAGAGTAATATTTATACCTTACAGGGTTTTGTTAAAAATATTTTTCAGTCTTTCAAATACAGCTTATCTCTGAGCGAATTGTTTTCAGTAAGTAAGACGTTCCTCATTTTTAAAAGTAAGATAGACTCAAGAAACGGTGCCACGGTAGAAAAGCATTTAATTATAGATGTTTTTCACGAAGTGTGAAATGATATAAGATGGAGAATTTTTGGACCGATAGACAGTTGAAAATTTAACAAAAAGAAAGAAATAAAGAATTTTTGTGTTCAGGCTGCTGAGAATTCAGCAAAATGCAAGCAAGATGAACTCAAAATGATTGTTTAAAATAGGAAATTTAAGTGACTTTCCAATGGAACTATTGGAATTTTTGTTGCAGCTATGCGGGCACGGGCGCGGTTCGTTTACAAAACAAGATAAATCTTTAAAAATCAAAAAATAAAATTTCCTCATAGGCGACTGAGCTTTCCGAAATTTTGTATCCTACTTTAGTAGTATTTGATGTGCAGAACTATTTCCTGAAGTTTAGCGAGAACGTTCAGGGACACCCTGTATATGCACATATGTCTGCGCATGCAGAGTGTTCTTAAACATCACGTGTATGCGGTAGGGGGGAATTCCCTAACTTATTTCATGGCTAAAAATTCATCTAAATTAGGCCCATAATTTCGGGAATATGTAATAGTTTACGCTGTACGACTCACATCATTGGGCGCGCCAAATGGCTTTGACAATCTGCGGGGTAATAGTTTTTCAGGGGTCACGTCCCCTTTTCTTCCCCTGAATTTTTCCGCAGTGCGCCGCTGGTAGATCCTAAAATACAAAACGGCATTTATTTTGCTTGGAAATTTTTTCATCTCTTGCAATATTTTTCGTATCTGTCTCGGCTATTGCGGAAAAAGTGAAAAAACGTTTTTCTGCAAGTCGCCAGATGAAATTGAAATGTATCGCGCGTGCGCAGTTATTTGCTTTAGGCAATTCTCTATTTTAAAGAGTTTTGAGGGTTGAGAAAAATAGAGGCGGGATGATCCCAAATGAGAACCCAAATAACGATAGTACTAGCGTTAACCAGGAAGCCACGTTACAGAAACTGTCGAAAGTGGCCGTCTTCAACCTTTCCACACGCATCTGCCGTTCTTCTCATTGATGCCCGTACTCTTTCGGATGTCCCCGGAGTATTCCTTACGGTTTCAAATGCATCTGATATTCGATTTCGTGACTCATCGACGATGTTCGCTTTTAATTTTGCAATTTAAACACCCTGTAGACGTTTGCGGACCAATGTGCACGCGAATTTTTAATAACGAAATAAGCTGAAGAGTCACCGCGTTCCGCGTATACGTAATATTTAGGGCCACCCTGTATAACGTTGTTTGTCTATCTTATTGTTTAAAGATATTACGGTTTCGTGGCTCACAGCTCTGCAAATAAAAAGCAAACTGGAGACACATCCGTGAGCACTGATATTGTGTGCAAAGAGCAACATTATGAAAACGAAGGCACGTGTACACTGTGGCCACGTTGCGAATGAGCGGACCCAGAATTTGGCAAATCGCGTAACGGCATTGCGGCACTTGTTACGTTACGCGTTTGCACTTTGTGTATCTCCAAAACGACTCGACTACGGTATTTTGACTGGAGAGCATCTCTGTATCGTCCATTTAGAGGCATTATTGGGTGAAAAACCGGAATAAATTGGCGGTTGTTGCATCAAATGGGCACCTCTGACAAACGATTTCGACTGAACTACTTTAAGGTCAAATTTCGACATTTCAACACTACAGAAACACACGAGTAATTTAGACAATAAAAACCGAAAAAAATGTATTATAAATCTGATCAGGTAGGCTATGACAAAACGATCGAGCAACAACACGGATGCCCGAAATTCGACAGTGTTTTGTTCGTAGTCGCTTTCGAGGTCGACAACCCCCCGAACGGCAATCCGGGCAATGTGGGTCAATTTTCGGCAGGCACCTCGTATTTTTATGCATTTTTTTGGCTTAAAAACAAAAACGTGCTGTTGAATAAGTGTGCATTGACCTCGCTGATCTATTTGTATTCGTAGTCCGTTTAATCGACTCAATGAATTATGAAATTATGTAGATAAATAAGGAAAAAGCGGTGCATTGGCAATAGTATACGATTGTTGGTCGTGGCATTTTAGCGTGAAGGTTTAAATGGTCGAGTGGCGCTTAGGTCCTCGGGTTCGTTTCTCGTCATCCGAGAAGAGGAAAATGCTTAATTATACCCTCCAAAGTCTCATTAGTCAGCTTGAGTTCTTCATACTTGACGCCGCCGCATTTATCTAACCCACAAACCACCTCGAGATTATTCCAGAGAATTCGAAAAGTTTCTCACGTTTCACCGTTAAGTTGTCCGCTAAAGCTGCCGGCATCGTTACAAGTTCGAAAATAATAAATAAATGAAAACATCGTCGGAAGGTACATACAGGACTCCGCAAAAGTTTGTGCAACTTGCAAGAGAAATATACAAAAACTGGGCGTAATTGGTTTTTGATCGGCATTGAAAATTTTTGATAAACGTTAAATCGGATCTGTCCTCTGTCAATAATAATAATAATTGCTTTGAAATGAGATGCACAGTGGAGAAGTAATAGATCTATTAGCAAACCGAGTCATAAATTGCAACCACATAAGTTTGGCAACAAGCATTTGGGTTAGTATCTTATAGAAAATCCTTTGTTTTGCAGTACAAGTCGACATCGATTCGTTAGAGAATCGATCGATTCGCGAGGGTGTCGATATATCTCGCAGATGTTTCTGGTGATCATTTTTCCCACTCTAATTTAATAGCGTCAAATAGGTCGTCTTAATTCGTGATGTTGCGGGACCTGATCTCCCTATCAAGTTCATCCCACAAGTTCTCAATGGGTTTCAGATCAGGTGACTACGCCGGCCATTCCATTACGTTGACCGTTCGAGCCGTATGGTTAGGATCGGTATCTTGTTGGTATGTCCACATCAACGGCATATTTCCTCGGCAAAGGGTAACATACGGTTGGATAGTACGGCCACATACACGTACCGATTCATTACACCTGTAATTCTAACCATTGACACCTGGAGCTGATTTTGAAAAGCATCCCCACACCATTATCCCACCGACACCGTGTTTAACTGTTGGTAGTTGGTAGTTAGAGTCAAATTTCTTCTACAGGACGCCTTACGAATTGAATTCCATCGGTGCCAAAGGGTAAGAACTCTCACTGAATAATATGGTGTTCCATTTTTGACTTGTCCACGATAAATGGTGGCGTGCAAATGCGATTCGCTTCTCGAAATTGTTTGGGGAAATGGGTGGTTTCTTCACGGGACGCCGTCCAAACAACCCAGCCATCACTAATCTACACCTGACCGTTTCAGTAGAAGTGTCTTTTACTAAATCCCCGTTTGCAAGTTCGTCGTGGATTTGCTTCGCAGTTTTTTTTTTAGATTTTTTTGGGAAATTCGTTTTATTAAATAAGTGGTCAGTTATCGCCGAAGTTCTACGTGGGCTCCCAGATTTTAACGCTGGTTTTACGGTACCTCTTCCTTTATATTTTTATATAATTTTTTATACTGTTCCCCGATGCATGTTCAAATTATTGAATTTTTACCTCGTTTATAGGCATCAACTATTTTCCTTTTCGAATCACAAAATGATGATTTTGTTTTAGGCATGATGGCAAGATATCGAAAGGGCCTTAACAACAGATATTTCGCTAGTAAATTCTTTATCAAGCAACAGTACAGCAATTCTGTTTTGTCCATGTTTCTAAACTTATGTGTTTTTCTTCTTTAGGAAAAAAATTATTTATAGTCATTTTTCGCAATATAAACAAACTAATGGAAAACAAGAATATAGGAAAAAATAGTACAGCCCCTGATGACACCGAATACAATCTCAATTGCATTCGAATGAGCCCCCTAATATACGTTTCTCACAACTTAACTACTTCCTATCAATGCTTCCAAACTTTTGTGGAGTACTGTTGGTGAAGATCATGATGTGCGTGCCAAAAAACACTTCTTTGTATCCCTGGCGGAGATGGGCGAGTTAAGACTGGTACACCCAATTTTGGAAATGTGTTAAGATGTATTGCCATAAATACTAGCTTTAACTGATGACTGCGAGGGAAGTTGGGAAACATGGGAGAGTACTCATGGAGAAGCTATTGTTAATAGCTTATCACTTTTTCCATTTATATCCGGATCTTGCCTGTCTTGTTGAGTGCTGCAGGAATAAATTGTTCGAGAGGATCAAGATCTTTCGCACTTCTATCTAGTATGCAAATTGCATTTTGCGTCAAATGAGGAATATTGTCCATAAAACGGGTCCATTCAGGATATTTCCTAAAATGCTTTTATAAGTATTGGTGTATTATAAAAGACTTCAGACTAGACGTATTCTTCCTTCCCTTTTACGTTATTCTTGTTTATATTCGTGATAAATTGGTTACTTCCTATTAATTACTCAAAAATTGGTTAAAAGTAAAGCAGGAAGCCGAAACGTTTCACAGTTTCTTCCTGAAAGATTGGAAATTGGGGTCTTTAAATTATGGGCTACTCAAAAAGAATATTAAAGAACTCGCAGGAGACGGGAAATAGGGAATATCACATTGATAGAACTCATAAAGGACATGGAGCGATGGAGTAGCAAATCACAGAACAATAGAGAAAAAAAATTTTACTAATAAAGTTATAGACGCTTTTTCCTGGGTCTCTGGTTTTCAATTCAAAATGTTAAATACTGAAGCATACACTCTGAATCACAGAAGAATTCAAACCTTATTTAATTTTTAATATAAAATGCTTCGTTGTTCTTTACCTCATAAGATATTAGATGAGCTATTTTATACATATACAGTCACTCAAAAAAGTATTCATACAGCCGGAAAAAAATTCTGTAAACCGTAACTTTTGACTGATTTTGTTCAAATTTTGTATAATGAAAATTCAAACCGAAACTCAATTTGCGTAATTGAGTAACTTTTAGAGTGCTTTCCAGCGTTTAAAAAAAACTCCGTTTTGAAAACTTCTTGTGCGGTGGAACTTTTTCAATGTAGTTTTAACATTCTTGTAGAGGGGATTTTTCTTCATATATCCTGAAAATTTGATCAAAATCGAACCGCAAATAAGGGAGTTGCAGTCTTTCAAAAACGCCAAAAAGTGACGATTTTCGCGCAAAATGACGAAACTTTGACATTTTTTACGACTTTAAAGAGCTGCAACTCCCTTATTTACGGTTCGATTTTGATCAGATTTTCAGGATATATGAAGAAAAATCCCCTCTACAAGAATGTTAAAACCACATTGAAAAATTTCCACCGCACAAGAAGTTTTCAAAACGGAGTTTTTTTTAAACGCTGGAAAGCACTCTAAAAGTTACTCAATTATGCAAATTGAGTTTCGGTTTGAATTTTCATTATACAAAATTTGAACAAAATCAGTCAAAAGTTACGGTTTACAGAATTTTTTTCCGGCTGTATGAATACTTTTTTGAGGGACTGTAAAACTACATTAGTTTTCCTTAAATAAGACTAAAACAATGTTTCAAGTGATTAGATGCACCCAATTTAAATTATAATTTTTCTGTACAATTGATAATGTTTATCCCACAGAAATGCTCAAACGAACTGAAAGTAAATGGATTTTTAATATTTTAATTTTCGGTGGTGCCCCCCTTAGCGTCATTTGTCGCTTGTAGACGTTGTGGCATTGAACGAATTCAATTTTGCATTACTTAGACATTAGTAGAATCCGAGGACTTCGAGATACACTTAGTTAAATTGTTCTTAGAAATGATGGGGTAGTCTTTTTTTAACTTCATCCGACGAATGTTCGATAGGGTGCATATCTGGGCGTTGCAGTGCACTTGGTAATAAGTGAAGGTTATTATGTAATAAATCAAGTCTTAACTCTGTGTTTGTGTGCTTTTGGATTGGGCAATCGGTCCGGTAACTTCTGACAATGCCAATTTCCTTACATTTGGTTTTAAATTATTTTTTTATTGGAAATGTTTCATTTGATCGATTATTTCGTCTATACAGACGATGTTCTCAACCCCACTTGCCGCCATGCACCCTCGTATCATCACCGAGCCACTTCCATGTTTAACAGTTTCACGTAAAATTCTCGAATCTAATTCGGTATTCTTTTTCCTTTACACTTTTTGATATCTATCACTGTCAAACACTTTGTACTTGCTTTGATCAGAGAAAAGCACTTTATCTAAGAACGTATTATGCTTAGGTATGTACTGTTTCGCAAAGTTAAGCTCTTTTTTCGGTTATTCTTGCTAAGAAAGGCGTCTTTCTAGGAACTTGTCCATGCACGTTCTTACTTCTCAACAAACGTCTACATAATTCAGAATTTAATAATTTTCTAAAGTGAGCTAAGACATATCTCGCTAACTTTGGTGTAGAAATGAAAGGATCTTTTGAACTTTTTTGGTCTCCTTAATCCACATTTATGGATGATATTTCGCTGTATCCTATCCTCTTTTAATACGTGCGAAATAGTTGATTTATTTCTCTTTAACAAACTAGCAATTTCTGCATACTGTTTTTCATCGTTGTGCCGTTTTAGTATTGAATCTGGTTCGCGAACAGTTGTTTCATTTATTTTCTTTGCCATTTTTATTCATATATTTTTTTATCAATATTGTATATTATCAATTATTGTTTATAATTTTATAAACAATAATTGATAATGTTTGTACATTTTCATTAAAATACTTTTCGCAGTTCGTATAACTTTTTCCTTTTTGAAGGGTTCGAGCAATTCTATGGGTCGACGTAAACAATATATCAAATGCCTTTTAAACAGGATGGTGCTTGTTGCGATTTTTGTTGTATTTATTTATCTATATAGGGTGTATACAATAAGGGTCCGATATTTCACAGGGTGATTTTTCAAGCAGCTTCTCGACGGCAAGTGCATGTAAATGCGCGTGCCCTAGCTCATGCCGTTTTCGAGATACGGGGTACCAAAGTTGAAAATAAGTCACGAATTGTTTGATATCTTTCGATCTTTTCCAGCTAATTTTGCAACGTTTGGTATCGGGGAGCTTTTTGGGATGAGAAATTCAAATTTATCAACGATTTAGCTGTATCTTCTAGAAAATGCCAGAAACGACTAATGGAGTACTTGCAAACACCTGCCACTTTTTTGGTTCGCCTCATGCGCGTTTCCATTAGCAAGTCCATGTGTAAAATACGTACGTCGGCTCCTTCTGAATTCGTAATATTTTCCATTTCTTGAAGACAAATAATTACAATAATCGTCTTAAAGGGCAGCATCTTTGCCACAGGTTAAGTTTAGTGAACAATGAAAGTTCAAGTAACAAACACTAAATTTTGTAAAATTAGCTGGAAGAAATCGAAAAATGCCAAAGAATTTGTTGGGTTAATTTAGTTTCTCGACTTTGATACTTCGGATTTGGAAAACTCAATGAGCTAGGACGCATGTTCAAAAGAACTTTCCATTTAAAAACTATTTGAAAAAGCGTCCTGTGACAATTGTTTAATAACACCCTATATAGACTCTATTCTTGCTAAGATAATTTAATTTGCCAATCGTGAAGTAAATAGCGATACTATATTAATGTATGTCTCGTTCGAATACATTCGTGACTCACTATATATTACTCCGGCAAGCGATATTTATGATCTTATTTTGCTTCATAACTCTTCTGAGGTCAATTTTCCCCTATGATGAGCATCTCAATCTTACTAATCCTATGCTGGTTAAAACCAATCTGAAATCTATGCAAGTCTCTTCAACTCCAAAATAGACCCCCCGACAGCTACTTAATATTAATCGATTTGGAACGATGGTTATTTACAGCAATATTTCAAACAAAGTGATCATTATTCATGTAATACCATAGACCCAACGATGGTACCTTTGTAGTACTTACGGCGCATTCCATCGGCTGTTTTATTGTGGGGCCGTCTTCAAGATAGGAGCCCATAAATTTTCATGGGTTCAACTACTGGCCTTGGATTGGTAGTTGTACAGGGAAATAGCCCTGCAATCCTGTTTTGATTGGTTGTAGTATATAATGTTGCGTCGCTATCTCTTTTCCATCTACCAGGCGGCAAAAAATCGGACATTCACCCGACAATCCTGTTCTAATAACCTCATTTTCGCCTTAATATTTTCAATGTAAATATGAAATTTCCCAGAGATTTCTACTGCATTTCCGTTGTAGAGGATGTTGGTGTTCACGTCGGTGGAGATGCAAAGATGCATTTCACTCGATTATGTACTTGCACGAATGAACGTGTCAATTTTTCAACAGTAGAAACCGAGAAATTGACTTAAGTAATTATGGAGCCGACGATATGCGTTCTGCGATTTATTAGACGATGTGCTAAAAGCCGCAGTGTTTGTGTTTAATTTCCTGCAACAGCTGTCCTAATTGAAAATTGAGAGTAGTGAAATAATGGCGAGTGCGTTACGCAATTGCCCACATAATTATATACAGTTTTTTGATTAGGACTGACAACAGTAGCAACGTCCTCATCTATGGACGTCCAGAATTAAAAACTAATTACCATCAAAGTTGTTGGTTGGCCATTGTTGGGGCGACCCAGCAGGAAACAGCAAAAGAAACAAAAATTGCACCATTATTTTTGTATATTAGCAGTTTTGATGCGCTGTTTGCTGCAAGAACGGAAATGCGGTTCTTGCCTCGTAGAGGTCGCACTTATTAAGGCCATCCAAAAAGAACTGCGAATTGGTCATGAAGTGGAACCTAGAGTGGTGCTTTTGTACACGATCCTTATACGATCAATATCTATATACGGTGGCTCAACGTGATAATGACACACCTCATAGGTTCATGGATTTTTATTCGCAAATTTGCATCTAGAACCGAACATATAATTATACATATTTCTATAATATGCTTTGATATCTACTTACTTTAAATTAATGTGTTTAATCGACGATCGAACAGCTTTTAATAAATAAATAACCACATGAACAAATTGACTGCGCAAATGAACTTCAACGTTTAAAGAATAGATGCAATTAATAAGCGCATTATTCCTTAGTAAGATGCATGCATATACATGTGTAATTTAGTACTTTGTCGGTAAGTCTTTGTTTAATATTAATTCTCCTGGACGATTTGGAGTCCATTCCAGCAATTTTCGAATGCGACCGGACGGTGTTCTCCCCGTTCTTCCATTAGCGCTCTTTTTACTCTCTCCTTGTTCGAAATCTTGCGTTTTCTAATGTCTTTTTCGAATTTGGGCCAAAGATTTTCCGTCACATTAAAGTTTGGTGATTGGGGCGGGGTCTCGAGTGTTCGAAAACAGTTATACAGGGTTGCTCATTAGTGCTTCAAAGTGCGATATCTCAGTAAATATAAGTTTTGGAAGGAAATTTGTCTTAGTCAAGTTTTTGGGGAATAAAAGGCAAGTATTTTTAAATTATTTTCAAATGTACAGGGTCTGTCATAAAAGTGTGGTAGTACTAAATTATGTTTTTTTAAATGGAGCCCCCAAATTTTTTTGCCATTATCGGATTTATCGTCAAATTTTAAGGCTAGTTTATGAAATAGGTCTTATATAAAAAATTTACCATTTTCGAGTTATTTGCGAAAATTCGAAAATTTCGATAGCTGCAAGGTCTCGCGGAAATCAATGCTGTTTCCTAGCCGTTGCGAATTTTGGAATCGATCTCATGAGGCTCCAAGGCGACATAATAAGCTACGTTTTGACATGTTTTAGTTTAAAAGGAGTTATCCATAACCCTCGAAATAGGCCTCCGAAGTTGTATGACTTCAATCCTCAATAACTTGCTTATTTCAAATAGAATGCCCTACTTTTCTCGACGGCATCGTGTTCAGAATCCAAAAACCTACAACTTTTGTTAACATTACCCTATCCCTAAACCCAACCGTTTCTGAGCTGCTGAAAATTGCCCCTTTTTTACATCTAAATTTGTATTTGAAAAGTGAGTTTCGATGACTGTATTATTATTTTTATATTATTTAAAACAAATTATTATCATTTATTTTCACCATATTATTTGTATCTACAATAAATTCTCAAACTGTCCTCCATTTCGATCAGAAACCAGTAGGTAAATGGGTCTTTCCTGGCAAGACTTCGCCAGGCTGTGAGTTCCGGATCATTGTCTTGATAAAATTTAAAAGAACTTAAAGTATTTAATTTCTCCGCACTAGGGTTTCAATTTTGCTGTCCATTACTCCACCAATAAAGTGGAGCTCCCTGTACACAGCAACATGTACCCCCACATCATTACGCTCCTTCCGCCATGTTTCCCAATGTCCTTTCCACTTTGTTCTTTTAGCTCGTCACCTGATTTTTTCCAAGGATACCTTCGTCCATCCGACCCAAATAAATTAAGTTTTCGTTCATTAGTAAATAGAAATGTATTGAAAATTTTCAAATATTTATTCAAGTGTTCCTGTGCAAAAACTACTCTAATTTTCCAATTCTTCGCACTAACGAATGGGTTTTTCCTGACAATACGGCCATGAAAGTTGTTTTCGCAAAACCATTGTTGTTTCTGGCTAAACTGTTTTATTTAAATATTTCATGTCTTCAAGAGCAAGGTTAGAGGCATCTAATCTGGGACTTCCTTTTGCATGCCTTACCATCCATCTTTTGCCATCATCCATGAACATCTTTCTTGGGTTTTTTTCTGCTTGCGATTCTACCATCCTTTTTGTATCTCTCTATAATTTGTTGAGCTTTCGCTGTACTTTTTTCATCAATTTCGGTGACGGCCATAGTAGAGCTTCCTTTCCTATAATGGAAAACGTTCAATTCGCTTTCTTTTAAAATAGTGCGTTTACCCATCACGAGTATAACTGTGTTTCGCACAATGAAGGACACAATCTCTTTACTCACACGAAAATCTTGGCAGTCTAACTATCAAATCTTGGATTGCTGGAAATCGCACGTTCAGCAATCTTCGTTATCGGTTTCGCTGTTTCCACCACAACGATTACAGACGAACGAATCGTTCACTCTGAACCAAATAATTCCGTAACGCAGTATTAATTAAACCTTCGTAATTTAAGCTAAATAAATTATAGTAATTACACGTATGACATAATTAAACAAATTAAAGAACAATAATTACTTAAAATGTGTTTATACTCGATTCATACCTTCATTACTTAACTTCATATTCATCAATTTATAAGAGCTGCTAAGTCGACTAAAGGCTTAAATCTCAGCAAAAAACGGCACGAATAAATCAAAATTGCTGTTTATACATTCCGTATTTTTTCTGGAATCAACTAAAATTCGTATGAAACATTTAAACTTTGATGTTTATTTGCGCGGTCAATTTGTCCATGTGGTCATTAATGTATTAAAAGCTGTCCCAATTGTTGATTTAACACATTATTTTGAATAAATAGACGTCAAGGCATATTACAGAAATGTTTATAATTATTTGTTAAGTTGCAGATGCAAATTTATGAACGGAAATCTATCAACTTATGAGGTGCATCATTTTCACTTTGAGCCGCTGTACGTATGCGAACATAAGTTCGTTCGTGATGCGTGAGGCGTTCATTTATTCTCTCCAAGGAAGTTTAGTTCAGATTTAGAGGCAGCTTAGAATCCTAAAGAGAATACGAGACGTGGGCTAAAACTGTTATCTACCTATTTCTAGAAGCACTTTAGCAATAAATTGAGTTGTGCGTGTAATAGAATAGGATTAAGTAAATATTACTGCATACTCTTGTGGGTTTCTGTGTAATTAGTGGTCAGTTATGCAAATATGTTGGTAAAGCAAAAAAAAAAAATTAAAAATCCTAATGGTTAAAATTATTTTTATATACTGATACGCAGTAGATAATATTGCATTGAAACAGTGTTTCCTCGTAACTATTATATCGCAGGAATTTGATATTGGTTCTAGTTACATATACATTACATGCATCTAAAATTAACGAGTGTTTCCACTTCATATTAATACAGAGTGGGCTCAAACTAACTCGAACTAAACCGGTTTCAGTTTCGTCACACTCTGTTAGTCACACACTTCAATTAGTTTCGATTTCGAAAACTGTCACTTAATTTGGCAAAATTAGAAAAAAGTGTTTGTAAGTGCTCTTAATACTACCGGTCTCCTTAAATAAATATTTAATTTTAGAAGTGTTTTCCCAATAGTTTTGCATGGCATAAGTGTCTCGTCACGCGCAGCTCATCATATTTACGTTTTAGTTTTATTGTTTAAAATAAATGTTTACTACGAGTCATAGTTGATGTAACGTAAACTTCGAATATGTATAACTTTAGATTTTTTTTTTCAGGTAAGAGCTCCTTAGCAGTAGCATTTAGCCAAGTTTGGCCGGTAAGTAAACATGGAAGTTTGTGTTTATGCTTTATTCAAAAAGTGTGTTACAACTCTGAGCGTGACGAAAATAACATTTAAAAAATACAATTTTCGTTAATTAAATAAAAAGTTACTGGATATACTTTTACCCAAATGGCTCATCATTGAATAATACATGTTCCTATTATGAAATATTCTCACGTGAACAAAAATGTTTAAATATACAGAATGGCCCCTAAAAGTGTCATTTAACAATATTTGAGAAACCGATCCTATGGACTGTTCTAAAATGAAAATTTTATATAAACTTATGTATGTTCTAAAATGAGTCGTTTTCGAGATACAGCGTGTTAAATATTAAGAAAAATAAGCAAAAGACATTTTTGGCGTATTTTGAATTGGTTATTTAAAAAACACATATCCAATTTGGAAAATAACAGTAGCGTACCCGCATTCCCCTATAAGAATTAACATGGCGACCCTTACGCACGTCTATAGTTACAACAGTTTTCTTTAAATTAAGTAAGTATACTGCATTTCAATAAAATATATGGCGCCATTTTGAAAATACGAAAACAAAATATTTTCCTTAATATTTAATACACCCCGTATTTCGAAACGATTCATTTTAGGACATACCTTCGCGCCTTATGACAATCCAGAGATGCGCCTTCTTAAAAATCGGAGCACCTTTAGGGAACACCTTGTATGATTGCAATTCTGCATAATACGTTATTGCCACAATTTTATAACTTTATGAAAATAATAGGAAAGTTCGTAAAAGGATTAAGTCCGATTTTGACATTATGAAATTGTTAAAAATGATCTTATGAAATTTTACGAAAATTATATAAGTCGTTTCATGGAAAATCCCCAGGAAAGGAAAAAATATTCTCATGAAAGTACGAAATTCTCTGGTCGGTGCGACATTACAAAATGGTATGCGTGTATGTTCGCCTTTAACTATTCACGGGAGGATTACGAGGGGAATTGGGCTTTTACCAGTTTATATTTTATTTCTACTACTTTCGATTTATTTGGGAACTAAACGTACATTCCGCGTTTTAATCACGTGATCGTGTGCCCTCCGAACTACAATCTTCTACAGTAAGTGAATTAGAGGAGAGCTACCTATTAATATTTCGTGATGCTGACGTTTTTCTACTTTCATATTTAAATTAGATATCCCCTTCCGGTTCTTGAAACTGGCACCTCTAGACTTCAAGAAAATTCGGAAAATTATCTTTTACTATTATTTCTTTAATCTCGTTCCGTGAGTCGAACTACCTTAGAAAGGACAAACATTCTCTGAACTAATATTGCGATGGTACTATTTGTTAAAATTGCAGTGATTCTCTCGATTTCAACAACAGTTGCGAAATTAGCGTTTTTTTCTTTAAAAATTTTGGTACCCCCTCACGGAACCTTTGCAGCTCGCCACTGGAATCCTTCGAGACACACCAGTTTGATACTTGTTAAAATTTTAGACAGTTTCGAGTTCAGAAAGAATCGTATTCTCACGTTTACGTCGCTCAGAGCGTTCGTGGGTTGTTAATTGTGCTTTATGCGTATAAACTCAGAATGATAGAAAGGCGACTTTCTGTAACGACGTAGGAAAGTCAAGCAGCTTCGGCCTTAGAAACACTTTTAAAAACACTCTTTATTTTCACTAGCAGTGTTATTTAGGGCTAAAAATCCACAGCTTCCCCTGTTAAATTCCTATCGGCCGTCCATTACCACTCTTCGAGTTTGCTATTCCGTTGCACCCTTTACTCCAATTCCTTAACCAAACCTCCTTAACCCAATTCATATCTAGCCGTAACTGGATTATCAAGTATCAAAAGCTGGACTAATTCATTGTGCAAACTACTTATTTGTCCCACTAAACCTTATGCCTACCTCAATTTAATAATTTTGGCTCTTTAGGTTAGACGTCCTGTTGAACTGACCCAAATTCTTTGTTATGGACAGACGTCCTTAAGTAGCTACTTACGATTGCGCTTCATTGGGAGAATAATGTAGTATTTTGGGTGTCTAATTCTGAAAGTAGGCCGTCTTTTATCCCAACAATTCATCATTTGCAATGAATGCAATGATCTCGCCCAATTTAGGTCCCAAAATTTGAGAACCCTCATAATGGCGTGTCTGATGAACCCTTATTATGATGCTGGTAACGAACTCTATCGTTGTGAAGCCACCAGCGTAATTTCTTGTAACGCAGAATCAAAGTTATAATGACAGATATAAACATCGAGTGTATTAGGTAACCTTTAGTGCTGTTAAAATGAAATGATCCGTGTTGAAGCACACGTGTTGGTGATTTGGTGATGGCTTTTATACCGTATAAGAGAACGACTGACCTAAATTCTTCGTACGCCTCACCAGACAACTTTAAACTTAAGTACCAATTCGAGCGGTTGTGTGAGTGCGTTTCAGTGGACATTATTTTTGGGGATTCGTCATTTTCGACTGGCCAAATAAGAGCTTTAGGACCAGTTCGTTAGTGACGACATAACTGTAAGTTGCGACTCAAAGCCTCGTTCCCAGGAGACGTTGACACTGAGTGAAGAGCAAACTTCTTCAATTACCGCACGTCCTTCTGCAATCTTCAATGGAATTGTGACTTGCACAATACCGTGCGATTCGATGCCATCGGGCTAGATAGATTTGCCACTAGTGGCACAGTAATAGTAATGTAGGAACACTTTATTGGGTCGCACAATAGAGAATGACTAGACAATAAACGGTACAAGAGGAAATAGGCCAGTAATCATCTAGCGTACGCAAAGTACTGCTATAAATTGGCGAAGAAGCTATCGACTAGCTTTTTTTCATTGACTCTAGAGATTATGGGTACTTTACATTGATTATGATGATTGATTTTTTTTATTGATATCTTGATATTATCAGGTTAATGGTGAAATACGCGACTCCTTCAGAGAGCAACATGCGACTCTTAAAGCTGATGCTCTATTAAAGTCATAGTTAGCTTAATTATAGATAGAGTGCAATTTGGGTTACTGGAACGGTCTTGCATTAAGTAAACAACGCAACTCCAACATGCACTTTGAATTTATAAGTAGCTAATGTGAAAGAAAGTGGTTGATGTGAGCTTTAAAGCATTAAATTAGTTAGCGGGCTTAATAACATTTGTCAGCGTTTTTCCTAGCGAGGTGAACCAAACCAAGTGAAGTTAATTTCAAAAGGGGACAGTGAACAAAAATCCATGTTTTTCTGTATATTGTGGAAGTCTCAAACTTTTACGTGATTCGATTTCCTCGGGTAACTTGCAATGGAATCGCTTCTGCAAATAAAGTTCACTAAATTGAACTTGGAGCAAATCTCTTATATATTTTTTTTATGTAACTTCAATGAACTCGCTTGTAAAATCGAAGTTTAAAATTGTGTTACAGCTCCGAGTTACAATCCATTTCGTGCCGGTCTTCACATGATATTTCAGTTCTGTCTGACCCTCACCAATTCTCTGGATCAGTTCGTTGATGATGTTCGCCAAGTTAGTTTTACTCTGTTTCATCTGTTTCAGTTATCCTGTTTATGTCCAGTGTCAATCTCGGAATATCATGCGTTCAAAAATACAAAGTGATCACGTTTGCTGTCTCACGTTGCAGGCACCCATCTTCCCTTTCATATACTGGGTGTTTGGAAGCGCGATAGAAAGTTTTCAATGGGAGATAATTGGGATCACTTTGAATATACACAGGGTGTTTCCCAAGTACGGTATATAACTTCGGGAGCGTATTCTACAGTTAAAATAAAGGTAATTTTGTTATATAAACTACACCCCAAGAATGCTTTGTTGCGGAAATACAGGGTGTGAGAATTTCTTTAAAAAATTACAATTTTTAAATATTTCCGAAACTCCTTGAGACATTTTAATGAAATTTTGCAGGGTTTGAGAGTCAGCAACGGTGCAAAACAACAAAAAAAATCGTATCTTCATACATTTCTTCTCTTAAGAATAATAAAAAAAATGAAAAAATTTAGCTACAATGTTTTTTATTTATTTACTCGAAAACGGTGCGTCCTACGAAAAAAAGTCAAGAGACCTTTTTTCTTTCAAATCGAACACATAATTAAAAAAGGAACAAAATATTTGAGAAGAACAGTGGCGTACCACGTTTTTCCTTTAAAGTATCCAGCAATTATCCTGCCCGCACGCCACTGGTTTTGGCGTAAAATATGCACCGTTGCTAACTCTCAAACCCCGCAAAATTTCATTAAAATGTCTCAAGTAGTTTCGGAAATATTTAAAAATTGTAATTTTTTGAAAAAAATTTCACACCCTGTATTTCTGCAACAAAGCATTTTTGGGGTGTAGTTTGTATAACAAAATTACCTTCATTTTAGCTGTAGAATACGCTCCCGAAGTTATGTACCGTACTTAGGAAACACCTTGTATAACCATATTCATCCTTACACAGAGTGACATAGTTTTTGAAATATGGATCTTTGATTTTTATCCGAAATAATTGAGTTATATGATACAACAAGTTCATTTTTTTGCAATAAATACTTTCCGTTTTTGGAAATATCATTCGAAATGTTCTTAACAATGATTTTGACAAAGCGAAACGAAAATTCATTAAAAGTTATTATAATAAACAATTATATAGACAAATTAACGTGATAAAATATTTTAGTTTAAACTTATGCCCTCATTTCAAAAATTTATCCAATGGGGCGCTAATTCAAGAACTTCAAATAGTATTTGAAACTTTCATTGTGTCTCGTTCAAATGATATATGATATTAGGACAAAATTATAGTTCATGAAACTAAAAACAAAAGGCAATATTAGTCTTTACAAGGAAATGAGCGATATTAAATATAAATAACTATTAATCATTTTCAAACTTGCAGCCCTAGTTCTACTTAAACAAATACTACACTTAATTTAATTT